>NW_027466453.1:10805000-12005000 GCF_050575085.1 Anarhichas minor
AAAAGAAAACCTTTATACAAAGTGTTTGCAGTGCAAATAGTATTTTTATAATCCAGATTGATGATTTAATCACATTTCGCCGCACTTAACAAAAATAAATGAACAGTTTAAATACCTAAACCTAGTGACCCACAGTGCTTGACCTATTGATTAAAAAAAGACACGTTTGTGGGTTTTTTTTTATCACTAAACAGGTGAGGTGACTTGCTGCACAGTGTCTTTTCTCTCTTCATACTCCAGACACGACCGCAGCAGGAGGAGTATGTTTAATCCTCCGGCCATGCTAACTGTCCGATTTAACCACGGCACTACGAATTACGTAAATCAGTCCCACTTCTGTTACATCAAAATCACTGCTGTATGATAATTCTGCATGCTTACAATAATCACCACATCTTGTCTCTGTAGTTCTGCTTTAGGCTCAGTGTATTTTCTCTCTTATCATGGCGGCAGTGACAGCGGTTAGTTGCGGCTGAGGCTGAGGATGAACCTCTCAGATGCAGTCTGTGGCTGGACTTAATTACCTTTTGGTTGTTTAACAGCGGAGAGAAAGTGTCTCTACAAAGGTCAACACCTTTAACCGTTAAGCCTTTTACTAAAAATCACATATCAATCAGTCAACTTAATAAGTATGTGCTCATTGGGTAACACCTTACTGTTCACTAATGAAATGAATGCTTAATCAACTAGTGATTAAAATTTAACGAATGTTTCAACACATTATTAAGTGCGTGTCGAAGTCAGTGATATGCTAATTCATTCTAGTTCTTAATAACGAGTTGTAAACCTCAGCGCTTGCTGCCCATCGAATTAGAAACGGGAGGTCATCCATCAACAGGCCACAAAAAGGTAGAATGCTGATAATATCAGTGAAACGTGGGCCAATGAGTGAATGAATACGTTAACAACGGGACAGAGTGGCTATGAGGTCAGCGCCTGCCGCTTCGGTGGTAGCACTTAATTCATCATCTCAGTAAATAACAGTAACCAACATCAGGTCCCCCAGCATTCAGCGTTCACAAGTGACTTTCAGATATGTTGTGGCTCACGGTCAACATAACTTCTAAGGTCAGGCCATGAACAAAGCCTCTGGGAATCCCCTTGAACAGTGTTAACTTTTCATTAATGTTTTCAGGTAAAGTGAATTGAGTTGTCAAGATATTTTTAGGGGAGATGGGTCCTTATTCCTTCTATCGTATGATCAGATTATAGATGTGTCAGAGGAAGCAGGCTGCAGTAACGGTTTACCACACAGCAGTGGGAAGATTACAGTTGCAGACACTCAGCAGTTGAATGGACGGTTAACTATCTATTCAACTATCAGGGTTGTTAAAGGGAATCAGTGAAATAGACACAAAAAAATGGTAATTTTGAATATACTTCTCTTCCGCTTTCTCGGCCGAGGTGATTTGCTTTGTTTAACCGGAAGGCGAGGGAAGCTGATCGGATAATTTAAGATTTTTTGGACGGTTGATTTGAAAGAAAAAAAACAACAACTTCACCAATGACGAGGACTTTGCCATCAGAAAGTATGTATCTACATAACAGTTCACAAAAAAGGGAGTTTGTCAGACACATGATATCTGTGACATGACGTTGCTGCCACTCCTTTTGTCACATAGTCACCAACTGACAAAAATCCTGAGAAAAGAAAAGAAAAGTGGAGTCATGAATAAACGTCTGTATCCTGGAGCACTGAAACTAAACTTAGCAGGTAGGACTATGGGGACAAACCTACAGTAAGTCTGTGTGGTGCAGCTCAATGCTGGTGAGCTCATACTGCAGCAACAAAGGGAAGGGGCGGGCAAGAAAGAGAGAGAGAGAGAGAGAGAGAGAGAGAGAGAGAGTCATAGAAAGTGAATGGAGGGAAAAAGTCAGAGGACGAGAACAGTAGACAGGATTGGGGAAGGAAGAGAACTGAGCAAGGTTTGAGAGGAGAGAGATCAATACTGAAAGAAAGGAAGACACATAACAAAGGGATGTGAACACAGAAAAGAGAGACAGAGTGAGGCAGGAGAGAGGAACGATGAGGAGGAAAAATGGAGACAGGAGAAGGAGACAAGAGAGAGAGAATGAAAAAAAGGAGACATGAAAGTGAAAGAAGGATGCAGGAAAGAAAAGAAAGAGACAGTAAGAGACATAGAGGGAGAACCAGAATGGTATAAAGATCACATGGCCAATATGGTGCCAATTTGAGTTGCTCTCCCTCCTTCGTTTGATCCCTCTCTGTCCGTCTCCACGGCGATTAACGGCCGGGAGAGTTGTCACGGGAACGGCCGAGAGGGGGAATAACGAGGAGGAGGGACGTCATCTGGACCAAGTGGAGCGGAGAAAGAGGAAGAGAGAGCGAGAGAGGAGGACCCCAAACCACAGCAGCACATAATTAAAATGGCTCCTCACACACACATTTCAACAAATCCAATAATGAGCAGCCTCTCCTTCCCTCCACAGAGACACACAGTTCACCAGTCTCCTCGAACCATTCACGATCTGACGCCGTCTGTCATCAAAGTGCCAATATCTGCAACAAGTTGTTCGCGTGCGTGCCACCATGACAGGGTGCGGTCACTACGAAGGCCAACACAGACTACGTGCTAAAGGTGCAAACAGCTGATGCTTTTGACTGGAAAAAAAAAAATCACTCAAATGTAACCAACCTTGTGGCAAACACAAATGATTCATTAAAATTTTAACTGCGATACTTCCCCCGGAATTTAATTCTAGTCAGAGTGGGAAAGCATCTGAAGCAGCATTCAAATCAAATCTAAAACTCTCACATGAAATCCAGGATAATGACAAGCATCTACTCCACCTCGTACATTAGTGTGAAAGTTATCTCATCTTAACACTATTCAATATAGTCAATTACTTGTAACGTGCACCTGATGTCCTAATATCGACTTCCCAGATTGTGCTTTTCATGATGATTTTATAATGTTTGTGTTTATGTTGAATTATGTGCCGTCATGTATGGTTGTTGATGTTCTTTTGATTTTCTTTTATGCTCTCTGTGAAAAGCAAATTCCCTTCGGCGCAATAAGGATTTCACTCATGTATTTATTTGTTTGTTTAGTTCCACAGACACCAATTTTGTTAACCTATTAATTTAGCACATTTATCAAGCACAAAGGGAAAACATTCACTAGCTTCTAAAACGTGAGGATTTGCTGCTTTTCTTAATTTTATTTCTTGCAATATCAATATTTGGGGTTTGGACTCTTTTTTTCGAAAGTGTGATGACAGTTTGTATTGTTTTCTTACATTTTATAAACAAGACCAATAACCTACAAACAGAGTGGCGCACAGTTTGGAGTCAAGAAGGGTGATAATGTGCTAAAAATGAAAATTATACTTTGAACTTTGAAATGTGCAGTACATTGCTGTATCCTTGCATGGCATCTTTAAGAGTCGTGACCACACAATGACTTTAACGATACAAATTTCAAATGTTTTCATTCATACACTGTTTGCTGGTATTTTATTCTCATTCCACTGCCTGACTCCACAAAGTTTTTACCACCTGAATGCTTAAAGTAGAGGATATTCTCACCTGCCAAGATGGCTTTGTGCCCCTGGAACTTCTGTCCAGCAACACACAGGGAGCAGTCAGTGAATCTAGAGTTTTCCCACAGATCTCCGAGCTCCTCGGCCAGCCGGCAGTCGGGAACCTTCACCATGTCCATTGTGTTCTGGCCTGAGATGTTCACAGAGTCCTGTACCACGCTCACCTGAGAACACACACAGAGTTCATGAGTAAAATGTACCATTTGTACTATCTCCGCCAGGAGGATCATGCACTCCGTTGTGTACATGCGTCTGTGAGAGAGTCCGTGAGTGAGTGTGCACCTCTGTGTCTGTCCACGGCTAATCTTGCATTCTGCTGCAGCGACTGCATCATTTTTTTGGATGACCAGTCATGGCTGCATGCTGAAGGACCTCCCATAGTTGCGGTGACGCACGCTTTATCAAAACACCTTTTATTGCCTGCAGACTCCTCACTCACTATTCTTAACCGGCCTCAGGCCAGCAGGGGCTAAAAGTGATAAAACAGCTAAGTGCATCGCCACCCCTCCATCTACTACTCTGCGCCAAGAGTTGGGGGATAACAGTTTGTTTTCATTTTGTTATTGCAATAATGTATGACGTGTTTTAAAGGACGACTTTGTGCAGATTGCCTGCATTGATCTCCATGTTTTTGAGTTTGGCCGTGTGTTTTATGACGCCTTACAGGCCATTGGTGTATAGACAGAGTTTAGCCAACTGTGTTTTGTATTCATTCAATCACACAATATAGCAGCGGTTGTTGCAGACACACCTTGTGGAGATCTGCAATCTACTGCCTTTCTAGTTTGCTGCATACAGTCATTCTTACACACGCAGAGTTTTAATTTTAGGGTGAACTGCCCCTTTATCACACAAACTAGTTCACGCAGAGGCAAATAAAAGCATACAATGTTCATAAAAATAAAATAAATCAGGTAATCAAACATGCTGTGAATGATTAATGTGGGTTCTCTGCCTCCGTAATCGATACATCAGACGCTCAATATGGAGGCTATTCAGAGACAACCTATTCTTCCTTCTTTATCCAATCAGATCGGCTACGCTCTCAAACAAGCCAGAAAATCAGCATTGTAGTCAAATTGGGTGTGTGAGCGTGTGTGTGTGTAATCTTCCCTGCTGACTTCACCACCTGTTCCAGACAATGTCAACCAGACTCATTTATCTCTCAACAGGACTTGCTGCAAACACACACAGACACACACGCACACACACACGCACACACACACACAAGCAGGCTCATGAGCACAAATGCACATTCTCTCACACACACCAATTACTGAGTCATTTCCGACAGTTTGGGGTTTTTACCTGCTTGCTGTGTCACCTAATCAAATACCAGGTAGTTACCCATAGCCCTGCTTAGAATACAGTTAGTTATCATTTGGAAAGTTATTTAGCACGTTACAATTCATGATAAAACAGTCTGATAAATATAACACTAACGTCAGGTGTAAAGGAAATAATACAGTATGGCAGTCCTTGATGGCTAGCATCCATAGAGTGTTGAAGTGGACTTGAAGTAATTTAGCTAATAACAATGTCAGACGATGAACTGGTGGAGTACTCCCCCAGTTAATTCCTAAGAACAAACAATGAGTATGTGTTGAAAAGGTGCAAGTGTGTTTTGAGCGGTGATTTAAATTACACATTGATCATTTTCTGCAGAGTTTCTAAGGACATTTGGTTGAAGGACGAGTGGTATCCAATAGATGGACTTGGGTGGGCTCTATTATTCTCCGAGACTTAGGAGTTCCCACAAGAGATTCACTGCTGTTGAACATTGATCTGATCAAATAGGCATTGTCTTTAAAATGGGTTAAAACATGAGTTCAGGAGAGTATAGCTGGCAGAGCTGTGAGCGGCACCAACAACACAGCTAATGGTCCCAAACAGGATTCTACAATGATGGCGACTGAACGATCAGAGTGGAGACACATTTCGCTCTTGCATCTTTATAATCTATCGGCAACTTTTAAGAATTTGGTGGAACAGTAAGTTAATTCAGCCGAAGAGAGCTTTTGGTTGGTGCTAAATGTACTTGGAGCCACTGGGACTAAGGTAGCCAAACAGATGATATTGAAATTATAGCTGATGAACAGGGGGGTAGATGATTAGCTGGGGCAATAGGAAAAAGTCCTGGCTAACTGTACTGGCGGTTGAGGGGTACGAGTGGGTATGGGCAGATCATTTACTAGGAGGAGGGGGAAAAGAGTGTAGATTAAAAAAAGATTGCTAAAGTCGCTAATCTGTAGACAACAGCAATAATCAACAACTTTCACTTCCATCTTAGTGACGACACAGCCCAACTCCCCACTAATCCCAAAATGTGCAAAGAGGCGGATGATCGGTGGAGCTGAAGCGGCCCGGGTGACGCAGCAGAGCAGCAAGCGAGACAGCACACACCTGGCACTCAAAGCGGCCACACCCTTAATTATTAAGAATGAGTTATATAAAAATTCTCCCCGTGTATAGTTATCATGATGATCTTTGTAGCGGGCAGTAAATATGTTTATTTCTGTTGTGAAGTTGGGCTTTTTCACATGGGGTGTCTATGGGGATCGACCCGTTTTTTGGAGCCAGCCCCAAGTGGTGAACAGATCGGTTCTTCCCCGACCAAGGGACAGTGTGCTGGACCGAGGCTGAAGGGTCAGGGGAGCTGGGCTGGCTCGCACAATCTGGCTCCCCCAGAAGGGGGGAGATGCTTCTCCTGGGCTGACTAACCCGTCCTTCTCCCCGAGCTCAGCCTGCAAGCGAGCAATGTTTTCTTTTACTTGTGAAAAGGTAAGATGCCAGTTTACACCCACAGCCATGGTCATTAGCAGGACTGCATATAAAGTTAGCATAGCCGTGTTTTCCTCCCTGTTGGTGGTCACAGACATGCTGAAATTCTCCCGTGCTGCTTCACAGGTGTACGATCACCCGGGACACCCATAGCGCTCGCCTTTCTGGAGGTATCCTAGTCTCCCAGACAACCAGTCATCAAACCTGGCATAGAAACTGGCGTTTCTTTGCTGGTGTTTGGGAGACTAACAGGAGGAGCTGAGAGCCAGGTTTATGAAAACACATACAGTATACCATGATGTTATTCAGGGGATTTTAACACACGATTAAATCTAATGATGCTTTTACATTATCCAGCACGTTACAACAATAGATATGGAATTATGAAACTGTCTAATTGGTTATCTATTAATTCTGCACAACCATCACTGATCAGATATAATGTCAGATAAGCAAAACAACAATCTTGAGGATGATCTTTGTTCTCTGTTTTCTTTGCTGACAGCTTCTGAACACATTCAGGAAACTGTTCAAGAAAATCCCAACAAAGTGACCTTGCTATTAAAGCTTCAGGGAGGCTGACACCCAAAAACCCCACAAAGAAAAACATGCCTCCTCATCCATCCCCATCCGCCCAACTGCCCGCCTACTCGCCCAATAGCACATCCATCCACCTATTCAACTCGCACAAAAAGAGCCCTAGAAAAGGAGGAGAAGCACATACAATAGACAAGTGCGTGGCAAGCAGGAAATTGAATGTCAAGGAGCCTTGTTTGCTCCTGATCGAGGTTTTGGAGTTAGCCTGAAGGGGACAGAAAGACAGAGAGACAGAAGGGAAGATAATAAAACAGAAAAAGAGGGTAAGAAAAAAGGAGGAGAGAGAGGGGGGGGGGGGGGATATAGGGATAATAAATGCATAGAGAATACAGATGCAGATACCAAGAAGAGAAGAGGCCTTCACACATAAAGGGGGGAGGGGGGCTATTGGAGGGATCTACAGTTGGAGATGGCCTCTTATAAGCAGCAGCTCATTTCTTGCAGATAATTGACAGGGACACAGTGAGAAGAAAATGTGACTTTTCTGAAGAATAGAGCATTCACTATGTGTGTGTGTGTGTGTGTGTGTGCGTGTATGAGTGTGTGTGACAGTCTGGTTTCCACAGCTGGCTCTATTAATCACACTCCAGGGGGATGCAAGTCTAACTGACTGACGTACATCCATCTCCTCAACACACTCATACAGAGGAATGCTCACATACACACACATATACACACACACACACAAACATATGTATTCACATGAGGAAAAGACTGTCCTGCTCACACACACACACACACACACACACACACACACACTGGCATTCATAAAACACTGATTAGCAACACAGAGGGCCTGGTAGACAGGGAGCTGCCGTGTGGAGGAGTGAAGAGCGGGAAGAACAACAAAAAAAACAGAGGACAGAGACAGACAGACGGACAAAAGAGACAGAGGACAGAAGTTCAGTCAGCTCAAGTTGGAATGATAAATGGCTTTAGGAGAGGAGGAGGAGGGCGGCGCTGTGTCCTGAGTACACACGGAAAAGATAAACAAGTGCTGAAAAGCGAATTGGAAGGGAGGCCAGTGAGCCTGGTCAATGGGCTTCGGTATAAATAGCCCAATTAGCATGGCAGAGCAGTCGCTGGGCTCTCAGATGCAGCGTGGCAGAGCTGGTCTAATTACTGGCTAACTTGACCAATTATTCCACTGTTTAACCAGGTGGAAACTAAATCGCAGCACCTGGTTATTTAGACACACTCGCTGCCCCGACAGTCTTCACGCCATTAGCTGTCATCTTCTGTTATTGTCAACCTCCTCCTCCTCCTTCAAACACTCCCTCTCAAACTGGCGGAGATGTAGCCAGTTTAAATACGTTTGCAATTGCAGAATAGACAAATACACCCAAAATCTATAACGATAGATAATTGCATGAATCGACACAGCAGTGTCAGGACCAACAGACTACAGAGCAGCTTCTTTTGTCAGGCTGTGAGATTCCTCAAGTCCTCCTCCTAACTCGACCATAAGAAATGGATGTTTTTGTTTCTTATGTTGCATAAATGGGATTAGAACTGCATTATTAATAGGTTTAACTATCACATCACTAGCACATTTTCAGGGCAATCACGTCATTAGAGTCTTGTAGTTGTATCAGTGAAAGTTTTGGCTTGTTGGTGCTACAACAAGAAATGTTAAAAGGATCACCAGAAATATTTGTCTTTGTCCTGTGGGGACAAACACAGAGCAAAGGACAGAGCGCCACGTTGCTGTGTATATGTGAGCGAGAGAGAGAGTCAAGGAGGACTATTGCACGCAATGTTTCTGTACGTTATTAATAATAATAATTTGAATGTCAACGTTATAAATGACGCTTCAAATTATCCGGTAGCCTACAGCCCTAATTATGTTATTACCAGCGTGGAGGCATATGAACTCACTATCTTTGCTTTGAGAAATCCACGGAGCCCTGGAGGTATTAAGATGACCATTAAAATCCGAACATTAGGGCTTGTATTAAAGGCCATGTATCACACAATAATAAACACATGGGCTACATATGAATTAGCATTGAAGCTCAGAATGTACACTTGTTACAATAACAGGCTTTTATGCGATCACAGGTAGAACATCTTTTCTAAACAGCATTATAGCCCAGCTCTAATGTGTAGAGTTAACGCGTGGGTTTATAGAAGTGAAACACACTTATGATGATTGTGTGACAGTGGGGAACTTGAATATTTGATGGCATGCATTGAACACGGACATTTGTGTCGGCCTTGGTGTGAGAGGTCTAAATGCGAATATTCACATTTCTGTGTAGTTGTCATTTTCCGACCAGGTGTGAAAAGGCCGTCATAGTCCCAGCGAAGTGTTGAACTTACCAACCAGCTGACTTTTATTTATTCCCCGGCGGTGTTAATCATGACAGTGATGATGATGACAGAAATACATTCTGTGTAAAACCTGGGGTAAAAAAATTACAGTAATGAAGAATCATTGGCGCTATATCACCACAATCATCATTTGTTTTGGTAATTAAGTTCCCAGGATAAGTACTTGCTAAAGCGCTCGCCTCCCAGTTAGTTCCTCAGACATCAAGATGGATCTGTCGTAAGCTCCCTCTCAACCCTCCAGGCAACGCAGAGTTAATATTGAGTTTCTGTAGCCGGATGATTTATTCATAAAGCATCAATCTTTTTTTCTGCCTGTTTATGTGTTTGTTTATGGATTTACAGTGTTTGGCCATGCGTGAAATAGTTTGAAAAAGGGAGAAAAAAAAATCTAATCAAGTGAAATTCATTAAGTTGGGGAACACTTGTTGTTTCCCTTGTATTTCTGACCTTGTATATTGATGCATGAATTTATGGGTAACTATATGGCACTGAGTATGAGGGCATATCTCTACTAGCTCTATGCAATTGTCAAGATATGTCAGTCCCACACGTCAGTTTCTTCCAAACCCCCCTTACCACTCATTTTCAGGACTGCCAACGCACGGCGTTCAAATTGAAGCAACTTTAAAGCAATGTTATCGACATACTAGCTTTCGAAAACTGCTATTCTTTATATAAAGTATGTTAGTTATTGCTAACATGGAAATAATGGAGAGCTGCTAACAGGCAAGCACAATGTCTAATGATGTAGAAGTTATGTGTTTTTGTGACGGATGAGCAATCTTTCCACCGACGTGTGTAAATTAACACATTTTTTTTGGACATATTTCCACAAAATAAAAAAAACACAAACTGACAGGATGAGGGGAAAAACTCGACCCAGTTCTGCTGGCAGAGACAGGGTCCGACAGTAAATGGCTGCTAGGTCGGCGACCAGCTAATGCCAGGATGGTTGCCGTATTTTGAATTGTTCATAATTAGAGTGACAACGGTCCCGTGTAATTACACCCCGTATTTCAATAATAAATTGATACCACGATTAGCTAAACACAATCAACTCCATCGCGCACCTGCTGCAGCCCACTCACTACTTTTGTACATTTACCCTCTATTTATTAGCTGCTGTTGCTCCACAATGTTAGGTTGAAATTACTACTCGTCTTTCAATCAGCCTTGGCTGTCTCAGTATCGGGTCTGCTTGTCTTTGTTGATGACGGGTTATCACTAGATTTTATTTACTCCACACTTAACTTTCACTTTTTGTTTCCCGGCAGAGGAAATGCAACAGCAGCACTCTCATTTGCCTACAAAGTAAAGCTTCTAGACTCGGAGCATTGGATACACGTGAAACATGTTTTCTATACCTTTTACAGCATTAACTGTTTTATACCTGCACTGTGTTTCAATTCAAACACCATAGTAGTCCGTGTGATGCTGCTGCTTGGGAGGAACAAAACCAATGCATTCAACAAAATGATTTAATGTTCCTTTACAGAAGGGGAGCAGCGGTGTACTACGTCATCATCTGTTACTAAGTGGAAATTTGATTGCAACTCAACCTGAATCAAGTGTTCAAGGGTAATACTGCATATCACATATTTTATCATACAGGGAATATCTAGGACTTGACCAGGTGGGTCTGTATTAGCTGAAAAATGAAAGAATGGATAAAGTGACGAGTAAGCCCGTGCATTTTCATTAAAACCAGATAAATACACACACTACAACGGCTTAATAGAAATCTGTGATCTTTAAACTTGTCCTCTGAATCCTCAGAGCGCAAAGCTCATCACCAGCTTTTTATAATGCATGACTCGCCCTCCGCTCTCCAGCCAGCCAGAGCAAACAGGCTCCATGTCACGACCCACTCTGCAGCTCTTTTTCTCCGTCTTCCTTTCGTCTTCTCCACCCACTTTTAGATGTTATTGCCCCCCCCCCCCCCCCAAAAAAAAATCAAAAACACTCAGAGCAATGACAGGATATTTGACAGACTCTGAAACAGGATTTAGAGTTAGCCGCCCTCTGGCAGCTGCAAGAGGTGACTGAACTGATTCAAACTGAGAATAATGGCAGAATGTGATTTCTTCGTGACACCATTAAACCAACATAGCCCCAAATCCCAGCACTATTAAATAAAAGTCCAAAAAAAAACAATGCACTCACTCTCCTCGCAAGACAATAGCTAGAACCTCCTTTAATAACAGGCTACTCATCTGATCCAAAGGGATTATAATTGTATTTCAAGCACCTTATTCAACCTATAAGACAATTTTACAGTCGCTGTCCAAACAAGATACTGTTTGGTCTTTTCTTTGAAGCACAATGTGTGACATGCTTTTGTATTTCTGGGGCTTGTTTTTATGAAAACAGAGGAAAAACTGGGCAGATAGCCTGACATCACGTTGGAGGAGGAAAAGAAAAGAGCGCCACATCAGAGAACGTCGCAAAAACCATGCAGCACACACAACAAATCAAGTACTAAAGACAATGTAATGAGCCGCAGGCGGCAGGCTGCACGCTTCCAACTCCTCAGCAAGGTATCCAACTATATGAGTTGTATGGCCGGCATGTAAAGAGATACACCAGCTTCTCTTCTTTTGAACGTAAAGCAGACCCGTTGTATGAAAATAGCCGTCACCACCAGTAACGGCAAGTTGGGGGAGGACTATTAACCTAAACAACTTGTTGTGCCACGGTACCGTCTGTTGAGACACAAACTTTACCTAGATTGGCACAGTTTTTAATCTTAATCACACCACTGCATGTACCAATTCATATGTTTCTTGTGTTGGAGCGGTCATTTCAGTGGGCTGTTTGCAGGGTCCCAGCTGTGTCCATGACACACACAGACGGGCGGGCCGGCCTGCCATTGACACAGAGGTATTTAGGTATATCTGCACAGACAGAGGCATATTTCATGCATGATTTGAAGTCAAGCTGCTGAACGAGCGTCGGGGCCTGCGCCCAGATTTACAGCCAAGCGTGCCTGGCCAACCCTGTCCTTACATATACACAGGCTTTCAGACATAGAGTTTTCACCTACACACACACACACACAGACGCACACTCAGTTTCACTGCTGGCAGTGAGCATGAGCCTCTGCATGTCGTCTGTAAGCACCAGCCATTTGGGTCCTTTTTGTTTCCAGGCTTTTGTTTTCTCTGCTGGAAGATCACAGACACTAAAGTGATAGCTTTGAGACTCTGAGGCCCGATCTAAAGTGCTTGAAGGAAATGTTTGGACAAAGAAAACAAATAAATAAGCAGGCAAAAGTTGCCCGTTAGTTCAATTTCTGCTGTCTTTACTCTGGGAGAAGCAAAGAGCTTCTGAAGGCATATAAAAGACCTGTTGATGTGGTGCTGGAGCAGAAGTGTCGCAAAGGCAGTATCAATTAAAGGATCCATTGAGGCTCAAAAATCGGTGACAACAAGCTATCACGGTACAAATCCCATCGCAAGATCAGAAAATCAAGCTTGCACTCTGTTTGCTCATTCTCTTCCTTTGTCTCAATCAGCATTCGTATTTCGCTCTGATTAGGTCCCAGATCCCCTTTTTAAATGATCCAAATCGTCTTACCCTTTTAACCTTTTGCTCCCTGTTCTGATTAGGCAAAAACAAAACTATATAAATATATTTTACCTCATTTCCCAGGAATGAAAGATTGCTTGTGTCTTCCCCTTTTTACCCAAACACAAATCTCTATATGCATCCTTTCTCCCTCGTCCCATCCTCCCACCTCTGCCTCTTTATCCTGTTCAGAGAGCCGGTTGTGTGTGTGTGTGTGTGTGTGTGTGTGTGTGTGTGTGTGTGTGTGTGTTGCTCATCGTGCAGGGAGGGAGCAGCTGGAGCATCTGCAGTCGTCTCCTCCGACATCGGCGCGGCATATGGCAGGGGCCCTGTGAAGGATGGGTGCTGTCACCCGGCAAAGTGCTTACCCACCGACAGGAGAGGAGAGCCGCACTAACACCATGAGGAAGAGGAGGAAACAGCTGAACATCAGCACCCCACTCATTTATTCTCACACTGCCACCCCCGCCTCAGGAGGGAGGCACTGGAGGAGCCTTACAGACAAGACCTCGGACCGGATAGACGTGGCCACGTGGTTGAAATATGTTTCAGTAAATTGCATCAAAGATTGGCTATTTGCAGAAGATAAACCAATCAGGGAAGAAAACACGGGCTCCTCTTCCAGTTAACACATGCAGGCACTGATTTCACACATGTATTCATCACCCTTCTATGGGTCACACAGGAGTGCATACGCCTGGTTACCGTTCATTACATTGATATTAACTAAATATGCAAAGGCACAGCTTTTTGCCTGGTATTTTGCCTCACATGTTACAATTACCACTGTGAATAAGGAGGCACTTTTATCTCCAGAAGTGACAAAAATGGTAAATATATCATATTTGATATATAAAAAATATTTTAATATCACAATCCTTCTTTTTCCTCTTCCTGTAAAACTCATCTTGAAATAGAGGGGCGTATACATAAGTGTAGAGACTAGTGCACATGACCCTGCTGGACCCTCAAATTGTAATAAAAAATAATAAAGCAGTCATTTTGATTACAAATATTAATATTGTTATAATACACCTGAGAATATTATTCATAAAATGATCTTTAGCATATTAAGAGAGATGGACAGACTAGAAGAGGGAGGTGGAGATGGTGTTGATATTCATATTAATATGATAGATAATATGATACTAATAGATAAATGCAGCTAAACACACACTACACAGTTCATTGATGGAGATTTGATGAAGTGCAAATTCAGGTTTGAAGAGCACAAACTACAACATCTGTCCACTATTTCAGTTGTTAGATATTGTGTCTATTAATGAAAGCCCAATTTCTTCCTATTAGTTTCTAATAATAGTTTTTTTTAGTATTCACAAGCCTTTATCTTTCCCACTCTTTCCTTTTGGGTCTTGTAAATCCCACCAGTGCTGTGTTTACGCCTCCTTTTCAGACGCAGAGAATTTTCAGTCGTTACCAGCGTGACCTCAGCAAATCCGGCAGAATACATAATCCTCCTCTGTTAACATGTTCCCCCTAAGATCTGTGTGATCCTCCCCGAAAATGCATATGCAATGAGTAGAGAGGTGCACCTTGCAGACATTTGCACAAAGGGACGTGAACACTGCGACTCCAGTCTGCCTGGTGCGACTGATACAGTGTTTGTGTTTGTGGCAGAATGCGTTACATCTATGCCTAAAAAAACAGGCACAAAAGTCTTTGTAAATCTAGACTTTTTCCCTCAGTCTCACAATGTTTACTGAACTCGTCATATCCCCTCTCTCACTTAATTTATGTCTAAATCAGCCAAATATGCAGTACTTCTCAATTTCACAAGAGCTTGCAACTTGTATGGAAGACAGTAAAATCAATCCAAATTTCAATAAAAGGCTAATATCAGTCCATACTGGCAAAACAACATATCGTTATTAAAAGCAAATGAGGAAGCACCTCTTGGATCTGACAGCGATGTGACCCAAGACGGGAGAGAACAGGTAGGCAATTCATGTCCACGAAAAGAGGGAATGAATTCCCAAACAAGTCACGGTACGCTGCTTCGGTAAGGTAGTAAAGTAAAAAGGCCATTATGATAGTTTATTATAGTGGCTACATGACTAAGAACAATAGCAGCGCCTATCGACTGCATGCCGGCCGTCCTCTGGGTCAAACTCAAAATCAAGGAAGCATCCTTCAACGGCTGAATTTCAAGGATGCTACGTCATCGGCCCACGTCGAAGGACTGTTCGGAGGATATTCAAGGATACATTTGTGTATCCTCCCCACTCCTAAAACACCCACAATCCTATGCACATGATGCACTTTCTTTCCCCCAATTTGGAAAACAGGGGAAATATACTGGTAGGCTTTCAGTTATTTTAACTTTCAGTTAATTTGAGGACAGAAATTGCCAATATAGTTGCTGAATCTTCACTCGTATTAGATCTACAAAGCTTAATTTAAAAGTGTGTTCCAACTATTGACGCGCAGCGACAGACTTGTTCAGCAAGCTATTAATAGCACCGAGGCCGGCAACTGCAGAGATAGACAGCAGGGTAGAGCCAGTATGTTCTCACTCTGTGAATGAAGGGTTTATTTCAACCAAACCAGAGTGATTGTTGAAGTGGAAAGAGCCAACCAAGACATGTTTAATGAGATTTATTTTGTTTCTGTCGAGCTTGAATGAAGTTACAATCAGCAGGGTTAAATTATGTGCTTCTGAGGAGAGCATTTTGTACATTCATAAATTATAGTGTATATGTTGATTCATTTATTTTCTAATAGGCCCACATGTTGTGAATCTGTATACTGTTTTGAGGAAGGAAAATCAGAATTCCGACAAGAAATTGTAATGAACTGAATTATTCTAAATAAAGTTAAAAAGTTAGACCTAGCCCCGCCGTTCGGCTCATTTTCTGTAACCCGTGTAGCACACAACCATGATGGCAGACACCTGACAAGTCCGCTGCTTCAATGCTACACGGGTTACTGAAAATGAGCCGAACAAAGTCTCATGTGGCGGCAGCAATGTGCTTTAGTATCGTGTGACAAGAGTGTGTGGATGATGCATTAAGCTGTTCCACTTCACTCAGTTAATCTGGCTCTCTACGCTTTGTCAGGCTACTCCTCCGCTGCTTGTTTTCGTCTATACTACAAAACCCTCACCGTCACTTGCCGTAAGTCAGTTTGGTTTATACCAAAGTGAGCCCACTACAACGGTCGCAATGGCAACGGTACACATAAAAATGGCCGCCGCGCTGACCACCCTACTACTGTGTGGTGGGTACAGAGACTATCAAGGTGTATCCTCCATGTTGCCACAGTCGACTGAGGAAGAGGAGGAGACGGTCTCCTCTGAGAAATAAACCAAATATGTCCTGCAGCAAGTAGTTCTCCGGATCTACTTGCTCTACTTCTGGCTGACTAAAAGGTGGACTGGTGTGTTTCAGCAACCAATTTAACATGACTGACAGGTAAGGTTTGCCATAAACTTCTTCTTTCCAGAAACAACCCCTTCTTTTTTTTCCCTTTAGTCAGTCAAAACTGACTTCCAGGGTAGTAACCCTTACAGAATCAGTCCACACGACTCAAATCACGACAGCACAAAGTTGTCAAGGTTTTCCGTTCCGGTATTACTCTTAAAACTCTCATTATCACCTGCATTATCTATAGCATGAAGAGCTATAGATAGCAATGTTCTGACCTCAGAGCAAGAGGTTACCTGCCATGTTGACAGGGAAAGACAGAGGAGAGGTAAAGTGGGAGAGGGTTTAACCTCTTTTACCTCTGCGTCTCATTAGAGGGGGAATGAGAAAAGAAGGTAAAAACATGTCTCATCAACATAAAAACATTCTCTCTGTAACTAAATCCAGTCCCCACCATCTTGGCCTATGGTTTTGTGTATCATGAATCCTCTTTTATTTTTCCTCTTTGTCTGTTCTTCATCCCAGTTGGCTCGATGCCACCAAGTGTGCCCACTTTTCCTTAGAAGGCTTTTCCTTCAATCTCTCTCAAAGTCTCCTTCCCCTCCTCTTTTATCTCTCTCTCTCTGTCCCTCATGCTCTCTTTTGACAGCCAACGCAGCACCTTTAATGGGAGCTATCTCCTCATTAAATACCTGCAGGTGTCTGCAGCGCTTTGGCAGGGACGGAGACACAGAGAGAGAGATGGAGACAAAGAGGGAGACAAAAAGTGAGAGAACAGCTGTTGGTGTTGTTCAGTCCCTCTCCGATGTGACACATCGTCAGATTCCCTGTGCTACATTTGAATTACTAATGTCTCCAGAGGCAGATGAATCGAGCACAGGGACCAAGGGTCAGGAGGAGAGATTGAGCCAGTGTTCCCCTCCAACAGTGATCTGGCCTCTCCTCGTAGCCTTTCCCCCTTTGACACTCTGCTACACGGAGTAAAAGAGGAAGAAAGACAAGAGACAAGGAGGAGGGCAAAGAGGGAGGGAGGAAGGAAAAGCAGGGAGGCTGAGCCGAGAAGGGAGACGAGGGACACAGGGGAGAGGTGAAGGTAGAGTGAGGGGGGGAGAAAAAAAAGTAAGCTCAAAGTGGGAGGCAGCCAGAGATGAAAGAAAAAGGGAAAGGAGGAGGAGGAGATTGGGCTTGAATGAGAGATAAGATGGAGGGTAAAAAGAGGAAGTGGAGGGGATGAGAGAAGAGGGAGCGAGCTGGGCTCCCGGGCGATGGGGCTCTCTCAGATGCAGGACGAGACCATCTGGACGAAAGCGGAGCCAGGTCTCTGACGTTAAACACTGGGCTTCACTTTCACATGGAAAAAGACCAGCAGAAGAGATTCAAACACCCGTTCTGCACTTTCTTACCACCATCCACTCACAACCCAACTCCACCGACCATCCTGCTCACATGTTGGTCGACAACGCTACCAGACCTCCCTATTGGCAATCTCATCGTTTACTGCACACAACATCCCACTTCCAGACAGCCTTTTTCCCCTAAAAAAAACACACACACACACACACACACACACACACACACACAACTGCTGTCTGTATATCAAGTCTCTGACTTGCTTTAAGAAACTCTGTAGACCTCTCAGGTCATCTGGGGTTGTTCTGCTGAATTCTTCTTGAGGTTAAAAATAGTAAAGCTATGAGGCAACACACAGTTGGAGAAAACTGCCAACGCACATGAGAAATCTGATACATAATACAAATGGTCGCTGCATTTTTCATTTATCTACTTTCTGCCCTCATTGAATCTTTTTTTTTTTTTCTGTTGTACACAGTTTTATTAACAGTACTCACCACATAGATTTGTGCATAAAATGTGTTTCAGAAATCCGGTTTGCCTCATCTTGCTTGTTCATCAGCAGAGTTGGCTAATTACAACAGATATTAACGGGGGAGGAAGTGGCCACGGAGGACGAGAACCAGCAACCCCACTTCCTCCCCTCCAGGAGAGTGGATGCATGCAGAGAGTGAGGACTCTTCAAGGTAACTTTTCTCACTCTCCTCCAGCTCCTTCTCGCCAGCAAACAGTCTCAACCCCAGAATTACGTCCCAACGAGACACGCCTGCACAAACACGATATAAGCATAAGATACACACACACACACGACTCTACCCCCCCCCCCCCATCCCACATGGCTCTGAAGCAGCACTGCCCCTCCTACCCCTCTGTCAATAAGCCCAGTTTGGAAACACTTTAAACAGACTTGCACATTGCTCCGCTACAAAAAGGGAAAACTTCAAGACATGCTCTCCTCCATACCCGCAGGGTTAATTAGAATTGTTTTAAACAGCCACTGCCATGCTTTTTAAACATTAATGGGCGCATGCATTACAACTAAGACATTAACATATCCAGAAAGTTTAACCTCTTCTCTGCTCCCTGGCTCCAGCATGAGGAGCAGAGGGGGGACGACAGAGAGGACAGTTGACCTCTGCTGCCCCCTGTGTTACAGCTGGAAAACAACAAGGGAATTTTCAACGAGGAGCAGCAGCCGGCTTTAGATCAGAGCAATCGGAGCCAAGCCACCATGCCGGCTGAATGACAATCAGCTTGTATGTTGGTGATGAGAGAGAGAGAGATGCAAACCCAGAGGCTATGTAGCACCAATACAAACATACATTATTCACTAACAGGGACATACAATGAGCTGTAGTGTTGAACAAAAAGATAAGTGAGACAGGAATTACAGTTGTGATCCCTTCTAGGCAAAAGCACCAACACAAACAATACATTTAGATATTTCAACAGCAGTCCTTATTTCTAGGTTCTATTAAAATGACATATTTTGGGGGAGTTACAACTAGTTCTTCTAACACAGTTTGGGTTTTAAAAGTTAATAACAGAAGTCTGTGTTTGTCTGCAATGTTGAAATATGAATAATAATTTTGATCGAGCAATATAATCAGGATTATGAATTTCTTTGGGAATGATTTTGAGCCAGAAAAGTGAAGAATGTGAACTCTGTGTAACAAATCATGCGAGTTCAGATAAGCAGTGGCAGCCCTTACCTCACAGAATAGTGTTAATTTGTCATCAGGCAGCAGACCGCTGGCCTCGTCCAGCAGGAAGTCCCTCCTTATGAACTTTTTGAAACCCCAGTCTTTCCCCTGGACAAAGCGGTACGCTCTCTGGCTCTCTGGGAAAAAGAAAACACATGGACAAACAAGATTATTTGGAGACTTTCACAACGTGATTAAGCTCTGCGTGTGTGAAAGTGTGTGTGTGCGAAAGAGAAAGTTAGTTATGAGTCATGGCCATAAGCAGCGGAGAAACAATGGCGAAAGAGGCTGGGTGCAGGAAGTATTGCCTGCAGGGAGCTTTTAACACTTCAGAAGAAAACAGAATCTCTCTCTCTCTCTCTCTCTCTCTCCCCCTCTTTCACTCACTGTATCCTCTCGCAGCCACATAAAGACGAGTGGTAAACATGAGACAGAACTGCTGCGCCTCTTTAGCCAAGAAGTGAGAAATTGCAGGGATCAAAGCAGTCCAATTATCATGTGTTTATGGAGTGCCAATTATCTCTGACAGTGGCAGGAAGGATTCTGTAACACTCGGTTGCACTACAAAGACACAGGAAAAGGTGCTGGAGTTCTTGTGTGTACAATAGTCACACTGTGGGGGCGGTCACCTAACAGTCACAAATGCTCACATACAAGGTCAAAAGATAATGACTCCGGACTACGACTGCTGCAGAGATCCCAGCAAATTAACGCTAATTGAGAATAGAAAGGTAACAAGTAACTGCAGCTCTGTTGGAGGGATGCAACACCATTCTTTGGAGAAATTACATCACCCGCCATTTTGTTAATGAGTCGAAAATGCTTCCTCGGGCACTGCTCTGGGATTTTTGCATGTGTTCAGCCGAGACACGCTTCAGACCGCTTCTGTGTATGGAGACATCTTTGTCCAATCCAATCAGGAGAGACGTGCAATAACTTAAGGCTCTATATATCTGTTGTTGTGCATCCTGTCCTACAAAGGCTTAAATGGCATCAAACGATATACAGGAAAACCACTAGAAGACAATTCACTCAAGTCAAGTATTTTCATTTCTTTGGTAGATGTCATCAGCACATGATGTTAACATGCATCTGGGTGATTGGATTGTGTTGAGAAAGAGCAGCAACACAATCCAGGAGTGAATTCATTAAAAATAAACCAAAGATTCAATCACGCCAACACTCGTGCTCATTTGGCCGAACTGACAAAGTGTAATAGCGATCATATCACAATATTTTTGACCAAATACCTCAATATCGATATTGGAACGATATTGTAGGGTTGACTATTGGTGCACAAGATATTTACACAGTGAGATAAATAATCATCTATAATGTGGATATATGACTAAGTGGGTGAAGGCAGATACAAGAAAAGTTACAGTCTGGTAAGTTCAGAAACATACATCACTTTACTGTAATTCAGCCTTTCAAACCAGGAAAAGTCAATACTTATACTATATTACGATATCCAAAATCTAAGTCTCTAGTCCAGATATCTAGTCTCATATCACGATATCGATACAATATCGAAGTATTGCCCAGCCGTACGTTGAGATGTATACACAGTCTACATACAATATATCAGCTACATATATGTAAAGGAGTATTTGTGCATGAATCATACATGCAAACCTAAAAGGGAGTATTAGGAGGGTAGTGAGGTGCCCATCAGGCTGGGATTCGCAAGAGACGTCAGAATTCAATATGTACATGAGGATTATTTTAGTGTAAATATCATCGTATCAACAATGAGATAATAAAAGAAATATACAATTTGAGACTGTAAAAATGGAAAGAAATGTGCCTGCTTGAGCTGCCTGGATGCTAACCAAAAGACACTTCACACAAGTTTAAGCCCAAACTGATTTATTCACTATTTTTGAAGGCCTCCTGCTTATCATTTATGACATTTAAGACTTCTGTGGGACATGCAAACAACCTATATCCATGGACATTCTACAGATTCAACTCATTTGTCAATGCAAGATGATGTAAAATCATCCAAAAACAACCTCGGAGTCTTATTCAGACCCGGTTAAAGGGCACGAAGTGGTAAAAGACTCCTTGGAAAGTCGACTGAAACAGGCTATAAGCTGCAAAGTCACCACATACCAAGAGGTCATCGCCTCTCGTGTTCATCTGCAGTGTGTGCAGACTAACATGTGTTCAGCCCCGGCAGTTCAAACAGATTTGTCTTCAGGCTGACTCTTGCGCAGAGATCCCAACAGGAGATCTGCTGACAGATCACAGTGGGAAGCGCTAAGATGAAGTGTCAATGCTGCTGTAAGATCCTGTGTCAAATCCTCTGTTTGGATCCGAGGGAGCAGGCGGCCTAAGAGGGGATTGGTGGAGGAGTGCAGTGCATATGCAGTTATTCCCACCACCGCTCTCATGCACGCGGTCCTTCACTGTAATCCCCTGCCTCTAGAGACTGTGTACGCAACGACGCTGACAGAAATCACCATAAACACACACACATGCATAAGCACGCGGGCACAAAAATGACAAGTCCTTGCATTCGGCTTTCTCACAGCACTCTACTTTATTCATTGTTCTGCCACCGAGTGAAACAGAGGGAGCGAGTCAATGTTTTCAAAAAAAAAAGACTGAGTTTTGTAGTCCAAAGATCTTTCAACCGAAGCTGAGCAGGTTTGAAAAGAGAGTGAAACTTCTGTGGCCTCGCTACACTGTACCGCTTGTGGCTGGGTAGACGCACAGTAACGGTACCTGAAGAAACTCTTTCTCTGCTGACTTTCACCCACACTTTCATGTCCTTTAAACATGCTTGATAAGACGTAGCATGTGAGACCCAGAAGAAGTCCCGAGGCACAGACTCTCCTTGTGAAGTTGTGTTATTTGGGTATGAAACAAGACGAGCAGTGATGAGTGAGGACTTCCCCAGTGGCAGTATCTAAAGCTGAACTCGGGTGTGAGGAGAGAGGCTGGCAGGAGAGTGAGATGGGTGGGGGGGGGGGCAAGCCAAGAGGAGGAGGTGAGGAGAGGGAGTGTTAAAAGAAGCTCCACTAGACTAGGGGGAAGGGGAGAGGGAGGTGTGACTTCTTCGGTGTGTACCCGTGACAGTGAGGTGCTTGTGTGTGTGTATGTGTACGTGTGAATTTGCACACAGCACTGATGATGATGAGAGTGTGTGTGTGTGTGTGTGTGTGTGCTGAGCTCAGCTAATCTCATGCTGCCATTTTCTAGTGGGGCATCAGAAAGCGGCACTGGCAGAGAATCAACTGCAGGTCAGATGGCTGGTTGCTTACTCTTTCAGTGAGTTGGCCAAGGTGGCAGCAGCACACCCACTCTGCCAGAATACCAAACAGAGCTGGACAGTGGTGGAGGGGGGTCAGCACAGCCGAGACATCCAAATGGGGAAAGTGTGAGCGGTGGAAAAAGACTGGTAGAAAGATGAACAAGTGCAGACAGGAGGTTGCGTTTTGCGTCACAGCACACTTGATAATTATTATGGAATTTGTGTGAAAAACCCCCCCACTTACAAGGTAGACATGTACCTTGTATGACATGGTGCACTGTGATAATACTCCCGCATTCGAAGGGTGGAGTTTCTCACCCTTCCAAAAAAATGACTGAAGGTGATGGAGAAGGTGAAAAAAAAATTGGAGGTCAGAGCTGGAGAGCGTGAGCGACGCCGCGGTGTTTAAGTGAGCGGGGGCATCCATATTCAGGCAGAGGGCTCAGGGGCACGGTTGGCACACAGAGCGAGAAGGTCGCCAGAAGACGAGCCGGCGTGTTGGAAAATAACAGACGACACAGCAGCCAGAGTCGACGTCTCTCCCGACGTGTCTGTCGCTCTTCTGGCTTTCTCTTTCACACGTTCAACTTCAGCAAAAACAATTCCTACACTAACCACTGCTCACGACCACAGACAGACCATACGCTCACAACCATTTCCCAATCTCTCAAAACATATTGACGTGAAAGGGCAATTAGCACAATCCGTTAACTGAGCAGTCTATACATGCGCGTATTCATCTCACCAGAAACAGAGTTTTAAAAATCGGATTTAAAACTTAATTGCTTCTGCACACGGATTAACGTTGCATAAAGCAGACAGATGCACATATAAACATGACATCAAGTCTTTTCCCAGAAGAAAATCTAATCTCTATTGAAGACCGAGCTCTATAAACTAGTGTCAGCACAAACATGTCTATTGACATCCTTTCTAGCGATGCCGATAGCATCTGATTATGTCAAGACTGACCAATAGCTTCTCCTCCATTAGCCGTGCTCCACTCACCCACACAGAATGCCTGATCACCTCCATCAGTTACTGAGGGCAACAGACTCTGACAAGCTCACACACAGGGCTTCAATTAACTGAAAAAATAAAATACACACACACTGAATCTCCAGCTACAAAACATAGAAGCAGCCCACAGCAACTCGACACTACACACATAAGCTCACTTAGCCTTTGGCTACAAAAGAACAATACCATTGTCTGTAGGGGAGACTTAACAAGGAGACTATTTGAATACAGAACAGCTTGCGGCAGAGGATGAGAACTTTCCATCTCGCCTCTCTCTGAGTTGTCAGAACAGGAGTCTGCAGGATGATTTTCTCTGGCGAAAGGAGGAGACAAGTTACAACCCACCCAGCAGCCTCGGAGGAGAGAACCAGCACATTAAGCCAGGGAGAGAAATGATGCGGCCAAGTCGAGACTACAGGAGTACAGTGTGGGGAGGAGGGGGGGGGGGGGGGCTACCGCTGTTGCCTGAATCTATCTCCATTAGCAAGTAGGGACCATCAGAGGATTCAGACACAGACACACAGTGGGGGGGGGGGGGGGGCTCCAGGGCTGACTGATGCGGATGTGGTGTTTCATCAGATAATGTCGAGCTTTCCAGTCAAAATTTGCCATCGTAGTGCAGCCTTCAAATCCTGGACTGTTTTCATCCCTCCTCCTTTAAGCACTGCAGGAATGCTTTAATTCTCAATATGCACAAGCCAGTCGAGGCAAAAATCGAAATGTATGCCCGCTCAGAGACCGGGGAGAAATTAAACAATGAGTGCATGGCCAATGCTTTTGCATTAGTGACAGAGATTGGCTTGTGCGTGAGAGCTTGCCTCGTCTAAAAGCTTCAAAAGACAGAAATTCAATCCGACACGTCAAACACAATCTTCAGCTCCTCAGTTGAATTTTCCGTTCCTTCAGTAGGATTTTGTCATTTGCCTTCGATAGCAATGTTACTCTGCTTTATTTCAATAGAGTGTACTCACTATACTTTCCTTTCATCACTGATTATCCACTAATTCCTCTAACTGACGACTCCAGCACCCATAAAGTACTAACAATATTTTACTAGAAATTGTCTCTACAGGGACCAAGTGTATAAAAAGGCCAAACCGTCACATAAACAGTCCACGGCCACCCAGCTTTCTTAATTAAGGTACTTTGTTTGTATTTGGACTTTTTTGCTGGAGGCCTGGATTAAATTGGATTCTAAATGATCCAGAACCGATAGAGCAATCTTTACTGCCATATTCGTAGACGGAGCGCTCACTTAACTGTCACAAATATGGTGGCAGTTGGGTAATTTTCTCCTGTGACACGGCGAGCGAAGATGAGGGCCCAGGTCTCCCCAGGGGGATTGTGGGAAGATTGGAGGAGGGCATATGGCAAGAATGGGATGGGGCGTGCACCATAGAGCACACCATTTATAGGCGAAAGCCCCTCGAGACACAAACGAGAGGAGCGGAGGAAAATGAGATCCTCTTCACTTCACTCGGTATTCTTCGCATTCCGGCTTTTCTGGGGGTCATTTAAGAGCGCAGTGCTCGCGAAATGGCCAAGCAGTGAAGTCACACGCCTAAAAGATCTGTTTATTACTCACACCACTCCACATGACCACGTAGCCACCAGCATACAGTATAACAGCCAGGAGAGAAAGCTTTAAGGACAATAACCGCAGTAGCTTTAGTTTTCTTTAGCCTGTGGTATTCCAACATTACAGGGCAGATGTGGAATAAAAAAAAAAGGATAAAATAAAAAGAAAGTGATGTTGTGAATGGGAAAGAGAGGAGAGAGAGGTCTCAGAGAGCAAATGAGGGACTGAAAGAGGGGGTGTCAAGTTCACATGGGGGAATGTGTCTCAGCAGGAAAAATGATTTCCCTTTCTACACAACCTGCACCGCAGGGGGTTGTACACAGTTTCACTGCACACGCCTCCGATTTAAACACACTTCCGCCTCCCACCTCTTCTCTCCCCTCCCTTACCTCCCACCCAAACCATCTTCCCTCCTCCACGCTTCCTGTGCCTGCATGCTGCAGGGCACTGGTAGGGAGGGAGGCAGCCAGAAAGCCTGATAACCAGGAAGCGGTCACATCTGGCCCTCGCTAATTCAATTCCACACAAGTTTGCTTTTCCTCCACATAACATAACCTAATTAAAAAAAAAAAAAGAAGCAGGAATTGGAGGCACATTCATTTCCAATTCATCAACGAGGAGAGAGGCGGACGAAGACTTCTAAAAAGGTTGGGTCTTTTTTTAATTAAAATCAAAATTGCTCCACACCACTTTGAATTATATATTTACTCAAAATGAAACCAACTGGCAGTGATTACACAAGCCCATATGGGTATCAATACCTGACATTATTAGACACACTCCGAGTATTAGACACACTCCTCACCTCCTGCGTTTGCAAGTTTCCGTGCCCCAAAGACACAGGTGTGGCAAGACTTTTTAATTTTGAACCTCTCAAACTTTAAGATGTCCTCAGTTTTCTGCCGAACATGCTTCTATGCAGCTTGGGCCTAAATAGTATTTTCAGTTAGTAAGTTAAAATTATACAAGAAACTGAAGACTTGTGTTCCACAAGTCAGTATCAGCTGTTTTTGGTCACACTTACCCATGGCTTTGGTCTCTTCTCCCTTGGCGCTGAGGATAGAAAACTTAAACTTGGCACGCACTTCACTTTTTGGGCAGCTGACTAAGAGCGAGTAAAGTGAAAGATAGTCTTTACTCTCCTCATCCAGACCTTTAGGGTTCACACGCAAACACCTGGAGGCAGGAAAAGAAAGAAACATACAGATCAGAAAGATAAAGCTAAGAGGTGGAGTGATGCTGGACGTATTTGTATGTTTGTACGCAATAACAGTATCAGTTTCTATCCGTAATGGCACTCTGGCTTGATTCTGTAGAGACCGTTGAAATTGTGCCATCCTTGGCTTCACAATCACACCTATTGATTTCATCCACAACCCTTCACTTGGGCCAAAGTGATGCTTTGATGGTATTGATTGTGCAATACACACTGCTGTTTATAGCATGAAACCATGTCAGATAATCATTACATCTGTTTAAGTGAATTGGAAAGACGGCACAAAACAAGCTGTTCTTTTAAAAAAAAGCTGGAATCAAAACCTCTATTCACTCCATAATGAAAAGCTTCCAGTTCCACAGAGTTTTACACTGAGCTGAAACACGGTGGACCGAAGAGCCCGAGCCTTTTCTAACACAAACACAGCAACATAAACATGAATGCCAAAGGTTCAATATCAAACAGCAATAAACTGGCAAAAAGCTGAATATTTCACAAGCCTCCACAGGAAAGAAGGTCACACCTCTACTTCAATACTGGTGCTGTATCAATATAAATCTGTACTGTACAGTAGAAGTATCAATATGGTATTGAACCTAAAACCGTAACACATCAGGAATTATCCCCCCCCCCCCTTCTGACTACTAGGAATGCAACTTTCCAGGTAACCTTCCTGAAAATGAAAGGATGTTCCTAAATCTACTGTAGATCCAACATTCCAAACAGAAATATGTATGCGATATTTAAAAGATGTGTCATGTTCAGTACATCGACGCTACGGGTGAGTCGGTCTCTTTGTGTTTATGTAGAGCAGTTTCACAAAAGGAATCCATGTTCGTGGTAACATATGGGTCGTTTGTTGCACAGGCTGCTATATCGCTTTCGAACAGTAACCTGGAACACATTAACATGGCCATGTGAACTACTAACATGTGAAGCATCTGTGATTCTGATTCACCATCCGAAGGCTTGTCCGTGTCACACTTTATGTAACACAGTAACAATGTGATTGAGCTCTCGGCAATGACGAGAAAAATTTATATATCTACATATATTCTGTGATGTATGATTCATTTAGTAGATAGAACAAATATACCGTGTTCCCAAAAATACATTTTTTTTTGGAGGTGCTTGTGTTAATATGCAAATAGCACAAAAAAAACACGTCAAAAACAAAAATACATATTTTTCCTCTTAAATGTACTGCTATTCATCAATTTCGATTCGTGTAGTTTTGGTGTGAGTGGCATAGTTTTGGAGATATCGGCGATAGAGATGGACTCTATGGCACTCAAAGCGCCAAATAAATATATTTGAAAAACTCAAAAGCAATGTCTCTTTCCAGAAATCATGACTTAGTCTTTCAAGATAATCCACAGACCTTGTTTTTGAGCAGTTAAAACAGATTTTGGGGGCGAACTGTCCCTTTAAGTCTTTTCATTGTTGTTACCGTTACAATTTGGGCTCTCTCATGCTGTAATGCCTAAAGGTGTGGGGCCGACCCGCAGTACACTCTGGATCTCATTTCTCTAACAAGCGTCTGTGAGACCATCGGAGAAATAAGCAATAATGCTCCCGACAGTGAGGTATGATACAGATGGCTGGAAAAGCTGTTCACTCAGATGAGATGAAAAAGCAGGAGGATTGTCTTGGTTAGGCACTTACGGGAAGAGGTGGACTAATGGTACAATGTCCAAAAACAACTTAGGTTGACGTGGTATTTGAAAAAAAGCCTGGGCTTTCTCTGAAAAGGCCCATCTCCATTTATTTAGTAATTTAAACACGTGCCTTACCAATTCCAGACCCACTGTTGTCTGTTGTCTTACCCGAGGCTACAGTCACTACTTTCAGGTTCCAGCCATGTTTATGTGTGAGATACAGAAGCTCTTCCGGGAACATGACACAATGTCGTTTTATACTGAATACTGAACTGGCTATACATTTACTTAATATTTCACACGTGTACATTCATCCTGGGATCATAGTTTTATCTTTTGCTCTGAGCCCATAACAAAGTGAGAAAGTGAAGGTGCAGCCAGACTAAATTCAAGCCTGAGAAAGTGCTACAAAAATTATTATTCCAAACACACGTGTCAGTAAACATCAGTGGAGATACAGACTAGATGAAGGCACACTCGATGCCACTGAAGCAGGCGAGTGGGTGCTTTAATCTCTTGAAAACAATGTTGTACCTCTCAAAGATGTAATAATTGGATAGCGCTTGGGAGAGTTGTCGGAGAAAACGTTCTCCAACAACCCTCTTAGAGCAGTATCAATATCAGTTGGCTGTGACGACCGGCCTTCACCAACCATTTGAGTTTGTCGTTGGCTCCCGAGGAGAAAGTGGAGCTTTTGACGACTTCCCCCATCTCCTCGCGACAGAAGCTGAAGTTGTTGATGGTCCAGATGTAGGAGAACCTCACCACTTTGATCTGAGCAGAAACAAAAAGGCACAGAGAGAGCTGAAGCCGGATCTATTTCTTTATATATTTATCAATTCTACGTGGGTAAGTGGTGCTTGGTCAGCCCTTCAAAACCGCACATCAAAACTGCCTTTCATCTTAATAAACACCGACAACAAACGGAGTGAAAGAAGAAAGGATATTGTAAGAGCAACAACAGAAAAAAAACAAAAAAAAAGATTTGCAAGAGGAGATGAAATAACAGACATCATCAATGGCATACATTATTTGCCTTGGCTCTTAACAGAAAAGTGATGTCTGAACTAAAGCCTGTACTGCAATGACTGAAACAAACACAATGTTACAGTATAGGTACATAACCCTTAAACAAAGACTAAAATGACACCCGTTTTTGTGGGAAACAAAGCAGGCGTATAATATCAAGTCAGGAAAACACAGTTACTGGATAAAATCCAGACATGATTCTTCCATTTAACTGCTCACTGACCAGTCACATTAAAGATTACTGACGCATAGTTAAAGTTAACTTCTTCTGTCTTGATAAACAGGCTTACTTTCAAATGTCCACAGAGCAAAGAATACAGTATATAACTCACTCACAGTCAGCTACTTTTAACATTGTGCAAAGAATTGACAGAACACAGAGAGAAATTGTGTGAGTGATGCTCTCCATGCAACAATGTGTTATTTTTTTCATGCTGAGGAAAACATGAGCTCCCTTCCTCACCTGCGTATAACACCAGCTCTCAGCCACAGGACCGCTGGACATTTCCGCCGGGGGAGGGGGGCTTGGGGCTCTGGACATTGCCAGCCTTGATGTGGAGGTGACCTGAATGGGGCCGGAGCACCAGCCAGGTGTGTTGTGAGGTGTGCGGGGGGGGGGGGGGGGGGGGGAGATAAGGGCCCAATAATCAGTCAAGCTGGCCGCCTTTTAAACAACACCGGCCGTACAGAGAGCTGAATCCGGCGCAGCGGGACGTCCAGACTCCAAAATAGCTACGGGCGCTCTGTAGGGACACAAATACAGTCATTAAAATAGCTTTAAACTAGTGAGGCACATTGTTATGAAAAGATGTGACCTTGCGCGAGTGTGTAGATGTCCGTGTTTGAGCATGTCACAGCATTTGCTAATTGAATGGATAGTCTAATTGAGCAATATTTCCTAGTGAGTAGGACATAAGAGGTCGGAATTCATTTGGTTTCAAGGAGGCTTCAGCATTCGGAGCACAGCGGCGGCGTGAGCTCTGCTTCGCTGGGGGAAGCCTGCTGTTATCTGCGCGTGGTTTCGTCTTTGTTTTACTTTGAGAGGAGCAGGGCGCTGCGCCCATGCCAACTGATTCCAGCCAGGCTGCACTTGTCCACCATGGCTCTCAGTGAAGTGCAAGACTTTCATCTCGAGCTGCCAGTCTGCACTCACACAAACACACACACACACACACACACACACACACACACGGTCATAAAAGACTTTCAAAAGTCAGTGCTGGCTAAGAAAGGTCAAAGTTGTTTTTAAAGAATGCGCGATCAGGATTTGTTTATATCCTTAAGTGCTGCGACTGAGATTTTCACTGCAATTGCCACATTGAAATTGGCATAGGGAAACTTCCTCATTATTTTTCATCTAATTTTAGCTCCTTTCGTACACTAGCAGCCTCATGGGATTAAAAATATTGTTGGAAAAAAAAAAGAGAAAAAAGGACAGTTTGGTTTGAAAGCTTCATTTCTCTAAATCTCTCATTTCCGCTGGTTTCATGCTCCGCTCCTCTCAAGTTCTTCTCCACATATTTAATACCTAAGTCGACACCAGGTCTCAGGATCAGGTTTTTCTCCTCACTGAACCTGTGCGTCCCCCCCCCACACCCCGATCTCCTGCCAAAGAAACCCTTCGACGCTGCTGCTTAATTAGTGGCTGATTGAAAGAGAAGTTCAGGACCTGATACTTAGCAGAAGCCGAGTATCAGACCGAGAGCGCTGAGAGATAGAGCGAGTAACAAGAGAACGGGTGAGAAGTGAGAGACTTCCGTCTGTGCGAGTGGATTGTAGAGGGGGAGAGGCAACCTCAACAGCTCCACTCTCAGACACGACATAATTAATGCTTAGAGATAACACCCGCATCTTATCTCTCCCCCCTCCCTTTTCTTCTTTTGTGCTATTTGTATCTGATGAAAACACTGGTGGCATTTTCGCTCAGTAAAACAATAAAATATTAATCACAAAAGTTGGGAGAACAAGGCGGCACTGATTTGCAATTTAAATTACCTGAGACTTCCTGGCAATTAATTATAGTCCATATGAGTGAGTGAGGGCCTACACGCGGATTTTCGCCCGTGTTTCTGTGTGTGTGTGTGTGTGTCATCATTTGTGCTTTGTTTCACAGCATATCTGAAGCACAATTTACCTCGCGCTTTTCTTGTATTCTGCCCCTTAAGGATCAACAGGAATGGCAAGTAATCACAGGGAATCAATTTAAGAAAACATGACAACACTGGCAGCACTGCTAACAGCCTCACAGCTTTCTAAATAGACACAGATGACACTTTACCAGAATAAAGCTAAGGATGGGTTTTAGGTTTTTTTCTTTTCACGAGTGCAGCGATCACAACTCTGAGAGATGGAGATGTGCGCTAATCATATTCCCTCTGAAGAAATGTCTTTAGACAGTTCATTTGTCATGGGAATCAGATGATGACAGCGTGAATGGGAAGAATGACTAATAGGTGATAATGCACACAGCATAGGGAAAATAAATATTGTCACATCACAGTGTATGGCAGGGAGAGATTTACCAAAGACGGTCTTCCTCCAAAGGCAACTAAGAGACAAAGTAAGGCAGTAATGGAGGTACTGTGCTTCAGATAAGGGAGTGTTTGTTGCTGCTCCTTTGGCTCCATCAGCACCTCGGAGGCTGGATAAAAAGCAGTGGAAATAAGGGTGAGGGTGCTTAGACAGAGCGATGCAGAAAGAGAGCAAACTAGTTCAGCTTCTGCAGAGTACACATCTTACTCTTTTCTCTGGCAAATAAAGCAAACCAAAAAAAAAAAAAGACAGCTTACCATATTGCATACATGCATACAAAGGCCCTGCAGTGAATACAACACTGTGAAGGTAGTAATGTTCAGTTCTTACTGGGATTCAACACCTCAGTGTATAACTATAACAGAGGGTGGATTTTTCCTCAAGTCTGAATGAGAGATTGGACGTTATGAGCTTCACAAAGCTTCAGTATTAATTGTCGGGCTGTACCGAATGTCTTTTTTAAAAATTATTCAAAGCTTCTTTTGAGGTTTTCAAACAAAGCATAAAATCTCTGTCGCCACATTTTATGATGTCATCAAATAAAAAGTCTAAATTCTAAAACAAAATCCTCCATTTTAGTCAATCATTGGACTAAATGAGTAAAGTTGTTTTCTATTAAATCAACTTTCTTTAATGTATATAAACGATATTGATTGATTGATTCAGTGTGTTTGACCGCAGTGAAAATGTTGCTTTTGAGAGGCTCAATGCCAACAGAAATGTTCAGAAGATAAAACCACGTTGTGAATTTTGGAAATGATGACATCTGTCTTTATTCAAAATCGAACTTTTGACCACGAGCCGGAAAACAATCCGACACAGCCATCATATTGTTGTATAGGTGTTCATGATTGTGTTCAACTTTATACAAAGGACAACATTGTGATATGACATTGGGCGGCATATAATGTTTCTTTTTGTTAGATTTATTTTTTTCATGAGCTGTGTACGTGCTTAGTCTATAAAATGCCCCCAAAAAAAACCCAAATACAAAGATTTAAAAATGATATAAAACACAAAACACTTCAGAAGATGGAACCACAGAATTTCTGCCTGATAAATTACAACAATATAATGGATGTGTATTTTAAATTATCAAAAGATTTTGTCACTTCATCGCACCAACCGAAACTCATTTTCATGGTCGTGACAGTAACACATTATCTTTCACAAAGAATATAAAACACTGGATTCAAACACCGTTGCTTTGACAGCACTTTGATGAAGTTCCATAAAATCAAGGAGAAAACTAATTGTATGTGTGTGTGTGTGTGTGTGTGTGTGTGTGTGTGTGTGTGTGTGTGTGTGTGTGTGTTCCATATGCACAATGCAGCAAATGTGTGAGCAAGTAGAGAGACACAGGACCGGTACGGGCCACCTCCATCCATCCCACATCCTCGTCCGATGCCTGTTTTTCAGAGAGGGGAGCCCAGATGAGGAGAGTGAGACCTGGAGCCCATTTATATTCATTACAGAGAGACAGTCTGCTCTCCCTCTGCCAGTCCAGCTGCCATCTCTCTCCATCTCTCTGTCACACACCTCAACACACCAGGGAGGAGAGTCTGACAAACCAACAGACAGATAGATTCAACTTCCTCGGTATAAACAAGAGCTAAGCGAGCTGATGTCGCCCGCGTCCGCACGAGAGGCGGAGCTCGCCGGCCGCACTGCACACACACACACACACAGTAACCACATCACAAGCTCACGTTACACCGTGAGCAACACACGGTGCTCTGCCCGTGGTGTAATAAAGCTGTGTGCCGTGATATTAACTCCATCTGTAAATGATACATGGTGATAGCATATATTTCTGCGCATATGTTACCTCCATCTGCAAATCTGATAATGTAAACAGCTTACAATGCATATTTACACTCGAGGACACATTTGTGTTCGTTTGTTTCTCCATCTGTGCTCGTGACAATCTGAAGGACATGTCTGCACATCCACACCAACCTGGAAGTCTGTCTGTGCTTTGAATATAGTCAGACTGTCATTATTAATTCTATCTTTAGTAAAAACAAATTACCAGCACTTAGCTTAATGATTATATTTAAATGTACTATGAGGAACGTTGGAGTGAAGGGAGGCACAGGAGAACCAGGACTGAGCGGAGCAAACTGTCAGACATTGCTTCAGGAAAATTTGACGTTTTTCTAAAAAGGACTCTGGTGCTCGGAAACACTACCACTGTTGTCTACAGAGACCGCCACTACCAACACAAAGCTGCAGTTCCTCGTATTAGCTTCTGCTGGGTAGCTTGTGAATCTCCCCTGGGGATCCATTACCTTTTATATGAACCTATAATTACACATCATCATGTATTTGTTGAATATATTTTGCTTTATTAATCTGAATAAAGTAAACATCAGATGTAGCGGTGTAGAAGTATAAGGTAGCAGAAAATGTAAACACTTAAGTAAAGTAAAAATACTTAAAAATTGTACTTAAGTCCAGTACTTGAGTACATGTAATCCGATGCTGGTAACGATGATGATAAGCCCTGCAGTTTTATCAATGGATTTGTATGAAATTGTTATGTTTATCCCAAAAATCCCTCAGTATGACCATATGGCAGAGACTTCAGGCGACCAGGCCTGCTGTGAAATAGGGGGTGAAGAGTGACAGAACAGAGAGATGGAAAGCCTTCTGGAATTCATTGCAGCTACCGCCGACACTCTCACAAAGAGGAAATAAAATGATGGGGAAAAATGCGACATGCAAGCACTTACACAAATAACATGTCGCCATCTAAATTCCCTTTAACTTGCAAATTGAAAAAGATACAAATACAGGAGACTTCCCATTAGCCTCTCCCTCAGGGACCCGCTTCCTGCTGGGAGGAGAAGACGACGGGTGGCGCTGTGCAGAGACACCACCACCACCACCAGGTGGACGGGGGGGGGGTGGAGCTGTGTGATTTGGCTGCTGCAGAAAAGGAAGGGGTCGCAGCGGGGGTCCTGGAGTGTTTAGAGGGTCACCTTGTGCGACAATAGGCAGCGAGCGAAACAGCGAGGTTCAGAGACGGGTTGCAGAGTTTAGAGGGACAGACTACAAAGACTGAAAAACATGCCGAAAAAGCTAAAGGCTAAAGTGACAGAGTGTTGCAGCTTTGAGCGTATGCGTGACGCATTTCTGAACGGAAATCAAAACGCCCACATGCCAGCTCACTTTTCAACTGCTTAGAGTCGACCCTGTGCTACACTAAAACTACCCTCTTTCCTCCAGCTCATGTGAGAAATCTGACAGCGGGTTAATGAAGCCCGTTCGTTGTAAAGGTCAGGTAGCAATAAAAGTTCCAAATGAAGCTTGCAGGGAACGTGTGCAGACGCATCCGGGGGATCAGCAAGACTGATCAAGTGAAGTTGGCCGACTCCCATTTCTAAAAAAAAAAAACACATACACAGCTGGCTGGAGGCAAATAAGCACACACACACAGGGACCATGTGACGAAAGTGATTCCAACTCTCAGTTATGAGGGATTCAGGAGTTCTGGCAGCAGACATGAGAGAGGAGAGCAGCGCCGTGGTGTCTCTGATAGTAGTGGCAAGAAAACCAGACTATATGAGGAGCTGCGGCAGGTGAGACTAGCCAGCAAAATATGCATCGGGAAAGAGACTTTCCTCTCAGGTGTGGGGCGGAAGAAATACACGTGTGAGAACAAGGCTGGACGTGGAGCATGTCTGAAAACATGTCTGCTGTGAAACAGCGTCCGTCCATCTAGCCCGAGGCACTGCTGAAAGCCCCGACACTCACTCAGAGGGGGGGGGGGGGAACAGGGATAAGAGAACGCGGGGAACAGTGGGCACACACACGCATGACCGGGCCGAGCGTGAACTCGGCGGCGGGTTCGGGGGGGGGGGGAGACACTGGAGTGTGTCGGATCCGGGGGCCGCAGGAGGTGTGATGGATTAAGAGGCGCTGCCAGAGACAGAGGCCCCCCCCCCCCCCCCACCGTGTGGCAACCCACAGTGAAACAACATCACCATCCCTCTCCATATCACTGATGGTCTCCTCTCTCTCTCTCTCCCTTTTCCGCCTCCTTATTCCTTCCCCTTATAAACCATCAACTAAACTCCCCCGTTTTTTCTCTGCTTCTCTTAAACCCAGTGATGATTGCTATAAAACCAGGCAACCATGCCTGCACCACACGTCTTCCATATTGCTTTAGTCCCACTTTTTGATCACATTTCTTACCTTTGAACATACAAAATTCAGAAATGTATTTATTTGCGCAGATAAAAAAGAAATTGCTATAAGGCTGAGCCCAAATCATCATCATTAATATCCATAGCTGCACTTCACAGCATTAAGTGTACCTATCACCACTATGGTAATACTCATTAACTGAATTATGGTGTCACCTTTAGAGATAAGCAGTCGTTGCATTGAGGAATCGGACTACATTTCTTTACCACACAGGGGGCAAACATTTAAATCCTGATGATTGGATCACTTTATACCTTTTTTCTTATTCAAACATTGCGTGCCACACAGGGAACAGTGCAATCGTCAAACCTTGGTGACATGAGAGAAACAAAATCTCAGCCCTCACACTACATCATCATTCATCCTTTGATATAATCGATGGCCTACAGAGGCTAGAAGCTGTCCCAGCCCGAGGTAATTCAAGAGTTGAAAAAGACACAGAGGAGAGTACTTTGCCATCATCCTTTCTTCTCACTCTCCATCTCCATCCCGTCTGATTGTGATCTTCCCCAAACCTCTGCTTTGCTCTGTTGGCTGTGTTTCAGTATTAAGCTCCAGAAAACACAAGCAAAAGAGCAGCTGCACTAGAATACCACACCGCCTCATTTAAAACCATCTTTACAAGCTATCTACTTTCAATGCTGAACACTTGTAAAGTTTACGTATTTTGCCACAAAGCTGCAATATGTGAATGAATGTCTGATACGTAAATACATGGTCTAGTGTACTAATTGCATACATAAATACCTTCACCGCAATGACTTTCCGTCTCATCACATTTAACACGGAAACCAATCAGCACACTCTTCTCCTTATATTTTGCACACTCAGCTTGAACCATTCGAGATAAAAAAGTTCAATATACGAGACCGACCTGCGAGCGAGATAAAGGGCTCATTCGACGGACACGATCCTCTAAAAACCCTGCACACAGCTGCTGTACTTCGGTGTCACACACAACCCTTCGATAAGGCCGTATGTGCACATGAGTGTATAAACATCATGCCATGCTGTGAAAACCCAGACTGGAGCTTTAAGTCCCACATGTAAAGCCTTTCAGTCGAGGCTCTTGTGATTTGTCCTTACACGCCCCTCCGATGTGATCAACTAGCCCTCTCAAGAAAACCTTTTACGTAAGCACAGATAGACACACACACACACACACATACAGCACAGAGAGACAAATCCACTGTTAAAATGTGAAGAAAAAAAAGAGCTATTGAAGCAGACATCAAACCACAGTGGGCCTATGTAGCCAAGATAACAATAGAAAAGTGCTTTCTAAATGACAAAATGATACCGGCTGCAGCAAGTCCACAGCTCGCTCTCACTCTGTGTATTCTTTCCCAGCGCAGGCGCCCACTCAAACGCAGCAGAGTGTGCCTGACCGTCACAGTAAAAAACGTTTCTCTTTTGACAATACATCTCTTCTTTTCTCTGAACTAAGCAGCTAGAGAGAGAACAACACATGTGCGACGTTTGCGTGCACCCACTGAGATAAAGCTCCTTTCACCTTCAGCCACACGGCTATACTGGATGTGCTGTTATACGCATTAGCCCGCCCGTTCTATTCTCCGAATTTGGACTTTCATTCTCACGAAGCGAGCCCGAGCTCGGAGCAAAAGGGAGGAGAGGATGGAGGGAGAGAGAGCTGCGCTGTTACCGCACTCAGTGCAGTGATGCAATTTATAATTAAAATGCAAATAATAATAGGACAAGGAGCCTCTCTTCACCTTGTTTTTCACTTTACTCAAACATTCTCAGGGGAGGCGTCTCTGCCTGGGATCAATGCATCCGAGTCAGTAAATCAATATGCATATGAAGCGCTGAAATCAATTGGGAGATTTAGGCTACGAGTATGAGCGACTGCTTAGCTGAGAGACAACTTGAGATGCATGGACAGACACATCCAGCCTGTGGCGATAAACCATTTTTCTACTTTGCAATGATGATGTGTGAAGGATCTATTCTTAAACCGAAGGCTAAAAGCAATTATTTCAGCAACGGGGGAAACACAGTCCTGTCTGACACACCCGCCAGTGGCCCGTCTCTGTTTTGACTATAGCTTATCACAATAGGTGGCTCAAACATCCCCTGAGCTTCAATCTCAACAAACAACAAAGACGAACGCTGCGGAATGAAAGATTTGGGAGCGTTTTATTTCAAAAGTGTGTCTGACAGAGAAAACAGGGGAGGGGGGGGTGGGGGGGCTTTTTTAGTGGTTGTCCTTCAGCGTGACTTTGTCATGTAACACATTTCCAGCTCAATTATCTGCATCCAGTGGATTTCAAACACATTTAGCAAGGACCAGAGAGCTTGGTAATTAGCAGGAGCCCTGGCTCATAAGGGGGCAAAAAACAAAGCCCGTCTTTAGCTCTATCTTTATCCCCTCCGCCTGTCTAATCTCCTCTGATCCTTCTCTTATCACAGAGCGTGTTGGACATCATGTGTGCACTCAGTCAATGCCTTTATAGGCCAACAGGTTCCATCTTTTATAGACCAAAGCGTGACGCAAAACGAGTTATTTGATCCATAAGAATAGAAAGTAAGTGAACCTGACTGCGGGTTATTGACGACAAAACTTTATGTCACGCAGAAATGTACTTAGCCATCACTTATGTCGGAGAAACTATATGCAAAAAAGTGTTCTTAACACAGAATTAACTTCAACGCACTCTGGATCCATCCTGATTTTCTTCTGATTTCCTAAGAAATCCGATAGTTGAGATGACATTTCACACAGAAACACAACATTGTGCAAAAATCGATTCAATGTTGAGTCGTGACATGATTAGAATTTGAAATCTAAAGGTTAAGGCCATGTCAGGCTTTGGTTGCCCACCTCCTCCTCGAGTTGTTTCCATTTTAATTATGGTTTCAAATCATGTCAGCTTTCTTTAGCACAGAAATGTCACCTTAGGTAAAACTGCTTTCGTTCTATTCCCAGATCCATATAAAGGCGTTCCAGTGAGGGACAATTTAATCTTCCCTTCACGCTCCACCCCCCCCCCCCCCCCCCCCACTTTCCCCTCACTACAGTGCTTCGTCCAGAATCGCTCCCCATTTGCTACAAAGTGTGGTATACTTACATTGAGCCGTTTCATTTGACAGCCTGAATTATATGTTTAACGTTTATGTACTATAAAGTCGTAAAAAAAGAATCCCTCGATGGAACACAAAAATGTCGAAACTCAATGGTCCGCTGCTGCTCCGAAGACGGCAATGGAGACACGAGATGAAGCACGATTAGCGTCTGGAATCTCACAGCAGAGTAAACTATTGAGTGTTTCATATGTAGAGAGTGGTGGAGGAGTAAGTAAGGTAGGTTTCAGACAGGTTTTACTCCCTTTTCTCCTCACCATCTCCTCTCTTCTTTCCAACAATTATAATGATGAACTGTGCCGGCAGCAGTACAAGTCACTGAATTTGTGAGATGTCATCTTAAACAGAGTGGAGACGAGGCACACAGGAGACGAAGACGAGTGGGGCGGGCAAACTTGGTGTGGATCTCCATTTAAATTTGTTTTTTTGGAGGAGAAAAGACATAAAAAAAAGAATTTCTTAAATGTATCCTCAAATATCGATGTCTTGATTGACAACCAGGTGTGGCAGGTTTAGTATCCTTTTTACAAGACACCATCAATACACCAAATATCAACGACTGTTGGTGGTCCTATTAACATAAGGTACTTCAAATCAAAGTGGATCCACACACACACACACATACACACACACACACACACACACTGAAGAGGAGCCAGTTAAGATCAACTGTTCACTTAACGTGTCATGCCGTCATATCACTGTGCTGAAATATGGGGATCAAGGGCAATCTAATGCCGTGAGGGGGAGCGGCTGGCATTTTTCCACACAAACAGCCCATCTTCCACCTGAGGGGACACTACTCCTGCTTCTTACCAGATGTCACATCTAATCTCTCTCTCTCTCTTATTTGAGAGCATTCAGCAGGAACCGCTGAAGCAGGGAGCCGCCGTACAGGGTCATCCGAAGAGGTGGTCCCGGGTCATCCTTTGTTGAGACTGTCCTCCCCAAGAAAAATGACAGAATTCACTTGTTTCAGCGAATGCACCAACACAACATTATGTTAATGTTCAAGTGCCCTGTAGCAGCCTTTGGAGTCATTACTATGGTGGCTGGATGGGTCAAAAAAGACCTTGAGACCACTTTTGATGCTTCCCGAACCTTAAATAAGGATCTTTCCAAGGCAACCATAGCATTAGAACATAGAACATAGAACATCATGACAAACAGATGTATTACTATTATATATATATATATATATTTCTATGTGTGGTTTTAAAGTGAACCATTTTAAAAGTAAAATAAATCTCACACATACAAGAACTCAAATGTCAAGAAAAGTCTTAACTGATGTTGGAAATGCTTCAAAATGTCAAATGCAATTAGGTGCGTTTCCAACACCTCTCAGAGACAGAGTGGTGAGACAGAGTACTCTCAGATCGACAACAAAAAGGTGCAAAGTCTTCAAAAACTTCAGAAATGCAAAGCAAGATGTTGTTCTCCTCTGCCGTCTACTGATGTGAGGCCGCATTTCATAACATCCAAGACAGGTGCCGAGTAACAAAGTGATGCGCTGCCACAGGTATTTTATATTTCATTTAATGAGTGAATCCATCTATCTCGTTATTTATCCCATCATTTGCCAAGTGCGAGGGTTTTTATTAAGATTCTCATTCACGACAGCATTCACATATATTGACTTACACCGTAGGAAACCCGGGCAGAGTCTCACAGAGCGTCGAGGAGATGTGGAGACAGGGAGACAGGTGCACACGTTGCTCTCTGTCTTATTGCCTCGCCGGTTGCTCTTTTCAGTGAAAGGAAGGGAGGAAAGGTAGCTGCGCTAATAAGTTCATTTCTATCCATCGGTTGCACTTGGTACGACTAGGGTTACTCCTTTGTGTGCCCCGACGTCACTCTGCCTCCCAATTACCACATTTACAGACACACACACACACATTCATTTATATTCACAGAGAATTTTAAATGCTCCCCATTTAATTCATAAAAGATGGATAGTCTTTTAAAACCAACAGTGATCTCCTCACCTTTTATACATTGCTATCTATACATTAAAGAGCACATGCATTATACAGTGAGAGCTGTAAATGAGCCGTCTCAATCTGGAAAGTGTCAAACCACAGCCCTGTTAATAGAACGCTAATGAACAGTATAGCATTAGGCAGAGAAAATTAATTAAAATGAATAAGAAAAAGAAAACTTAGAAAAAAATAGAATTGTATTCTCAAGCAATGCCGATTAAACTTCACTGCTATTTCAAATAATTCAGATGCACGGACTTGTCGCTTCTCACATTGTCAGCTAATTCTGCATAATTAAAAAGTGGAAGTACATCTCATTTGTGTGGCGTACAGCATGTTAATGTGCTTTCAATGACACCGCTGTTGTGGATTTGTGTGACTTTCTCTTTAGGAAGATATACGACGTTAAAAATGCCAAAATCGCAACAGTTTCAATATTTACATATAATTTTCAGGTGACATTTTCAATATTCACTCCCTGAAGAAGCCTGGTTGAGATAGCGGTGGGCGTCGAGTGGTTGCAGCCGTAGGTCTCTGTTTTGGCTGCTGGCACCTAAATGCCAACCTCTATCCTCGCAGCGCTGAAGTGGAAACGACTGCAGAGTTGTAGCCACGAGCTGATGCCAGACAACTGTTAATGTGTCATATCACCCGAATTAAATCAGCCAGCAGTCTGATTTGAGATCAGTTCATTACCTGCGACACGGTGGCTCACAGAAAAAAAGCCGGCACGGAAGGGACTCAAATCTGGACTCCCGCGACACTATTAAGATAACGCCCCTCAAAATAACTGCCGGTGTTAGTAAAGGTGACAGAACCCTGTGTGTCACCCTGCGAATCCAAGCTTTCCTAATTCATGTTAAGGTTACATGTGTTCCCCTCAATATTCTCTGCAGGGCTGAGCCTTTTGGAGGGTCATCAGATGGTGCCGCAGTCGGCTCTGAAAGCAGGAAATGCCACGCAGATAAAGCTGCTGGACTACCTCAACCACACACACACACACACACACACACACACACACACACACACACACACACACACACACACACACACACACACACACACACACACACACACACACTGACATTTAAAATCTCTGCAGTGAATCTGGGTGCCTGACCAAACAGTTCTGCTCAGAATCCAAGCCACTCCCCTGCCACTATACACAAACTTCCAGCCCTGAAACTCGGCATATTCTGTCGTTTTAAATGTACTCAGTCTAACGATTCAACACGTTTCATCTTTGGTATAAATGGCACTGACAAATCGGGCGCATCAGGCTGCCTCTGGTGGCGACCCCCTCTGAGATTATCACTCTCTAATGAAGTCATTTGAGTCAGGCAGGCACATAGCGATCTCTGAACGACCAATCAAACGCACCAGGAGAGACTTTCTCGGCTCTGGCAGATGCCAACACGGTGGCAACAACAGGCAGTGATGGACGGAGGGACGGAGAGATGGAGGAAAGACAAAATGAAAAAAAAAAAAAAAACACACACACACAACAGTAGGGAGCCAGACAGCGTTTATCTGATCATAAATAAAGATAATAGGACATAGTAATAAAGGAAGCGTTAGGGAAAAAATGGATCACGCAAAAATGAGAGGGTGAAGGAAGCTGCTTTTTTTCTTCCTCTGATGTATTTGTCCACAGAATAATATGACCAATGAGAAGAAAAAAAAGAAGAAGCAGGATGAGTCTGACAGACAGAGACAGAGAAAGTGAAGCAAACAAGGAAGACAGATGTCAAAACACATCAGATTCCAGTCCCTGTAACTTTGGATAAACAAGATGGACTTGTCTTGAAGAAGTTACCGAAGCAACAGAGTCCTTTGCATTCAAAGAACTTCCAAATGTCAATGTTTCGATGTATTGTTGACTGTGAGACGCCAACATCCATTTGATTATACCCATAAAGCTTTGCAGTGTAGAATAATTTCCTTTTGTCAATATTTGCTCCTAGAGAACTGCACTGTATTACAATTTAAAGAATGTGAAGACCCAGAGTTTTATACATCCAGGTGTGGTCATTTGTTGGCATCACGATATCGACAGCACAATATGTTTTTAAGAGATAAGTGCGGCAGGGAGAAAAACAGATGTGAGTGTGGGAAGGATGAGCGATAGGAGACATGGAAGGAAAGGAAAAAAAGAGTGAGAAATTCCTGCTGAGCAATAAACAAGCATCAAACTGTCCAGTTTCATGGCACATCTATGTGTTATTGGTTTTTATAGTACATCAAACTGAATTTAGGCAACCGTGTAGAAGTGTCAATGATTTCCACAAAATATAGTGAGCAATATTACATTTACCGCTGTTATTTGGCTCAATGTGATGCATTGATGATTCCTTTGTTGGTTAGAAGTGCATGATTACACACTTCCTCTTGTTTTTAGGATTAACATAAATTGACAAATACTGCACATTTCTAAATTAATTACTTTCAATACACAGCTGGCATGTGTATTTGAAAAAAAATAAAAATAGGCCAATAGGAGGAGATTTCCCTGTTTACAATAATGTGTTTTCACTTAAGGCAACAGTGTGGAAGTCTGCGTCTCACAGAGAGGCTTTCAGGGACACAGCTGCTGTAGGAAAAAGTACAAAATGCACAGCAGAGCTTTAGCAAAAGGCTAAATCTGCTACATAACATTACAGTTAAAGTATAAGAAGTGGAGACTCAGCACGTGATGGCATTGCAATATAATAATAATAATAACTATGGGAATTGTAGCCAGTTATCAGTATTTTGTAAAAAAGTTTAATATTAAGCATCCCTTAGAGGGAATCAGCTACAAATGTGCAACGTTTTACTGACGAACCAACAGTTTGGCTGAACAACATTTAAACTTGATCTGCATAACAGCAAACAGTCAGACAAGGCACACCGAGCAGACTCATCTGCATCCAAGTCTGGCATTGGATAAGCAGAGACGGCCCACCTAGAGTCCCCGAGTGACCACAGTTTACTGCACGACTGACAGCTAGCAGTGGCAGTCTGCAGTGTCATGAGAAAAAAAACACACTCAAAGACAGACTGCAACGAAACAAGAAACAGAAGAAAGCAAACAAGCAAGAAAGACATGAAATGAAATGAAGACACGGTAGAGAAAGAAGAAAAAAACCAAACACGTGCGGTCCCATCGAAGAGGAAAAGTATAAATAAAACACAATCATTGACCAGCTACTGCCACACTTTAACGAGGAGCTCAGAGAGAAACGAGGGGGGGGAGGAGTAAGTGGAGGGAGCCGCCGGGGCAACCGCAATTAGAACCCGGGATAACAAGAGGAATGAAGACGAGCGGACGACGCAGGTGAGACACGCAGAGACGCAGGTAAACTGAGATTAATGCAGAAAAATGACCTTTCATCCTGTGAGCGCTGCTCATGCAATAATATAATGAACACACACAACTGCAGGAGGTGGCAGCAGCTCATTCAACGCAATGCATGAAGAAACCATGACGTCATCGTTTAAAAAACACACTACACACACACACACACGCTTGCATACTGGAGCAGGATTATTGGAGCCAAGATTAGATAATTATAGATAATTAAAATAATTCAACTTCCAGTCATAAGTTTTTTGGTATCGCCCCTAATCACAGCGAGGCTTCTCAACGCCCGCACTATAAAAGATAAATGAAAAAGACGCCTTCCAAACTCACCATCACTGAAAATGAAGACAAACTCCCACAAAAACTTCATTAAGAAAAAAAAAAATAGTGGAAGAAACCTTTGACACAGCTACTTATCAGTTAACAACACACAGTGATTTTTTACAACACTGATGAATTCAAAAACGCCCATCTCTAAGCACTGATCAAGCACCTTTGTGCCAAGAGACATAATGCCAACTGGAGGCTGGCAGTTTGTAAGGTCGCAGTGTTAAGGCCCAAAATGTCAATATTGGTCCCGAGGGAAGGCATAATTAAGGCGTAAAGATCTAAAAGGCTTGTCACATATGGCCGGGCCAGCTGTCACATCTGTCTGTTCATATTCACGCCGGTATAACAACCAAGAGGCCTGGACTAAAGCAGCAGCAGCAGCACGTAATGGCTGCAGCATTAAATGTCAGCTGACTGAGCTACAAGCTACAGGGCTCGCACGAGACGGCACACCGAACGAGGAGAAGCCTGGCATTTCAAACAAGACACAAGCTTCCACTTCTCATTTCAGACGTTCACTCCCGCGTGGGTTGTCTCAGAGAGATCTAGGCTATTCCCTGTGGTTCTACTTCAGGCATCCCTAGTGTTCGGCGTTACGCAAGGCAGCGTTGCAGAGCAGAACACGGGAGCGCGGTATTTAAGAGGGGGAAGCATTAACCTCTGCAGAGTTCCTGCAGGATGTCAAATATAAAAGTTTACCCTTTTAGGGCAACAAGGGGACAATCCCTCGGCAACCGGAGCACCTTTAGGGGCAAACCGTCAGCCAACATCCACCCTGCTGACGTGTCAGTGAGCAAGGCACTGAGCCGCTTGCCTGCTCCTGTCCTCTCAAGAAGAATAACAGGGTTGCTTGTTTGTTCTGTGGCGTCACTGGTTCTGGCCTTTGCAAACCTTACTCAGCTTGTTTTGGTCCAAGTAGTCGCTTCGTTGCATTCATGCAGTGGCTGCTTTGATGATAACCATATACAATTTTCAATTCAGCAGTAATCTATCAACAAGAGCCACGCGGCAGGCAAATTAGTCCAAACAAATCCAATTGCAGTGTGTGTCGCTGTAGCTCAGTCTTGGTGTTTGCACTGAGCTCGGACACTTCTTTGTCTGCTCGTTTGCAGAGTTTAGAAAATGTCTTTTTTTTTTTTTTTTAACTTGAGTGCAAGTTTGCCCTTGGCTCATTTTGTTTTTGTTATGCTTGGCTTTTCAAGCATGAGTAACCACCGGCTATTGGATGTCAACATCCGTCTCCTTATAGCCATGAAACTGCGTTTCAGGGTCACTTCTTATAGATGAAGGTCTAACTCCAGACAAACTGCCTCGCAGTTCATTTGAGGTTCAGATTTAAAAGCCACCGCACTCGCCTGCCTAAATGAAAGAAACGAAAAGCTCAAGGGTTTAAATCTCTTATTTTTTTAATCTTGCCTGGTCAAGAGAGAGGGTCAGAAATCTACTTGCCCCGAGACAAATTATTGTATTTATTAGAGGTTATCAAATACCAACAAACACTTAGTTGATCATGTTTCATCAGACTTGCTCTCAAACTGTGCCATACATAGTTGGAGTTGCGCCCACATCCTCTCTAACAACACCCAACTAAACTCCTGCAACTCTCCACAGAGATGACAGAGATGACAGAGTTCAAGTGGTTTTGGTTTATTTATGGAGCACATGTCAAAACAGCAATAGTTGACCAAAGTGCTGCACAGTTGTAAAACAACATTACAATATATAAGAAGGCTCAATCTTCAGTTACTTCCATCATTAGCTCCGCAAGAAAACTATGCGTTTAATTATTTTTTTACCACATTTACTAGCCCGACGTGGAATTTTACTCGCCTTGGGCTGGCGGGCGAGCCTCATTGTTGTTGTCGCTATACGTGCCGTGCGTCTTCTTGAGGTTTCACCCTGAGAAACGCGACGATGTGGTTGTGTGTGGCGGGCGGCTGGTAGAAGTGACTGACAGGTCAGGTGAGCGCCGCGGTCCGCTCAGGCGTGCAGATCCAGCTCCTCTGACTGATCTGAAGAGGCTTCAATTAACTGGAGCAGCCGAGTGTGAGGCAGGGCGACCGGCCCCCAGACAAGCCTCTTGACAGATTTTTTTGGGGGGGGGGGGGGGGGGGTTTAAGATGAGTGGGGCCCTCCGACAGCTCCTCTAATGCCCCCACCAACTCCAACCTTTCTCCATCTCCTCTTAGCTAATTACCAAGTATCCATATGGAGACACTTGTCACTGTGATCACAGCAAATTGGCTGGAACTGCAGGGTCAGCAAAGACTGACTGCCTTTCACTCGCGTGTACAGGCACACACACACACACACACACACACACACACACACACACACACACACACACACACACACACACACACACACACACACACACACACACACACACACACACACACACACACACACACACACACACACACACACACACACACACACACACACACAATTTCGAGTTTCCAGAGAGAACAGAAACTAAGTCACAAGCAGGAAATCCAATAACACAGGCACCGACTCACATACAGTACATCTGCAAAAACCATATTCATGTCAACTCTGCATAATGCTCTGTATGTATGATAATATGGAGAGGAGGTGATTAAAATATATGCCAGCATTTCTCAACAAAATCCCACACACACAGATTTCATTTTCATGGAGACATGCAGCAACGCTGACGTCAGAAGACACTGCCAAGTGAAACGCTAGTTCCGCTTTGAACGAATGAAGGTAAGACACGCTCCAAACGTGTGGGAACGCGGAGAAAATATCTCAACTGTGGAACTCTTCAAATCCCTCCACTTGCTCTACGTCCACCTTTTAAACCAAAAAGAAAGATTCACTTTGCTGAACGTTTGATGAAACAATGCGACTGCAGACAAACCCGTGTACGCACCAGCAGGCCAGTGTGTCACATCAATAATTCACCATCACTTGGTATTTTCTCCTCTCAGCACACAAATGTGTGTCTTATGGCCTCCAACTGAATAGTGCGCTGTTCAGTCTTTTGGTCGAGCCGGCTTTCTTGCTGTTCTTGCTAGTTTTACATTACCTAATTAGCATGGAAAAGTTTTTCGGGGGAGGCATGAAACACACATAATTTCCCCTGTATATTTTGTTCTTTTTTTTTTTTGGGGGCCTCTCATGGTAGCACATCCTCCATGCCTCCGCCCTCATTTCCCCTTCTAAAAACCTGATCCACTTCCTCTTTTCTCACTTTTTTTTGTCTTTTATTAGAACTTGGTGCAATTTCCACTTTCAAATGACGGCTGAATACTACCGAAAACTTCTTACCCAGCTGCCATTTGTATGATCAAGTCTCTGCTGCATCCTCTGTTCTCTTGCTACTTGGTATTCCTCCACTGGTGTCCCTCAGATCGTCCGTCACCTTCATTCTTTTTGAAGGTTTGTGTGTTTTCTATTCAAAGCGTCTACCTTATTTTCATTCTGGGTCATCGATTTCCTTTTACCAACCGTTTTGGTAAAAGGAAAATTGTATTGAAAGACGCGTTTTAAAAAGCAAAAAACAAACTACAACTTAGCAACATCATTATTTCCCATGACATGTCTGCAAAGTAGACGACCGAAGACTTGAACGCCACACAGAATTTAAAAGAACACAGCAAACAAATGGACACGTAAATCAAATGAACTGAATAACAACATTGGTTTGTATTGCCTGGGCTGCAGAGCACATGACAAAAGGGAGACTCCAATATTTAAGAAATACAACAGAAACAAGCTAATTTAAGACTTAAAACACCTCAAATTAAACAAGGCCTTGAGTTTAAAAAATATGACCTACACACTAAATTTGAAGTTAAATGCGCTCATGTGTGCCACTAAAATTCAACAAATGTATCATAGACTGAAAGTGTTTCTCTCACCGCCCCTATTGCAGACCTCCCTCTACAGTGTAGTTCCTCATATTGGTATAGACCAATACACCCCCCCCCCCCTTTCTTCCCTCTCCTAGATCCTCACCCCATTTGGTACTCACCTACATCAAAGTCCCTCGCACATCTGTTCCGCTTGCCGCTGCCATGACTGGCCAGCTGGACTCTGTCCATCAGGCCTGTCTGTCCGTAGGTGTGTCAGTCTACTGCGTGTCTGTCCACAGCCCGAGCTTCTTGGCAAAAGCTGCAAAACGCAAACAGCGGAAAGAATCAACAAGACTGTTGTGAGAGCGAGCGTGGGCGTGAGCCAGTGCCTTATCGTATTCTTGCAAGAGACTCCTTGTCAAGTTGACTGTTTCTGAGCGCATCTGTTATGTAGGAGACTTGAATGCAGAACGAGCTGGAGCGCGCGTGTGTGTGTGTGTGTGTGTGAGACAAGATATTACAAAGACATGTTTTATGAAGAGGTAGTGAGGTTTACACAGCGAGGCGGAAACAAAGTGGAACCGGAGCCCTGCTTATGTAATTACACCCGGCATTAAAACACTAATCCAAACACAAACTGTATCTGGACTGTTTCCAAAAACAGCAAACTGAAGCTAAGCCACAGGTGTGAAGGAAAGCCGTCTCATGTCCACAAATCAGACGACGGCGCTTATAGCAACAAGATTCAAAAGCAGGCTTAGTGCTTCGTTAATACTTCTTGGGGGTATAGCACTGACCCATAAACGTGGATGCAAATCTTTGTGGTTGAATTCAGACGTACACGCTGCATGTTAATGTAATGTGTAAAAAGGCCCACAGAGAGCCCGATAACAGTACAACCATCTGACAGAACAGACCCAAAGTGGCACTCGACTCTGGCGTAGAGGTAGACTCTGGCAGGCTCATTAAGAGCCCCAAAGTCTAGCGCTGCAATCCAGTGTGTACTTGGGGGTACTCCTCCTGTCTCTCTTTCACAGGGTTTCCTTGAAATTGAAAAATTTGATTTTCAAAAGTATTTCCCCACCGGATTCTCCAGCTGTTCATTTAAAGGTGTTTTCTTGATACTAACGGCGCTGTGGTCATAGATGTAGGTCCTCCATAGATGACTGTGAAGCTCAGAGACTTGCCATATAAACTGAGTCGTTGAGCTCATAATACATAGAGATGCTTGTAATTTAAAGACATTTTAAGTAGGAATATTGATACTAAATACTGATTTGAGTTAAATGTATTCTATGCCCAGCTCATAAAGTACGGCAATAGCGACAGAAGAAAAGCGAGTTCCCCCAGAAGTTGAATGAATTGTGACAAACTGAAACACTAACCTACAGTTGGTCCGGACTCACTGAACAAAGAAGAGGCTACTTTTTACACGAAGGCTCTTTGTATTCACGACCAGGATCCAAACTGCCTGCGGGCTTTTACCTCAGAGAGGAGATGATCTCCGTGAATGAATGAAATATCTTAAGAGCCACATGTTTACGCGTACATACCGAGGAAATGTCAATCAGATGCATAAAACAGAGGTTGAGCCCTGAGAGAAATGCCAAAAAAGGGAACCTGTGTGTGCATGTGTGTGTGTGTGTCCAGCACCGTCTGATCAATAGCTCCCCTGAAATGAATACGTGATCACTGACTCAACAAAGCAGCCGTTCACTCCAAACTTAACAAAATAGATGCAACCTGGATCAATAGGCCCCGTTTCAAAAAAAAATCTATTTAATAGCAACGTAGTTTTATAAAACATTTCCAACAGGCAGATGGGATACTGGCCATCCTGCCTTTAAACACCCCCATTCAGTACAATACATCTTTTTTTATTGCTTTTGATTTGTGACATTTAGCAGACAAAGAGCCACTGTTATTTCAGTAATCATTTTTCCTCATGGGCCAGTTTTTCCCTTTACATAATGCAGGTTGTAGAGTATTATACCATGGCTGAAGAGAAATACTGGATACTTTCAGATAACTGCACAGCTTTGGCACAAAGTTTTATGCATTCAAACTTGGCAACCTCTAGTTTGAGCGTATGCTGCCTCTAATTGAAGCAGCAAGACAATGATGAAGGAAGTGATGAATCGATCAGTCTAAAGATGACACCTTAACAATGACATTTTCATTATTAAGCTGATGTATAACTGCGTAGTATTTTAATCTGAATTACTCAGAATATAAAAAGGCAACCATATCTCAGAACCTCATTTCTGGCTGTAAAAGGCAGCTGTTTTCAGCAAAGAAGCTCTAAAACCAACTCTAAACAGTTCGTTTGCTCCCATCAGGTGAACTAAGGGGAACATTTAGAAGCTAAAGAGTCACGTTTTCCTCAGAGGTTGGTGGAGAAAAGATGATAATAAGTCAGTGTTGTGTTCACAGCTTGTTTGTGCTGCCCCCAAGAGGATAAACAAAACAATTATTACAGAACGAATGATATTCTGACCTATCACTGACATCGTTCTATCTTGATAGAACGATCAGCAACGTAACACAATGTCCTCGACTTTAACATCTTCTTCCTTCCACATTTCTGGGGGTTTTTTTAACCTGAAAAGTTTTTTAGGTCAGAGGTGTGATAGTGGGTTGTGACCACAGGAAATGAAGTATGACCTGTAGCTTGTAACAACCCCATCAAGAGTTCAGATAAGCAGGATGGGAATCTGCCTTCACGCCCTTTCTCCGTCTCCTCTGTCCCGTGTCGCTTGCCCTCCTCTGACTCCGGCAGTCTCAAGTGGTCAGTTAAGACGAGGACAGACGACAATAGACAATTCCCCCCCCCCCCGCCCGCCCGCCCAGCGTCATACCGCCTCAAGGCCTGACTGGTTGACTCCAGCAGCGTCTGAGCATCATGAGACAGCACGGCCCATCTGGGAAAAAACAAGAAAAAAGAAAGCGGATGGAGCTGCCAGACAGGGAGGTGGGAAACAAAAAATACAAGAGCAGGAAAAAAAATTGAAGGTGGAAAAATGAAGAGCCGACAAGACAGAAGGGTGGGGTGGGGGGGAGCAGGATGAAAGATAGGTCGGTGTACAACAGGCTGATGAAGTACAGCGAGGAAGATAGAGAGAGAAAGGAGCGGAACAGCAGCGCAAACAACAGTCCAAAAAGACACATTAAGCAGAGGGCAGAGAGGGACACGAAGAGATGGGGGTACCCCAGAAAAATAAACTGCCGGACTCAATTCTTGTCTCAAAAGAGGGGCAAAGAAAGGTGGAAGAAGATAGATTTGCTCCTCCTACGTCTCAGGGCTCCTGAAACCTGTACAGACTTTAAAAAACAATATGTAGAAAGGAACAAAAAGCGCCAGGGGGGGCTACATCAAGCGCTTCACTACATGTGAAAAAGAGCCACAGAGGAAGAATAACTGGCACAATTAAGAGCATAACTGTCATCACAGCCAATCAACCCTGGTGCCGCCCACACACACACACACGGGCACCGAGCAACAGACCCATCACGAGGAGGGATGAAGGGCTACTAATTCCCCCCGAGCAAGGCAGCACTAGACTGCGAATAGTGAACGAGCAGATATCTTAAGGGCGCAACAGCTACACAGCATTCTAATGCAACGGAAACACGAGTCACATGTCGACGATTCGCTCCATCACAAACACGTCCCCATGGCTCCTGAGAGAAATACTGACATTTGAATATAATCCTGCTGACATGCAAATCAAGTGCAGCCAATTCCACAACCCGCATGTTCATCAGGAAGAAAGAAAATAGACGTGGTGTGTGAATCTGAAACCAATCACAGGTGGACGCATACCCTCACTCAATGAAATACAAACTAGATTTAATGAGCTCCTCCACGGTGACATTTCCTTTTCTCCATCTTTTACAACCATCATTCACCCCCCCCCCCCCCCCCCCCCCCCCCCCCCCACCACCAACCTCTGCCTCCCTCCATCCCCCCCACTCACTCGTTTTTTTTCCCACTCTAAATCCACTTCTCTGCCTCTGTCTTTTTCTCTTTCCCTCTCTCCATCCAAAACAACAGCCTTTCCAGAAAGAGGGCCATCAATCTTCTTCAATGAGAGCAGAGTGCGAGGGAGTGCCAAGGCTGGAGCAGATTACTATCTCTCCTTACCACCACTCAACACTGGATAACATAAAGAAGGAGAGGAGAGGCAGGGAGGGTCGAGAGCGGGTCAAAGGCACAATCTTTGGATAGCGAGCGGACACATTAGATCTTAAAAGCCTCAAAACAAACTTCCACCCCCTGTCAACAGCGGAGGCTCGTCAAGCAGAGGAGCACAGCGGCAGAATTTAAAAACTTTAATCCTAACTGGCAACTCCAAACCTGACCCTTGGTTTATTCCCACAGAGAGCTCTGCAAATGGAAAGACAGGAGCTACACGGCAGCTTTCATCTCCTGTAAAACAGCTGGATTTGGAATTAATTGGCCATTTTAATACATTTCATTAATGAATCTATTTTGATTGTCTCGCTCTGTTCAAACGTCAAAACAAGATGATAAAAGAAAATCCACATCACCAGCGCCCCAAAGTCCACGGTGACCTCTCCAAATTGCATTTGAGAAACGAGCAAAGATGTCTTCCTGGATAGATGATTAACTGTGGAGCTCTGAAGCATTTTATCAAATCTGCTTATTGAATGTGGATCCTTTCAAATCCCTTGCCAAATTTGAATTGATGTTAAGCTTTAAAAAAAATCACTCAAACTCAAAGAACTGTATTCACCTTTGGCCGAGAAGGGAGGCGCACTCCTCTGAAGGTTTGTCAGACCCTTTTATTTGATGTTCATAGAAGATACATACATGTGCAAACATGTACCTAACTTCACTAATACGTAGGATATTACTGCTACTTGCTCAGCCAATCCAGGTATTTTAATTCACAGGAACCAACAGGACCCAAAATCCTGAAACAAAAATGGAGAGAGACGTGATGGAGCATGATGTTTATTTTCTTGAAAAGCCGCTCCAACAGTTGTCAGTATGTGAATGTGCGTTTGTGTTATATGCTAAACTTGCAGCGTCGTGATATTTAAAGTGTGCGAACGTGTGTGACACAAACACCAGCATATCCACGTCCAAGTGTGTCCTGAGCCCATGGGAGAAAGAGATGGGATGCACGGTAAAGGGTGGAGGTGGGATTCCAACACCAGTGTGGCTCTCTGAATCTCACCGTGTTCAATCGAAGGACACAACAAGACCACCAAGCCAGCTCTGACAGCTACATCCACGATCGAACATGATAGAGCTAATCGCCATGCAGCTTTCTTGCTGAGGAGAACCTACATGGGGGAGTTTTGTCAAGGCATAATGAACTCTCCTCGCATTGTCACAGCTCTGTTGAGGAGGAAGGTTAAACTTAGAGCTGTCTGTAAAGCTGTCTCTGAGCAGCAGCAACTGGGGATCAGCGTAGTGTGGCTTCTGTTGGACCTCTGGCGGCGGCGGGGCTCAGCACTGGCGCTAAAGACTTTGACACTAACATAATCACTGGTAATTGATTCGGCTGGTGACAAAAAAGGTATAACGTGAAAAGATTTTTAAAAAAACGGCAGCGGTGGTGTCGGCACAGCGCCGGGTCTTAATGTGAGCTGACGGGGCCCGTCACACGAGAGAGGGGACGCACACGTATCATCCAATCACCATCGGCCCTGGACCCTCACCAGCACCCTCAAAGGGGCTTTGATCAGCAGCGGGCCGAGGACGCCACAGAGATGGAGGACGGACAAGAAGACAGGCATCCTTCGCTGTTGCAGGACGGCCCTGAGAGACATTAGAAGACGGGACAGAAGCAGCAGGGAGCATCAAAGACTGGCAGCCAAGGTTCAAACTACTAACGGAGCCTAAGTCCTTGTCCAGTCCAGCGTTTAATTTGCATGCGTGGGATTGTATTCAAATTTCATTTAGCTTATATTGAGTTCTGAGATGCTGCAACTTGATGTTTGATTTGGCAAATAAAGTCTTCATGACTAAGAGGCCTTTGGACAACTGGTATAAAGATAAACATTGGACAAAACAGAACTATTTTGATGACAAATTCATTGATTGAGTCATTTATCAGGCAAAACTGCCAAACACGACCTCGTTCAGGCTTCTCAAATGTGAGGAGTTGCTGGTTTTCTGTGAATACTCAATGTCTTTGGGTTTTGGACTGTTGGTCAAACAAAACAAGACATTTTAAAACTTAAGGAAATGAAAATGGACATTTCATAGACAACATAATCTACAGTTTGAACGACAATAAATCACTGACATTAAAAAAAGAATAAAAATAAAACATAAAACCAGAGGGTAGCAGATCGTCTGTGTTGACTCAAACTTAGAGCAGCAAACTAGAACAAATGCAGCCTGTACAGAAGGTAACGTATTGATTATCTGTATATTTGCTTTGCACTTGCAATATTCAAAACGGAGCATTACAGTTAGCTTGTATCGCAGTTGAACTCTCGCTAATGTTCTCTTTAGCTTACAATGAAATGACCACTACAATACAACGGCCTTGTCACTGTCTAGAGTTAATAAAGACATTCTTAACCTGCTACACCTGTGATTTGAGCCGACCCCTCGTTTCTTAACTTGGGAGCGCCAATTCTACTCACCCTCACAGCTTTGTTATTAACGTGTAATGGAGACACATGAGGTGAGTCTAGCAGCGGTGACTGGGTTGTGCCTATCCGCTGAGTGAACTGATGAAGACGGAGGGCTCCCTGTAGCCTTACAGTCAGAGCGCTGATAAATTGGCCAGCCTCCACCCTTCCCCCCCCCCCCCCAACTGCAGGAAGGATGTGTGTGCATGAGAATCAGCATGGACGCCCGCTAGACCGAAACTGACAATATTAAGTGGCGGTGCCACAGTTTTCATGAACACAGAGAGGCCAAGAGGACCGAGGGGCAGGAAGGCCTCTATTATGTCACCGAGTAGTAGACATAAAAGGGGAGCCAGTCAGGCTGTCTGAGCTCCTCGACACACTCACCTTTCCCCAAATTAAAGGTTGCCGAGTACAAACAGCATGAGACGGACGGACAAACACAGTTCCACCGTGTGCCGCAGACATCAACACACAACACGCATCAAAAGAAATCAAAGATTTTACAGACGTTTAAGAGAACCACAGCAGCTTTCTTCAGAGGTAGACTGCAGGGGTCGCATATCTTTCAGAGGAGCAGGGGACGAAAGAGGGAGGCTGAGGGGGAGTAACGGCAAATAAGAGGAGTAGGGAAAAGCCCCGGGCTGAAGATTGTAGGGAGAGAAGAGGAAGACTGGGGTGAGGAGTAAGTGAGAAAATGCAAATGAAAAGGCTGCCGAGAAAAAAAAGGGGAAAGAGAGGAGAGAGAGAGAGAGAGAGAGAAAGTGAGAGATTACTACAGGGACTGTTGGAAGAGAATCTGAAGAGCAGAACAAAGCTGACAATGAAAAAATGTGTGGTGGGGAGAGCGGTAGAAAGGACAGGAGGAAATGGCAATGCATGAGACATGACGAGCGCACGTCATGCAGCCTTTTTTTGCTGCTAAAATGGGCCACGTTCTTTCTCATATGTCCTTTAAAAAAAAAAAGTAGCGCTGGAGGCTGCAGACATCACAGCACAATATGTCCCGAGAAAAGAAACACTGCAGGAGACACGGATAATGAAAGGATGGAGAGGTGGCAAGAAAGAGGGAGACTTCTAATAAAAGGATGGAGATGATCCCCAAAGAGGCGGCCCATGGCATCTGTTTGTCACAAGCCAGAGCCACAGGGAGGAGGAAGAGGAGGCGGAGGAGGAGGAGGAGGACTGTAGGCAGCAGACTGAGAGGTAGCTCCTTCTCTCACCCTCGCGTTCCCTGGCCGTCCTCCACCAGCAGCTGGAGGCTAAACTTAAGCTCCGCCAAACAGCCACCGGGGAGCGAGGAGAGGCCTTGGAAAGGGGTCATCTCTCCAATCACCAACCAAAACAAAAATCCAGGGACGCACATCTGCATCATTAGCAGAGGAGCCAAGAGCCCCCCCCCCCCCCCCCGTCTCCCCGCCACAGATCCCTCAGAAACGTGGCCACCACAGCGCCTGTGTGCACACGAGCATCCTTTCGCACAATCGCCACAGAGCCATATCAGCCCGCTCCTCATGAATATTCATCTGCCTCATTAACACTCAAGTGGGGAAACACAGCATATTGCATGAGACTCCCGTTCGTTGGACAGAGGACGAGAAATGAGGGAGAGGGAAAGAAGAAGAGACGGGACACATGGTGACTGTAGAGGAAGCAAACGGGGAAGAGAGACCGAGAGAGAGAGAGAAAGAGGCAAAAGCCTCCTTTTCATTGCCAGCAAACTTTTTTTTTTTAATCTCAAGAGTGGAGGAAGGAGGAGGAGGAGGGGGGGGGATCCTATATTGTTCAGGGAGCTGATAGCCTCCTGTCGCTTTTCCTTTACGAAGCCAGACTAGGGCAGTGTGAAAGCAGCGTCAGCAGCAGGGACAGCACAGCGGGAGCGCTGGGATGGGAATTACAGACATTTTACCCGGCAAATCCTGCAGCAATAAAAAGCTTTAAAACAGCTGCAATTTCTCCGCTAATGTCTGGGCCGCTCACAATAACTGCTACACTGTGGGGGATAAGTGTGAATACACCTCGACGCGAGCTGCAGCCAGAAAAGACATTCATGCAACCCCCCCCGTCCCCCCCAGTCCTTGTCCTGTAACACAACACACAGACGCACATACAGACGTACAAAAGCCAGGCTGTCTTGTACGCAGACACTGATTCCGTCAGTCCACTTGCCAACAGACACACAGCAATACTACCACACATAGACAGAGGATTATTTTCTCTTTACGTTGTAATGCCAGCGAATCTTTTTAACAGGAACCGCCAACAGGGGAAATCTCCCGTCCTGCAGCTGTGTCCTCAGAGAGACACACTGGAAGCTGGAGAGACAGAAAGACTCCATTTCCTCCACTTTTTTTCTCGGTGACTTTGGTGACTGAAACCGACGGCCACTCGGGGAGGAGGAGGAGGAGGAGGAGGAGGAGACGAGGCCCAAAACTTTGCCCCACCAGAGTGCATTCTGGTCCTTTAAAAAGGGCACTGAATCCTGACAAAACCTGAGGTACAATAAGTGGACCGGGTCTCTGGAAATCAATACTGCTGCCTACATCAGGGGGCCTCCACCCAAAGCTATTTATTATTCCACCTTCTACACGCAGTTTCTGACAAAAAAAAAAAAACTCCTCCAATTTCAGAACAGTATGAACTATTGATTTCACAGCCTCAATTCTTAACTCTCCCCTCCTCTCTCTTTTCCAGTCCCATTGACGTGCAGCTCTTTTCCCAAGGGGGTGTTTTCTGTTGGGGGGGGGGGGGGGGGGGGGGGGGGGTGGGGGGGGGGGGGTGGAGTGGTTCTTACCTGTGGACTAAATAATTTTAGAGCATTCAAATCCCTTACAAGTGGCTTCACTTCAATTAGTTTGGGACAAGGTCCTTCTACAAGAGAGGTTCCATGAATCATGAGGGCAACTAATGTCGTTTTGTGTAGTTCTTCAACTATCTGTCAAATATAACAAAGGTGAAGACCACACTTACAACTCTGCTCAGGCGTGTTTCTAATGTTCCACTGTTGCTCAAATTGTCTGCGCTCTCTTATAATTTGGTTTCAGTTTTTACTCTGAAAGCAGACAGTACAGAAGAGCTGCATTTGTTTGAATGAAAAGGTGCTACATATATATAGTTTTAAGGTTTTTAATTATCTAGAGATGCATCTAACAATTACTTTAATTTGTAAAAACCTGCCAATGCTCTTGATTAATCGATTAATCAGCAAAGACATTTCAGAAAAAAGTGAAAATTGCCCCTCACAAGTCAAAAATTTTAATACATTCAATTTATTTTCCTCAAAGATGAAGAAAACCAGCAAACATTGACGCGTGAAAAGCTGGAACCAGTGAATGTTTAGCATTGTTGCTTTGAAATGACCTAAGCAATCAACTAGTCAATTAATCGTTTCAGCTCCGTTATAATTAGCATTATATCTAATGTTACATTACTAACCAGGAGGACACTTTGTCTGCTAAATTAAAAACAAATGTCACACAATCACAGTTTAATGTGACAAATGAAATTTGTAAATATCAAATCTGCATGCAACAACTATGTACGAGCATTTGAGACTTGACTTTTGAGTATAATATATTATTCTGGCTGCCTTTGTACCTAAAAATGAATCTTTCTCAAATGCCAAAATCAGACAACATTTCAGCCATGACGAAGCTTGATCTGGCAATCAAACCGTTACGGTGAGTCGCCATTTTCCAGGCTTAAATGCCAGTTAATATCAGCAGAATTGGATCTGACTTTTGGGCAGTGACACTTTTAACCAACTGTGTTGTCATTAATTCATATTCAGATGGCTTTCATGGGTCACAACTTGTGCTCAGCAGCCCGGCTGAGACCGGGGACCTGACCGGTTCAGAATCGCAGGTCCAAACCGAGCGCGCATATGCATGCATGATTTAAATACATCTAAATGGCAGATGGCGAGAGAGAGCCGGCTCGTGTCTGGCTCCGAGACAGAAGCAGTGATGTAGGAGAAGCAGAGGATGAGGCGGCGCATTAGAGTGAAGGATGGCTTGGCTCGTCTTTAACATTACTTTTCCTCTTAAAAACATTCACTTCATCTGTGTCACTCCTGCTCCAAACTTGTTATTGGAAAATAGGATCGCTGGAAAAACCATTCGATGCCGACGCGGTCCGCATCAGTCACACACTGACACACACACACACACACACACACGCGCACAGAAAAATACATTTCATCCTCCATATCCGAAACAGCCAATAGCACTGGCAGGCATTTGCGACCCCAATCCATATTTCAATTTCCCTCCTCTCATGCAAACTAATTCAATACTTGTTGCCTTCCCTCACAAGCGATCGGCAATGTGAGAGATGAGCTTCTTCTCCTGCTGCATCTATGAAAAGGCCCAATCAGAGACTCTTTTGAGCGGGCCTCTGCCTATACCAATTATGCCTTAGTAGTCGTGCACACGGGGGCCATTCTTGGAAGTAGCACGAAAGATCGGTGCGTTCTCACCACGCTGTAATAGAATGCAGATCCCTTTTCTCCATATTTTCTGTAGTCAGAATGCGTTCAGCCCACATTAGCTACATTTAAAACTCATATTTTACATCACACACTGTCAGCGCTTAAGTCAAGAGCTTAACTACCCATGTTTTTAAACCAATTATATAGGCATTAAGCTAACAGCGGGATGTCAAGTCGAACGAGCGTTTAAAATATGATATACTCTAATTCGATATTTGACCTTTGAAGTGGAAATCAGGTTAAAACATTCCTACATTCATCAGTTCCCTTTTGTGAACTTGTAAAAAGTCCCTCACAAAGCCACACAGAGAAATGCCAAGAGCCGGAGTCTGCGACGCCATCGGCCAACACTTTTTTTGGAAGTTATCCACCGACACAGCTCAGGAGCCAGACCGGCCGTAATGACGAGCCCAGTTTTAGGGGAATTTCCGTATAGTCTCTTAATCAGGCTCATTAGCGGGGGGGAACTCGATTCATTCAAAAGGTTCTACAATGGATTCCTGACGAGGGAACGATTTCCAGTGACTTTCCCCTCGCTCGCTGCTGTTTGATGTACTAACTGTGGCGCTTTTACACTGTGACGGCCTAGAAAAAGACTCACACATCTTGACATCTCTCCCCCCCCCCCCCCCTGCAGCACCATCAACAAAGCAATTCACCAAAAAGCTCACAACCAAAGACAAGAATATGAGCGTAAACAAATACAGTACATGGCTAGCTGGCTGCAGCTGAGTCGAGCTGAGGAATGGTGCAGTGCGGACACATTTTGTTCGTCAACACCTAATCTTCCAATATTCTAAAAGTAATCCTCGCTATAGAGGACAGTCGATTATTGATCTTTATATTCACCGTCAATGCATTCTGCGTCAGACGCTGGAAATACACGAGCACACACTTATTCGATGTTGTTGAAACGGGAAAAAGATGAGCAACGGTTGCTCCAACTCAGACGCCTGGCAACACTTTCCTCTCACAACTCTTTGGCCGTGTAAAGGGAGAAGCAGGCAGGTAATAGCGACAAATTTAGGGGCTTAAACGGCGACAGCTTTACGACGCCTGAGCGGCCTCTATGACTCCGTTCCTGTCAGATTCTATTAGCTTGGCCTCCGCCGTGTGTTTTCGATTGGCTGTTGGCCTATTCCCAGCAGTTACAGAAGCACCTCCCGTAAATAAACCAAATGGCTGCATTTTGTAGTGTATGAAGGAGAGAGAGAGGGGGGGGGGGGGCTGAGCAGCTGGGCGCTTGTGTGTAAAGAACATCTGACAGAGCGGTTGAATAGTTTAATATCCGGCACCGAGCTGAACGGACACAGCCGACTAGAGGGAGAGTTTCTAAACACATCAGCCTTAAGAGTTTAAATTTGACTAGTGCTTAAAAAGAAAATATGTAAGCGGCCAGGCAAGGAAAGCACTTCTAAATCAAGACAAGTGGTCTCATTCTGCTCCACACACACACACACACACACACACACACACTCTAATAAACAAAAGAAAAAGTGTGTCCATCTGCCAGCTGCCAGGTGGAGGTCTAAGGAAAGACCACCTGTCTAATAACTGTTTTTGATGCATAAAGCTCAGCAATATGAAACGGAGCATCTGGCCCGTCCTTCTCTAACTGATCGTGTTAAGAGCTTGCGGATCTGTGTTCCTCTTATATAGAATTTATTTCAACCTAATAGGTTTTCCCCGAGTTTATTAAGTCAACCAATCAGGGGCTCGTGAATGCCGTTTTGCCAACAACTCTCAACTGCCAGATGTCCACTGGATATTTTGTATAAAAGAGTTTAATGTACTCGTTGTCGTCGACCAGAAACTGAGAATTGTTTTTGAACTATTTTGAAGTCACTTCATGAAACAAACACCCTAAGAGTGAAAAGAAAATGGAAGAATAAATTCTTGTAACAATTACTGAAATGCGATGCTTGAAATGCTGCGGCAGAATTAGTTTCTCTTTTTTTTTATGGCTTTGAGGTGGCCTTTGAAAAACATTTCCTTGTGCAGATAAAAATGCTGAGCTGCAGCTCAGACTGAAGAAAGGCAGCTCACACGACGAAATGACTACAAGCTACGTGTTACTTTCAATTATACAAAAGAAAAGATATACAGAAATACATAGTAGCCTATGCGGCATTACTTATTTTGATAATCAATAGCCTAACTATGATGAACTGCAAATGGTGACTATTAGTTGCATGCAGTATATGAATAACACATCTTTAAATACACTAATGTTTTGTTGTATGGGCCTTTGTCACAGCAGACATAAGGCATCACAACAGGAAAAGCAGAAGTGTCATTAATAACTGTAATGATGGCTTTGCTGTATTTAAGTATATCAGTGATCATTACCTATTTTGTACAATATTACATATGATCCCTGTGGTCAATGTCGTCATTACTTGTGCTAGAAGGTGACATCAGCTCTTTCTCTGTGCTGCGTTCAGGGTCATCTCGTTGGCTCGTATGCAGTTGTGTGATGACAAAAAAACCTGTTGCATGAGGAACTCAAATGTTGGAAAAAAAGCTCAGAGCACCGAGAAGGAAAGACGGCATTTTTATTTCGCAGACGGAGCTGCAGCTAAAACTTTGACACCAATAATGACCGCGTCGCGAATCCCTCTTCACCAGCAGCTATGTCAAGAATCTGTGTCAAAGTGTGAGAGGAAGCCGTAAAATGAGATACTTTCAACCACAGACTGTTATGAATCAAACAAGACCCCCATTCAGAGTCTCTGAACTTACACACATCTCCAGCACAGCTCAGCAGAAAACCCTGTGGGACAAACCAACTGCTTTTTTTACAAGACTTATTCTGCCTAATACTACATTATAAGCAGGCAGGCACTCAACTATCACCAGCTATCCTCCTTCTTTTCTAATCATCAGGTTAGTATTGGGATTAGTTGATACCTGACATTTCAAATGACTTGTTTCAAGTAACATTGTTATATTTTGTGTTTTATTACTAATTTACAGTTAACTCATTTATGAGTTTATCTTTCCTTGTCTTGTTACTTGCCTCTATTGTGAAAATAAGTTTTGTGAATTGATTTATTCTCTTATTTGGACATCTGTTTAGAATACTGTTAACTTGCAGGCAGCCACCGCGCTGATATACACCAAGTTTCTTTATCAACTTCACCACTATCCAGTGTTTCTGATATTTATTACCTTCATTCATTCCTAAACGGGTTGACAACTCAGTATGTATTGCCACAGCAAGTAAGCAGTGGTGGAAAGTAATTAAGTGCAAGTACCAATTATGAGGTACTTACTCAAGTATTTACATTTTATGATGACGATGATGATGCTTGTATACAGTGTGATATTGCTACTTTTACTAAAGTAAAATATCTGAGTACTTCTCCTACCACTGGTAAGTTGTATATACTCAGCACACTCAAGGTGATTCATTTAGGATTTGTGTAACTGTGTGTTATTTCTATGGATCTTGATGACACAAAAACGTTACCTGTAAAACCGAGTCACAGTTATTTATCTGCTTAAATAAAAGTACACATAGTTGAAAAGGTACTCAGATCTTTTATTTAAGTAAAGGTACTAATAATACAACAGTGTATAAATACTCTGTTTAACTGTTACAAGTAAAAGTCCAGCATTCAAAAACGTACTTAAGTAAAAGTACAAAGGTATTAGCATTAACATATACTTAAAGCAATAAAAGCAAAAGTACTAATTAAGCATTTCTGAAAAATGACTATTAGATTACTAGATTATAATGATTGGGACATTATTGTGTACATCAATTTACTGGTAAAGGTGGGGCTTTTTTGTTTTACGATATACATCTGGGTAGCTTGTGAATTTCAGTACAGGATAAATAAATACTAATCGTCATTCAGAATAATTGATCATTATTTATTTGTTGATTATATTTTGTTTTAATAACCTGAATTTGCAAAGTAACTAAAGGTATCAAATACATGTAGCTGAGTAAAAAATACAATATTGCCCTCTGACTTTAGTAGAGGTATTAAGTATCATAAAATAAATATACTCAATACACTCAGTAAAGTAGACCTTTAAGAACCTTAAACTAGTACTTCACACAGCACAATACACGAGTAACTGTATTTAGTTACACACCACCACTGAATATACATCACTCATCATCTTTGGGGAGACCGTGGTCACTCACTATTTGGCAGGATGTTGACCCATCCGGAGGATACAGCATCACACGTCCTCTTATGGTCGGCGCATTATTTTGCATGTGCTAGTTTAAATTTTAACACATTTTTTTTTTTTCTGTGACACAAACATACAACCAACAGACATCAGTATGACACAGAAGTGCACAGAAAATGACAAAAAAAAAAAAAAGCTGGCGAAAAGTCCGAACCAGGATCTTGACAACACAAATAGCAAACCGTAGCCATTACTAACCTGCTAATATTAGCCAGCTAGCGGCTAATTGTTAAGCTCTGTAAAAGTGCTCCCAGATTTAAAGCAAGCCCAAACTCACGTTTAATGGGGGGGGGGGGGGGGTGAAATAAGATACGAGCGTTACGTGCAGGAGGAAACAACTGTGTAGCTTAAAAACTCACCCTTGTTTCGCTGTTCCAAGAAAGGAATAAAGGACTTTTGACAGGAGTTGTCACTGCACTTCCGGGTTAGACTGTGACGTGTTCAGACGCCCACCAAGCGGCTGGCCATGCTGGAATTGTTTTGGTTTATGTCTCTGGGTGTTGCACTGGAAAATAAATACATTCCTTACTTTAGCTGTCTATATTTTAACCATTTTTGTTAGTAATGCTCGAACTGTGATTCATTTTGTTTCATTTCAAGATTACTTCAAGCAAAACCTTAAACGTCTACAGCAGTATAAAGCAGTCCTTCACATTAATGCAGCAGAAATATTTATCCAAAAACATCATATACAGCCTAATAGTACACCACTGACGGGGACTTTTTAATGAGTACTTAGATTTTTCATACTTTAAGTAGGCTAAATTTTGCTGATAATATTTACATACTACTTAAATAAGCTTTTGAATGTATAGGGCTTTTACATGTAGTGGAGCATTTTTAGAGAGTGGTAGTATGTAAGGACTTGAATACGTCTTCCAATACTTCCAATGGTGCCTAGATTAGTTTGATTTCAATATTACTCAAGTTAATTAACATATATAACTGATCCCGTGAGGAAGTAAATTTAGCATTACAGTAAGAAATAGACAAAAGAACAGCGTTGGAAAAAGTATTTAGATCAATTAGGTAGTAAGATGACAAATGCACTTTAAACTGTTGAACGTAAAACTACTCACTGTGCAGCAGAATGGCCCTTGTTAGAGTTGTATTGTTTCATTATTCATGCATCATTGTGTAAGACATATTTTATTGTTGGAGGTGAAGCTAAATTGATATTGTTGTTTAGCATACAGCAATACGTCATATTTTTTTAAGTATTTCAAAATTATACACAAGTACAGAGTAAGTGTACTAGTTCATTTTCACAACTCCACAAAAGCAACTAAGGAAGTGGATAAAGATGAGTAGAAAAAATACATAATGGAAAAAAGAAGCGTTATCTGGTAAATTACACTGCACTTGCTAAAGTGTGCATAAATGTAATGTAAGATCAAAATAAAAAATACTTACTGAATGCTTTGGGGATGCTTCAATTAGTCAGTAGACTAATGAAAACATTAAGTATTTGGCTGAAATTGTCACAAATGCAAGGAAGAGTGACAACAAGGGAAAGACCCAAATGCAAGGCAGCAGGATGATATCAGTGGTTTATTCACGTTGAAAGGCTTAAAGGCAGGCCGGCACAGGTGGCTCAACCCCAAACCCGAACCGTGACGACGCAACGTACAGCAACTATGATGATCTGACAAAGCAAAAAATGGAAAGAGACCATTTTATGAAGCGAGCGGCTGATGAGGGAATAAGATGCAGGTGAGGAGGTGATCGGCGAAAAGGTCAGGCAACTGCAGAGCAGATGACGGAAGTGGGAACAGGTGTGTAGACGGGTGGGGCAGTCAGGTGATGGGGAACTGAGGGGAAGTCTGAGGACATCTGGTGGATGGATGGAAAATGGCAAAAAAGAAGGGACCTGGGGAATAGGGAATGGAGAGGAGGGAAAGAGACAGACGGACTACAATGCAAATGTTTCTCATATGTTTAAAGCAAATTAAGACCATCTATGTATCTACGCAATTCCATTATTAGGTCTAATTCCTGCTCGTGAAACTCAAATTATCATGATGTTGAAACTTTGTGCACATTAATGTGTGTAAAATGTTATACCTCTTATTATGCGGAAGACGGAAGATTAATGTAGCCACACATTAATGCTGAAGACATAAAGTCTATATATATATATATATATATATATAAAGGATATATATTTAAGCAAGATATAGGAGGATATAGGAGGTAATGCAATAAGCAATTACAAGTGGACTGAGAATAATGCAAAAGATAAAATACAGTGCAGTGTCTTTGTTTTTTAGCGTTACCGGTTTGATGATATGACTTGAAAAGATATGCTATAATAACATTATGATCTTGATGCCAGCATTTAAATTGGGCATGAAAAGAATGGAGTGCAGGCTTGTTTATGTTGCAGATGTGAGTAGGCAGTGTTGCAGATATTAAGTCACCACATGTGGGCCCATGTAGGGTAGCTTGGCATTTTCACAATTCTTTACAAGATATCATAATGTGATTTTCTCTTTTGAAGATTTAAACCACATTCAACCAACTTCAACAAAAGCACTCGCGATTTGCTGTGATGCTCATCCAAAAGGTTGTCTGGTGGGATATTTAGTTGAAAGCAAAGCAAATTAGAAAGATAAACAAAAAGGGGAGAAGAATCTGGCAGTTGAATAAAGGGAAGAAGATAAAAGTTGTTATAACACCTTGATTGTTCTCTTCTCAGGAATGTTTGATCTCTTGAGGAGCACGGTGCTGCACGGATGATACTGATACGATCGTCTACAGGAGGAATTAGCGCCTCTGTTGTGCGAAACAGTTGTCCCACCATTTTAAATTGTATACATCTGTGTTGACATTCTGTGTTTGCTACTCTGGTGTTGAGAATAATAATCTTGTTTTTCATCTTGTTGTTGTTTAATGTACAGTGCGTCCCTACATGATTCATAATGTGGACTTTTCCCAGCTGGTGGGATGTTTCAGCACATGAAATTGTATTATTGTGTGACAATCCCAGTTTGCTCCACAGGTCTGGCACCACCGTGTTCAGCCGTGGCTCAGCTCTGGAGTTTGATGCAATTATAAATAAATAAGCATGTGGTCGGCAAGAAGACAGGGCCCTATGGGGACGGGCTGAGAGAAAATAGAGGAAGTTTAATTAAAGCTGCAAAGCACACTCCCACACAGGCACACAGTAATATAGACGAACCAATAAACACAAGCTATGTGTGCTTGTGTGTGCACTTCACTTGCCTTATCGTATGTCTGCGTGTGTGTGTGTGTGTTACAACTATACAAAAGAGGAAATTGTGTGTGTGTGTGCGTGCAGTGTGTGAGTCTCTACATGTGCGTTCTTGCTATTGTGCCTGCATCTAAGCGTACATGTGTCTGCAGGCAAACCAATACAAGAGGAGGGAAATGTGAGTGTCGAGGAATGCCGTGTTGCATTCAGGCGAGGTCCTCCAGGTTTCTTCATCACACAGGTTACCTTCCCGCCGACAGAGAGAGAGAAAGGCGTTTTGTGTGAACCCGGCAATCACACTCTCGACACAGCCAGAGTAAAATGATTCGGTGTATGCAGCTATGTTTTTTGTTACATTATTTTCTGCAAAAATGATTGAACTGCCAGTCTCCTTGTAATTACCTAAGGGGTGAAGGCAAAGGCACAGCCAGTAAAAGGCTGATGAGGGAGTATTGAATTTGCACTTCAATTAGAGTGCTTATAAAGTGTGGATTACACAAGGACTCCGGGGCCACTGCTCTCACTCAATTACCACAGTGTACTATGGGAGGGACAGCAGGCAGGAAGGGTGGACAGTGAATGCATCACCGCAAAGCAGCAAGGTGGCTGGGGAAGACACGAAGAGAAAAATGTACGAGATGTCGAATGTTGGTGTGGTTCGAGTTAAAAGCTCTAATCTGGACGGATCCTTGCAAAGGCAAGGGCAAACAACTGGAGCGAGATCAATCCATGTGCGACTCAGGTCTCCCTCTCCAAGTTCTGGCCTTGGATTCAACAAGGACATCTGCAAACATGCAACCATCTGAGGTTTTTAAACTTTCCCGTCGCTGCACAGAGTAGCTCTACATTGATTTGAAATGCCTCTGGATGTGCATTAATTTCCATTTTTCTGTGTTGTTTAAACAAGTTATACAGAGGAATGTGTTCAAAAGGAGCGAAAAAAAGAAAGAAACAAGAACCTCAACAATGTGTCTGAGTCCCTGAGTTAATTCTCAAATGGATTATTGAGCCAATGAGTGGAAATCACCGGCCATTTAGAGTGGATTTGTCTGCGAGGCAGCGATAAACGACAGCTCGCTTTTCTACGGCTTAGTGCCTCGATTCTGACAAGGAGATGCTTGAAGGACATTCTTTTACAGTAAACAGGCCAATGGCAATAAAGGGGGAAAAAAACGAAAATTTCAATTTGATTGCTTGGCTGTACATAAAGGCATTGTGAGCTGATATGAATGTGAAAAATGAATTGTTATAGAGCCTTGTGAAGGGTTATTGATGCTTAGTTGTGATGTTCGTATGATGCACAGTGTGCTTTAAAAGTTTTCAAAGAGAAAATGTGCAGAAGAAAATCAGAAATAGGAAAAAAAAAAATAGTTTTATTGTCTTCCCTCTAACTCTGAAATCCCTTTTACAGTATAATACGTTGGAGGCTGCACAGACGCAGTGTGACAGTGTTGTGTTGTAATATAGGTTCCCTGAATTCAATTTGACAGTGTTATAAGATGTAACTTCTCAGCTACGTGAATGCAAAGCTCATGCTAATTGGATATGTGGATAAAGAAATAATGGACAACCTAATAGCTTACTGCAAATTGAGGATTGTGAGTGCGCACGTTCCTTTAATCTCCCAGACACCAGCAATTTTCTGTCTGTTTAGATCATCTCCTTGCCTTCTACCTTTCCCTCCTTCACTCTCTCTCTCTCTTTCCTCATTGCTACTGTCAACAAAGAAAGTGCAGGCTTCCCACAGGCCCTAAAGGAATCTCTCACACTGCACTCACATAATCACTTCAGACCCGGCTGTTTAGGCCGACATCTCCACTGGGACTTACCAGCCGCTCGCTGCAGGCCAAATCAGACCGCTGAGTAAAAAAAAAATAAAAATCAACTGCAACAGTGAGACAAAGAAGTGCAAGTCAGACAGAGGAGCGTGACCAGTCTGAGAACATCAAGCACTTGTCTTTTTTGGTGGCTGAATGTCACACTCTCCTCCTTCAGTAATGGGATGATTCGGTGCCCTCCTGTATGAAAATGATAGATTTTAAGAGGCCTCCTCTGGGAACGCAATATACACCCACGAATTGTGTATGAACAGTGTCGGCAGGTCAAGCATGAGTCTTTCACTGCCATAAGACCAGTTTAAATTCCATCCTCCTTTTCAAAGACCAAATGGGATCCAGAGCTTCATCTGCTTATATCAAAGAAGCTGGGTTTAATGACATGTTTAATGACTCCTTACATTGGCAAATGGGCTTTATTTGAAATCTCCAGCACCGTCACAGAAAGAAGCCTTTTTCCTCCTCCAATTAGAGGCATCCTTTGGAAGACAGACTCGCTGCTCTTTTTCAAAGATTGAGAAAGAAGAGCTGTTGACGCTCGGTCCCTCGCTAATGTCAGGCTCGAGCAGGCTGGAAATACATTAAACTATAAAAGGTGGGGAAATATTTTCAACAGTGGCAGGCAGCGACTCGTGGGATGTGACGGTTCATGAAAAAGAGAGTTAAATGCATCTGCTGGATGAGACTCAATCTCCCCACTGTATATCTTATGGATGGAATCTTCAATTCACTTTTTAATGTTGTGAATATATTTACACTCATCTTTTCTACACTTTTTTTTTGCGTAGTCAAATTTGCTTTTTACCAACGCTTGCAGCAAGGGTTAATGATGTTCATAGATGCTGCACTGCAAAGTTGCATACTTGCAGATGCGTTGCTCCGCATTAGGCGAAATTGTTGTGTTGAAAGTAGCACATTCTTGCTCTGAGCGTATTTTGCCTCAGTGAACCAAATTATTAATATCTTAATTAACAACTACAATATGAAAAGTGTGAGACACAGAACCAAAATGAAAGAGGCTTGTTGTTGTTGTTTTTTTCAGAGGCTGAGCCATGCAGCTCAATTTGACTGACTCAAAAAGCTAATTCCCCTCCAGCATTGACTTGCACAGGAACATTTGCATAGTAAAGGGTTGGAAGCTGAAGGTTTTTCCAGGGTAAAAATACGTGAAATGTGTGAAGAGACAAGTACACAATAAGATTCAACGTCTTGAAGACTTTTAAACATGAAAAAGCTGAATCAAAGAACAAACACATTCCTTTAAACCCTAAAATGTAAAGGGCTACTGTTCTTCTACACAGTTGATGAACTCAAAAGAGACAGGTAACACAAAACTGAAGCAGCAAATGTGGAGGTATCCCGAGTGTTACGGAGTCGTTCACACACGCGGACTCGAACGCGAGAGGCGCGTCAGGATGCCAATAAATTGCCAATAGAATCTCCAAATAGCAGCCTGATACCTTCCCCACGATTTCTCCAGCACGGCATGAGGAAGTTTTTTGCAATACTGCATAAATAACATATGATTTAACAAATGGTGTACACCTGATAACAACACACAAATACATTCAGCTATCTAATTGCAGGAAAGCAAATACAAAACCTTTAGGAATGGCAACATTTGCAGCTACAAATCATCATTCAGAGAGAAATCATTAAGATCAGTGTAAGATATGATGTATTACATTTACTCAAAAGAGGCGCTCATCTGTGTCTTTCAAACAGCAGTCATCAACTTTAACTAAAGCAGATCCAGAGACAGAAAGGACACTGGCTGTCTTTGAAGTCTTTGACACGCTTGGCTCCATTTCAAACGTGTTGCACTATTACCCTGTTTCTAATTCAGGAGATAAACAAGGACATGAAACAAAATGCCAAAAAGTCACGGCATGAAGAACAAACCGAACAGCTTTCCATCACCAGACACTCCATTTGTCATTTAATTTAACCACTTCATCTCTGTCCTGATGATGCATCTGTAAAGGGCTTCATCTGTTAGATACAATCGTCTGCTCGCTGACCAGCAGCCACAGCGCAGTACAACACCGCCTTATCTGTCTCCCCAACACAGCTGGGGCATAATGACCTCGTGCCACAGGTCGAAACATTTTTCCGTCCTCCATTCCCCAAATGAGGCTGCCTCTGCTCATTAGGGAGCCAGCATTTTAAAAACACAGAAAAACAACCAGTGCCGCGGCCATTAAAGATGCCATCGACTTTTAAACTAAGTCTCATAAAGGGCCTATCAGTGTGAGGACGGTAATGTACGATGGCGTAAAGCCAATCCCATCCCATTTCTGTGTCCTTTGAGGCTTCGGCAGATCTGTTCTCATTTCACGCTATTAGAGAGGGTCTGAGACTGTAACACTTAACATCTCAGCAGTCCCGGGCCTAATTTCTCATCATGTGCCATAATCCAAATCCACCATTTCATCTTCTTTTAAACCCCGACCAACATGGGAAGGAAAGTATATTTGTAGAGAACCTTTAAAAACACCCCGGCAAGTTAAAATTGCTTTACATGTAAAGCATCAAAGGCCTTTAAAGTGGCTATATAATCAGTGATCATGTGACTGCTTGTATGTTGAAGCGGTTTGCTCTTCGTGAAAACCTCACGAAGAATTATTATATTTTACAGACAAAAAGATCAAGGTATTTCCTCAGGAGTTGGTGGAGACCAAGACCGTGTGTTCTGTCTGTAGCTTTTTGGGTCAGGCTTCACATCTTCAGACATTTGCTCCACATCTGTGGTATGTCCTTTAATAAGCTGCTTCCAAATGTTTTTTTTGTGATTCCTTGCAACATTAAGCGAACTAGCCCCAGACAACCTGAGATGTCTGGAGGGTTTGTAGCAACAGAAGCAGGTCACAGATGAATATTTTGGCCCTTAATATTTCAGTGCTTTACAAGTAAGAAACACAAATAGTATTTTACAGTGAAATATGTCCTTTGACAGACAGGTAGCCTGTGCAGAGTGCGGTGATCTGAGAACTGTAGCGTTGTGCTTTGCTTTCTTAATCTGAGTAAATACTCAGCTGTCTGGTTGCTGTTTTTTAGAGAGAGAGCTGTGAAGACACCGTTACTCTTCCACATCCAATGGAAAATAAAATCGTGAATGGAAGTTTTCTTAGTTTTACTTGGACATAAATCCTTTGAATCATGCTTTGTTTTCATGGTGATATTCTAAATGTGGGTTTTAGGTTGGAGTTAATTACTGCTCCAAGCTTTGTGACTTTTTTTTTTAAGCATTTAGTTTTACGGCATGGTACAGTTGATAAGTTGTATCTTTTATGTCAGAGAGACATGAGTGAGACTGAGATCAAGGCAAAAATGCATGACCCGGATTGATTACTTCAGACTCTCAGCCACCAAACAGACTTTGAATCCTTCCTCTGGTTCCCTCTGTGGAGGAATCATCCAGAAGGGAGGCGATGTTGGAGAACCTTCACTCACCTCACACATGGGGCAGGTCACAGTGACCTCAAATCTCCTCAGATGAAGTTCTTAAGAGCACTGGGGCTACCGGGGCGCAGTCACAAAAGCGACCTCCTTATCTCCAGTCGGCACAAGATACCACATCAAATTCTACATCCAAAAGATGTTACAGAGTCCAACTGTCTGCATGGGGAGAGTGTTGTGGGACGGTGCTGCTGCAAGGAAGATGTATGAAACTGGGTCGGGTTCACTCTGAGATTTCCAGGATGCGATTATCGGATATCATGTCAGCCTGCCAGCGTATACTATTATGTATAACTTTTAACATGATTATAATCCTCACAATAACCTCATGTTTTATTTCAAGTATTGATGTGATGCAGATTGCTGGTGCCGTCGATCCCCCCTGAGAATCAACAACCAGCTCAGCTCATGGTTCTGGTTTGGAGGAGTCATTCCATCCATAGCCGCTCAATGATACATACGCTGAGTAGCAGGTGACAAAAGCGGAAACATATTGATATTTTCCTGAGTTTGCAGCGCAAACCGGGGTCTAAAATCCAAACAAATACTGGACTCATAGTTGAAGAGAAAGATTTGACATTAAACTCTAATTCTGCGCCTATGTTGCTCTGTCTTCTGCTGGATGTAGAAGTAACGTTAGCAAGAGTTAGCACACATTAGTTATAATGAGTAGAGAGTCTCTCTCTTCCCACATTGATGTTGTTGACTGCTATGCAGGACATAATGTTTGATGGTATAAATCCAGAATCACGGCGTTTGACCTCTGCAACTCATTAAAAGAGTTGTTTTCTTTGGAGAGTACAGTATGTAAATAGATTTACAGTGCTTTGATCAACACATGCTGGTACGCTCTTTGAACCAGGCATACAAAGTGAGTCAAGCTTGTGTTTTGCTCCCATATATTTGGAAAAAAAGAGTATGGAGATTATTCTCAACACACTGCGCCGCTCCACTAGTCAAAGACCTTGATTACGGTCCAGGACATTATCTTCAACCAATTGCATAAAGGCAGGAGAAAGAAGGTAATGGGGTTGGCAATATAAATCAGTGCACAGGAACTCTATTATTGGTAAAGTAATAGGGACCGACGTTGTTTGTAAGCTTCAGCTGTTTGCTTAATTGCAGATTTACGAGCAACATTGGCTCTCATTTACATATGTAAATTCTAAGCAGGCCAACAGAGCTGTTCTTGGCAATGCTTCTGTTTGCCTGCAGGAGGGGGGGAAAAGGGGGCCGTGTGGCAAGAGAAAGAGGGAGAGAGAGATAAACAAACAGATGGAAACCAAAATAGAAAAAGGAGATGGAAGGGATTGTTTAAGAAGTGATGAGCAGAAACGGAGGCACAGCTCTGGGGTGAAGTGACTTGCAGAGGTGGTGGTTGGATGACGAAGAGGAGGGCTTTGTCAACACGAGAAGCTCAGTGTTTCACCTGAGCACACAGCAACTGTCTTCACTTTCCCCTACATACGGCAGCAGTCAGGAAGAGTATATAGAAAGACTCGTGGCTCTTTCCTGTATGTTAAAGCAGAGAGCGCCCCTACAGGTCGTCTGACAGAGTCCTTAGGGGGCGAATTCCCCGCTACGTTCAAGGACTCTCAGACTCACACTGATGTACTCAGATGTGCACAGATGCTGCGGTGACTGAGACTGTGATCTGCTGGCATTAGTGGCACTGTGTGTTACTAATTCATATAGACAGCTGGGGACAGTAGGAGCAGGTCCCGAGTGTTCACGTGCCTCCAGACAGCATGCCGTCAGCTAATATCACCGGGGCAAATGTGTGTGTGTGTGTGTGTGTGTGTATGGTACAACTGAGGAAGAAGGCACTTCTCACAGGCCATCAATGAGAGAGCAGGACTTTGCAGCCATACACACTTTGATCCTTATTGTTCTCGTGAGACATCATTAAACAGGGAGAGCAAGCCAGCTATGGGAACGTGCAGAAAGAAAAGAGTTCAGAGTTCAAACTCACCCATCTGAGAGAAAAAGAAAAAATCAGCTTTGTTTGAAGGAAAACTTGGCAACATGTCACAGAAATAAATACTCATCTTTTCTCGTCTCGTCCCCAATTATGAGAAGCAATTTGCATGCCTGATTATATCAATCAGCAACCGAGATGATGTAACATAAAAGTGATTCAACCTATTCCCACTTCATGAATACACATTAACTCTTCCAACCATCCACTGTCTGGTTGGGGGAAAAACTCTAGAGTGCGGGAACTTAAGCATTTTACATTTACTGTGCAGCTCGACTGACATATAATCGAAGAAGAAATGGATCGAGTCCTGACCACAATCTCTACATACATCTAATTAAGTGATTACCAGCGAAGAAGGAAGCCATTTTAATTGCAATGTGCTTTTAACTAAACTCAGTTAAAGCCATTAAACAGGATGAGTTGAAACCGAGCCCAAAGATAGAAACCATTGGCTGTCCCTCTCAGAGGCCTTTCTTAAATAATCATGGTGCCACTTGAAGCAGCATCAAGATACGCTGCAGACCGGGGGAATGGAAGCCAGTTACTGATATACAATTAATGCGACTTGGCAGCTGAGCAGACCTGTGTCTCTGGTCAATCTTTCCCAATCGTTCCCTCTTTCACACATGCATGCACATGCACACAGACACAAAAGGCAGGAGAAACATCAATAGCCTTCATTGCCACGTATTCTCACTTTGCTCTCCTCCTGTTGACAGACTCCTCCTCTCTCCCTCTGCTGATCTTCAGGCTGTCCTAATTCATAGATCCTCCCGAGGAACCATCAAAGTGCCTGTAGTATCACCATTATCTTTCTGCTGCTGTACTCGCTCGTTTTACCCCTTTGTGCACACTTTTTACACATATGGTGCAAGGGATGCACATACTAGTGGAGGTTGGGCAACAGTCCAGAAATGAATCCTACTCCCAGATGGTGAAGAGTATAGAGTGCGTTTGTGGATTCGTGTGAGTTTGCACATTCTTTTTCTTATTTCTCACCACCTCTTCTCTTCAACGTCGCTAAAGCTTTTTTGTTTGGAGCTCTGTGTGGGGGAAATGACCATACAAGTGTATGATGACGAAGGAGCTTCACTGCGCGTTTGTTAAAGGGAAACTCCGTCAATTTTACACATTTGTTTTTAGGTCTTAGGAAGCACTACTGCAAATATGAAAAAGTTGTATGTAAAGCCTTTTCCGTCTCTACCGTTTCAAAAGATTTGGTAAATTGTGATCACTTGAGTCAGCGTCAGATGGCGCTGAAGACTTCAAGTCTGAAAATTAAAAGAATCTGGACGTGCAGGCTGCATTTGCTGCTAGCATAGCACACTCCATTCTCAGACTGAACTGTCGGTAGTCAAGTTGCACCGTGGGTAACGTAGGAGTCAAGGCTTAACACTGAAGAAGAACACGTGGAATAAATAAAGCCGACATCTCTGGTTCTGCTGCAATGATTCTGATCAATTTGAGTCCGACAATCTTATAGGAGTGCAATTTTAAATTGGTGGAGTTCTCTTTTAAGGCTAAAACTAAAGCACATTTCCTCCTAGCAGCTTTCAATGTAAAATGGAAATAAAATCTGATTCAGCACCACGGACAGCTCCAGTCTAGAAATTGTCAAATGCCAGCATACAAAGAGAATTTGTGCATTTTATTGGGTTACAGTTAGGCTGCAATGAGCATGTTAGGCTTCTACAGACAAACGTTAGTCTTTGAACGCCTACAATAACACATTCCCTCTTCGAATCAATAATCCAATATGTTCAGTCAGAGATAACAGATGATCAGAAGATAGGTACTACGTGGTGCCAAGAGGCACCTCCATCACGCTTGGCTCACACATTTCAAGTGACGAGAGGGCCCGCCAAAAAGCATCTCCTGGGACTGCCAATCACCTCCAGTAATGATAACACCGGAGATAAATGAAGGCAATAACTAGCAATGGGATTAGACCTCTTATAAAAAGTGTGAATGAGGGAGATTTGGGACATTTGTCTCCTCCACTATAGTGCAAATTGGGCAACGCAGTGCAGTGAGAGCGTTTTTTAAATTTGCCATATTTAGCGGACATTATCATGGTACATTTTTCGTGAACAGTATGTGTATTTAGCAAACTTAAAGCAGACGGAAAATGTAAAATTTCAGCGTTTGAGCTTAAGGTCAAGAGAGTCAACATTTGGCACCTAAATCATATCTAGATTACCGTCAGTTACCTTCTATAGGATGTCTGTCTAGGAACTCAATCGTTAATATTTCACCCAAACATTTTAGCTATCCTGACACAAGAATTGTCCATATGAGCCTCCAGTGTTTGTATACATATCAGCTGTTGTCTCACAGAAACCTAGTAATAACATATATCCATATTATCTGAAATGCTCTCAGGTTTTGGAAGCAAAACCTTCCTCTCTGACAGCCTATTTTCGCGCCATGTAATTTATTCTTTCTGTGCTTGCCGTTACCTGCAGGAGAGATCAGACGCTGTTTAGAGCATCTATAATAGTACCACGTGCTCCTAGAGGAGTGTTATCACACCTTCAAATACCTATTTCCACCTCATTTAACTGGTTTTAGGGTGTGGAAGCCTGTCACATAACATCTATTACTCTGGTGAACATTATCCAAGGTTTCTGAAAACCTGATGGTTGATTGTGAGAGTGAACTAAATGATCTGACTGTTTTTGAGCCATTGATTTCTTTACGATACATGCGATTGTACTCATCACACACAAACTGCAATGATTGCACTGTAATGAGCAGTGAGGAATCGATAAATGCATTCTATATGTGAGGAATGCATACACATAGACTTTGAGTCCTCGTGGAAGGAAACCATTTTATTTCATTGAATATAAAAAAAAACATTATCAAGGGTTTGTGAACAAACAACCTGGATCATCACACAGAACCCAACAGCACATCTATTAAGGCTAATCATCGTGAATAGATGGACATTGGGGTCCATGGAGAGCTGAGATTAAACCCAGCAGGCACCAGAGACAAACAATTTGTGGCACTGAAGCTAATATGCAGACAAGAAAACAAGCGTTTCGGGGTTTTTTGCGCTGATTACTCGCTCGTTTCTTTACGTGACCAGTGATGTTTTCAGATGATGAATTTACATTTGCACAGTCGAGCTGTTTATTACACAACTGGTACACTTTGGCACAAGTGACAAAGTACACTATGTCTTCACTCCAAATGAAAGTTCAGCATGTCTTGTCAATTCCTTTTTTTAATTTCCAGTTGCGTTGCGGAAGCAAATTTGCATGTAACCTGAAAGCAATAATAGGACATCATTTGCATGTTATATTGTGGTAAGCCATCCACCAACTGCTGTTCCCTTTAAAACTCATTCAAAGATTACAGGAAATACGGAGCAAGCTTTTAAATTGGACTCTTCTTCTTTTGAAGGGAACTCAAGGGACGATAGTTACCAGCAAAGAGGTGATAAAGACTCTAAACAATGAAGTGTTCAGTACAATACATTCAAGAGGAAAATGTTGCGTCAGTTCAGGAATAATAAGCATGATTTGTAATAGTAATGTTCCTGAAATAATAGACCTACGAGCTTTATTTTGCCCTTTTGGTTTTATTGTTTGTCTGCTAAATCTGACATGAATCAGATTAAATGTTACAGTGTGGGTATAATTATATAATGGGACAGACAAAAAGCTCTCCAGTAGGCTAATGTGCCTGCGGTTGCTGCCCGCTCGACTTCAGATGGGACCCAGTAGGCCTAATTGGCTACATACGGCCTAATCAGACTTGCTGGATTGTCTTGCTTAACATTTTATCCCCATCCTTGTATCAATTTTCAACTAAATTAGCCCGGTCCACCAGAGATGTAGCAGAATTAGGCAGGGGGGGGGGGGGGGGGGGGGGGGGGGGAGGAGGGGCTGCTATCACAGCACTTCGCCATCACAGTATTCAGTCTGCCACAGTGGAGGCTGCATGGTGTGCCTAATGTCATTCAGAGGCCATATGCCCTGTGTTACATGTCGTTAATGTGTCAAAGGAGCACTGGGGTTCAGCATTACTTCACTGACACATTCAGAGAGGTTATACCGCCCCCTGTAGGGACTAAAGTTTTGGGGGCTCTAAGTGGACCCCTCTCCATATTGTGTGCGTGGGAGGACGTCACCCAGACATGGTGCCCTGTAGAGCTCTGCAATGAAGTAAGCTATGTCATCTTAAATTAGCTTGTAAGCAAAAGCTTGGAAAATAAAGCCCAGAAGGGCTGAATTATCTTTTAAATTATCTTTCAAAGTAGATTTAATAACACGTGGGTGGAAACAAGGTGAAGAGACACTTTAAAAAGGAGTGGATTTTACAAAAACAGTGTTGATCTCTTCAAAAGCATTCTTCTTTAAAAATAATAATAATAATATTGCATGTTCCCAATGTTTTATCTGCTCGTTGACAAAGGGCTTTGGCATTGGTTTCAAACTTTATAAGAATATGATGTTAAGAATATGTCACATTACAACATTTTTCTTTAAAAAAAAGAAATTGCATTTCCATCACAGTCAAGAATCAATTATGCTCAAAACCAAGAATAAAGGAATAGAATTGGCATGAAATCTTTTTACAAACCCTAGATAATGTACAGCCACAGATGAGCGCCGATGGGCTTGTGGAGGCCCCCCCCCCCACCCCGAGGGTCTGAGGCACTAACCATTGCTTGGCTGAGGACCTCTATTGCATGTTATTCTCCATCTTTCTTTTCCTCATTTCTCGCTGCCATTGTCTCTTTAATAAAAAGGCACTAAATGCCCCAAAATAAAAAAATACTGTTGAAAAGAAACTTTCTGGAAGAAGAGAAACCCAAATATGCAGTTATCTGGGGACACATCTGTGTCATCTGCATCTGTACTGTTGATCAGATTTCTCTCTGTGCCTGTTTGCTGAATACGACTTTAGAAGAAGATATTGTATATCAGTCTAACTTAACTTGCAGCCCTTTTTTATTTCCACATTTCACGTCTCCATATTTGCTCTCATTGATTTAGTTTTGAATTATGAAACTGCAGACTGAAGACGGCAACAGCAGCAGAAGAAACAACTGGAGTAAAATCTTTGATCAGAAAAGCGTCGAAGTGTGCTGATAATGAAGTGCTCTTCATTCTGCTGGGCCACACTATACAAGCATATAAAAGGAGTGTGGCAGGTGGAGGGGATGAGAGCGGGAGAAAGGAGGCTGTGAGCCGTCTGATCGGCGATGACGAGGAGAAAGGAAAGTTGCCTTGGCTGTGGGCAGATGCTGGTTGCAGTGCCAGCTGGTGGGGGGTGGGCCCACCTGTCTCTGGCTCTCCCCGTCTCCCTCTTCTCCACTGTGGAGAAAGCGACAGATGGAGTCCGAAGGTTCTGCTCCGGTCCCAGCGTTACTTCTTCGGGTCTGTCCCACCCCGGCCTGAGGGCACCGTGCCAGGGGAGACCGATACCAAACCCTCCACCGCCACAAGGGTCAACTGCTTACAGAGAGGGCTCGCCCCTCTTTCTCCCACAAACACTGTGCTGCCTCCCCATGGACGTAAGCAACAACTGCATCTTTGCGATGAAGCCCTGGCTGAGCGGAAGCGTTTCTTTTATACAGACAAAACATGCCCTCTCAAGGTCTCTCAACAATGCCAGCTTTGAAATGATCACGGCTGGAGGCGTCACGTAAGCGGCTCGTTTTTTCCAATAGGATAGAGAGGGAGAGGTGCCAAGCTGATGTGAAGCTGTACTATCCCCAAGGAGTGCTTTGGACGTATGGTGATGCATGTGGACTGTGTGGCAGCACGACAAAGAGAGCCTCGTGATGCACGGTGGAGGTCAAAAGGGACGTACTGAAGTCCATCACAGGGTGTTTCGGTGACCTTTGGGTCATTGCTTTTGCGATAAATCAATGCATGGTCTCTGAAGAAGCCCAGACAGCTCATTAGGGATCCTTTAAGAAACCGAGCCACCCACACCAGTCGTTCTACTGGACCTCCTATTAACCTGCCGCTCATTTGTTTGTAACGATGCACGGGGCTCTCGTTAGAAGGAGGTGGTCCACATGAAAGAGAAAGCAGAAAATTCTAAATGCTGTCGTTACAGTAGCTCCTTCAGAACTCGCACCTGTTCCCTGTTATCTCTCTGCAAAGTAATACATTCTTCCCTGTTTGGGTTTTTACCAGAATTAGCCTTGATATTTATGAGCGTCCATTTCATTATCACTAGAGCTGAATCATGACTAAAGGCCTCTCTTCAAAGCAGCATTGCTGGTCTGTCTCTCCTCCCAGCAGCCCACGCTGCTCCCCGAGGAGCCTTTAGAGCACATTAATGGATTCTCTGCCATTCAGGAAGAAAGTTATGGTTGTAGCAAAAGCTTCCTTTCAACGATAAACAAATCGGACCAAACCCCAAGGAAGTTATCGATATTTAAACAGGCTTCTTAGATCCTGTGTTTGACCGTAAGGGCGACAGCGTGGACGCTTCGACAACGACCAGGAGCCCAAAGGGATGGACAAAATAGCTCTCTGATGAACCACAGGGTATCATGGGAGATCCGTCTTTACTCACAGGAGAGTATAGATTTAGAGGTTTCTCCCAAAGCCTTGCAGGATTGTAATACGTTGATTTAAAGGAAATTATCTGGAGATTTTCCCACTGCACAAAAAAAAATGAAATGAGTTTTCCACTGGCCCAAAGAATTGACTGAGGGACGTGTAAAGAAAGTCAGTCCAACGGTTTGATATTATCCGGACCGACAAAGCTTCTCAATTATCACCGTACATGAAATGAATCTAAAGAGACCAATTTTCGCCAAATAATCAAGCCATTATCATTCATGACTCAATCACAGTGGAAATTACCAAGTCTCTGCCTGAGCCCAGCAGTGGGCAAGAAAAAAAAAAAAGAACAGACATGCAAGCAAACAAAGGGATGATAATGGAGCTCGAACCAGTTTGTGGCTCCAGTGGGACCAGTGTTGATGTGCGTCACTGAGGATTGGCGAGATATGGGCGCTCTGCCATACCTGAACCTGATTGAGTGCAAATTAAATCTTGTTTCATCATTTGAATGGAAGGCAAAGAATGAGCGAAAATGGCCAACAATCTATTTGGAGGCAATATCTGTAAAGAAAATCATATCAAAAGAACATTCAGGGACCATGTTCCCTCTGAGCTGAGTGCACTTGGTGAGTTACTTCTTTTTTTCTATCAAAATGACAAAACATCTTGCAAATTGTTTTGCTTTGTCCCTAATAGGAAGCTGATAAAGTCAATGTGTCAATGCTGCATTTTGGGAAACTAGTGCCATGCCCATTCCAAACGGGCCTGTTCAGAACGGGCCGACTACTTGGCCTCCGGTGTTGCTGCATGCAGCTTTCTCGAGAACCGCTCATCTTAAGAAGTTCACACTCGACACAGGTTAATAGGGGATTTGTCTCAATACACGACACAGTGTGTACATAACGTACTACTTATAAACATGTCCTGCAGTTCGCAAGAGCTCACACTCGACACTGCCCCTCTTTGGGTTCTCCTCAGCAATGCACCCGCAGAGTGGGACGTCGACTGGATGAACGGTTGTTGAGAAAGACAGACTCCTTCCATTCTAGTTGGATGCACTCATGTTGCTTTCTTGCCAAAGCGTTGGATGAGAATACGGATATCACTTTCATACTGTTACGTATGGTGATTAGCTTAGCTTAGCACTAAGACAGCAACAGGGGAAAACACAAAATCTGGGAGCTGGAAAAAAAAGATTGTGGAATTTTTTTTTTTTTTTTTCAACCCAAAGCAGCGACTTCCTAAAATCTTATCATCAGACTTCAGAAGGTGATTGCTACAAATCAAGAAACAGCACATGGGTGTAAACCCCTGTAAAAACTACAACATGACGTTTTTACTCAAAACTAAACAGACAAGATATAACGTTTTAATTTGTGAGTTTTAGAAGTGTTGCTGGGTGAATTTTATTACTTTTGATCAAAACCAGGCTCATTTATCCCCCATTAAAAGCACATTTTTGCTATTTGAGTGTCAAAACGTTATGTTTACTGTTGCATATGTAGCAAACTGACAAGGCTCCTACACTACAACACCAATGCAGGAGTGCTATTTTTGAGTGAATAACAGTATTTTTTAAGATCATAAATAAAGACAGTAAGTTGGAGAGCAGGAGGTTGTCTTTTATTGAACAAGCGTTTTTCAATAATTATAATAACTTTGTGGAGAAAAACAACATGCAAAAGAAGAAACACTTCACTAGTAATTCACAACACACCAGATCAGTTGCACCTCGCTTGAAAACCATAAAACCCGATGTGCTTTGGCTCAGGTTCACAAACAGAAACGGCAAATGTAGGAAATCTGTTATAGAAACAACATTAAAACCCTAAAGCAGCAGCTGACAACCCACGCTGATGGCCATGTGCGAAAGGCTCCCAATTAATTTGTCGGTGGGAACCTTGTCTCGTCGGTGCAGCAGTCTCCCACAGTCTGGACTTTAGCTGAAAACATCAACATTGCCACTTGTTTCTTAGAGAACCAAAGGCTGCAACTGTGAGCCTCTTATATGCAAAATTGATTATGTGAGTAACATTTAAAGGCCGTAACTACAGTCTACAAAACATGAAATCTGTTTAAAGCCTACCAGTTTGAGTTGTTAATTTTAAGCACAAAGGTAACATACCTGTCACATGTCTTCATACCAGCATACATCACAAACCAGGAAGTGGTAGGACCCCAGACAACAAGAGCTGGCTGTGACTATGCCTGTGTTCATATGTCCTGTTATGTGGGTGGAGAGTTACATCAACCACTGGTTACACCTGCCCTCCTCAACAGTCCCTGGGGGCTACACATAGCATGAACATGGAAGCTTTTGGTTATGCGACAGTTTTGCTTCGTCACCAAACATGTCTTTGTACAGATGCACATTGAGTTTGAATACAATGGGATCATCTTCATAAAGATCAAAACTGTCAAATTAAAATAGTTAGGGCTCAGGGTCGTTTCTGGAGACCTGTGTGACACTCGGTCACCGGTTCGTCCTCAGAGGTTCATGTTTGGATGCTGTTTTGGATTGTTTGTGGTGTGGTTGGTGGTGTGTGGATATGCTGTTTGGATAGCGTGTGGATGGAGTCTGGTTGCTGGTGTCAGCGTGGCTCTAATCAGCTGTTGGCAGGCGGATGAGCGGGCGGTCTCTCCCCGCGGCGGCACCCAGGGTCGAAAGCCGGTTTGAAGTTTAATGATGCCAGCTGCCAGCTCCACCAGGCTGTGTGCGCTAACGAGCTGGCACTGGCGGCGGACTAGGCCGCGGCGGTAGCACCTGGAAATGTAGCACACGTTTCAGAGGGGCGGGGCTCCACCCGGGCTGTTGAGGGGCCTGCTTGAGACCCAGGACGGCACCCAGAGGCCCGTATCTCTTTGAAGAGCGCCCCAATTTCCATATTTCATTACGCACTGCTGACTGACAAGGCCCAGCCAGATGTTCTATTTTCAGCTATTTAAATTTTGACCTGCTTTCCTACCATGGATGCAGAAAAAACAAAACAGATTTCATCTAAACACAGATGCCAATGATGATGGGAACTTGCATCGGGCGTGTCTTACAGTTTTTGTGACCATTCTTCATGTCTTTCCATCCCAAGGAGAATAACCACACATTAGATGTTGCTCTTTAACTTACAAATCCCTTTTCATTTGGTTGACAATCTATCCTGAAGCATCCGCTGTCTTGATCAAGGACACTTTAACAAGAGACACGCTGTTGTTTTTAGGGATCAAACCTGAGACCTTGTATTTATGAGACAATCTCTAACCATCCAGCCTGCCCAGCGCTATATTGGCTCCAAAGTGAGTGATGCGTGTTCTGAAACACCACATAAAGCATGCTCGCACAGCTCCTCTGTCCCTGAGATATCGGGGATGATTAATTCCTGTGGTATTCCTGTTGAAATGGCTGTTAGATTGCAGTGGCCTTACTCAATCCCTCATGCAAAAATACATCGACAACCCTGACCTTTTTGTGCATCTGCTGCAAATGGCACTTTGTCATCCTGTGTGAGCAAGCTCAAGGATCAATGTGATTTTGTTGGAATAAAACTTCTACGACGCGGAAGAAAAAGAAGGAGTGTGTGTGTCCGTGTCTGGGCTTTGCGAAATTGAAAAACTCTTGAAAGAGAAGTAATGACGAAAGAGGGGAAAAAAACAAAGGACGAAGCAGCGGCGAAGCACAGCGAGTACGAGTGGAGAGCAGCTCAGAGTTGAACACCAAATGGCAAAAAAATGAGAGACGCTCTCTCTGCGAGAATCAGAGGGAGAAAGGTTTTCACTCATTACTCCACACAGCTCACAGCAGGGGGGGGAAAGCAGTTCCCTCCGTAATGCATCCGAGTTTGCATGTCTATGACTCAGGGAAAACAGAAAGGTAATTGAGAGGTAACTAAGGCATCACAGAGGCAATATTGACACCAAGATAAAAGCGGATGAAAGCGAGAACTGTTTTTCTTCTTTTCTCCTCGGTTCAGAATACCAGTAAGTTAATAAACTGAAGAGGTTGTGTTGATTTGTGGCCATGTTGTTGGACTGTTCTATACTCTATGTCTAATTGAGACAGCACATGCTTCTGCATCTGCAGATCTGAAGTTCAGAGAGAGTCGACACAGGAGTTAGAAAGATAATCATCATCTTTTCTTGTTTTTGAGCTGGAAAGTGGAGGAGATATCACCAACGGCCCAGACTGTATGATAAAACGATGCCCAGTGTTTTGTGTAAAGCACCAAACAGCAGACGGACAAAGTCAGCAACTAGCTGGTGAACACAGTGGAGCATTTTATCACTAAAGAGGCAGATATTATGAGTATGTGGAGAGCCAAACGGAGCGAAATAAAACTCCGGATGGTCAGAAACATGACTCATCGTCATTGATAATGTTGCCCTGTATCTGTTGGATGCCTAATTGGGCAACTATTTGCTAACACATTGACCGCAACAATATTACAAGGTGATAATATGTGAGTTTTGAATTTTGAGATTGTTGTGCTGCCTCCAAGTGGGCGGGAACAATAATAGATTTAGGTTCAAAGCAGCAAAACGTAAGCAGAAATGAGTATAAAGTCAGTGACATCACTTAGTTTAGTGGGTGAAAAAAATAAACGATAAAAAGCAGTAATTTCAGTGAGCTAAATGTCATCCGCATTTCTGCATAATCTCCACAGCTGAACTTTAATGATCAGTGATACAACGCAGGAGTTTGTGCACTTCGACATAGAAGAGGAAATCTGAACTGCCATATTCTGCATGGACATTCCAGTAAAACAACTTGAATTATATAATATGGCTTTTTATAAGCGAACAATATTACCGAGCAACCAAGACATCTGTGCATGAGTGTGGGTGTGAGATGACACAAGTGTATTTATCCCTCCTGCTCTTGCACACACTTTCAAACTCACACAGTCCCTGTGAAAATGCTTTAGTAAGGACTTTTGTTAGAATGAATGGTGCAGGATCCGCTGCACTCCCCCCGTTTCTAGACTGCCTGATCTTTGGCATGACCTTTAGAAGACAATTTGCAGCAGCAATCGCCTTGCGCCTCGCCTCACATTATTTTCCCTCATTATTTTTTCAATGTTGCCATTGTAGCGTGGCAGAAAAAAGGCTGGATTCAACGGAGGGGTCAGGGGTCAGGGGTCGGGAGGGGAGAAGGGTAAAGATGCGGGTCAGATTGGCTCTACAGTTTTGTTCAGCCGGTGTCCTCGGAGAATTCATCGCCACGAAGCCATTTGAACTCTGAACCCTCTGGCTGGCTGTCAAAAGCTGTCCCTCAGTGTTGGCGACGGACTATAGAAAAGCTCTTCAGCCAGCAGCAACGGGCCGGACAATGGCTGCTGAGTTTTAATGTCGGGCAACAAAACCTGGAACTTGAGAACGGAAACAATCTATGTTCTCTGTACTGAGTTACCATCCTGAATCGACATCTCAGGTCTGCTGTAAAAACAAATAAATACGGTCTCCATGAATTATTAGATCTGAAGGATTGATACAAAATGTTCTACAGACATTCCAGGATGAATACTGCTAACTTTGGTGATCGTCATACTTTTCCTCTATCACGATTTAGATTTGTGGTTTTGAGTTAAATGTCTCGACAACTACTGGATGGATTGCCGTCAAATTTGGGAGGGACATTACGCTCGCCTCTAGGTGATCCCTTAACTTTCCATCTTGTGCCGAAGACTTTGGTTTATGGCCAAATACTTGCACAACCACAGCATGTCACTTTACTTTTATTCTGCTTTCTTTAAGTAAACACAGGTTACATAAAAAAATAAATAAAAATGAGCTGAGGAATATAAAGGCACGTTGTGTTATTTCCAATTTTCAACACCAGCTGAACTGATATAGCGCTAGAACAATTAAAATATTGTTCCAAAGCGGAGCACAGTTACATGCTGTGCCTGAAGTTAATTCTCACTTCTCCAGGTGTAGAAGAAGAGATGCGCGAGCGCCTCAGCCGTGGAGAGGGTGGGTGGAGAATTAAGACGTGGGCTTCTATTCAAATATGAAGGTGTCCTTGACATTTCCTGCACTGCGTTGGCTGCTCATCCTTGTCACATCCCCCCCCCCCCCCCGAGCTGCATATAGGGCAGAGCGACCTGTTGACATTTACAATCTCATCTGGCTAAGAGAGCGATGGCATTCTATAAAGAGGAACACCGCCACGTGTCCTGCAATTGTTCAGTGTCGAACGAGAACACGTTATTGCCTTAATAGAAATAGAAGTCAACCTTTTGAGAGAGCCTTTGTCTTACTCTTCCCTTTACACAGCTTAGAGACTTCTTCTTCATCAGAAGCTCTGGGTAGGCTTCATAAACTGGATGAGGTTTTATCACCCAAGTCTTCTGGACTGCCACAGCGACCACCAGAGGGAGGCTACAGCTCAAATGTAAGTAAAAGGTTAAAGTCTGCCCATGCCATACCAGTAAGGCTCTGGATGGCGGCCAAGAACCGTGTGGCACTTAACTCACCCGCAGTTGGTCACGGCAGGACAAGGTGAAATGAGGTGAAAGCCCATATAGTAACAGCAAAGCATGACATGATTGTAAACAGAGTGTGGAGGGTGTTCTGGGTGGCAACGCAAATCGTGTATTTAGAGTAAATATAAACTTTTAAGTGACAAAACAAACTAAAACATGATGGAAGCTCAAGGACATGGAAATCAAAGTGCCCAAAAAATGGAGTCAGGATGAATGAAACGGGCTCTTTTCTCTGTATGGAGGAGAAAAGTCTCCTTCACTTTATTGAAAACCATTGAAAATAAGTGACATGTTCTTTAAATGCCAATTGGATGCGATGAGGAAACTTAAATATGATTCAACTGTGCGGGTTTAGCCTCTGCATCCCTTGGTCTCCCAGAGGAAGCTCCAAAACGGGGCTGTGCGGATCAGCTCTTCTTTGTGCTTTTGGTCCAGAAGATGGGATCTTTAGAAATCAGGGCCATTCTTCTTCAGCTTGCTGTAGTCCACGTTAACTGCGTAGAACTGAAAATACAAATCTCAGCTCAAGAACAAACACGTGACATGAAAATGCCCTGGCAACAAAGGTGAATAATAAAATCTAAGAAGGTTAAATACTTGTTCCTGAATACATCAGCATTCTTGTCATCTCTAGAAAACTCCCATGATTACTTTTGAATAAGTGTGTGGAGTTAATGACTTCATCCGATTTGTTTCTACAAGTCAACGTTAACCAGATTATGTCATTTGATTAATCCAACATAATGAATAATCCATGGCTCAGCCACACGTCTGGCAAAGATCCATACAATGATCCCTGATTACAACAGCCTTCAGCACAGAGAACCAACACTGCAACACAGCACGACTATTAAGATTCCCCGAGAGGAGACGGAGGCACACCTTGTACTGATCAGTCGGGGCCATCTTGTTCCAGGGCTCTGGGTTGTTCTTGCGATCCCAGCTGCAAGAGGAGAATCAGGTACACATTGTGAAAGATGAATCAGGAGGGACTGTAACTAGATACTCGTGGGTGAGTAGCAACATATTTAGTTACATTAGCTGTCGGCCTCTCTACATTTTTTCTCATCTCAATAGATGTAAATGACATGTGTACAACCCCATTCCAAACCCCTCATTTGCCAAAAATAGTAAAATACACCAGAAGTTTCTCGTGTCACAACTTGGCGTTAAGTCCTTACCACACATCAGGGTTTCTCAAGGCCAGACGAGCCAGGTACATCATGGACATGGCTGTCCCTCCACTGATGAAGAACAAAAGGGGGATCAGCTGTAGGAGACAAGACAGGAAGATAAGAAACCTTCACGAACAAAAAGGCTAAATATCACAGCTCAAGAAAGAGCTGAGTAAACACACTGAGGCTGCTGGCAGCTTGTATAAACAGTAAACATTTCTCTGTACGACTAGTCAGGGGAAAAACGGCTTTAAATTAGACTGTTACCTGAAAAATATTAAACTTTAATGTGTTCACTCTGACTCAATTTCTTTGCCCTGACAGACGACAGCTGCCACATATTGAGACACGATAGTTTAGTTTAATTACGTTACTTGTTATGTTTACAACTATATTTCAGTCACCACTTATTGACTCAAGTCAAATAAAATCTGTACATGAAAAGTATGTGAGGTTTCTAGTGAGAGTAAACATCTAGAAATGCTACCTGCTAACGCTACCTAGCCAGCTAACTAGTAGCATGTGGTGCTATTTGCAGACCCTCTGTTTAGCTAACCAACAGTTGCTATCGACTTCTGGGTCCTGACCTGATTTGACTCCAAAATATCTACTGACTAAAGTCCCGTCACTTGTTTACATAAGGAAACAGATTATTCCATGATTGCAACAGAAAACAATTTAAAAAAAGTGAAACTTCTTTTAATATTTAACATAACTTTCTCAAAGTCAGTGCGGTCAAAGTCAGAGTACTAGCTTAGCTAAAGCTAACTAGTTTAGCTAAAATAGGTTAGCAACACGAATCCACAGATGACGATGATGGGATTTGAAAGTAACATCTAACACGAATCTGTATTGTATATAACCGGGATGTACTCACAGCTGGGTGGCTTTTAAGCTGTTTACGCAGTACGGCGAGCATCTTTACCCCGTTAGCGAAGGTTGTACAGAAATAAACGGATTAAAACAAGTGTCGCCAACACGGTGCGCAATTTAATCTGCAAAATCGAGCAGGAAGAAAGGCGGACGACCCGCACGAATAGGATGCGAGAGATAGTGCCTGACTGATAGTAACGAAAACACACGATTATTAATTATTATGTGTACCATGTAGAGCGTTTATGTCACAATGAATGTAATGAATACAGAGACATTTTATAGGGTTTCATCAATATGCTGCTGTGTGGCTTCAACTTTTATGTTCACACTGCATTTTATTCTGGCAAATCTACGAAATGTTGATCATGTTGATGCTACAATCACTAATGTCCAACCCCAAAACAAATCTGTATTGAGCATATATTTTTCTCTCTAAAGAGCTGAAGTTTTGGCCTAAATGTATATAATGTATGTATTTAATCCTGTTTCACATAACGTCCTTGTGGCTAATGTTTAATCATTTTATTTACTAACTCTACCTTGTGCATTAGTTTAATTCTCTTCTGATGATTGAAATGCCAGCATTTAACAAACAAATAAATAAGTCTATTTAGTTAATGAATGTCAGTGACATGATGGCGATAACAGGAGACTCCTGTCTCTTGCATCAGTGTGAGGTGGACTGCCTGTGTCACAGAGTGACAGCAGGGGGCGCTGTTTATCTCCATCAGACGAGAAGGAAACTTTTCAAGAAAGTCGATTAGTTACAAAAATACAAAAGTTCTCAATATCAGCTGTCAGATCTTTTACTTTAGTAAAAGTAGTAATAACACAGTGTAAAAATAATCTTAGTCCTGCAATAAAAAACTATTTAAGAAAAAGCACATACACTTAAAGTCCCAATAGTAAAAGTAATATGCAAAACAACTAATTTCAGAATAATATATATTATATAACCGTCTAATAATAATTGATGCATTTTTATGTTTATCACTTTGATGTTTCAGCAGGTATAAAGGTGGAGCTAGTTTTAATTAATTGACATGCTGCCGAATAGCTTGATCTATAATATATATATATAATACATCAGAATGTATTTGTTCATTTGATTTTGTATTCACCTGAATCCTCTAGCGGAGTAAAAAGAACAATATCTACCTCTGAAATGTAGTGGGAGTAAAGTATAAAGTAGCAGAGAATGGAAAGTAAAACTACTTTAAATTGTACTTAAGTGCATTACTTGAGGAAATGTTACTATCCCCCATAATTTAAGTGATATGTGGTAAAACAAGTTGTGAACATAATTTTTAATTTGTTGGCTAAGAGATACATTAATTGCTGGTGGTCATGACTGAGTGTTTTGGGCTATTTTACAGCCATTGTCCAACAAGCGGCTCTGATGTGCACCAATCAAGTGAAGTCTGTGTGATAAAAAGAAAGTTACCATGAAATATCACAATTTCCCTTTAATGGTAAGTTATTTTCCCCTTGTAGAAAATAAGGAGTAAAAACAATTCAATAGTAAGATTGGACATAACACAACAGGCTACATACAACCATTTATATTTTATAAATGAAATGATACTTGGCTGATTGTTTGCCAAGAAATAAACTATATATGTGATGATTACACATATTCAAGCAACACTTTGTAAACCAAGCCTTACTTAGTGGCAAGTTCATGAGTTAAATGCTGGAAACATATGTTTTAATCCTTGTTTGGTTTCGATATCCATCCAAGGGAGGTGAGCTGGTTTCAGAAACATAAAATATTTCTCTAAATACAGTATTGTCCCCCCTTTGTCTTTCAACCTGTCCAAATACTCCACAAAAGTGTGGTCAAAAAAAATAAATGTTAATGGCTTGTCATAGTTCCTTCAGGTGTCTCTTCGATACATCAACAGTATATAACAGAAGCTGGACTCTCTTTTAAATACAGTTAAGTTAAATATCTGACCATACTTGAACAATTCAAGGCACATACAGTGTGCCTGTAAAGGACGTCTTATGGAAATAAGACACTCGTTACAGAGTGTTTCCATTTGCAATCTTTTTGCCTTTCTCTTGTGCGCTCGAGATGTTTTAGTGCGTCGTCTTCTTGGGCGTTTTGCCAAACTTAGCATCAAATCCAAGACCTAAAGAGAGAAAAAAGCAAAGAAGTGACTAAGGAGCAAAGCAAAGCACAGCCTCGGCAGCTAAACAGAAATGATTTTACACTCTCAACTACCAATTTAACCAATAAAAACATGAAACTATTTGAGCATTCCTGCTTCTTCTCATACTATTTCTGTTATATTTACCGACTCCCCTTCAGCTATACTCTCGATGCATAATTTACCACTCAACCAAATGGTTTGCGTGGGAAGCCTAAGTATTCCCCAATTGGACCTTATTGTTTGTTATAACAAACACACACAGTAACCGTCTCAGGCTACGGTTGAAGGCTTCTTTCAAGCATCTGCTAGCGTTATAGGCCGTCGTAGATATTACAGTGACACAAAAAGGGGGAAGTCAGTCGCACGTGAGAGATTTACAATGAATCCAAAGAGGGCGACAGAGTGTTTAACCAGAATTTAGTCTCACCGAGGAACACGAGGATGGTGCCAAGCCACTGCATCGTGGTCATGACGTTGCCAAACAGAATAACGGAGCCGAGGATGGTGAAGAACTTCCTGGTGGTGGTGACGATGGAGCAGGTCAGAGGCCCAAAGTACACTACCGTCATGAAGATGAAGGTCTGGTAAGGGAGTTAAAAGAAACATTAAAGAATGGAATTTTTTTTATTCCAACAACACAACATTACCCATCACCTCATACAGGTGTCCACCCACCTGGCCTAAAGCACTGGTCACTCCGAACAGAAGAATATTATAGATGATGCTCGGGTGGCGTTCGGTAAAACTCAGGAACTCCCATATCTCCCCCGTCGACAGTACCGCTGAGAGCAAAGAGGAAGAAGAGGAAAAATGATGTCATGTTAGAAACAACTCAACTAATTGAACATATTGTCACACAAGCTGAGAAAAATCCCATCGTGTTCACTGTGTGGGCACACAGCACCACCGAGTGGTGTAATACAGCAACAGCGTTTAGATGACGCCTTGGTGTGGGGGTGTCATGGACTTGTAGTAGTAGAGGTATAAGATTTGTAGTAGTCGTAGTAGTTGAGGTATAAGAATACTGTTGTATCTTTGGGGAAATACCAGCGCGTCAAAGCTAGCGGAGTGTCTTAAGTTACGAGCACAAACTAAACCTCTGAAGGCATTTTAATGCAGCCTGGAACTGAATTCATCACTTTTAAATATAGATTTTCTTTTAATGTGATACGGCCTGTAATGTGAAAGTGTGCAGCATGTGTGCAGGAGAGATGGACACTTACTAAGAGATAGCAGACGCTACCAATTAATATGGTGGGAACGATAACAGTCAGTTCTCATACCGGCTTTGACCTTCTGATCTTTATCTTTCAGCCCATTAGTGCCTCACCTTCACGAGCCTCTCGTTGTGTTGCATTTGTTTTATGTGCCTTACTCTTCAGTATATCACAGCGACCTCCTCACAGAACTGCAGGCTTTGAGGTGCAGGATTCCTTATCTATAAAGATAACACTGAGCGCTTTCGCCTTGACTGAATTAATGAGTTTTGGCTCTTGGGAGAAAAGTGATCACATTTTTTTTTTAAAGAGCCTCTAAGGTCTAAGTTTTTGCACTTATTTGGATCGCCATTAGCTACTTTATGCCAGCAGCTATCCGCCCTGAATGTACTGTGACTACAAATCAACAATGACATTTTACAGCACATTACACCAACAGTGATGATATAATTGAGCTGTTGACACTACATCTTGTGAACAAGCAGCTCATGGAGACCAGCATGTTGTGTATAAATGACCACTATAGTGTTACAAAAAATCCATTAGTGTACCAAAATAAATGCTTTAAACCTTTGCTTTCATCCTTCTCTGACAATGTGCTTTGCAACAGGAGGTTCGGTGCACCAGTGTTTCCGTTTCATTCGGTCATATTTTGGCAGCACTGAAGCATATCAAGGTGATTTAGCTCATTAGTTTCTCCTCTCTGGCTGCAGGTGGGCCAACCGCCCGGGCGTAGTTTTGGTTGGACTGAATCCCTTCCATGCTCGAGTCCTGGCGCCTCACGCCACATATTCGGCTAGAGGAGAGTTTGGCAGAGAGCGCGGTGGACTCACCTAGCCCCAGCACCAGAGTGGACCACAGGTTGATGTTCAGCATCATGTGGTTGGCACTCGTCTGGAAGCGAGACCTCATGTGGTCCTGGGCCACGCCAGTCAAACCGTCCAATGTCAGAGAGACGAGCTGCGACACAGATTAAAAACACACCACCGAGCCGTGAGACCAGTGTCACAGAGATGTCACAGTGTGGCTGCAGCAGGGAGACACAGACTGATCGGCAATAAATGGAATAAAGGTGAAATGGATGGAACATAACACTCACCAACAGAATCTCTCCAAACCCAAAAACATGGTCATCTGCAACAGCTGAGCTCTTGTTGGGTTTGTAGAGGAACAGCGCTACACCGCTCACAATAAGCAGCACACACAGATACTTAGCCGGCGGGTACTTCTTCCTCAGTATTGTCACACCAAGGATCATCACTGCAACAACACAACAACAGCATGACGGACGTTTGTTTAGCCGTGGGTACCAGGGTGACATCTCTCGAGTTTGCGGTAATCCTACGCTGGATACAAAAATGTCAGACCTTCACCCCTGAGAGGGGAAACTATGGATTGTGACAGAGAGTGTGTGTGTGTGTGTGTGTGTGTAACGTGAAAGGTATTTGCTTGATCAGTTTAGAAAGACATTTAGAATCTCTCTTGTTTATCAAGTACTACAAACACACTGGGAAATATATCCATGAGCACAATGTATTATGAGACCTGGCAGCTTCTGAGTTAGTCAATATTGACTTTTTACTAACTCTGGGCTCTTTTAGATTTTGTAGCATATAGTATAGAACCCCAAATATTCGGGCATTGTCATTACATGTTGCTAGCTCCAAAGAATTGTTTGTACTATGATAATATAATACCTGTTGTTAAAAAACAAATGATGTGTGTGACATTCAGGTAACCAGGTGATATGAAGGCGGAGAGCAGAAGGCTAACTATCACACATTTACCTGGTATGGGCTTGCAGGATTTACCCAACACCTATCACAAAAAGAAAGCATAGCTTTAGGGTAAGGCAGCACCAAACAGTAATACATTAAAGAGAATCGTGTTATCTAAAAGGGGAGACTCACCTGTGTGGGGTAGTTGATATACTGAAGGGCGGAGTTACTGGACACCATGGCTCCAAGATAAGAGAGGGAGCACAGCCCATAGAGCCAGCTCTTGGTGTGATCCGGCTTGGAGCCCTCAAAGAAAATGATCACTGACGATAAAGAGGAAGATTTGGCTTCAGGAATAAATCTTGGTGGGTTTTTGTTTTGTTTTCATATGAAGCATTTTTATTAGTTTTTGTGTCTCTTCTGCGCAGCACATACTCACAGATCTTAGCAAACAGAGCACTGACAACGCACTGGATGAAGACCAACGTCCGGGCGAATCTGAACTTCTCCTTTTGGTCTCCCTGACCGTAATCACCTCGAGTGCTGCAAGAGTCAGAGAGACAACACTGTATCGAGTGCAACAGATCACAGAGCAGCAGTGTTGCTTGCTTGTTGGTTTCAATGGACAATCATGTCAATATTATTATATATAGTTTATATATACACACACACACAACTATATATAATGGAGGGCAATCATTTAGGTTTGTAACAGGGCTGCTGCTGGGGTGCAAACATTTTGTAAGCGGATATGATCCCTGTCCGCTTTAGTGACTCAGGCGACAACATACCACGTGTGTCATGCCTCAGTATGTGACATGCAACAGAAACTGGACTCCCCTGACTTCATCTCCTTTTTCTAGAGAACCACAAATAACCACTTTGGGTTTGTTCTTTTATTCTATTATTATTATTATTATTATTATTATTATTATTATTATGAGACAGCTCAATGGTGTAGGGGTCAACACTTCTGATATGAACAGAATGTCACGCCAAACTCTTCCTAAAATATGACGATTTGATGTCAGACTTGCCTTCAGTAGAGGTAAGGGCAATCTGTAAAGATTGCACAACAGACGCACTAACATATGCTGCACTTGGTTGTACATTATCTATAGCAGATAATGAAATAATAATAAAAACTAACATAATAGCTCGTTAAACAGAGTTTGGTACAGGACAGAAAGACATCTGTTACATAAACCACACAGGTCACCTAACTGTGAGTTACTTACATGGTCTCTTGTAATATCCCGTAGTAAAAGTAACACACGAAGACTCCGAGGAAGCACACGATGAACCGTATCCGCATGTTGTCCCACATCGAGACGGGCTTCCCAGCAGCCATGCTGTCCTCCAGCCGTCCGGGAATGTTCACCGACACCGCTCCGCTGCCCGCGCCCCTCACACCGACGTCCCGCTCCACTATAGCCGACGTGACGAGCCCGGAAATGGTGCTCGAGTGTTCAGCTTAGGTGTCGTACCTGCGGGTGGTTTAACGTCAAAGGTTTCCCTTTGTCACCTTCTCGTGCACGGTAACTGTCAATTCGTCAGAGCTCGCTAACGGTACCTTGACTTGTCTGCAGCTGCAGTCAGATTTCATGTCATTTGTTTGTTTTGTATCATTCTGATGTATCTAAATGTCTCCTTAATTAAAATATATGAACCGTCACATTCCCACCGGATAGGTACCGATAGTGTCCGCAGAGCACAGCTCGTGTTTTCATTGAGAATTCAAAGCCTGTAATTAGTGGGAAAAGGATAAAAGCCGTCGCGTCAGGAAATTTGGTTTAATGAAAGGACCTCAGGGGTGTCCACATCTATGCCTGAACAATTACATCGTTAGTTTAATAAATGATATCTTTAACAAACACATACGTGCGCTAATTCTAATCACGTCGATCCAATGTAAAAAAAAAATGCAATTAAAGTACCGAAAAGAGAAAGCACTCGTTATGCAGAATGGCCCATTTTAGACTATTACGTTATTCTCTATTATAAATCAACCTACAGTAATTACACATTATAATTACACAGGTACCACAACATTGTACTTAAGTACATTACTTGAGAGTACATATACTTAGTTAAATTTCATTCCAGAAAGGCATATTGTTCTTGTTATATTGTAATTAACTTGTATTGGCTGTGTTGTGTCGTGGGGCAGTTGCTAAAGCAGCTATTACAAAAATGACGAGGTCCTCTCTTGAAAACGTCGCGTGCGTTTTAGTCGTCCTAGGATGTGGATTAAATTCATTGGTCCATGTAAGGCACCAGAGATCATTTTATTTCTCTCCTCCACCAATCACAAAGCGGATTTGGGTTGAAAGGGCGGTGCTTCGATTTAAAAACCGCAAATCCACGTGTCAAAGGCAAGCAACAACAACAACCACAGTAATTATAAAAAAGTATAGAAGGTATTTACATTCTGGTTATTTTATTTTCCTCGCAGTGGCACACTAAACATTTAAAGTATTAAAAGGGTGCATACTCAGTTCAGATAAAATACAAGGATGTTCTTTTTATTCAGTGTTGCATATGATCATGCTGACAAAGACAGAGTTTCATCCATTTGACTGAAGCAGAGGGAATCAACCTCTTCCATATCCCAAGAGACTATTGACACATTAAGGCTTTCTAGCCAGAACCTCATGGGGCAAAGAGGCTCACATTAGACCAAAGACTCAAAGCTTGGCCAACTCAAACTCTTAAAAAAGTTGACAAAATTGCTTTTGTTTGGTTAGAACAATGCCCGCTGTGGGCAATTAAAGCTACTAAAACATCCATTCCTGCTTATGAACCACAAAGTATACTCAGAAATACAAGTTGATTTCCTTCAGTGAATACAAAAACAGTATCACCAGCCTCCTAATAAAGACACAAATATATATATATATAGTGTGTATATATATCTTCCTTGAAATACATCTGTAGAAAAGTAGGCCATCATTAAACCTTGGGCCAAAAATATTTCTTTCCAACAAACAGATTTTCGGAAATTTAAGGATCAAACGTATCAAGGACTCAGATTAAGCTGAAAGTTTAAACTAAACTTAACAATTCTTTGCTCAACAGACAGTAAAGGGTAGTAAGAAAGTAATACTCGTGTTGTACGTGCTTGGTGTTTTTGCCTCTGAATTCACTTATTTGGACATTAAAAATGAAAACATCCCGAGCAGACTGCAGACTTTGTTTGAACCGCTGATGCACAACTAAAAAAAAAATTCGGTTTTATAAAAAAGAACAACATCAAAACTCATTCAGCTGTAAAACCTTTTCAGCATTTTCCAGATTATTAATCCATAGTCCATATGGAGGAATACTAAGTGCCGATGATGTAAATATCAGCTAAATGGTTTCCTGACGGTGGAGATAATCAGTAAAGCAGCCGGATTTTAGGCCAAAATTAATCTAAAGTATGAGTCACAAAATCTCTTATTTTGATCACAGTGATCATGGCACCATACAGCAGTGATGAGCCATGTGACCACAGGTAACCAATGGCATATAGACCATATCCAGTTTGTGTGGGTTCTGGCAGTACAGCGTGGTTCAGTCCTGAGAGGAGGCTCTGCTCAGACGCCCACCTACTGCATGCCCAGGTGCCTGGTGGGGGAGGCCTGACCTGGGCAGCCGGTGACCGGAGAGACTGACAGGCCGCGGAAGAGGAGGTCCATGGAGGGCAGAAGAGGCTTCAGAAGACTGACAGGGCAGAAAGCGGAGCCTCCATGGGGGGTGAAGTTGACTTTATTGGGATCAGGGCAGGAAGGCTGGTGGAGGAGAGGCTGATCCTGACAGGCAGATCTGGAGCTGAAGAGATGCAGAGAGTGGATGGTATGTACCACAGAGTACCGGCTCATCAAGGGCTCCAAGAGCCACAACTTTGCATGCAATTTTGCACATTTATAACATCATAATCGCAATTAAGTCTGCAACTAACAATTGGGGGGGGGGGGGGGGGCTGAGGCTCTCTAGTGGCCAGCCACAGTGATTACATGACTATATGATCAGTGCATGATGCCTTGTTCTACAAAGAGGTTAACTTACATTCCCTCCTCGCACACTCGTACTCGCTCGCAGCCTTCTGGCGGCTCGCGCTGGAAGGAGTAGGTTTTGTTGGGACGAGGAGCGGAGGAGCAGGGCTGCAACAGAGGAGGATCCAACGCAAACGAAGGGAGCGACGTCGACGGAGCGTGACACGCCGTCTCACAGTCCACGGGCTCTGCAAGAAAGGACAGAAACATCCAAACTTTTATTAATAATACAAAAATTATACATTGCGGTTTGAAACCTCAGCATACAGTACGCCAGAGAAAATGAAGGGTTGTCTAACCTGGCTCTCCCATGGGACAGGGAGACTGTGACGGAGACAAAAGAGATGGGTTCAATGGAGAAGGGGAATTTGATGGAGACAGAAGAGATGGATCTAGAGGACAGGGGGACTGAGAAGGAGAGAGGAGGGAAGGATCCAGATCCAAGGGGCCGGGGGAGGGCTCACTCTGAGAGCCACTGCTGCATCTCTGCACGGGGACAGGGGCCCTGTGGCCATCTGGGATATCCAAAATCTGCAATATTCAGGAGGAAACAAGTGAAGGAGTCAGAGGAGCTAAAGAAACAATACAGAGTGTCGTATGCTTTCCCTTCTGTCAAGAATCGATGTGGGTAAAGATGGCTTTTTGACTCATTTTCCTCACGATTGTATTCAAAGCTGTTTCATGACAACAAGCTCGTTATCTTATGATTGCCAATCTGCCAATCTGTGCCTTGCAGCTGCTTAGACATTAGGTCAAAATCGTTTTAGTTTTGAAAACTAAACCGTGTTACTATTGGCACTTTGATGATGTCACGCTCGATTTGCTCTGTCGGCACTTGCAGGGAATTTCAACAGCAGACCAAAGTGTATTCTTTGCCCCGCGGCCCCCAGGGTGTTATAAAAACAATGTCAGTATCAAAACTGAGATGAAACAGTAAGTATTTTCTTATTACGACAGAACTGAACCTGATAGTTTACAGGGGAAAAGGCAATTGTTAGTTTACTAATCTTAACCCTGAGTGTTTGTGAAGTGTAGCTCAGCGGCCTAACCTCATGCTGATCGTCAGGTTTCTCAGAAACAAACACCTCTTCCAGCTCTAGGTTGAGGCCTTCAACACTGCGTCGCAGCCGTGTGGCGAGTCTGTTCAGCGGCATCAGAGGCAGCGTCTGGAGAAAAACACGTCAAATGAAGAGGGAGTATTACCTAAAGCCACAGCTCCTTCACTCCTACACCGTGTTGGATTTGTACAGTTCAGGTGATTAATCGCATTAGGGGACAATATAAGTAATATATAATAATAAGTAATATATAATTACCTACCACAATATTTGAAATGACCATTCATCAAATGCCCCACAAGAAAGCTAATTGTTGTATATCTATTATCTTATTCTATTCGTATGTATACACCTTGTGGGTGGAGGAAATGGTTAAAAATGGGAGAAGACTAGTATTTGGTCATTTAAATCCTCATTTCCAGTATATAATAATTATAAATTTGTTGCCAAATAAGTTTTTTTTCTGAACTGTGAAGAGGAAAACCCCAGAATTTCAGGTTGTTGCTTCATGGAAAATAAATTTTGGAGTTTAAAATTCAATTAATTTATTCAATTAGTTTAGGGGTTTAGCAAAGGCGGGTCATATTTAACCCGTGGGTCAAGGGCAGTCGACACAATATCAAAATACACACATATACGAGACAGAATATTTCATCCATATGATGTGCTGTGATATGCTGGTTTCAGATGGTCTTCCTGTGACAGCATGGCATTAACGCAGGAGACGTGATGACAGCAGTTACTAAGAAAAGCACCGCTGTTTTTGTTTTTTTTACATCCCTGTTACTAAGCGCTTCGTAGTCTGCCTGTGGAAGACAGTTTGTCATCACAAAAGAGCAAGGGCTACCTGAGTGACGCCTGCTGCATGACCTGCCGGCAGGAGGTGGTGGGGCAGCTCGTACCCTGCTGGGGGAGGAACATGGCGGGAGCGCTTCTGCAGCTGGTTCCTCAGCTTGGCGACCTGAGGGCAGAGTGGAGTAAAACAAAAAAAATGATTCAGGAGTCACTACGATTCTCTCTGAAAGGGGAGCGTTTACTCGCTTTCCCCTCGGGGAGCTGATCATGTTTTTCCGTGTCATCAGTGGAAGGGTGCAGAATAAAGGGTGTGAGTAAGAGGGAATAACAGGGAAGCTGATTAATGAACTGCTGTAGTGATAAACTGATACTTGCCTCCCTCAGGTGCTCCGCACTGCCCCACGAGGCCGAGCGCTTGTGTCCGCCGGCGCTTCTCCTTCCTCGGGTCTCCTCTGCCCAGGAACTTGGAGTCTTTGAAAAAAAAATATTATTACAGCATGGTGAATAAAGAGTCCTGTATTTGGGGGGCTGTGGTATAAAATGGCCTTTTTTTTGGGAAGCAATTCAGCCTTTTTGGAGGCCTCTTACTTATTTTCTGTTAAATCAAGTGCACTTCCAATAAACACTACAACTTAATAGTACAGCACAGAAGAAAAGCCCCACAGCTGTCTTGCACACCTGCCCCACAACAGCTGTACGGAGGGAAGCAACGAGAAAAACCACCCAGAGCTGCAAAACAGCTCGGCTTCCACACAAATCCAAACCACATCACGGTGAAGACTATAAATACAGTGCAAGTATCAGCATTTTACACCTCAGTGCACTTACACGCACGCACACTATCACCCATGAAGTAACCTTGTTATTCACAAAGTCACATACTGTGGAGAAAACACAACTTAGACAAACAGAAAACACAGAGCCTTCTTTGTGCACTTCTTCTTTTCTCAGTCACAACTCCTTAACGTCAAACTTTCACTCATATGCTCGTACCAATTTCTTCACATGGACTCTTGATTTTCTACCAGAGGGCGCCGGGTCGACCGCTCCCGGCCGTTGGTTGGGAGCAGACGATTGGTAGTTCATCCTCACCAGCTGAAACCCAGGTTGAGTTGACCCACAGGAAAAGATATTCACAGTTCTGGTGCCTCTAGTCAACTGCTTCACACGCTCACTGGCCCCTCACCGGCATCTATGCCATTCATAATCATAAGGCAGCTAGCGTTACACATTTAGCTTTCTCTGTCTGCAGTACGGCAATGTCATGATTTTCCGTCCCCGAAATACCTGACCTGTTCTTCAGGTGTCGGCCTCACAACTCAGAGGAATCTCACTGGTGCCTTAACTGCCTCCAGGAAAACACAGACACCATCTTGTCCTGTCCAGTCCACTCAGACGTAGTGCATCGCCCGGCTATATAAGTCTGAACGCGGCATGAGTCAGTCATACAGTGACATCGGTGTAGAGTTACAGCTGCCAACCCCCCCCCCCCCCCCCCCCCCCCCAATCATTCAACACCAACAACCCCACCCTGGCCAAAATATGAACAGGGGGGTCATGGGACTCAAATCTATAAAAAGACTCAAAAAGGTAGCAGAACATTTGGTCTGGCTAGTGTTTCCACTTTGGGCGACTCATAGTGCTAATTTTCTTTAGGATCAACAGTCCAAAACCAAATACTATTCAACTTACAATTATATCAAACAGAGAAGCGGCAAATCCTCACATTTGGAAGGCTGGAGGCAGAGAATATTTAGCATTTTTGCTTGATAAACACCTTATACATTTACTTGGTTATCAAAGATCTTGACGATTATTTTCTTTCGCTTAACAAACCGATTTATTGATTAATTATTTCAGGATTCAACAGGAACAACTTACATTGAAATCCAATCTACTGAACCTGAAACCAACACTACACTTATTTTTTTAGACTGTGTTGACCCCAATTTTGTGGTGATATTTAGTGTTGTTATTGGGTTGCTTTGTATTACGAAGGTTGTTATTTGTCCACACACATGCATGCCCATCTGTTGCACATATCTGTAGAATTACAGCATAGTTAAAGGCGGTTAACTGTATTATCGTTATTCAGTGTAAAATGTATTAGAAAAATCTTGCACGTATGTTTTTTGGAAGTATGTTATTATTTCTTTCCATTTTACGTGTTAATGGCAGATGTATGTTTGATCGTGTCTTGTAATCCCAAGTGGGATTGACCACATGTTTGTCATAACAGACTATAACCTACTGTTTTTTAAAATCTACAGAAATAGAAATTAACATCACAGAACTTTTTTTGTACAATTTGCAGAAAAGTGACGCTCAATGAGGAAGGAAACAAACAATGAGCTATATCATCTGAAGACTGTGGCAGAAGGAGGTGCTGGTGGTTGGGTGCATGTGTGTGTGGTTGAGGAGAGTGCTGGGGGATGGGGTGTCTGTATAATGAGGTCAGGAGGGGTTTGTTCCTCACAATGGAGGCAAAGGGGGGTTCTTTAGGGTTTAAACTGTGTCATAGGCGAAGACGAAGCTGCGGAGCTTGGTGATGTTAGTCGGGGCTTTTGTGCACTAGTTAGGAGCAGATACAGTCGAGGGTGGAGCGAGGGAAGAACAGTGGAGTTTAAAGAAGAACAAAAACACGACTATTTCCAGTTGGCTGCCTTCCACCCGCAGCGTCGAACTGGAACCACCAGACACCTGCAGAGCCAACATCAGATATCTTGTTCTCTATAGAAATCCTTCACATACAAGAAGAGCAAGGCAGAGAAAACAGTTGGTGTCCTGCATGCTTTTTTTTTTTTTTTTTCCTGCAACATGCAGCAACAAGTTTTATGGGTAACATGTTCTCAGTAGTACCGGTATAACAGTCTGCTACTCACCTTGGCCCAGTTTTGTTAAACAACAGTAATTACACCGAGTCGTCACCATTCCTTTGACCGTGTCATGATATAGTAATATTCACCTGCGTGGCCTTGTCATTGACACAGGTAACAGCCGGGCTCTCTGCCTCTTTGGGCCAGTGGCCGTGCAGATAGGGTCCGACGATGGCGTCCAAAGACAGAGTTCGGCGGATGGTGGGTTTCGGCGGGCGAGCCGTGGTCCTGTCAGCTTTTGGGAACATAAACAAAAGCACATTAAGTCAGTGATCATGTCTGTTAAAAAAACTCATGTGTGTGTGAGCACGTTTAGCTCACAACACTGCATGTGACATATTTGTGTATTAAAAACTCCCAGAGGCTAAACAGTATTTCAACACCAGTGGTAGCTGTTCACAAGATTGTTCCCAGGCTTCCTCCCCACCAGTAAGCATGCAGTGTGTAGAGTTATGTGTGTGCGTGTGTGTGTGTGTGTGTGCATGTTAGCTATTTGTAATCTCTGGCAGGTGTGGACTATGCCTTTGACCTGGAGCAAAGCCATCCAACTACACAACACTGGCAACAGTCACCACAGGCTACAAGTACATCGACCACCAGCAACACACACACACACACGCAGTATGTTGTCATGTTGCAGGGCAGACTGAATGTATAAATAAACACCACTACATGCAGATGTGACTGGCACAGTTACAGTTAAAGTCAAATAGAGAGGCTCTTAAAGCGGCTGCTGCGTTGGCGTGAAGCAGAGATCCCACAGGTCAGAGTGCAAAGAGGCGACTTAGGTGTCCAAATAACATTATGAGAGCAGTGTTATGTTTCAGGGTTAAAAGCCGTCATTGTTTAGTTAGTCAATGGCTCCCTGAATTAGTAGGAGAAGCATGGCCCTTTCCTTTACACAGAACCATTGTAGTCTTGAAATCAAGCATTCATCATTTGCATTCACAATGATCGAACACAGTGAGAAGCAGCACATCCTCACACGGTAGAAGCTGGAACAAGCAAAATGTTTACTTGAAAAACGACTTAAGCGATTAATGGGTTGTCAAAATAGTTGCTGATTAATTGTCTGTGTCGATTAATCTTTTAGAGTCTATTTTCTTTTGTGATACAATACAAAAAAAGAGAAGTTTGGTGGAAGGAAATAGGGCAGGCCAACTTGCACACGTTCTTGTCGACTGATCAATTACTCGATTTGACAGACAGATCTGTAAAGCTGTTTGTGTGAGTTTCCCACAGAGAATAACACTAAAAGCACCACTTTAAAATCTTATGTGTAGCAGAGATGTGCTCATAGGTTTCTTGGAAATAAGTCATTCAGCATTTAAAAAAAAGCATAACAAAAACAAGTAATTGAATGAAGAAATGTTAATCGACCAAAAAGACTGATTAGTGGTCAGGGCAGCCCTAGAAATAAATGTAGTAAATGAAACCCATAGGTAACATAATTTCAGATATTGATATTGAGATATAGTCAGATATTGATCATAAAGTGGCACCAAATAAACTTTAAAACACTGGACCGCATGCAGGTGAATGCAGCCTCAACACCCCTCCTCCTCCTCCTCCTCCTCCTCCTCCTGAGTGTGTATTTACCAGTCTTGACCTCCCTGCATAGGAGAGCGGATCCCCTCTGGAGCTGGTATGGGATTGTGGCTCTGAGGGGCTGCAGGCTGGGGTTGCTGCACCCCCGAGGGGCTCCTCCACTTCTACCCAACATCCCCCACTCCGAGCTCCGCTTAAGAAAACACACGCACACACACACACACACACACGGCTCTGCTTTTTCCTTCTTCACTTCTTTCACTACAACTGCGCTGACTTCCCCTCTGTCCACATTCAGTTCATCCACGGCGATGATCCAAAACTCCGATCCGTCCTCTTGTTGGGCACCAAACTTGAGCTTTCTTTTGTGATGATGACCATGATCATAAATAATCCTTCATGTTGCAGTGAGAGGAGGACACGAGCGGAGACCACGCGCTGCTCCCGCACATCGATGCTTGTTACTCTTGCCTGCAAAGTGACACCACAACAGCTCGGCTCAGCCTGAAGCAACTATCTCGTGCAGTATGACTCCAAGGGAGGGCGACCTGGTTGGTTGCTGCAGAGTACTACTGAGCACGTATTGGTCTTCACGCCCATCTGTCTTCTGAAGGGACCCCCCCCCCCAAAATAAACTTAAAGCTCCCATCCACTTTGTTGAGATTGATTTTTCATGGCCCCTCCCCTCCTATCCTTCAAACCCACGTTCAAACCCTGGGGTCTATTCAAAGTGTGGTTCAGGGACCCCTAAAGGTCACTACAGGGGCTCTGAGGGTCCAGACTTGTGAATATATGATGATATGGGAGAAACTGGTCACTTTCCTCAAAGGGCATATAGATGTAGCTATTTCAAGCAAGTTATAACACATTGCAAGATGTTCATTAAAATAAACAAATTAAAATAATATTGAGTTTGATACCATGACATTATCTATTGTCTAATTTCCAGACCTAATTGTACACATTTAATGTATTAAAGTCAGGGGTGTTTTTTGTACTGTTTGAACTACTTTAAACAATGTTGTTATCTTAGGTTTATTACCATTGCTGCAAAATTAATCACCAAAAAGGCCTAAACTGTAGTAAAAGTTACTAACATAATTAAAACAACAATAACGCAGAGTGCACAATAATGAGTGCAATAAAACAAACCTCATCCGCATTATTCAATAATACTTTAATGTATATTAGTTATGTATTAGCTACATGAGCCACAAACACAAATCAAACAAACTGTATAGATAAAGGAATTGCTTACATAATGACCAAAATGCTTTAAGGAAACAGCTTTCTTTCCAGCCCCATGTTTGTATTTCTTTCATTGTTCTCATAAAAAAGACATACGACATGCTGTATGTGTAGGTTCATCATGTAAAATGACATGAGGAGAAATTAATCCAGTAGGCCTCCAGATGTTTCATAAACTCTGTATTTAACAGTCATTTCAGTGGCGTGAATAAAGCGTTCTCACACTATCTGTTGCCTGTGTTTGGGGGGGGGGGGGGGGGGGGTCGTCGACCAGGAGCAACAACTGCAAGAACATGAACACAAGAAATTGAAAAGGTGGGAGATACATTACATATAACAAATAAAGTGCTTCATTAATGAAAAAGTAAGTCAAACAAAAGTCAAACAAAAGGATGGGAGAGATCTGTAGATGCAGGGGAATGTGCTGCAAAAACAAGGAAAAGAACCCAAACGCCTCAACACAGCGATGTGCGGTGAGAGAAATACGCCAACAACTGGCATCTGCTGCTCAGGCTTTTTATGCATCGTGGAACCAGGTGTGTCCAATGCCGCCGATTACTCTCCAATCAGGTCTGCAGCCTTGGCGAGAGAAAGCACAGACACAGCATAGGAACCAAACAGAGGCTCACGGTCTGCAGTAAAACTACTGTATATAGAGCAGCCATGCAGGTGGTCGGGGCTTCAGCATCTTGGAAATGGACACTTCAGCAGGATGGGTGAAAAGAATATTCTGTATCCATCTGGAGGAATCATTTGTCCAACCTGGCATAGCTTGTTAAAGTAGGATTTATCTTATGTTTATAATTTAGCCACCCATATGTTTCCCTGTAAGACCCTCAGGTTGTTCTTAAGAATTAACAAGCATTTTGGGCATTTATGCATTATGTTACCCCTGATAACGTTAAACCACAAGATGGTGCCAGAGCACATGTGTCCCAAGCAACCGGCTGCTTGATCCAACAGCTCCATTGACTTCCTGTTTTGAAACCTTTTTTTTGGGGGTGTGGTTTCCCTGTGACTCTCCACACAACGTTGTGATCGACACAAACAGACACACATAATGGAAAAAGGCAGTTTATTGCAACACAAACCAAACCAGAAATAAATCAAAGTATACATGTAAAAAAAACAATCCTGCTGCATTGGATAAAATCAGATAAGTGATCATATGCGGTAGAGCTTAAGATTGGATCGATTCAATAAATACCTGCACAGATTTAAACAGTGTTTGATTGCTCGAGCAGGAATTATCCCAGATCAGTGACATCCATAAAACATACTTCTCAGTGCTATGTCACTGTGGAGATAATCTGTATCTCTTAAAATGATCATCTCATCTCTCTTTGCAAGTGGCTGCATCCAAAGAGCTGCAAGTGCTGCTTTGGTCACTTTTTGAACAAAATAAAGTAAAGCAGGCGCACAAACACACTGCTGATATTCAAATAAGGAGCAAGATGGGAGTACTATTTAAGGAAATAAAATGGATGCTTTGGAGAAAGGTCTGATGGGAGTTTGCAGAGGGATTGCATGATCTTGGATGAAGGGAATCACAGATAGTACAAAGTGGTTGTGGCAGAGTGATTGAGAGGAGCTGAGCGGATAAGGCGAGGAGAAGGGAAAGAACCAAAAAATGATGGATCCTTTAAGCTTCATGATGACTTCACTCTCATGTGTACAAAAGTCCAGAGATGGTGTCATGACTTCCCTGTTCTCATGGAGCTGTGGATGGTCTTGGCGGATTGTAGAAGCAGGGTTTTTTCGTCGGGTTTGTGGTCAACGCAGCATCACCAGGCGGACAGGCGGAGGGGGTTCATTCTCTGTTGTTGGTCTGGAGCTCCCTAGCTGGGAGTGAGCGCAGGGCTGAGCGCAGGGCTGAGCGCAGGGCTGAGCGCAGGGCTGGGATCAGTGCTGATGTTGACCAAACACTCGCTGGACTTGAGGCTGGCCAGGGACTTGGAGCTTGGTAGAGAGCCCAGAGAGCCACACAGACCCAGCATGGAGGGAGTATTGTCTTTTCCTACAGGGACGAAACAGAGAAAAAGCAGAATAAAAATGAGCCTCAGATCGTGCATACTTCAAGCTGCCCACATGAAACACCATGAACAGCCATCAAGCCTGCCTTTGTATGAGCATGTATGTACATGTGCATGGGTGGCTGCCTCTGAAAGGCTTTTATGCAGCAGTGGAGAGAGAGCTAATATATTCCTACTCGAGCAGAAATGTTGTTACTTTACTACTGCGTTCAAGTCAAATGGTGGTAAGTCAAAATGTGCTTAGCTACTTAGGAATATTGCATAAAATGGCTAAAGTACAACAAAACTGCAGGTTTAAATGTTGTGGTGAACATGTTGGGATGAATGTAGTAGCAGTGAAAAGCATTTGTACTTGTTGAAGTCCAAGCAACATCTCCGTTCAGTCTCCCATCGGTCTCCTGGGAGTCAGAGTTCAGACTGACTTCAACAGAAAGTTGCTCCAAACTGTGGAAGCTCCTCCTGGATGCACGAAAACATCATTATGGCACAAATATCTGAAGTTCTGTACAATAATTGCATCATTTTATTGGTTTGTATGAATACAAACCAATAAAAAATAGAAACATACTGTTCAAGTAAGTTTACCTGCGGAAAAGCTTGACATCGCCCTGGTTGTTTGTGATTACGGACCACTGGTTGACCAGCGGGATGGAAAGATCTTTAGCCAGATGGGAGGAATCACAGGGCATGAGGGCAGAGCTGCAGGAAGCACAGAGTACAAATACGTCAATTCAGAAGTGATACTTTTCATGTTAGAAATCAATTATAAACCTGAACATCCAAAGTGGCGGAAAAAAAAAAATCACCCATCTCTCGTAAATTTCAATGAGCCACTTTTAGTCATTAGTGTCACTCTACTTCCTGAAACATAGTCTTAAATTCAACACAGAATAAATATGTAGCCTCTCAATGAGTATTGTATTATAAACTGCCATAAATCAGAAATTGCATCTGCAATACATTCTCAGTTTCTTTTTATCTTCTTTGAAGAAAAATGACTTGTTACATTAAGTAGATTAGGAGAGCAATAATTCATTTAATTCAAAATAACAACTTGAACTCTTCTTCTAACCCCTGATGAACTTGCACACACTATAATGCTGGAAAGAAGAAATAAATAAATAAATGTAATCCCAACAGGATCTTGGGTGATGACGACTGGAGCCCACGCTTATATTTTCCTCATGTTGAATTATTAATGTGGAGATGTCGGCCATCTTATCTGCCCAGAGAATGTTTTTTGTTGCTGCTGTTTACATTCCTTATGATGCAAATAAAAAAATAAAAAAAGCACTCCAGGAATGTGCTACTGTTTTTGTTTTGTTTTGTTTGTCATGTGTTTGTTGCGTTACAAACGGGCTGCAACTGAATATCATTGTGCATCCCTGTGTTGCATAATGACAATAAATGATCCTTGAACCCGTGAATGAATCCTATAGTTGAAGCTTTTTTCATTTGAAGAACGTAATCTTAAAGTTCTTGTGTGTTCCTCACAGTTGTGCCTGCAGCTCGAGCACGACGGCCTCCAGCTCCTTCTTCTCCTGTTGGCTCTGGGCTGTCTGCTCCTCCACCTTTGCTCTCAGACGCTTATTCTCCGTCTCCACGTTCTTCAGCTGGGACTCTCGCAGGCGCACCAGCTCCTCCAGATAACCCTGCAACATGACAGTAAGGAGACGGGGTTTTGTGTGCGTGGAAGTTTACAGTGAAAAACAGGAATTTAAACAGCATTAACTTTGGTTCTAGCAGCTGTTGGGTGTCACCTTCTGGGCATAGACGATCTTAAACCTCTGCTCCATCTTGCGACACTTGTTGCTCCAGCTCTCCTCGTCGGTCACCAGAGGGATGTAGGGGTGCTCGGGGACACTCTCCTCGCTGTTACTGCTGTCCACGCTGCGACGGTCCTCCTCATCACTCAGGTAGTCGTAGCTACACAGCAGAGAGGCGACAGTGTTGCAGCGGCACACGTGCGCACAAATGTGATGCCAAACGTGGAGTGACAGGATCAGTCTCACCTCTGAGTGAACTTCAGGTAGGGTGTGAAGTCAATCACAGCTGAGGATTTCCCATCCAGAGTCTCCCCCTTCAAGCAAAAACTGCATAGAGACAACAAACAATATTATTTTATATATACTACGAAATATAAGACAACTCCATATCTACTCCATATCAATCAATTTAAATATGTTTATCCTGTTCAGCTTCGTTGTCCCTGTTTTTAGTTATATTTATATTTCTGTGCATGTACATTGAGAGCAGCAAAATACTAAAGTCAAATTCCTTGTATGTGTTCACACTTACTTGGCCATTAAATATTATTCTGATTCTAATTATTTCTGTATAATCTGTACTCCTAAAGTAGAATATGCTATACTCAAACCCACGTCAGGACTTTTAATTCCTAAATACTGGGGCTAAAAACAACGGAACGGGACAGAAGAGGTTCTTAAAATAGCTTACAAATATATACCACCGAACTGTGTTGATTTGGGTTTTGTGCTTGTATATATAAAACCTCTGTATTTCAGAGTCTGCAGCGTGTGTCTTAACCTGAAGTCAATGGCACTCAGTCCAATCAGCATACCAGTCAGGACCTGGGCCTCTTCTCTCAGCATAATGGCCCCATCATCATAGAACCTCCTGTCAGGTGAAGAGGTGGTTATCATCTCTTCAAGATACGTTACCGACACAACTGTGCCTCTACCTGCATTTTACAGTACGTTTAATGTTCAACATCCATAGTACTTTCTGTGTACTTTCCTCTGGTGAGCTCAGAATCAATTAAAAACTAAAATATTTCAAAATAAGAATTTGGTTATTGTCCCTTTTTTTTTAAATCATTAGTCTGACCTGGTAGTTCTTGTGTCCCTCAGAGCAGTGGACACATATTCAGACAGACGTTTCTCCATCAGCGCCACTCGAATCCACGCGCGCCCCTGTAGGACAACGTAAGAAGTGAGTAGGAACAGAGGGCCTTCTTTGCTGCTCTCTCCCACAATGTCCCACCCACAAATAACACTCTCACACAACTCTGCATACAAATACCCTTGCCTTTGCTCGTGATGTGCTGATGTTTTCTATGTTTTCAATGCTGGCGATGCAGTTGTTCTGCACCCTGCTGCACGCCAGCCGGATGTATTCCCAGAAGCTTCGCTGTCCATCTGAGCTGAACCAGCTTCCTGAACCTGGTCCAAGATTAAAACACAGCAATGAAGCACTTCTGCTATAACGACGACCCACACCGCGAGCATGCAACGGCCATTACAGTGCAGCTAACTGTATAATCATGCAGGTTTTTTTTGGTTTCCATGCTTAATGTTTGCAGTGTAATCTATACAGTAGATTCATATGCCAGTTTTATATTAAATATTTAAGTTTTACTGCTACAAACTCAGTCATTTTAACTGACTTGTCCATCTTGTCATCTTGTGCTATATGTTACCTGCAGTGTTACCTTTGAAGCGGTGGCTGAGGATGTGCTCTAAAATGGCGGCAAAGTTAATAAACTCCTCGGCTGAGTCGTCTATGGGCTCTGCTGTGTACTTCTCTAGGAGGGTCTTGACAGAGAATCTGAAATAGAAGCACACAGAGAAGGAGGAATTAGAAAAACAATGCAATGGGGGAAAAACATTCAACTTCGCATGTCTATTCTTCACAAGCCGCTGAAATGCCGCCGCGTACTGTACCCAAGCAGACAAATGCACTACTGTATTTGAACCCTGCAACAATAGCCAAGTGGAGCTTTTTTTCTTTTCTTTTTTGGGAACCACGCCATCTTATCATACTGAGGTCACCCCAATTGTCTTGTGTACTGCACAATGTACCCCTTCAGTGCTATCATGAAAACAATACAATTAACCCCCTGTCCTCTCAGCCTTTGTGCATGCTGTGCTTCCAGGTCCCTTTGGGTCTCGTCTCTCTGAGGGACCGGCCAGCATCAAAGCATGATCAAATAATTCCCTCCTCCCTCATCTATACACGGTGGTGTGATCTATTTAGGGCAACCGCTGCCGCAGCTTTAGTTTGGCTTTTGACCAGGGCAGTAATGCAGCTTGCATGTTAGGAGCCGGCATTCAGGCACGGTGCTGACTGCCTCCGCTTCGATGGGCAACACTAGCATCACCGAGGGCAAGACTGCCCTGGCAGTGGGAAGCACCTCCATAGCCAGGGGAAAGACGACTGTAGCCGTGGGCAACTCCTCCATCTTCAGGGGAGTGACAACCACCTCCATGGGAGAGTCCACCATCCAAAGGCAAAAGACGACAGTGGCTCTGGGACGGGCCAGCTTCAGCCGGGGAACCACAACCACATCGTTTGGCAAAGCCTTGATGTCCAAGCGCAGGAACATCTAGATGGACAGGAACCCTGAAGCCGGGGCTAAGACACCCAAGGGAGCCAAGCTGTCCAAAAAAGACGCTAACAATGAGTGGAAAACCACATTCCTGTCAAGTAAGACCTCCTTCACCAAAGGCAGGGTTTCGATCCTGAGGACTAAGTACGCCATCTCCTGGGGTAAATTCTCGATCTCCTGGAGCAGAACCACTGTAACTTTGGGCAACATCCACATAGCGTTCGGCAAAACCTCTGTTACACGAGGGGAGACCACAAGCTCTCTCACCACGCTGACCTTCGCCCATGGGACCAAGTCTGTGTCTGTGTCCAAAACCACCCTCATCAGGGGCACAGAAACGCACAGCAACATCTACTGGGATTTTCACACATGATTCCTGCACACACTTAAAAACCCAAGGATATTTCTATCTGGTCATTTTTAGCAGGTCAGTAGTAGTAAAGAGTCAACAACAAAAAAGAAAAGAGCAGCTATTTTTGTGATCAATGTGCGTACATGTTAACGTGGCATAACATCCATCTGTTACCTGTTGGCCAAAAGTGAGTTGCACATCTCATGGGGTTTGCAATCATGAGTGAGATCTTCCAAAGCCATGCTGAGCGTGTTATGTAAATGTGACGGCGATGAGATGACAGCTTATGGTGTGTCTACTTGGCAGGGAGGGAAGGCGTGAAACAGCCGTGTGGGATGCATGTGGAGGGACACAAGAGAGTATGTGTTTTACACCAGCACTGTTCTCCTGTATGTTGTGCATGTACAGTCATCACCATGTCTACATCTTTGGTACAAATGTGGTATTTTTGTGCACTCCAATACGATTGGTTGATTGCCTGCAATTTCCATAACTATGCTGCCGTATGTCCACCAGAAAACACAGTTTTAAAATAGGAAACTGTAAAGCTGGTTGATTTAACAATGCTTATAAAAGTAACATGCCTAAACACTGCTTGGCTTGATTGTTTTGTAAATTCAGTTTTTTGAGAGATACTATAGGATCTAAACGACTTAAATGGTAGAAATTAAAGACTTAATTGCTGTAATTTGTTGCAAACAGTTCAGCAAGGACACATTTGGGTCGTAAACACCAACTAAAGGAACCACACCCATGTTTCAAATGGTGGCACGATACAAATATAGGAGAGGTGCAATCAAAGCCGAAACTACATGCGGAAAACATTAAAACACATTCATCTTTTCTCTTCTCAAATGTGACACTGCGCCACTCATTTCACATATGGTACATACAGTGGTACACAGAGGCTATGTCCTACAATCAGAGGCTATAGGGAACAATGGCTCAGAAGAAAGTGATGTCACCACAGATTGCCCCCTTTGCAACAATGTGTCCTTCAACCGTCCGGTGTCGTCGTGGAGATGGGACAATCGCTCCACTGTCCCCGTCCCCTCAGATAGGCTGTGGCCACCTACGGCTGCCTCTGTCCATTCACAGGGACACATGGGTGGTATGTGGCCTTCCAGAGCCCACGTCGATCATCTCAACGAAGGCATTATGCGACACGGGGGTCGTGCTATCCACGCTTAGCATTCTGGTCTTCTCTGGATTGTAGCAGATGTAACTATCACCCCCGAGGGCCAGAGCAGGACGTGCTGCATGAGTGTGCGATGCTTTGCGTCGAGTGAGCCCCGAATCCCGTCGACGAATCTGGGTCAGGAAGACGAGTCTCTCCTCAATGGGCAACACCAGTTTCACCGAGGGGAAGACGGCCTTAACCTTGGGCAACACCACCATAAAAAGGGGAAAGTCCAAGATTGCCATGGGGGGCTCCTCCATCACTAGGGGCAAGAAAACAACATCTTTGGGCTCCTCCACCATCACCAGTGGAAAGACCAAGATCGCCCTGGGGGGCGCCTCCTTCAGCAGAGGCTCCACCACCACCTCTTTTCGGAAAGCCCTCTTCCCCAAACGCAAGACGCTCTAGATGAGAAGGGACCTCGTCGAGGGCTGGGGGGATTGGCACAAAATGTCACAAGAAAGAAGAAGAAAGAAGCACCATCACAGAGAACATTTGGACACCACTACAGCATCTGCACAGGGTCTGTTCCAACTGAGAGCCCAAACTGGATTAGATTTACCGATGGACCGTTGACTTGTTTTTGGTCATGCCGGATTTATCAAGGAAACAGGTCAGTGGCATCACAATTCTGTCTCATAATGTTTTCTGCAAAAACCAAGTAGGTCAGTCAGTTTGCAAGGTATAATGAAGCTCAAGGATTTTGTGTGCTCTGTTTGCCAGTAAGCACATTTAACCTTCTCAAAGGGATCTGCTAGAGCGCAGGAACTCCTCTTACGTGACTTTGTCTCAAGAAAGTTTTGTTGGATCTGATTTTGTGGAGAATTGTTCTATTCTGTCGGAAACTCAAGACAAAGAGTGCGTAGAGAAACATCAAATCTGGTCAAATTTGCGAAGACGTCCGATGACGGAAACATTTATGAAACCAAGCGATTCCTCATTATGCAGAGTACCAAGCCCTTGGAAAACCACCAAGTGCCCCCAGAGGTTCCCAGGGCCCAGTATGAGAACCACTAAATAACCTGTTTGTTGATGTAATAGCATTTCAAATCAGAAGAGCAGAAGGTTGACTGTTGCAAAAGGCCTCTCTGACCTGATAGATTGGCAGCGTTATCTCGAGAGAAACATTACAGCAGATTATTTTAAATTAACTGAAGTCCCTTTGATCTGAAGGGGAATTGCTGGCGTGCCTCAAATGCAAATGGATGGAGTGGAATAGCGAAATTCTCTTGGTACGATTTGACACTGAAAAACAACTGCAAGGCCTTCTGACAAGCTTCTTTTGTGCCCCCTCTCACTCAGGCTGGATCCCCGCCAAGCCCACTCTCAGCTCTCTTCAAAGGGCCCTCTTGTTCTCCTTTCTCACCCTTCTACTGTACTTACACAAGTGTGTTTGATCCTCAGCACCACCTAGGATAACCCAAACTACATTTATCAGCAGTGACACAGAATCTAAACACACAACGTTTCATATTAACCCCCTCAGCTTTCACTTTCTTCTTTCCCCCCCCCCCCCCCCCCGACTCCTATCTCTCTCTGCCTCTTCCTGTCCCTCTCTTTAGTCTTGGCATAGCCGGCAGGATCAGATGACACAGGCAGACTCCTCAATGGCCGCAGCATTGTGTAACCACCAGCCAGTGCTGTTGTTTATCGTCCTGGACTGTCGGGGGAGACGTCCTGTCCTGTGCCGGATCTGCACAAAACAGCCAAGATAAAGAGCGCCGTGCCTTTGATAAATATTAAGAAACAAAAACGACAATTAGGGCCAAATCCGAATAGAGCAAAAGACGTGAAAATGCAACAACGGCAGGGTGTGTCTCTTCTCTCTCTCTCTCTCTCTCTCTCTCACCGGCCCCCGTGTGTGAATAAGCGTACAGGCAAAGTGTTTCGTGGTCAGAGGAGGTGTAGAGGGATTAGTGTGCAAGATGGATAGTGAACGTGTTGGGCTGAGAAGCGCTGAGAGTGTAAAGCAGATGTTTGAACATGATAGGGGGGGTTAAATGAAGAATAACAGCATGGTGAGAGAGAGAGTGGACTGATCCGCAGAGGAGAGTCAAACCTACAGAAACCTCTGCTGTAATTTCACATGCTCGATGGTCAAAAATAGCTTTGATAGAAAAATAGAAGGCGACACAGAAACAATGTTATTCCAGACAAGCAAAGATTTGTTGACATTTCCGATTATTTCTTAGAAATAGAACCGAGACCGGTAGAAAGCGGCACCCTCTACTATTGCTCAGAATGTTTTAAAAGGCACAAAGAGCCGCCCACTCGCAGAAGCATGTCCATGAGATACATGAATACGTGGTTGTGTTTACTACGGCACAGGACATTTTATTCTCTACTCTCGAGCCACGCCCCGGAAGAGCTCAAGCCTCAGGCAGAGCTGCACCACATCGCCAGCCTCCCTGCTTTCACTCCCCTCGTTCCCTTTTGTTTACAGGAGGCAGCTGAAGGGATAGCGCCTGACATCAGACCAGTCTCACTCATCCTATCTATGTTTCCTTAGGTTCACCGTGACCACACCGTTCCACCAGTGGCGGATGACGGCATGAGAGCTCTTAGCCAGACTAAAGCAACAAAACAGTCAATGTTAAACACGACAATGTTGCCTGTAAACAAATTGCCATTGTGACTGTTTAAAATATTTGGGCTCAGATAAACAAACCGGAGTTGTGTGAAAATTCCCACCGGCTGCAGGAAGCCTCAGACCTGCCCTGTTAAAATAAAAAACCTGTTGCCAGTGGCAACAGCACAGAGACACAGTAGATCACGATGACACTGCTGTCACCGTGGACACGATAAACATCACGGAGTGTCTTCAGCGACCATTAAGACAAAGCAACTTTGGGGTTTCTGATGTTGTCGGCCGGGTTAAAAACATTGCAGTTAAAATCATGGTTGTTTTCATGCATTCCCCTCAGTCTGCAGGCTGATAGAAGCCACTGCAGGAAGAGCAAATTTAACAAAGTATTCTTCTTTAGAAAGACATTTCGAAGATGCAACTTTTTCACCTGACCGCAGCAGAGTCTTTTTCATTCTTTTTTTTCTCTGCCATTATTATTCTTAATGTTAAGTCTTTACTGTAACGCCTTCAAGTCCCTGACACGGGCCTCTTGCAGAAACGGTGGTGGTGCAAATGTTTGATCAGGTTTTCCTTAATTATACACAAATGTCTATTGCTGTACATATGTGTTTCTAATTCAAACGGGCTCCTTCCGTTAAGCATGACACCGTAAACAAGGCACTGAAACATTGAGCAGACCTCTGTGCCTGGTACTTGTGACCCACATTATGCCAGATCATGTGAATACACTTTTTAAAATAAGGACTGTGATGCTAGTTTGTCTTTGTTATGCCCCCCCGGTAACATATGGCAACAACCTGAACAGAAACGGCCCCTTTGTTTCTACAGTCCCACAAAAAGACACCACTTCATCAAACGACTTGTTGGGAGTTGAAAACCTTAATCTCTGTGTGTGCTGATTGTACTTTAAACGTGTATGTTGTGACAGTGAAGGAATATAGGTCAAACTTTATACATATCTGTATTAAATAAAGGCTTGGCCTGGTGTACTAATGTTGCACTAACGTCAGCTTAGTTTCTGTAGCCAGGCAGCGGTTCAAGCTGTAGCTGTGTCTCAGCAGCACGACTGAGCCTGGATCCTGTATCCTGCACCAACATGACGCCCAGTCTGCTTCAATACACAGCCAGGGGCCCACTGCTGATTCAGGATCTCTCTCTCTCTCTCTCTCTCTCTCTCTCTCCAATGAGACTGTACGAACACACACAACAACCTTTGACTACTTGAATCAACTCTCACCAGAATGGCATCAAGAAGAAAAAACATTTTGAAAAAGATGCAGAGAGATGCAGATCTGACAGCAACACAGACACGCCTGGAAGGAGTTTCCCTCCAACTGAACCTAATCAATGTCATGTTGCTAATTAGAGGAATGGAAAGAAACTGTGTAGTTAGCGTTACTGATGGAAAGCTGTGTGAGATTTATAGTTCTGTCTCGTCTTGTGTGTTTGTCATTAAAATGCTTAAATGATTAAATTGGTCTTAGCACGGTCAGGCCGACCTGAAAACAACAGTGTTTTTGTTCCCTCGCTAATCTTTCTCTGTGTTGTGAGTCCATCGTGAGAACTTTTCTTTTTTTTTTTGCAGGCATGCTCTGTGTGATGTTGTGTTGTTTTGCTTCACCTGTACGTGACACTAAAAATGCAGACAGGACTTTGAACAGAAAGGTACTGGAATAAAAATGCTTGATTGTGTGTCTATTTGAAAGTCCAGACTTTGTCTTTTTTTTGTGTTTTTAAAGGGGATTTATTTCGTTTTAAACACTTTCACTGTAAATAAGGCAAAAGACAGTTTTGAATTCTTAGAAAGTAAAATAAAAAAAGAGGTAAGAGCAAGATGTGGGTGCAGAATGCCTGCACGATCTACAAATAATTACGTCCCTGTCTGCAGTAGCAGTCATGACTATAGTCGAGAGCACCATAAAAAGTATTAAAGTATAGCTGTAACTTTCCAACAAGCCTCTGGTGAAATCACAGAATATAAAATACTAGAGCAGAAGAAGTCCCTATAAAACAGCTCTATCAGCTTTTGGACAGTTGGTTGGATAAAACAAGCTATTTGCAGATGTCACCTCAGGCTCTATGAAGATTAATATGTTTCAGTATTTTTCAAACATTTTGAAGACTAAATAGTGCATCAATGAATCGAGAAAAGAATCAGCAGATTCATTTATAATGAAAACAAGTGTTAGTTGCAGTACCGATGTCAAAGACACATTTAAATACAGAGTTGGAGAATTGTAGTGCTATGAATTGAAGACATTACTATGTACAACACTGAATATGTGTTTTCTGGAGCATTCATGACTGCAGTTTATTTGCAGTTCAATAACTATAGTTATCCTGCAGATAACATCAAAGGGTCATCCTCAAAACAAAACAGCTACTAAGTATCCTAGCCTAGAATAGCCCATTATTAATTTAAGAGTGATTATGAGTCCTACAATGCTAACCTTACTGTATGACTGATTTAATATCAATTCATAAAATACTAATCGTTTTCAAATTTCTCAGAATATCAGATTATTTTACAAGAAGACAGGTGAGTTCACTGATGCACATCAGTTTACAGCCCTACGAGAGTGATTTATGAGACTGCACATTATAGTCTGTGGGGGACACTGAAGGAGGGAGGAGTCCTTGCACTGATCCCAATAACCTTGTCCCATTCAGTCACTCAACCTCACCGTGATGGAGGAAGAAACCCTGCTGTTGTATTTTCTCTCCAGCTTTATTACAAACAATATCATCCCGCTAGTCTCATTTTTTCCCCGCTTTGAAGCTGCATCTATCAGCACAGACAGGAATCAAGCAGGTGTCTCAACCTGTTAAATACAACATAAACTTTCCTCTGAGAGATCCTGCATACATGTCACACCAAATACATGATCTTTAAAGGAATGTTACAGCAAAGTGCAGCCAGGAAATGCAAAGGAACACATTGAAGACTCAGGGTATGTTGTAGGTCTACAGAAGCGTGTGTGATGGCAGGGGTATGTGAAGGTGAAAATGCACCTGCCTCTTCTTCATCCATAGCATTTCTAGAAAGATGTCAGTCAATTGTTCTGCTTTATTTTCCTTATATCGTGTGCGCCGGCTGTTTCACCCCAGGATTAAATAAACAGCCTCCATTATGGTAACATTGTTGAAATATGAACTGAGCAGCATGCAGGCACTGGTGGGCTACTTGCGGATAACGCTGTGGATCGATGGTGTCGTGATGTGTACCTGCAAACCGTGATGAGGTTTTTTCGCTCCACACCGACGCTCCGAGCAGACGCCTTTTTCGATGTCAGACCCATAGCCATTGCTGTGTGAATGCAGCCCGACTCCATCCAGCGGCGGTCCCGGGGCCTCTTTGGGATCCGTGCCCAGGCCAGGTCCCCTCCCTCCGCGGGCTCTGTGTCCTACAAACACCCGCTGTCGCCTGCGGGGAGCCGCGGATGCTGCTGCTGCTGGAGGAGGAGGAGGAGGAGGAGGAGGAGGAGGAGGAGGAGGAGAAGAAGGAGGACAGCACAGCGGCAACACCATCAAACTAGAGACGATTGAATGCACAAGTTCCGGTTACGACTTTCGAAATAAAATCCTCTCACTTATTGGCGTTGGATTGTGCTGATTGCCAAATGATAATATTTCTACCTCTATTTCCGGTTTTATTCAGCATACGTCATGCACTTGGCACAGCTGAGAGAAATGATGCCTTCACGTACTCACGTAGCCTGTACTCGCACTCAATAGCTTTCAAGATGTATAACTTCAAAACATCAAATGCAAATGGGTTAATCCTTTGTCGGTGTGAGAAACTCATTTATTTTTCTGAACGCTGCATGGTTTTGTTGTTATCCGCTCGTGCTAACAAGCTTTCATCTGTTTATATAGCATATTCAAAAAGATATGAATCAAAATAGATTTTGTGGGCCTACATGAATACCAAATGAATTGATGAAGTTTCGTATCACAAAGAGAAATTGGTTAACACAGTGGGCACACAATTAAACAATCAAAAACATAGTCGAAGCCCAGCACCAGTTTCAACACATGTGGTGTGTCAGAGGAAACACAATGCAGCAAAAAACAGCTTTAACGACAACATACTATATTATGCTATTGCCATATCTCTGTAAGCAGTGAAGTTTCAAGTTATTTGTTGTCATTTGCCCAACAAATACAGAAAAGGAGCTGTTGGTTACGTCTCCCACTTGGTTCTCATGTTCCCTCCAACAATAATCATTGAATAATTATCAAAAGAAAAAGAAGACATCAAATAGTGCATAAGTTAAGATGTAGGGATAATATATAAAATATATAAAATAATACATATTTGTGGTAGACAGGTGTACAATAATTGCAAAAATGAATACACAATGAAAAGGCATCATAATCCATGTGTAGTTTGAAGTACATTGAATTTGGTATCAATATTAAGACCAGGTTTTGGGTTTAGAGTCAATTAATTATGGACAATGGAGATTCTCATCTTGTCCAGCAGGAGGACACCAGCACAGACTCCGAGACGCCAGGGGGCGCTGTGGTGACGGCGACGGTTATTTGTGTTGCAGTGAGGGGAAGATGGCGGAGTCTGAGGAGCCAAAAGCGGGTCCTTGCACTTTTCTTTTCAAAAAATCTACAAAGAAATTCTCCGGACGAAAGAGAAAAGCAAGCGACAGCGACAAAGGTACTGATGTATCCTTTAGCTGATGTTTTTTGTGTTTTTCATGGTGACAATCCTCTGTGCTGCTCGTAACGCTGCGGCTTTGTCACAAACCAGCTTAACTGGCAAGTGTTTGTGTTCCTGAAACAACAACAATGCTATTTACACGATTAGAGTCACACGAGTCAACAAATGAGGTTTTAGGTTTTTTTTCTTCGCAGACAAAATACCAGTTTCCTCATTTGTGCTGCGTTCCTGGTCCCTCGGAATTCAGTGTGTTATGACGTGTTATTGCAGCCCTGAATACCACTTAATACATCAATTGTCAGTAGTGGAAAAAAGTAGCCTATTCAGATACTTTAAATAATATTAATACCACGCTATAAAAATACTCAACTACAAGTAAAAGTCCTGAATTCAAACCTTTACTAAGTTATTGAGTTATTTATGGAGAACAGCATTCTGACTTAATGCTAGACAAGATGCTAAAAATGTTTGTTTTTTTGCAGATGGCAACAGCGATGAGGATCAGAGCTCTGTGGTCAGAAAGGGAAAGAAGGACACTCGAGTCAACCCCATGATTCAAAGGGTACCCTGCTAATGATAACAGTATTTTAAAATACATTTAGAGTTTACTAGTGAGGTGAAGCTGACCCTGGTCTTGTTTCTGTTCAGACAAAGAAGGTGGAGAAAGATGAAACATCTTCCAGTGAAGGTGAAGGAGACAAAGAGGAGAAGAAGGTCACTGTTGCCTACAAGTCCACGCGGTCAGCAGTGAGTGGAGACTTTTCTTTCTTACTACATTTTATAAGAGCGGCAGGAACCATTGAGTGCGATGGTTTGAATCCCCATCTCAGGGTAAAGGGAAGGAGAAACAAATGTATCCTTGAGTAGCTTTTTGTTCTGAAGCCACAGCCTTGTGCCTCGATAGAAGTGGTGTAGAAATCTTTCTCACTCTTTGCTATTCTCTCAATCTTGCCCCAAAAAAGAAACCGGAGGGACCCGATGACATGGGTGCCACTGCTACATACGAGCTGGACACGGACCGAGACAACGACGCTCAGGCGATCTTTGAGAGGAGTCAGAAAATCCTCGAGGTATCGGACATTATACTTCATGGCACATTTTTGCCAAAAGTTACATTTTAATCTACATTTATGAAGTGTGGTTCCTCATACATTTACTTTTTTTTTAGCTAAATACTCAGTAATCATTTTAGTGTTTTCTACTGACCGGATTATTTTTTCATTCAACAGGAACTGGAGGGTAAAGAAGACGATAAAATCTACCGTGGCATCAACAACTACCAAAAATTCATCAAGCCCAAAGATACCACCATGGGCAACGCCTCCTCTGGCATGGTCAGGTCAGTACCCAGACAATATTTAGCACATGCTTCCATAAGACACTCCTCACCTATGAAAGTTATGTAATCCATTAGTGTTGATACGTGTCATTCATTTTAACAGAAAAGGACCAATCCGAGCCCCTGAACACCTGAGAGCCACAGTCAGGTGGGACTACCAGCCGGACATCTGCAAAGACTACAAGGAGACTGGTTTCTGTGGTTTTGGAGGTGCGTACGATATTTGTACCATTTGAAATGTCAGTCATCCGTTGAACAGCTAAAACTGAATAACTTGCCATCTTGAGCATTAACTTCAGCGCTTCTCTCTCTCCTGCTTTCAGACAGCTGCAAGTTCCTCCACGACAGATCGGACTACAAACATGGCTGGCAGATTGAGCGGGAACTGGAAGAGGGCCGATACGGAGCCAATGGTGAGTTCAGGTTCAGAATTCATGTCAGTTTTTTTTTTTTTTTTGTCTGCATCTCCTGAACAATACTGTGCCGTCATCTAGACGAGGAGAACTACGAGGTGAGCAGCGACGATGAGGATTTGCCCTTTAAGTGCTTCATCTGCAGGGAGTCCTTCAAGAATCCCATCATCACAAAGTGAGCCTCTCGTCCTCCGCTTCTTCACCGTTTACTACCAGCTGCAACGTGTTAACCAGTTAAATGTCTCCCAGGTGTAAGCACTACTTCTGCGAGACCTGTGCTCTTCAGCATTACCGCAAGTCCCAGCGTTGCTATGTGTGCAACACTCAAACCAACGGTGTCTTTAACCCCGCTAAGGGTAAGTCCATCACCTTTGAAAACGGGGGAATACACTTCTTCTACGAAATTCATATTGATGGCTGAATCTTGACGATTCCCTTCAATCTATTATTTTCCCGTTATTCCAGACTTGATGGCCAAGATCGAGAAACGTAACGCCGCAGCAGACCAGCCGCCGTCAGATGAGGAGGAAGATTAGCAGCATCTGAACCTTCTTCAACCCTCCCCTTATGTGTTTGTCTATGTCAATTTGGAATAAAGTAACTTGTTTTTGTTTTTTAAGACAGTTAACTGCCTCGCTGTGTGTGGTACCATCAAGTTAAACCATGAAAGTGAACAACGTTTATTGTTAAAAGTTAAGCTTGACATTTTTGCAACACTGACCTTTCAAATGTCCACATGCAGACAAAACAAGCAACAATGCAACATTCACTTCTCACATAAGTAACATCACGCCCCGGAGCAAGTTCAAGAGAATACAAACTGCTAAGCTCTGAAGGTTAAACTTAAAACAGATGTCATGCTTAACCTCTGTGCAACAAAAGAGACGTGGAAAGCATGAGATGGAGTTTACACTTCAACACGGGCGGAGAGTTAGGAAATGCGTACAACATGCTGTTAATTTAGCTGACCTGTGGGACAAGCTTTCCATCTGGTGTGCAGAAGGCTGACTGAGCTGTGAGGACTGGTGTTCACCCTTATGGTGGTTTCACTGAGCAGATGGGCTACATGCAGAGAGGTAGAGTACCCCCCTCTGAATGTTTAGTAGCAGCTTCCCACAGATCCATTTTATGAGAATCTTTAGGTCTCGGCTACATCTACACCCACAGATTCTCCTCTGAAACCTCAGCAGCAGCACGAGGAATAGAGGAGTTGTGTTTTGTAAACGTGTGTGTGTGAGAAATAGAGAGAGGCCATCAGTGCAACGCAAGAGTCTGAGCATATCTAGGGAACATACGCGCGTGTGAGAGACTCCAAAAAAGAGGCAAAATGGCTGCTGGCTTTCAACCTTTGTCTGAGAACAGCGACTCCTTTTAGTTTGAGATTTAAATTATTTACAAGGGGACCATTACAAAAACACATCTCGTCCAGTACGCTCGGAGAGTTTCCCATCCGAATCCCATGAGCGTCTCTCCGCCTCGTCCTCCACCGTCAGAAGTCCCAGTCGTCCACATCCAGGTGGCTGAGACCCGACTCCAGACTGGCCAGTCCAGAGCAGGAGTCCTGCGGCTGGGAGCCGTCGAAGCTGGTGATCGGGGTCACGGGCCGCAACAGCTCGGGCAGCGCCTCTGAGGGCCGGCGTTTGATCTGAGATAGGGGGGAAATTAAAAAAATACATTTGGAGGACCATCTTTAAATCTTACTTTTTCAATGTCAACACGCAGTAAATGTGCAAAAACAAAGGTGTTCTGTATTCTTAACACCACAAAGTCCTGTTTCAACTAGAATGATATTTTACACACCTGTTTGAAGAATGGATGACCTATGAGAGTGGTGGCAGACGGTCTGAAAAGCAAAACGGGGAAAATAATTAGTATCTTGAACGTAACATTGTCCAATACAATATTTAAGCGTGAAGGAAGAGAGGGGCCCACCTCTTTTCCGGGTCCCGCTGCAGACACAGCTCGACGAAGCCGTGGAAGTGTGCGGAGAACGTCCGGTTGTAGGGATGTCCGCCTGTCGACGAGGAGGAGGAGGGCTCTCCGTTGGAGTGGCGAACACCTCCGGCTCCCGGACCCTCGCAGATGCCGGAGTCGGCCCCGGAGCGAGACGGTTTCATCGACAGCTCCTCTGGTGGGATAGTGGTGGTGTCCAGCAGACACGGCACCGTCCCATTCAGCTTCTCCAGCAGCATCTGTGGGAGTGAAGAGGATGTGGAGAGTGTTAGTTCACCGACCGTTTGATTGGAGGAAAAACATCTTAAAGACCTTTACCTATCAATTTACTAGATCTATTCATCAATGTAACGTTATTAAAACTAAGAAAGCTTGTAGTGACTATTTGTCACTACATTTCTTGCTACAAACAGATACTGTGATGCAGAGGAACAGGCAGGGAGCTGCTAGGTTTCTTCTGACCTGTGTAGCTGGCATGTCTTTGAAGGGCACGTGTCCATTGGCCAGTTCACAGGCTGTGATGCCGAGGCTGTAGATGTCTGACCGAAAGTCGTAGCCCTGCAGGTTCTGAGAAAAAAGACGGGAGAAAACAGAGAACTGTTACTCCTGAACTTTGGCAGCACACACACAGTATTACCTCGGTATTATGCAACGCTCGATTGTGGAGGAATGCGGTACGGTACCTGCTGCAGCACCTCCGGGCTGAGCCAGGGCAGCACCTTGACGCTGTACTGGGGGAAGTCGTGGACCACTCTGGCCCTCTGGCCGTGGTGGATCAGACTGAAGATGCTCCGCAGGCCGGACATGCAGACCTGTCCGTCGGCTGAGATCAACACATGGCTGGCCTTCACACTCCTACACGCATCCAAAGACATTCAAGACACCGAATGTCACATTGAGCTGTATTTACAAAAAACCTAATAATGTCATTCAGGGGACAGTTTCAGTGTCCCATGATGGCATACATACTGTGTTACACATTCCACGAGAAACATTTAATGCATCTTGAACGTTTTCCAAATATTTTGTTTTATTTTGATACAAAATGACATAAAAACTCAACGTGGAAAGTGTATCTTACCGGTGCACATATCCCATGTGGTGGATGTATTCAAGAGCTTTGAGCATGCCCAGCAAGATGTATGCGATGGTCAGCTCAGTCATACCATCAGCGAAATGTGAGCAGATCAGATCTCTGGCTGACCCTGAAAGACCATCGAACACACACATAACCACGATGAGACAGCTGGCCTCTAGAACTACAGGCTGCTTCTAAACTGTTGTTTATGACGTACGGTTAAAACGCCACGACAGTTCAAAGATCTTTCTTACCATAGGCCATGAAGGGGGAGATGACCCACAGCTCATTCTCAGCTATAAAGATGCTCTTGTAGGGTACGATACTGGAGTGGTGAAACAACTTTGACACATGTAGTTCGCCCTGGGAGGCAGAGAAAAGGAAATTACAAGTCAAGAGGAAAGGATGATTCTGAACCTAATTAGGCATAAGAGGTTGAGCAGTGAAGGCAGGAGAGTTAATGAGAACACAGACACGAGGGTTAAGTAAGTATTCCCACTGCATCGGTGAGATGTAAGAAGGGGGATTATGTTTTAAACAGGGGAGAGGCAAAGACTACGGGGGAGCTGAGTCATGGCAGAGTGATGGAAATCGAGAGCGGACCTGCAGGTAGATAACCATGTCGTAAGTGCACGACTCCAAGTCAATCCGTCGGATGGCTACGTGCTCCCCGGTGGGTCTGTATCGAGCCAGGTTCACCGTCATCAATTCGTCCAAGCCCCGGCCTAAAACACAGACTTCATTTAACAAGCTAGTCGTGTCACTGTTACACAAGTATCCTCCAGTCCTTGTTCTCAGAGTATTTATGTGCAGTGAACTAGTTGTATAAAGACAATATGTCTCGTCACAAGCAGCTGTACTTTAACCAATGATATTATATAACTGCAGCTAATTTCTGCGAGAAAAAACCCCCGGAATGAAACCGAAGCAGCCACGTCCAGGTGTGTGTTCACATACCGATAACGGTGAGGAGCTCGTAGGAGCTGCTGTCCGGGAGGAAGCTGCCCATGGTGTCCCGACGTGGGAGGGAGGTCAGACTCTCCTGGCTGTCCTCATGGGCCTGGAGGTGGAGGAGAGGAAACAGAACGAGTGAAGATGGGCTCCGACACTTGACTTCACTTTGCTACAGTGCAGGACTGTGTTAGGGAGCTTGTGAGTGACTACCGGAGGGTTGGTGATACAGTATGCGTGAGAACTGTTAAGTGATCCCCAAAGGAGAGGCTGAGGTGTGTTAGCATGACCCGCCATAGCACTAGCAAAAAAAAAAAAAAAAAAAAAAAGGAAGACATCGGTAACACATACTGGCCCCAAAAACCATCACCGGCAACATGTTTAGTGAATACAAGCGTCTATTGTAGGTTCTAGTCATAAAAACATTCCAATACCATCGATGCAATCAATACAAAAACAGTGTGTTTTGTCTTAATGGCGAAAGACAGTTACGATTTGTCAGTATTTGTGAAACAGTAATAGCAGATAAACTACCGCTTCTACAAAAACATTATTATAAACAGAATAGCAAATACAGAGAGACAAAATGTTGCCGACACATAAGCAAATGTTTTAGACATGTGAATCACAAACACATGTAGAGGAAAGTTAATAATCCCGGCAGTGACGACTCCTGAATTCCATCAACTTATCGCCGTGATGCCAATGGACAGATATTGCAGAAGCAAGCTGTGGAGGCAAATGAAGGCAAGCTGAATGACGATTTGGATCTTTTCCAAATTAGAAAAGTGCACTTCCTTGTGCACATTTGTATCCTAACAGGTGAAGGTAGCTTCAAGATAAAGATGAAGTTCTGTGACACGCGCAACTCTGAAAATACCCTCGCAGATAAAACCAAGAGTTGTTCCATGTGTGGACAGTTCTCTCCGGACGTGAAGTCAAACGGTGCTTTGTGCTACAGCGTAAACTTGACTGCACATTAAAACCGGCATGACGGCAAAAGCCAAACATGCCGTGGCAGCCATCAGCTAAGGGAACTTCTGTAAATGTTGCATCTAATCACTTCACAAACTGCCGGCGTGATCAGATTCAGAAGGGGTTGCCATGCCTTGCTAAAGCTGAACACGTGGAACTCCGTTCACCTCCAGCCTGACATCGAAAGTGTAACACCATCAGTTCACCATCAACACAACAACAGGCCGTCGGCACAGACGGGCAGTGTCAAAAAAACGCAAAACACAGACTCTTAGTGAGGTGACAAAGAGACACCAACATCCCAAACAGTGCAGTTACCGGCCCACTGAGGAGGGACTATTTAGATCAGACTTGTTTATTGTTTACGCACTGGTGAGTGAGGTGACCTTCTGAGCAACGCGTGTGTACAGCGTGTGTCATGAGCTAGACACTCATGCATAAGTAAATGTAGAAAGCCTCAGGGAGGGGGGTGGGATTGTGGATTCCTCTATATATAAAGCTGTGTGCGCACATACACATGCATGCACGCACATACACAAAGGGCAAATTGGGGGTGATGATGACAGGAGTACCACACTTACTTTCCTGTGAGAGAATCCCTGAGCTTGCTCTGGGGTAGAAAAACCACATCAATGACATAAAGACACGTACAAACACAGAACAAGAGAAGGGTCTGGGTTTAGAGCGGCTCTGGAACTGGAAATCGCAGCATCTGGCAGTGGGAGTTTGCTGCCGGCTGCAGAATTCGACAGATGACCGAAAGCAGCGTTGGCTTTTTCAGGTGACCGCCCACAAAGTGACGTATAATTACCAATACAAAAGGTTTTCGTGATATGTTTAACCTGATACTGCACTGCAACTGAAAAAAAAAAAAAAAGTATTCTCACCCCATTAAATCGGACACATTAAACATATTTTCTTGGCAAAGCAAATGATAAAAATTGAAAAACAATCTAGCTATGCCCTGCAGGCTCTTTCCAGATATGATGTGAGGCCATGGGAATATAGCACAGCCCAAACACAAATGATACACTTGAACAAACATGCAACAGCGACCAATGAAATTGAAAATGAGGCAAAGCTTGCAATGAAATAAAGCAACCCAAACCTTTCCATAATACGCAAAAGATTCAATAATATGCCACAAGTTATACAGATCATTGGTAAACAAACCACTAATAAACAGCAACACACATGATATCAAATAACATATAAATGTAGTTTTTCACAGGACACATTTTATTGGTCTAGACCGAGACAATCATAATTATACATTTCTACTTTTATGAGGATACAAACAGTTAAATCAGCTCTGCGGCAGTCTACGGGACAGATCAATGAAAATCAAAAACGGGGAGAATGTAAGACACTAAACCTTCCGAATCTGCATAGTTATGGTATTCACGGTTTCAGGAACAATGTCAGCCATTTTCTGCGTGAACATGAACAGTGTGCAGTGATGGTCTTTGGATCCACCCCACAATTTTCCAGCAGAAACAACTATGATCGTCTCTTCATGGGAGTGTCGTAGATGGGGGAGATTTGTTCTGAGTGGTGTGGAGCTGGTACACTAACTACCAAACATAAATGGGGCAGAACTAAGCCCGGACACGTCTTGTGATAAAAAAAAATATTATGTAAATAGTGTGGGAACAAAATTGAGAAGCCAACGATCACGAAAAAGAGTGTGCCTCACTGACAGTCTTCACCGCTAACAAGCAGCTCGCTTTGCACCACGTCGGCACATAATGACGTAACTGTTGCATGTGAACAAGTTAGTAGTGCAGAGCTGAGATACGGTATCAAGTCTGATACCGATTAAAAACAAAGAGGATGTACTGCGACTGAACAAACTCTGGATTCTGATGAAGTGAAACAGCATCACAGCTGATCACACTGTCAGATTTTGTTTGTGCCATCCTCTGAAAAATCATTGTAACAAAAGTTTAAGACAGGTAACGGATGACGGATTGACTGGATGGAAAACTGTCATAACTGTGATTCGAGGATGACATCCGAGAAGCAGAGCAAAGCACTCACTTAGATCAAAGCTTCCACTAGAGCAGACCGTTGCTTTCGGTTTGTGCTCATGAAGGCCATAATGTATTGATCAGTTTTGTTGTATCTCAGTGTGCTTTGGACCTCACCTCCAAATAACTCCAAGTCCCGCAGGCTCTCCACACTCAGTTTCTCAGATACCCAACGCTGACGGACACAGAGGGTCAATAACAGACATGGAGAGAAGGGAGAAAAAATGCAAGCAGAATAAAGAAAACGTCCCACAGAAACATATTCAAAACTGTTACAGGAAGATGATTCATTCACCTCCTAAATAGTGTCAGGCTGTTTGCAATGAAAGCTGTCATAGATGTGATTATAGTTCGATTTCCTTTATAGGGATTAAGCTTCAATTGAAATATTGATTAAAAACATACAAGTAGTGTAGATTTAATCCTGGGTCTAGGACTAAACTGGACATGAAAACCTCCGTCTAAAATATGAGGTACTTGGCAAACACTCACAAGAAAAGACATGGATCCTCTTGAGTGGGTTACATATGAGAAGCTGAAAACACATCCAGGGGAAACCTTTAAAGACAAACGAGAAAGCTCTGAAGCAGAGGACGTCTCTGTTTGGTCTCCTTCTGCTGGGGGCACGTGTGGTTGGTCTTTCATGCTCATTCATTTATGCGATTTCACTTTATTGTCAGAATATCTACAGAATGTGCATCCACATACACAACAAAGCAAATACTACAAGCGCACACCTTCTGTCATTCCTTCTTTCTCCATTTGTAATGAATATATTGGCACCACTGAATCAGATGAGGACTAACCTCTGGTTGAATCATCTTTGCCAATGAGAGTCAATGATTATAAATGATCATGATTACACTTCAGAAGTCTATAATAGAATAAAAACAAGATGCTGACAAATAGCACACATCTGCGTAGAACAAAACATATTTGAAGGTTTTAATGATAATCAGGGAAATGACTTATGTTTTGGAACATAACCAAACATATTTTATTCATGCAAGATGTTGCGGTTGAAATCACTCAACATTCAATGTTTTATAGTGGTGGCAGTCATGCGAACACAGAGATGCTGACTCCCAACGATAGCAAGCGACGTAACGTGAATCTGATCAGACCAGATAAAACCAAATAGCTAATTTATAGCAGATAAGTCACAAACTGCGCTCGGCTATATAGAATGGCTTGCTAATGCAAAGGGCGCAGCATGGCTAGCAATAGTAGATTAACGTTACCGTTAGCTAAAGCACCTACCGTGACATATTTTAGCAAAAAAACAAATGGTGTTATTTTAATGTATTAATAACTTACCTATTTTGTGTTCAGAACAGCAACGCCTGCCTGAAGAAATACTATATTTTAGGATAATGTATTCGGGATGTTTTGGCCGCTCTCTTCACTACGCTCTGAGCGTCGTCGTCGCGCACTAAACGACAACAGACTCTTTGCGCGCACTGATGACGTAAGCGCCTCTCAGTCTTCTGAAAACATTGGAGGTTTCACTGGCACAAGAAACAGGTAAATACGCCCTGTTTGCCCCCTGTTTAAAAATATATTGATACATTCAGCCAACGGATAATGTTATCGTATACTGCACGTGGTCGTGAGACGCAGCCTAACTTCACCCAATTCACGGGGTGACGATCCTCGCACACACCTCTATCTCTCATCTCGGCCTCATTTTGCGGCCTTGAGCTAACGCTAACGGTACGTGTAGCGATGGCCAATGCTATGTTGTTATAAAGTTAACGATGAAACAAGTAACCGCCCTGCAGCCAGCAGCTGAATGCTAACGCTGTAATGATCCGTACCGTCGTGTTTAGCTAACGGCTAGTTAGCTTTAGGTTAACTCGGTTACGCCACTTTCTCAGTCTGATAACGTTTTCTCCTGCAGAACCCGACGTTAAGTATACCTAAATAATGTACTATTGCTTTTTTGGAAAACTTGTGCCTCCATGGACATTAATTCAATTGTCAGTTAAAGCCTTTAACGTTATATTGCAACATTCGTCTTCTGTTTAATCTGCACAACTACGACCGTTAGATATATAGTGTTACTTACGAAGACATTATGATCTTCAATGTTGGTACGATGGAGGAAGTACCCGTCAATATATATATATATATATATATATATATATATATATATATATATATATATATATATATATATATATATATATATATATATATACCACAGGTATATATACCACAGGTATATACCACAGGTTATTCTGCTGATTTGAAAGACAATTAACTAAAAAAAGTCAGGGCTACATTTACTTATTTGGCCTTATGACTAATAATCGGTCTAATTCCTAGTGAAACTGCCATCTTTCCTGAAAATACTGTTGTCTAAATGGCAAGATGAAGTGTCCAAAGTGTGGAGATAGGTCTGGCTGAAGAGAGGTTTCCATAATTCAGTGCTGAGTCACATTTAATTTGGAGTCTTCAACAAAGAACAAAGGCACACAAATAAATGCCGTGCGTTTGTGTGTGTGTGTGTGTGTATTTACTTACAGCACAGCCATGAACTGGAACAAAGGTGGTCCGGGTGTGAAGCGAGGGTTCGGATTTGGAGGATTTTCCCTCGCAGGGAAAAAAGAAGAACCGAGTGTTCCTCAGAACCCGACCACAACATTCGGAACCCCGGGATCGAGTGGATACGGGAAGGGCCAGCAGCTCCCATCGTTCTACAAAATAGGGACAAAAAGAGCCAATTTTGATGAGGAAAATGCGTGAGTATTGCACCTCTTCCATACAAATACACTCTTCTACATATATTCAACCCCTTAAGAAATAATATGATGATGTGGTGGTATTGAATAATTAATCAACTGCAGCGTTGTCATTTTTAACAAGGTATTTTGAGGACGATGAAGAGGAGTCCAGCAGCAATGTGGACTTGCCGTACATTCCAGCGGAGAACTCGCCCACACGGCAGCAGATGCAGTCTGGTGGTGGGTCAGACAGTGAAGATGACCCACTGGACGCCTTCATGGCAGAGGTTGAGGTGAGAAGAGACTCCACCCGCTGCCGGCAGAGCCCAAAGTAGAAAATACTTCCAAATGCTGAATCTGCTGTTTTCTCTTAACACATTTTCTTTCCCCTGCAGAACCAAGCAGCTAAAGACATGAGGAAACTAGAGGAAAAAGAAAAGGAGAAAAAGTCAGCCAAGTAAGACTCAAAGTTTTCATTTATTTGATTTTTAGTCACTTCTGAGGTCATTATGTCGGTGCTTTAATTAAAATGTGCCTAGAATGAAAAAAATGATCCCCCACATAAATTAATATTTTGTGAGCGAAAGTGTAAGCCCCCTAATTTGAGATAATAATGCTGTAAACTTGTATGCTCTATTCACTGTCTTAACTACCAATAGCAGTTATCTTTATGCAATAATTACATCTTACGTTTCTTTGATTACTGGCACATCCAGCAATGTTTTTTGCTGGCTTAATAGATTTTATCAGGTAAGCACCGACCTTAGTCATGAAGGGTGTGTGGGGCTGTCTTGGGTGTATGAACGAGCCGCAGGGAAGTTTTTTTTTTTCTACGCTTGTCATTTCAGGGGTATTCGTGATGACATTGAAGAAGAAGATGAACAAGTGAGTGAGCCCTCCAAAGTTCTTCATCTACTACATCGTTGCTCAGAGAGATCTCCAGACCAAACATCCCCTAAATCTACCCTCTAATGTTATAAAGCCCCCCCGCCCTTCCCTCTATCTGACCACGCAGGTTGCATTTAGGATTATTATGATGCAGTTGTTTTTCTTGTGATCATTCTTTGCTGTCTAGAAAGTGTGAAAAAAAGCATGTTTTAATTGTTGATTTTATATTGGCAAGTAATACGATGATGACAGATTGTAAGTAATTTTTTCCGTCTGTTGAGCTGAATGTCTCCTCAGGTTTTTGTGAGTACCTGGATGCTGTGGTGAGCAGCACACCGGCTCAGGTTTTCACGTGAAATGCTGTGACTCTCTGCAGGAAGCCTACTTCCGCTACATGGCAGAGAATCCCACTGCCGGGCTGAGCCTAGAGGAGGAGGATGAAAACATTGACTATGACAGTGACGGGAACCCAATCGCCCCCACCACCAAGAAAATCATTCTGCCGCTTCCCCCCATTGACCACTCTGAGGTACGGTTGACCCGACTGTTTGAGTATTGTCTCAGCTATGGATTCATATTTGATGTCTTTTAAAGTGTGTCATTTGAGTGATTTTTGTTGCATTTCTTTGGTCTTTTTGTCAATAGATTGATTACCCACCCTTTGAGAAAAACTTCTTCAATGAGCATGAAGAGCTCATCAACCTGACTGGAACTCAAGTGTTGGAGTTAAGGCACAAATTGAACTTAAGGGTAAGTCGGGGATTCATGCAAACAAGTACATAAATGTTATACGATAAACACGTCATTGTAGTTGTTACTCTCATTCAATCATTTTGTCCCAATCCAATTTATAGCAATATGTCTCCCAGTGGTGACTATGGAAAAATCTTTGGAGACATGGCTCTTCATCACGTCGTCGTCAGCATCATCATAACAGTCTTTGAGTTTTTTGTTTTTTTTTCTTCTGGTCTTTCTCAGGTGTCTGGTGCAGCTCCTCCAAAACCTTGTACTAGCTTTGCCCATTTCAACTTTGATGAGCAGTTAATGCACCAAATCCGCAAGTCCGAGTTCACTCAGCCCACACCGATTCAGTGCCAGGTATAGTGCCGATTTATCTTCAGCTTTCAAAATTGTTCCGTGTTAAATGTATTCACGACGATTTCATGAAGAATCGTTGTTGTTTTTCCTCCTCGATCTGGGTTTTAGGGTGTGCCCATAGCTCTGTCTGGACGTGACATGATTGGTATTGCAAAAACTGGCAGTGGCAAAACTGCAGCTTTTATCTGGCCCATGCTGGTTCACATCATGGACCAAAAGGAACTGGAGCCAGGAGAGGGGCCCATCGCCATCATCGTGTGTCCCACCAGAGAGCTTTGTCAGCAGGTAAGAAATGGGAAGGAACTGAGTCAGACTTTGTGAATGTATGGAGGATGTTTGCTTTAGTATTAACTGAGAAAGACATCGTTAAGCGAGCAGGCTCACTAATATCTGTCACTTTACCAGATCCACGCGGAATGTAAGCGTTTTGGGAAAGCCTACTCTTTGCGTTCTGTGGCAGTTTACGGAGGAGGCAGCATGTGGGAGCAGGCCAAAGCTCTGCAGGAGGGAGCCGAGATTGTGGTCTGCACTCCGGTAAGAGACAAGACTTCGACCTGCCTCTTGAGAGGAAAATTCACGCTCCGCTGCTGCAACGAATGGGAGATTTACTGTTTTTTTTGTGTTTGCTCAGGGTCGTCTGATTGACCACGTGAAGAAGAAGGCCACGACCCTGCAGAGAGTGTCATACCTGGTGTTTGATGAGGCAGATCGCATGTTTGATATGGGTTTTGGTGAGTTGGCATTATCAGTGTTGCATCAACGATGTTTGAACCCTGTTTTGGCCACTACAGCTTATTTCTGTTTTTACCTTTCAGAATATCAGGTTAGATCTGTTGCTAGCCATGTCCGCCCAGACAGACAGAGTAAGTGGGTTTCCTAAAGTATTAAGACAATGCCTCTTTGTCATGGATAGCAGGGCTTCAGAGCATTTCAAAATAATAATTCTTAATCTTTTCCTTCACAGCCCTTCTGTTTAGCGCTACTTTCCGGAAGAAGATAGAGAGGCTTGCCAGAGACATCTTGGTCGATCCTATCCGCGTGGTGCAGGGAGACATCGGAGAGGTGTGCAGCGTCGTCATACATTATCTGCAAGAGATGTGGCTACACAAAGAGATACATTTGCTAATATAATCCTTTTTTCAGTGTGTCTCAAAGACCCAAATCACAAATACAAAACTTGTATTTTAAACTAAAGTGTGACGTGAAAATGTGTTTAAAAGGCACAGATAGTTGTGTCCTGGTAAACCTGAGCTATCGTGGCAGCAAAAGTTAAATGTTTTTAGGTGTACAGTATTTACACTTTCATTAAAATGTAATAAAATAATATACCGCCCTGTTTGAATGACCTTACTTCTCTGACCAGGCCAATGAGGATGTCACCCAGATGGTGGAGATGCTGCGCAGCGCCACAGATAAATGGGACTGGCTGACCCGGCGGGTGGTGGAGTTCACCTCCAGCGGCTCGGTCCTCATCTTTGTCACTAAGAAGGCAAACTGTGAGGAACTGGCTACTAACCTGACCCAGGAGGGTTACAGCCTGGGCCTCCTGCACGGAGACATGGACCAGAGTGAGAGGAACAAGGTCATCAGCGACTTCAAGAAGAAGAATTTGCCTGTTCTGGTGGCCACTGATGTAGCTGGTGAGTTCAAGAGGAGCTGGTGATGGAGATGGGAGGAGGTTTTTTTTTGTATATCGAGAGACGACTTAAAAAAAAAAAAAAACCCTATAGTATCTTAGTTTTATCAACATTATTTAACATTTTACTGCTTCCTGTTTGCTTTCCTCCCAAGCTCGCGGTCTGGACATCCCATCCATTCGCACAGTGGTAAACTACGACGTGGCGCGAGACATCGACACGCACACACACAGGATTGGTCGAACTGGTCGTGCTGGAGAGAAGGGTGTGGCTTACACTCTCCTCACCAACAAAGACACCACATTCGCTGGTGACCTCGTGAGAAATCTAGAGGGAGCCAATCAGTCCGTTTCCAAAGAACTGATGGATTTAGCCATGCAGGTGAGATAGATCAGTCAAAGAATCAACTACAACAACAAAAAGCTGTGGAGTGTTGTTTTTTTGGATTTAATGTTTTTAACTTTATGCTGCTCACATTTTTTCCCAGAATCCCTGGTTCAGGAAATCCAGATTCAAGGGTGGTAAAGGAAAGAAGATGAATATTGGCGGAGGAGGTCTTGGTTACAGAGAGAGACCCGGTCTAGGGGCTGAAAGTTCTGTGAGTTAATATTTGCCTCACCCTAAATCTGCTTCTTTTTTTTTTCCCATATTGTGGGTACAATCATAGTAATTATTAGTAAATGAACACATTATGCAGATTCATGGTGATATTTTGGTGAAAAGTCAGAGATATGTGAGTAACTCTCGGGTGTTTCTGCAGGAACGCAGCGGCAACTTTTTGTCTTCCGCTAGTAGCTTTGAAGGCTACAGCAAACCAACCAGCGGGGCGATGGGAGATCGCATGTCTGCTATGAAATCAGCCTTCCAGGTAGAACTCTCCATCTTCTCTAGTTCTGTCGTAATTATGATGTCTTTATTAAATCTTTAACTTTATTTCACAGTTATTTATATTAATGTCTTTTTCATTCATGATACTAAAATACTATCGTATTATTACTTGTGTTATGGGTGAGAGAGCAAAAATTCTTAAGACCTCTTTAAATCAGCATGCTGTCACCACCCTGCAAATATATGTTGGTCATTTGCATAATTCATGTTTTGCTTTCCAGACAGCTAATCTCTTCCTCTCAATGTCTCCTTCTCTTCTAGGCTCAGTATAAGAGCCACTTTGTGGCAGCGTCCAGCGGCCCCCCAAAGCTCAGCACTAAGTCTAACAGCTCGTCATGCTGGACTAGTGCCGGCAGCCTGAGCTCTGTGCCGACCGAGTCCCCTGATGGTGCCGAGCGGGCCCAGAGCGCCGCCTTGTCCATGACCATGTCCGGCTTCACCAGCGCTGGCACCCTGAGCTCTGTGCCCGCCACTCAAACCAGTTCACAGCCCAGCTACCCTCCGCCCGCACCTCCCCCACAGAGAGACATCCCTCGGGACAGACACGGGGAGGACCGGGGGCGCCACGACAGTTACCGCCACAGCGACAGGAGCGAGCGACAAAGCGGGGAGGATCGATTCGGGGACCGGGATCGAGACGGAGACCGCGAACGCCACGGAGACAGAGATCGCGACCGCCACGGGGACCGGGACCGCTACAGCAGCAGCCGCCACGGAGATAGTCGTAATGGAGACGGAAGCAGGAGGGAAAGAGAGGATCGGAGGAGTGAGAGGGACGGGGGAGACAGGGGGAGTGGAGAAGGGAGGGACAGAGAGGATCGGAGGAGTGAGAGGGACGGGGGAGACAGGGGGAGTGGAGAGGGGAGGGACAGAGGAGAGGATCGTAGGAGTGAGAGGGAGGGGGGAGACAGGGGGAGTGTAGAGGGGAGGGACAGAGAGGATCGGAGGAGTGAGAGGGACGGGGGAGACAGGGGGAGTGTGGAGGGGAGGGACAGAGGAGAGGATCGTAGGAGTGAGAGGGAGGGGGGAGACAGGGCGAGTGTAGAGGGGAGGGACAGAGAGGATCGGAGGAGTGAGAGGGACGGGGGAGACAGGGGGAGTGTGGAGGGGAGGGACAGAGAGGATCGGAGAAGTGAGAGGGATGGAGGAGACAGGGGGAGTGTGGAGGGGAGGGACAGAGGAGAGGATCGGAGGAGTGAGAGGGACGGAGGAGACAGGGGGAGTGGAGAAGTGAGGGACAGAGATGATGATGATGATAGCTTTGCGGTCCCTGAGCCACCAAAGCGTAGAAAGAGTAGGTGGGACAACTAAAGAAAACATAAATAAACACACCAATAGAATAATATGTGCAACTAACTGCTCCATGATGAGCGTGTCTGTTGTGTAGGCAGATAGCAGAGCATATCAGAGGCTGGCACAGGACCATAAGGGGGGTTTGTGGACTTTGAATAAAAGTGTACAGTGAGGTTGGTTAGGACCTCATGAAGAGTGTGTCAGACAGATCAACACGAGCAGCTCAGAGACGGTCACTGTACATTTATCATCAAGACTGTTGTTGTAAGTCAGCAGGATCAAACAATAGAGCTGTAATGAATCCTGCCGTCAGTAAACAATTCAAAACTAGGATCATGTTGGTTATTGTCTTGTTTGAGCTCCTAAAATGCTTTCGTGCTTGTAAACCTGAGGCTTTATTTTTGTTCCTGATCCTTTGCAAAGAGTGTTTGCGTTTTGCATTTTGTCGATGTACAAAATTAACTCTTAAAACTGTTTCATTTACAAAAGCGCTCTGTGAGGATTCACAGTCTCTCACACACACACACATGTATGTTAAAACTATGTAGCTCTTTCTGTGTCTTGTATTCAAGTTCTAGTGGAGTGTCTTTCTTTGGCATTTAGTTTGTCTATGCTTTTGAAATGTTTTTCAAGAAAGAAATTTGTTTGTATGAGAGGAATTTGAAGTGTTCATTCACACATGGAAAATTAGGTTTTGATTAAAAAGATTCCTTTGGCGTCAACTTTTGTATCTTCTTTTCTATGTCACAATATGCTTATGCAGTTGAGTTGTATTTACTCGCTGTGACCACTGGGGGGCAGAATTTAATTGGCTGAACGAACCGTTACCTCCCTCTGTTGTTTCAGTCTGATGACAAAGGGAATGTTAATAGTGATAATGTGCAGTTGTAGCCTCCAACAGTGAAATTCTACAAATATTGTATTTTTACTCCACTTCTTGTATTTGATAACTTCAGCTACCAGTTACATTGTTCATTTGTAGTAATACAAAATATAATTCACAATTAAGATGTGATGTTAGTTATTGTCATATGCACAACAATTACAGAGAAGCAGTGAATGAAAGTCTGATTTACTAGAAAAGCATTCAAGTAAAACAATCTAAGACCGAAGCGCAGAAGTTAAATATATGGATAAAATATAACTCATTTTATAGAGCAATATATTTGTGGTAGTCACAAATATATATTAGATATAAATATAAGATAATACTTTAATCAGTGTATTAAATAACTAAATTATCCCCCTTAAAATGATGTACCAGTTAATGCATCAGTAAGTTAATATACATTATGAAATGGGTAGGTACCATGAGTAGGCTACGTGTACATTTGGGTCTAAGTATATTTTGATGCCAATACTTTAGTATAAAGCAAACTTTTGAATGCGGAACTTATGCTAGTATTTCTACATTGTAGTAATACTATTTTTTTCCTCATGTAAAAGCTAGTAGTACAGCACTGGAGCTCGTTGTGTGGTGGGGTAATATCTACATAAAAGCCTGACAGCGACATCCTTGTTTCCACTATTAGTTGTCATTTGTCCGACAGACCCTGAATGCGCCATGAGCAGATGAGAACCAATAGCGCGCGACATCCTGCCGGGGAGAAGAAAAAAAACCGTTCTGTTGAAAACGGAGACGTGAGGCGAAGCGGAGGGTAGAAACTCACCGGGTTAGGGGACAAAACGTCTACAACAAAAACCTCGAAAACCTGAATGAGAGAGCAAATATATCAACCTCCAGCCTCTGAGTGAACAGACGTTTATCGGCCAGCGTGTCGCAGACAAGAAGCACAGATGGTGAGAGTGTGTTTTAATCGTCTGTTAGTCTGCAGCCTCCCTCCTCTCCTCTCCTCTCTCTTCTTTTTGTGTGTGTGATGAGGTGAGGTGATGATGTCCGTCCACCGGCTAACGGGGCTAGCTAACCGGGAGCCGGTCGGTTGTATGTGGTCTTATTGTTGTGTGTAAATGCACTATTTAGATATTGGTTGTATCAAAGCAGGCTTTTGTGTTGAATTTGAGGATAATTTAAACGCCCCGTCGTGTTCCTCTGGAGCTAGCAGTGTTTTAACGTCTGTTAGTTAGCTAGCTTGCTGGCTAATTAACATCAAAGAGGATTTAAACTCACTCAATCATACATTTAACAAAAAAAAAAATACTCCATCTAATTTGTGTAGCCATATGTATAACAGATAATTGATTTAATTGCCCTCCCCTATTAGCCGGATTGTAAATTGATCTGTGGTTTTATATTATGTTCCGTTATTTTTTTATGTTTTTGTTTTGTTCGACCAGCAGTTCAAATTCCAATCCGGAGCAGATTAGTGTGTTTTTATTGTTGTTGTAAATGCATGTTGTAACAGGCTCCAACCTCCCCAGTGTTGCATTAAGGTCTTTAGTACAGCAAGTACAGACAGTGAATTAGTCTGTAATAGGGATTTAACACCACGCGCCCTCAAGAACATTGACACATTTAAACTAAAGTGGAAACCACATTTTTGTATTCATTTAAATTGGTTTAAATTCTATCTATGGTGGAGGTGGGAAGTTTACAGCACCCCTCTGGTCATAAGATTTACCCAAATTTATGTTATTGAGACATTCACATTTGTATCCTGGTTTTAAATTGTATTTTCGATATAACATTTTAGAGAGAAAATGGCGAATCCTGGTTATTCCCATCACCATATAGCTACATGGTCATAACTAACGATAACCACTCCTCTTTGTTCACACTGATCAGAAACCTTAACGAGGTCTTTACATGCCACAGATCCTCCAGCTAGCATATGCAGGTTTCCCCCAAAACGTATCCAGGTTTTATCCCAGGATAAGGTGCTGGTATACTGCTTATGAACTCGCCTACAGCTGAGCGTCTGATTAACACCAAATGGATGAGAGAGTGGAATAAACCTCATCATTATATTTTAAAACCCATGTAAGAAAACACGTGTTTCCCTCTTTGATACAAATCGGTTGCCTGTGTTAGTGTTGTTGAGTCGTTTACAAACTGCTCTGAGGTCTGGTAAAACCACTTTGTATCCATCCAGGGAACCACATTCACAAACAGCCTGTCATTATAGCCCTGGCATATGGCGGGAAGGCTTAAGTAAGTATACGGTCATTTTCATTTCCTGCCACTGTCAGTGTGAGTCTGGCTGACTGTAGTTTTAGTCAGAGTTGACGGCACAGATTGACACGCTGCTCTGCCGGCTGCTTTACGTCAGTATTCTGGTGGATTTAAGAGAGAAAAGAAATAAACAAATCATGCAGATTTAGACAAAGCACGTCAGACAAAGCAGCAGCGAGGACTAATACCATTCACTTTGTTTGACCATATGCTCTTTTGTCAAACAGTAACCATTAACGGCACACAAACCTGATTTGTTGGGCATGTCAGAAGAGCCATATGTTGTTTTCCCTGCTGTCAGATGTGCAGAACAGTATTAAATGGGTCGCCAGCAGGCTAAAAACGGTCAGACTAATAGTTTTAACTGTTCCATTCATTTACTGTATCACAGTCAGGCGTTACTTTGAAAATGAAAACTATAGTCCGGGTGTTGGTGTGAGCAAAAGGAACATAAAGCTTATCTCAGGCCTCTAAAAGGTGTAGAGGTCTCTCTGTGGGATTAAAGGCTTTTCAGTGATACTATTTGTTGGCATTATGTTTGTATCGGCAGCTCTCTGCTGCTTGAAATCATTTGTGTGAATAGTTTCAGCAACAACAAGCACCTTCTCACATTGCAAAGCATCCCTGTGGCTTTCAGCGCTGCTCTAATGCAGGCTATCTGGTTCTGAAAGGACCTCAGGGCAGACCGGTTAGAGAGACTCGACGTGTAGGGTTTCCCGTCAGTGTCATTTGTCAACAGCAGCCACCCGAGGAGCCACATTTTGAAGTCTGCAGAGCTCAGTGGGAATCGACTCACTTGTGACTTCAATGATCTGCTTTTGATCTTTGGGAACTAACTACTTAAGGAGGACTTTGGTGGAGGAAAACAAGTCTAAAACGTCGAGTCCCTTGTCGACAACGTCTGAGCTCGCAGTTGAGCGGCCTTCACTGTGTGATGTAAATTTTGTTTGATCGCAAAGCAAATATTTGCATGTGCATTTTTAAAAAAAAAAAAATTTGAAGGCGGGACGGGGCATGTTTCCCTGAATTCCAGTCCTGGAGGAGCATTTGGTTGTGAAATGTCTCCCCCTGTTCTCCAGCGTGTGATAACTTCTGATCAGAAGTAGCACTTGAGGCTGTTTCTTCTCTTCCTTCGGCAGCAGCAGCCTCGCTTTCTCAAGTCAACACAGGCTCCACGTCTTCAACACATTCTTTCACTGGTTTTCTTCTTTGCAATTTTAAGACGAAAATGTAAACAGAGCAGCTGCTGCAGCATAGCGGCACCAGCCATTCGTTTTTATGAACATTACAGGTTTGAACCACATTGTGGTTTAAGAAAAATAGTTTATTCCAAAATCTTTTGGAATAAACGTTTTATTTGGCTTTCTGACTTTATTATTAGTATGTGATTTTACGAGATGTTTTAATTGGTGTATTAGGTAGATCTCTGACACAAATGATGGAGAGAGGACCTAAGTAGTTTTAATTGTGCCCTCGGGCAGCTTCTTTTCACACGGTGTGAGGAGGGCTTTCTTCTTTAGCAAAGTTAGACAGAACTTAAGGTTCTCTGAGTTGCTGACTACTAATTGATGAAGCTGCTTCTCTCTGTTTTCTATAATAATCTGAATATATTTATAGTGTTGACTGGACATTTGAAGTTGAGCCGTTTTGAAGCACTTTCCAGACATAAACATAAGCACACATTTAGATATATCACTTAAACGGTTTTATCCGGATCTATACAGCCCCCCCAGACGGGAAGTGAAAAAACAAAGTGTCTGCCCGGTGTCAGCTGACTAACGAGACATGCAGACACTCAATGCCCTGTACCTCCAAGCAGAGAAAAGTGCCCCGTCACATACAGGAAGCTGAAAAAGGGAAGAGAACTAGTGGATGATCAAATGCCCCGACGATGTGATCACTCTGCAGACCGGTGTGAACCTCCATCTGCACTCTGAAGGATGTTTCATCCACCTTTCATCAGTTCCACAGCCAGTCAAGTGTCAAAACCTCAGCTAATACTTGAGTTTTTTCTCTTCATGTAACAGAGTTATTGATGGAAAGCTGCTGTCAAGGCGAGCCTGTACGTCTGACCTGCAGACGTAAAAATAAAAATAAGGGACGAGAGACAGAGTGGGAGCCTCGTTTTGGATTAATGACATAAGACATTTGTTAACATAGCGCGGGCCTGCCCTTCTACGGGCCTGCTGCAGTGAATGCTGCACCACAGTGTGAATTCAGAGATGATGGAGTGATGAAGCAGGGAAGATCTGTCCAATTGTCTTGTGTCCATCAGCACTGGGAACAGAAAAAGAGGAGTTACTTCTTCCCATTTGAACTCTTCGTGAACATGTTGACCTTTCGCCCTCGTAATATTCTTGAGAGTTGTTGTAACGGTTATAAATGGCTGTGATTTACGTCAGCAGATAGCTCTCTAAACAGTGACGGCTCTGGTTTGTACTGGTTTGGACTTGCATACATTATGTTTGAGGTTGCTTTCTAAACTACATCCTATTGACATTTAGCTCCCCGGTCATGTGGGTGGTCTGCGGCCTCCGGGGGGCAGAAGGCAGTGGGATTTGTGACAGTAATGCTGTGAATGTTTGACACGAAAAAGGTTAAACCCAAACTCGTCCTTCAAGCTCACTAAGGGACAAGTTCTCCTTCAAGGAATAGCTGTTCACCAGCTGTGAAAGGTGTGTAGTTGAGATCAAAATGACGGCGGAGTTCAAAGATGGCCGCGGAGCGAGCAAAGACGCCGGAAAGTGAGGTGGTAGGAAGTGGAGGGATTTAAGCGAGGGATCTGCGCTGTGATGTAAAGAGTTGGTAACTTTTGTCGCGAGAAGATTTCACCACTTGTGTGAAAGTGTTCTTTGTTTTCGGAAAGACACAACTCTCCAGCTGGCTCCGGCTTCTCGCACACTGGTATGTCAAATTGCTTCACAGTTGAAACAGTGTTTGGCTGAGCAGATATCTAATTAACTACACGACAAACCCTCTTTATTTACGTTTACATTGAACACCTTGTTCTCTGGTCATTTCCAGCCCCTTCACGTATTTGGTTCTCCTTTTTCTCTTTTATGAGCCAGTCAGGACTCGAGAGCTAATCTGTGAGTTGTGTGCCTTCTGAACAAGAGATCATAAATCTCTTGTAGTTTATTCACTCTGCAGCTAAAGCATCCGTACAGAACTGGTAGTCGTCAGCATCTGTCATTTCTTGGGATGAGAGTCAGGGAGGACTTCAGCTGCTTCCCCCATTGGGACTCTGCAAGACGGAGGAAGCCAGATGTGTCGCATCAACTTCCTGCCACATTCGAGCTGATTGGTGGCAATTGAGAGACTCATGCACATATAAGGTAAAAGAAGACAAGATGGCACAAGCTAATCTGAATTCTTCCGGGAGGCCTGTGGATGTTCGTAATGCATGCCTACCCCCTAACATGGTAACTAATCTTGCTGCGTTGTTTTTGCCACAAAAAAAAGGAAAAAACAACACTGGCGATACTTTGCCTTCACTCAGATCAGCTTTCCTTATTTGGCTGCATTAAGTTCATGATTTCACATGCACAAATGAAGCCTATATTTACCTGATTTTACTGTTCTCACAGCCTCCCGCTGACACAAACCTCTCCTACAAATGTTCTGTGAGAACCTTACACATTCAAAGTGTTAGATAACGTTGAGGAGATCAAAACCATGTCGGCTCCTGCTGCTGCAACAGGAAGTGGTCTTGCATGCAGTCTAACCGGCAACGTGTGAGCAAGCCTGCTAGCTTAGCCTCAGCACATTGAACTGAGCTCAAGAGGAGTCGGGGACGGAGAGGAGACGGTTGGGATGTGATTGCATCGACAGGAAGCTGCATGGCCTCACTTAATGAGCCCATCGCTTCAAAAGCACGTCATGCGGTTCTCGTAAGTGCAGAAAACAGCCTCGCTGCTTTTTCCTGCTCTGTTGTTAAGTGCTGCATGAAATTAAAAGGGTGAAAGTATCCATATAGCTTGAGACGATATGCATTTGTCAACTGATCTCTGGTTGTGTTATTCTTTGTATGCATTTGTATACATCTTTGTCAGCATTAGTCGTGTGCTTAATACACACTGAACAGAGGATATCTGTACACTGAGCTCCAATGTATTCATACGATACTCTTCTTTTGAATGTCATTTTTCATGGCAAGTTAAACAAAAGTTTCGGATACAGGCCTGAATATACACACACACCAATCGGCGACATAGTTTTTTGCTCATTATGAAGTAGAAGTAAATTAGCTAAACTAGCCAAAACAGACACCCAGCTTCTCTGTCATTGTCTGGGAAATGTACGACGTTACATATAGATATCCTAATTACAGATACTGTGATTACATTTCTTCCAAGTAAAAAAAAAGAAAGAAGTGAAACACACTTTATCTCAACCTCTTTATGAGGAAGATGTCTGCACATTCACCATTTCCAGTCATTTCCATCACTGTGGTGGTCTCTTGGTGTATTCTGTCTACAAAGCAAGATATTTTGCAAGTCAAAGAGTAATGGACCTGGAAAAAAAAGTGAGAATCAGCAGTTCCCTTATGATGCCAAAGATCTCCTTCTCTTTGCAACTCTGACACCCCCCCCCCCCACTCTACCTCCACCACTTCCTCCAGCTCCAGCCAAACTGCCTTACATAACGGGGCTTTAGCAAAGTCTGCAGTGGACTTTTCCCCCCTCGCCTAAACAGAGGCTGCCCTTCTTCCCCGCACACTCGCTTTTTTTCCCCCCCCGTGGCAGTTACTGTGTAACCGTCTGAATGTCTCTCTGTCTGATAATTATCCGCTTGAACTACCTGTTAGCGCTGCTTAAAGATGTGGCCCGCCGCGCTCGTTGCTGTGCACTCGAGTAGGCAGATACAGTCATTACTACTGAGCAACTTCCTCTGGCTTGAGATGGTACAACCGCAACCATCGGAGCGCCTCGGGGGGAGGGGGGGGGGGGGGGGGGGGGTAGTCTTTCAATTCCTCCAGAGGGAAATGTGGTGACATATGTTAAAATAATTAAAGACTACACCTACAAAATTGTGCAAGAAATGCCTCATTACATTAAGAAAGAGGAAGACTGTCGTGTTGTAATCTCCCACCATTTGTAAGAGACTCGGTGTGATATTTCCTTGTGAAGTTTCCTAACTGGATGTCGGGTTCTGAGGCTGTTCCGCTATGTTGAGGGCGGCCCCATGCAGAGCGCCCCACAGCTCGGCTCACATGAGCAGACAGAAGGCACCTGATCCTCTCCCAGGGGTGCAAAGAGACAGATGGAGCAAATAGAAAGAGGGTGGGGGGAGGGGGGGAGGAGAGATGGGCTTGACGATACAACACACTGGTAAAGGTAATAAGAGGACAGTGAAGAACACATTCTTCCACCCGTGTGATGTCAGTTGCTTGTAATCTCAAAGGACTCGACTGTGATTTCACCGAATATCTGTTGTTGCCAATTTAGAGCACAACAGGAGTCATTATACACATGTGACATACACATTGTTTAAAAGTTCTTTTCTTTTCTTATCCAGGACACCAGGAACACCACTGAAGAGAAACCTGTCCAGCGATCTAAGGTGAATATGTCTTTTCTTTCTCGTCCTTTAGATCTCAACAAAGACCAAAGGACGTCTTTTCCTGCATTTTTTTTTTTTGTGTCTTTTTGTAAACGCCAGCTTTCATCTCGGAGGATCATGGCCCTCGGTAACAAACCTGTATGTTCATGTGCTCAGTCCTTCAGCTTTAAGACCCAAAAGGAAGTGTGTACATCATGTGAGAAAACGGTCTACCCGATGGAGAGATTGGTTGCCAACAACTTGGTCTTCCATTCATCATGCTTCTGCTGCAAGCACTGCAACGCCAAACTCAGGTGATGATCTGCATTGTTTTCCTCTGTGTGTACTTGACTTTCTCCTTTTTGGTTTGTATATAACTGCTTCATTCCTCTCTCTCTCTCTCTCTCTCTCTCTCTCTCTCTCTCTCTCTCTCCCACCTGCAGCCTTGGCACCTTTGCAGCTCTTCAAGGTGAATTTTACTGTAAACCCCACTTTCAGCAGCTGTTCAAAAGCAAAGGCAACTACGACGAGGGCTTCGGGCGCAAACAGCACAAAGAGCTCTGGGCCTCCAAGGAGTCAGAGAATATAACGAAGACGGCATAATCCCGTCCGTGTCCCATCCCAGCCATGCCTCTTTCTTTTCCTCCTCCTAACACCTCCGACACATCACGACGAACACGCGCCTCATATGCTGAGGCACTGTTTTAATCTCCCACGCGCTCACTCGCTATTTAAACGCCATCAGAACAGATGCATGCACAAACAAACAGCGTGGAAATGACTGGCCAGTCATGATCCATACCACTTACAAAACAAATATGATTTTTGTGGATATATTTTGGGTTCAATTTAATTGATATCTGTATTTTCTTCATTTTATTTTCCAATTTCCTGTTTGGAATTGGTAGTTGAGCGTGACCAAAAGCCTTCTCTGGTATGGCGAGTGTAATAATAATAATAATAGTAATATAGTCAGTTTTTCTTTTTGATTCTTTTTAATAATTTGCACCCTTTTATTTGTGTTAAATAAGTAAACCGTATGCTCAGGCACACATATCAGAGGGGTTACTGAGCATCCGTGTTTGTCAGTAGAGCATACACTCAGGATTTAAGAGATAACATTACATCGTCTCACTCACTCTAGCAAAATAACACACATCAAAATAACAGTCCTCAGTATTGTGACTTTGCTGTTTGTTAGGTTTCGTATATTTGAGGAACAAACAGGGTACAGAGTACTGTAAAAAAAAAAAACACAACGGCACACATCAGCAACAGCTCACCTCTCGTGTTTTTATTTTTGTGTTTCGTTTAATTATTGTCCGCTTCATCCCACGGTGTGTTCCTGTTTTATTGACCACTGTGAGTCGTATCCTTGCATGTTGGGATGACTGGGTCTTAATAGCCTTATCTTATGACTGTATTGATCTGTTTGTGTTGTGAATGACTCGTTTTCATTTGATGCATAGCGACTCACTTTTTAAAGGTTTTTAGAAGCACTTTGAGTTTGGATTTGATGTCTCGGCATAAGTGGATACCTCCGGGCTTTTATTGATGGTTGAAATTTTAATGAAATCCTCAGATTGTGTTTTGTATACTATCCGTACGTAGAGCTGTAGTTTGTGATTAGTGAACATTCCCCACCGTACTGTACTCTAGTCTTTGCACATATGACCACACATGATCACCAGATGAGATAAACACAGGGAACCTGAGGCCTTGTCCGTTAACACCCCCCCCCCCCTCGCTCCGTCGGATGAAACACCTCAAGAGGGAGCTGTTGGTTAAATTGATAATTACATTTCTGTGATGGACGTAGCTCGAGCCTTGCAGGAAACCACACAACTGTGTTCCTTCGTCATTTCACGCTTTTGTCAGTTGTTGGTCGTCTTGTGGTGATTTTTTTTTTTCCCCTGCTGTATTTGAGTGTTCATATAGCTGGACAGTCTTTTTTTGGGGGGGGGCAGGACGTAGACAGATCTAATCACAGTGTCTTGAATATCCATCCCCCCCCAGTCCCATCCCGTAAGCGTGGACAGGTTTCCTTTAGACATGAATGCCTTCTTATTCTCATCTCCTGTCTTATTAGCTAAATGCATCTTAGCACCTGGACCTATTTCTTATTAATATTGAACTTACAGCAGGTTGGCTGAGGGAGGGTTTGTCACTGTATTGGTCCCGTTGTGCTCCTGCATGCTGCATGCAAAAAAAAAAAAACGGTGCAGAGCACCCCCTGCTGGACAAAATGTGACAGTCGTGTTTAGTGTGAGAGAAAGAAAAAGCGAGTCGCCCCTGAACTCAACATAGCCTTTTATTCAAAGTTTTTGAATTCGTTGCCTCGGTCCGCAGTGCAGATACTGCACTCCAGACACTTTTCTGTTGTTTTATTCCAACACCTAAGACAATATCTCCACATCTATATTTTATTCTCTTCAAAGAATGAGTCTAAAGCCATTCAAATATCCCGTTTTAGTAAATGTCTGAATACCACTGGCACTTGACTGACACTTGAATGACACAAAGGTTTACTGTGACTCTGAGCAGAAGAGAAAGCTACACTTGAACAGATGGATAAGTGCTACTTTTTTTTAAAAAGAGAAGCCTTAGAATACAAATAGCTGAACTTATCAAACAAGTCCTTTTGAGTGCACAGATCCCAACAAAGACATCTCCTGATTATGCCTTTTCAAAACAAGACCTGCTTAGTTTAGAGCCCCACTCTTTAACATAGGATTACTTTACTCAACCAGCAGACATTTTTTCCTATCTAACCACTTTTTATCCACAAAAAAATAATTCTAACTCTGTGTACATTGTATATTTTTTTTCCTTTTTTTTTTTAAATTTCAAAATCATCCTCTAAATCCCTGAGAAATATGCTTTAAAATCAAGAGTATTGTATCAAGAAGTGCTGTCTTTGTCCTTCTCCGTTAGCAGTTCGCCAAGGTACAGCTGCAGAATCTGTGAATTGCATCTTGTAAGTGAAACGGGAGCAGACGAGGTACGCTAGACGCTGGTGCCGAGAGGCTCGGGTGAATGATTGCAGTGTAATGTCGGAAATGTTCAAACGTGTGAGTCATTTCATTTTTTGTGCTTATCTTGACGTGGACTTACTTTTCAACGCTGTTGTCATCGAGACGTCTTAAGTGTATGCATCTTTGAAAAATGTATTCTGTACAGACATGACCTGTGGATTGAGGTGGCCTTACAGCAAAGGACGCTTGAACTGTGTTTTCAGTCGTTCTCCTCTATTCTCCCTTCTCTCTCTCTCTGTTGCTTAGTTGTGGTATGGAAGTGTAACATTTTGAAATGTAAGCGCCCCCCCCACCCTTTCTACACAATCATTTTGTGCATTTTCTTTCTTTTTGTTTTTTACATGCTTTTGGAGAAAAAAATAAAACGCTGGTGTTGATTTAATGCAGTGGCTTTAGTGTGTTTATTGATGTTAAGATAGCTGAATCCTTGAACTCACTGGAGATTAATGACCGAATGTCTTCGCTCAAGGATATCAAAATGTTTAGTTCTTGCATGGTTACATTACTATCTGTGTATTTCTACTTCTACTACAGTACAATTCAGAGGGAAATATTGTACTCCACTACAATTATTTGACGGCTTAAATTATTTATTACTTTACAAATTAAGATGTTTACAGTTTCACAAATCAGAGGACTTGCTGCTTTGCTTTTGAATGATTTCAGTTTATTTCTAATCATTTTGAGGTTTGGGCTGTTGGTTGGACGTAACAAACGTTGGTGTCACTTTGATCTCTGAGTAATTGTGACGGCATTGCTCACTATTTTATGAATTATTTACAAACCAATCAATCGATTTAATGGAAAAAATAGTCGGCAGATTAATCCCTAATGAAAACAATCATTGGTTGCAGTCCTATACTAAATCGTTCACAATGAACTCCACCAACTACTACAGTAAAATCCTGCTTTTACATTAATTAATGAGTAATAATAATCAAATGATATGCATCAGTCACAGGTACTTGTAGCTTTTTCCACAGAGACAGACTGCTTAACCCATGATTTTGAGGTACTTTTTTAATCCCACTTTATACCTATACTCTACTACATTTCAGAGGCCTTTATTATCGTTACTAGTTACTTTACAGATTCAGATTAATACAAAGTATAATCAACACATATTATAGATTAAGCAGCCCATCAGTATATAAAATTAGCTCTACCTTTACCAACTGCAACATGAACGTGATTGAGTGATCTGACTTCTTTCTCCACCAGTTTATTGCATCAATTAAGAGGCAACAACCTGTGCTTAAGTGCACATTTGAAACCACGATTTTACTTACAGCTTTGAAAGCAGCACAGAATCACGTCACAGCTAGTCCTTCCCCCACATTGTGCGCGCGCCTGCAGAAACAACAGCGCGCGTCCGCCAACTGCACGGCTTTTATTTAGATAGTTTATAACCAGACATCCCCCTGAGAATAAACCCATGTTATTAGTACACACTTATGGACGACGGCAAAGTGAAGCACTTGGAGGACATGGACGCGGCAGTGGAGGACAGTTTTCACCACTTGTTGGAAGCTTAGAAGCGGGTTCCGGTGGCGATATTTTCTCTGTCAGGAAGTTTGACGTCCTCGGTTGAAGATTAGGAGCGTTTCTTACTTTGTTTTGGTTTTGGGGGTAAAGTTGTGGAAACCTCACGACAACTCGCTGACTCTGAGAAAAGACATTAAAGTCAGTTTGGCTCTCACATGAATGTGGGAACCAGAAGCTCTGCGAGGTTAAGTGTATAATAAACGTAACGTTATACTTATTGGGTATTTTTTCTGCTTGCGTCATTTTAGCCAGTTTTTGCGCTCAATTAAATTGCACTTTTTTTAATAGGCCTTTGTGCATCATATATGCTGATGTTAATGGACATATCCAAGTTGGTATATGCGACGTAGTTATATTCAAAAATAAAGATATCTGCAGTCTGGACTATTCTGGACTCCAACCTGGCAACACAGAGGAGGAAAATCTGCAAACTTAGCAGGAAGAGAGGCGATCAAAATCACGGAAATCGTTCATACTCATAAATGGATTTCATACAGGCCACACGGTTATTGTTGCACCTTGTTTGGTAGTTTTTTTGTGTCACCGACATGCGAGCCTGAACGCGTTGGTATCGTGTGAGTGTGTGTGACGAATGTGAAAATGTTTTGGAAATTTAAGTTTTCCAAAGACCCGCGGCTGGAGCGGAGCAGAGGTTTATCTTCGGGACACATCTGGAGCAGCCTGATGTAGGCTTGTTTTTCCCTCCATCGGAATATTGTCTCTGCAACACTCACAGCTGTCTGATGTGTTTTTACTACCTGGACATTATCCGTTTGTTTTCCATTTAAAAAAAAGACCAAATTACCTGGCGGGGTCAGCCCCGCCATGGGGACCCCTCTCACGCGCTACCCGGTGTGTCGGTTTGACTGATGGGACGTGATCAACGGCTGGACCTACTGCGTCGTCCCAGCCGCGAGAAACCGGTGACCGTGGTTGGGTTGCACGCGGGAGAAGTCTTGTCCTGACGGAGGTCGTCAAAGGCGACAGGTGAGGGTTGTGCACGTGACAGGTATAAACTGAGTGGAATGTGCTGCGTTCAGGTCGTGTGGGGTGAAATTGTACTGTGAGGTATTTTCAATGCAACCCAGTAACAAGAACAAAGTATAACATAGTTTTCTTGTCGTAAAAAATATATATTTTCCAACATGAATTCCTATATTTCAGGTGACTCCTTTATGTAATTGTTGGCCTCAAAGTCGTCAGATTCAAATAGACAGAGTGTCTAAAACTACTGTAATAAGTCCTTAAAATAAGTTTATAAATTGCTGAAGCTGTAGTTGTCCCCATTCAAAGGACTTGACTTCAATGTCCTCTATGCTGCAACTATGCTTAAAAAAATCAGAGCAGCAGAGGAAAGATGATGACAATTAATCCACCAATAAATACACATCTGCAATCAAGTAGAGCGCTATGTGTGCTGTACAACACAAGTATTTTGCTTTAAGACTCTCAAATGTATGACTCACAAAAGTCCTTTTTTGTTAAGTGTAAAAAACGTATAGACTCTAAATTACAGGTGTAATCATGCATGTACCTGAAGAGGCCTGTTTTACTGTTGTATACAAACATACAACTGCATCTGGAAATATTGATAACTTTAATGTAGTTGTTGTTCAGTGTTTGTCCACGCGCCACAGGAGCAAACACATTTGCACAAGTTAAAATCCGTACATACCAATTTTAAAGTGCAGTTACAGTTATTCCCATGTTACATGAATGCAGCTCCACATGCATGGAGTACTACACAACAGTCTATGATGGAGTACAAGCAGCTAGCTTGCTAATGCAGGCAGACGACGACAAAAACCTGTTATCTGCTTATTAAATAAAAGGGAATCAATATAAATGTGCCACAGTAACACTAGATTGTGAACTGTTGGATGTGTTCATGTGATTGTTTTGTGTTTATAGAGGAAGCAGCGCATAAATACATGTGGTTGTTACCATCATATCACACCATGGTATACATTTATATCTGGTAACTTGGTTCCAATACCATCGGCTCAATGCTTCATTCATTACTCATTCTCAAATCTTCCAATCTAATCTCCCCTCAAACCCACATGTGATGCTGTCATGGGTTGTAACAGCCATCTTTTTCTGGACGACAAAAGATAGCTGTCGGTAGTTTTTGTGGTTGCCACCTGTATAACCGGCAGGTATATGGACCACAGATGAACTTCATGAACTTTTGAAATGTAAATTTGAAAGTATCTGTATGTATGTGTGTTTATTAAAACACTACAAAGGGCATTGGAAACTGCAGCCAAGGCAAGTGCCAGCGACTTGTCGAGATTGCAATATTTAAATGAGGTGGGTTACCCTAAACCCAAAGCACACGTGCACCTGAAACAGGAGAGACATCGGGCCAGGAGATTTTTGCTGTGAAGCACTTAGTCCAGATGCATGACCGGCCAGAGACAGAGCAGGAGTCGTGGCTGGGAAAAACGGCCTCAGACTAAACACCTCTCAAAGCAGACAGAGGAGAGGGGGGGGGGGGGAATCCATGTAAATCCTGCTAGTCCTGGAAATGTGATACAAGGAAAATAAAGCGGGGCACAGCTGACCGGACTGGTAGAGCACAGCCTCCTCCTCCGTTGAATTCCCCACATTCCACCTGGGAGGTAATTCAAATCAAGAGAAGTAGGGAATGGACAGAGAGGGTCGTTGTTGTGTTGTTGACTTTCAACCACCCCTTGAAGTGCTCAAGTTGAGCCGTTCTCTCCAGATCCGGCACCTCTAATTGCTCTCTTTGAAGAACATGTGGTGGGTAGAGAGAGAGAGAGGAAATAATGGCTGTCCTCAAGTGACTGTACATCGAGCAACTAGTGGGGCGTTTATATGGCCCAAGCATGAAGCTCAAAGGGGTTGAAGGACAAAAGTATTTGGCAACTACTCCGTTGCGCAGGGGAACATGAAAGCGGCGGAAGCTTGAAAGCAACGTGGTAACGCTCCGACGACCACAGACGGACATGCCCGGCATTCCTGTGGGTGATTATTACCCAGAAATCCACAGAGTCAATGAGTTGCCCTCAGGTACCGATGCTGCCCATGTTTTCTTCTCAGACAGCCTTTCCCCACTGTGCAGACATCGACCCTCAGAGATGGTTGCAACCTCCTCTGTGGGCTCCATCATCAGACTCTGCTCATCCCGGTCTCACCTACTGATCGATCTAATGTTCATGGGTGGATTTGCTGCAGTATATTTTGTGGGCAAGCTGAAGCACATGTTCAAGGTGCAGCACTTGCTTTGTTAACGGTGGACTCTGGTTTATATCTCTCTATTCCATGACTTCTTAGAGCAGTCGTGGGAATTTACTGAGAGGCTAATCTTGTTTGCAGTGACTCAATATGGCCATATATATATATATATATATATATATATATATATATACGCTTTGGCTCATGGTCAGACCAAACATGTGGTTATTATCCTGGCACACTCAAAACATATGCTGTAACCTAAGAAGGATTGTTAGAGCTTATGAAGCGGATCAGTTTCTCTATGAATGTATGTTACATTCGTCACAATGGGCCGCTAAATCAGCACTTAGTGGCACACCAATCCCTATGCATTAAGTTACTGTGCATAACTATGAGCCCAAAGAGTTTGTTTATGTCTGATTTTAATAGTTTGAAAGGCTCTGGTATTGGATCGAATTGAGTATCAGCAGTTACCTGAGTTGAAGTCCTGGAATCAGGAGAGAAAACTATCTGATCTGTCCATCTCTGGTAGAGATGGTTTATTTGAACTCATTTGATGCAGTGATTGTCGTTTGGTTGTGTTATCTATTCTAGTCATAATTGCTTTACTTTTTCATTGAGAAAACTAAGTGGAGTTCTCATTTGTTGGATTAGTTCAAATCCAATGGTTTATTGGGACAAATTTGGGAAGAAACCCTCTCCATCGAAGGAAATGCCTCAGTTTATAATGGCGTTGACGCCTTGAACTGGGCACATAATATTGCCCCTGTTCACACCAACAAGGGAGCTATAACACTGCGGAGTTATGGTTGTTTTTTTTGCAGCTCATGCAAATCAAAGAAGTTTAAAGCTGGTAGATATTTAAAAAGTCCCTGTAGAAAACATTCTTCCCGTATGAACTGTGCCAGACTGATTGCTGCCAGTGCAGCTTGAATTTCAGCCGTTTCCAATTGTCTCTTCTTTCTCACAGGCAAAACACACAACACACATTCTCTCTCACACACACACACACACACACACACACACTGCACGCTTTCTCATTCACTCAGGGTTCACTCAGTCAGGCAAAGCTTTAGCTATGTATTCTGCAGGCTTAGGTTTCATGTTTTTTTACATGCCTGCAAGGAATTATGTGCTGTGCATGAATAATAGGTTCTCTGATTAGTGTCATATTAAAACCATGTAATATAATTTTTTTGATACCATATATAATTAGAGTGCGGTGCAGCCACTTTGTCATCTCAGTACTGTTTACCACCGAGGTGATGTTTTATTGGCCGAGGTACTTATACTTGCATACTGACAAGTTTTGTTAGACTGGCTAATAACCTTTTGTCCTGTGTCATCTCCTGTCTGACTCTATGACTCACATCCTTCTGCTCTGTCTCCAAGCAAAGTAATACGAGCAGAAACAGTGCCGCGCTTTCTCTTTTTAACTAATTGATTTCTGTGTTTATCACTACAGGCTGTGGGTGGGTTGGCACAACACGGACAAGTTTCTGAAGACTGGTTTGTAGGCCGCGTACGCAAACGTCGCCACGATGAGTAAGTCCTCTAAATTCTGATGTTAGCCAGACATTCAGTGCATGGCTTCCTCACAGCATGAGATAAAAACAGACACACACACACACACACACACTCGCAACAAACACCATCCCTGAGGCCAAGCTCTGTGCGAGCTGCTTCTCCAGACGCTGTCGAATGAAGGATTGGTTTTCGGCGTTATGTAGATGGGGGTCTGGTTCTCTCCGCTGCTCGGGGCTGTGTGATGTCTGTCCAAGCTACACAAGGAGAATATTTTCTCTTCGCGAGCTAGTCCAGCCAAGGCAGAGCTTGCCCTGAGATCAAACATGGGAATAGGCATATCAAAAACCCTGCAGTCCTTGCCTGCCTCTAATACCCTGCCACAGGATAGTCTCAATATGGATGTAGTTAAAAATGCCTGATTAATATTCTGCACACACCTTTTAGTGCAGAACGAAGTGCAAAGGGCTCAATTCGCTCTTTTTTTCTGTCATACACACGCACACCGAGGCCATTCATTATGAAATCCGCACTCTTAATTGTGTATTTTTCCCAACCCGCTATACGTTTCAGATGAGAGGCAGGCTCTCCACTCTATAATGAAAGACCTGGTCGCCCTCCAGATGACTCGCCGCCAGCCTGTGTTGTCGTACGACAGCAGCAAACCCAAGACGCCGGCCCAGGCCAACAGACAGGTGCGGTATAGCTGTACATCTTAACATCTTAGGAGATGGTTGAGAAGCTTTAGGCTGGTACAAAGTCGTCCTCGCAAACCGGGATTTACACCCAGAAATAGTGGAAATGTTATTTGTTATTATAAGTCGGAATTCGGAGTTACAATCCAATAGCCTTAGATCTCACTGTGAGCTGTAGCTCGAACATCTTGGTCCCATGCATGAATCCTCACTATCCATTTGCACACAGTTGCATCACTGTGGGGAAAAACTAAACACTAAAGCTGATATTTGCTCCAAAATTAAGCAGTTAACAGTATTTACTGTTCAGCATGAATTACCCTAAATTTAGAAGTCAGGAGGGCCTTGGATTCGAACAAAATAGTGTTTTTCTTCAATCGACCATAAAATTCTAATTTTGGACCACCGCTGTAATAAAAAAAACCTGTAATTGGATCTCACCCATGCAAGTATATTCTTGTTTCTTAGTATTTTACCTCGGCCACCCAGTTAGCTAATTTAGCATAATGAGAGACATATTACCAAGATAGCCTCCCACAAATGTATGAAATCCAGTTATTTTCAACTTCTTCTCTATGAATACATTCTGCCTGTGTGACCAGTCGCCCACCCACCCTGGCTTTTTACCGCAGCGACCTGCAGCCACAGAGAATAGCCAAAGCAGACAACTCGTGTGCAATGTAGTGTTTGCTTAAAACCACAGATTGTCCCCCTGGGAAGGACAGTCTCCACCATTTGCCCATGCTCAATAACTTAAGTTGTGGAAGTGGGTTTTTTCACAAATGATGTAGCAATTGAGGAAGTACAGAATGACATGTTTTACCAGCGAACAATCTTTGTGTAAGGCCAATAAGTGAAGGCAGTGCATGTGCAAGTCTTTTTCATCTTTACGTATACCTTTTAGTTATCAGCACAGCCTTTCTAACTGCACTTTGATAACCTCCTTCTGTCGGCTTTGACCTTCCTGTTTCTGTTTGCTCTCAGGACGATGTCAGGATAAAGTTTGAGTTCTCAGGAGAGCGGAGGTGAGTTTTCTTTTTTGGCCTTTTTTGTTTTTTTTCATGCAGTGTTGCGTCTGTGTAGGCAATTTACATGCGTACATGTATACATCTCTCTACACAAGTGAGAGAGAGAGAGAGCACTCGCACAGAGACGTAAACACATTCACTCAGGCATGCTGTTCACATGTTCCAGTTCAAGAGAAAGAGCACATCTCAGACTCCACAGCAGCACTTATTTCAGAGACTGGTATGTGAGCTGGAGAACGGAGGAGGAAAAGATGGTGGTTAGCCTGTGGCTGCCAGCGCACACCACAAATATGCAAAGGTGTACTTAGAGGAATCTGCACGCACTACAAACAGCCGCTTGTGTGTGTGTTTTGCTTGCACAAATGTGAATGAGAGTCAAAAGCAGTTTCCCTCAGCAGCCGGTACAGATCCTTTCATAATCTGTCCGTCTCTGGGTGATTGCTTTGCTTTCTTTACGTGTAGGATTCTGGTGTTTGGACGGCCTGTGCAGTTCGAGGAAGTCCAGCAGAAAGTCACGACTGTCTTTGGCCAGCAGCTAGACCTGCATTATATGAACAATGAGGTGAGTGATGCATCGATCATCGACAGAAGTAGCTGATTCACGTTTTATCAGCCGTCTAATGGACAAATTGGCCTTTTGCATGCTTGTGAATCTTGATATGCGTTTGTTCATATATATATATATATATATATATATATATATATATTATTGATTTTTGTATCCTCGTAGTTGTCCATCCCTCTGCGAGATCAGGATGACCTGGACACGGCGATCGACCTGCTGGACCGAAGCTCCAACATGAAGAGCATCAGGATCCTGCTGCTCACTCAGGAGCACAGCAATGTGAGACGCACACGGACACGAACATATTGGGCGTGCGTTCGCAGCGTACCATTGCACAACTGCCATTTCTTCACCGTACAGCAGTGTTGTGCAAAATCAAAGTTCCTCATTACATTTACATTACACTAGCTGGGTTGCTGACATGAAGCGGTTGTTTAAGTGTGCGGGTAAAGCCTTCTTTTAACCTTGTCTTCCCTTCCTTGTTCCAACTGCAGGCCTCCTCCCCCTCCCACCACATTCCGTGTAAGCAGGTGAGGATTAAGTCCTCCCAGTCCACTGGAGACGTTAGCGCGGCGTACCAATCCTCCGAGTCCAGGGGGCGCCACCTGTCTACTGGTACATATCTTCAACTGTCATTCAAACTTCTCTATAGTCTTATCCGTAACAAAATGGTTCACACACTGATTCAAAGGAGGACATTTAGACTTTGTATTTTTCTCAGAAGCTTAACGTTTTGTTAATCTTCTGTCACGGGTAGCTGTCACGTCGTCGTGCTGTCGCCACTTCTTTTTTACTACCTTCTGTCGAGTTCTCTCTCGCTCGCTCTCTCTCTGTGGCTGATCTTTCTTTGGCTTCCCCTTTTAGCAATGGCTCCACTTCCTTTTCCTGTTCACCATCACTAGACGATGCCTGCTGGACAGCAGCCAATCAGATTACAGAATGCTATTAGTGTGGCGGACCAGTGGCCTGGTTTAGGATGAAGTGGCTGCAGGAGGGCCATGAATGTTAAAGCCCGCTCTCTGCCGTTGATTCTCTAAGTTATTATGGAAGCATTCAGCACTTTGATTTGTTTTTTCTTCTTTCTTTGTGCGTGTCGTTACCTAATATTGTTATTTATTTTGACAGTCATGACAACAGTGTCACAAAGGTTACTTCACTGATGTGGTGGTCTGAACTAATGCATGTTTGATTTTGTGCTGCCTATGCTCAATGGGAAATAAACAATAAATGTCAATATAGATGAACAGGGCCATTTTAAAGAGAAATATGGAAAGAATTTTTTCCAACAATATTATCATGACAACTGATGTCCTCAGGCCTGTTTTTTTTATTGTTATTCCTCACATGTCTGATGTTTCTTTTATGCTCATAACTTCTGTCTAATCCCAGGTTCTCAGAACACGGGGCGTAGCTCGCCGCCTCCTGGTTACGTGCCCGAACGCCAGCAGAGGATCGCCCGCCAAGGTTCATACACCAGCATAAACAGTGAGGGGGAGTTCATCCCTGAGACCAGCGATCAGTGTGTGAGTCATTGCTTCACTAGTAATGGGGAAAACCCACCTTAAAGTACAAAAATCGTATGATGTGTTTGTTCATGACTATTGAGATTTGATCACATAAATAAACTAGTTCTTGAAGTTCGAATCAAGACCTTTTCTGATCTCTGAATTGTTTTGCTCATTAATGGAAGTCTTTGTGACGTCATTAAAGTATCTTTTAGGAACGGTAAGTGCTAAGAAATAAAAGCTTTAACATCAGTAAGTTCTGAGAGTTGTCCAACTACACATTGCCAGCGTAGCCGTTCTATAAAAAAGGAAAGAAATGGGCTCATGCTCCCAAAGTTTTCAAACATAAATTCTGTTTTTGGATGGATTTTTCTTTCTGAACTGTGTGTACACAAAGAAGACGTGCATACACACCGCTTATTTTCCATTTTCCCCTGACAGGTGCTGGATCCCTGGAGCAGTGCAGAAAACTCAGTCTCTGGAAGCTGCCAGTCTCTGGACAGCAACTCAGACAGGTGAGGAGTAAAGTCTGCCCGACAGAAACTCACTGTTAGATTATATTTCTGTTGCATTTCCATGATTGGTGTTTGCTAAATAACAAAAAAAAACAAAAAACTGCAACCTGTTTTATGTAAACACCTACATGAAGTATCTCAACATCTCTCACTCTTCTTCCTTCCTTCTCTTTCAACAGCCCTTCACTGAGGAAGTCTCGCATGCACAGAGCCAAGAGTTACCCTGATAATCGCCAGGAGTGCTCAGGTGAGAGCAGCTACAAGACCAGCTCCTTCTAACAACCTCGTCCATGTCCCACATCTTACGGGCTAAAGCATTGTGACAGCCTCTTATCAGCTTCCTTTAAACCATCATGGACGCCGTGGTGGAATGTTTCTATAGACTGGCTGCAAGTTGTGAGAGATGCATTAAAGTTTGGGTTTACAACAAACTAAACAATGCATATCAACCAAAAACATCAAATACTAGTCTGTTTGAATTACAGAGTAACCCTGCTGACCTTTGACCTTTGGATATTTCAGACAGGGAAAACCATATGTATGACAGGGTAGCAGGGAAAGGAGGCACCTTCCCTCGTAGGTACCATGTCTCCCTGCATCATAAGGACCACAGTGAAGGTAAGACGATCCGTATCTTATCAACTATGTGACTTATTTCTCATAATCTCACTTCTTCTATTTCCTTCCTTAATCTCTCCTGTTCGTCATGTGACATTTAACCTCAGCCCGCCTTTTTCCTGCCCACCCCCCCCCCCCCCCCCCCCCCCCCCTCCAGGCCGTCGGACGTTCCCCCGGATCCGTCGCCCCCAGGGGAACCTGTTCACTCTGGTGCCGTCGCGCCGGTCGCTCAATGGCAGCGAGGATAGCGTGGGCAGCTGGCAGCTGGTCGACGCTCACGGCAGGCTCCGTCCCCAAGATCGTTCTGTCGCGCATAAGTGTGAGTGTTGATCTACAATAACTCTAAACATGTCCTTTTGAAAATACGCTTTTTAGGATGACTTGAATTCTAAAGAGATATAAATAACGGATACACTGCGCAGGGTTCAAGGGCCGGTACAGATGCTTGTATCTTGTAATAAAGGTTTTACTGGGTTTCACCAGAATTTACTTTTAGCAGGATGAAAAAACCTCGGCAACATTATTTTAAAGGTGGGTTCGTAAAATCTGCTTCTAAACCCCCTGGGTGGTAAAATCAAAGTGAAAATTGATTCCTTTTGTAAACTGTACCATGTGAATTGCTGTTTTTTGTGTTTTTTTCTCAGCCCCCAGTGCTCCGATGACGTGGCGGCGGGGGAAGCTTCTGGGCCAGGGAGCGTTTGGTCGGGTTTACCTGTGTTACGATGTGGATACTGGGAGGGAACTGGCTGCCAAGCAGGTCCAGTTTGATCCTGAGAGTCCTGAGACCAGCAAGGTGAGATTACATCAACTTTTCTTGTGCTCTCCTATTTTCTCTTGTTGGTACTGTTCAGAACATTTCCACAGTTGCTTATGGACATGCAACCTCTTGTTAGCGCTTTAGTTGTGAAAAAAAGAAAAGTCTGCTTTCCTGACATGTCGCTACTTCTTGGTGCACATTAATTAGTCTGCTGTTTTTGTCAGGAAATAGTGTCATTTCCTCTTGACTTATATCAGTCATGGATGTTGACGTTACAGTCTTTTGAAAAACCAAACCATAGTGTGTTGATTAATAACAAATCTGCAACTCTGCACTACTGCCCAACTGTAAAACCGCCAAGAATGACCTCATATGTTGTGCATGTTAATCACTTCATCGTGCTGGAACGCAGAGAATTAGCATTACTCAGCATTTGATTAATCAATCCGCTACTTAAGTTCCGTGTTCTGAGGTCACGTGTTAAGCCACACACACTTTATTTCATCCTTTGCCACATAAACAAAATCATTAATAAACAACTCAAGAAGTGGAATGTATTGAAGAGGTTTTCTTTCCTCCCTCAACCCCCCCCCCCCCTTCTTTGCCATTTCAATGTCTTTTCCTGTCTTCCACAGAGAAAACACGCACTGTCACTTCCTGTGTCTGAAAGAAGCCGAGTGTTGTGGGGGGGAGCGGTGGCAGTGAGGGGGGATTGCCTTGGCCTCCCATCACCTCTTTGCACCCCTCCCCCAGCCTGTAGCAGTTGTGTATCACTTGTTTCTATTAAACTGGGACTCGGGGATTATTTTTACTGCCCACTGTCTCCCGCTATGTCGTGGCCTCCTTCTCCGAAGTAAACACAGGAACTCCTTTTGGGGAACTGTTCTGTCGGCGTTAATTTACTCCATGCTTTTAGGTTTCACTTTTGGCAGACTTCACATGCAGCCATAAATCGCTGTGTTTATAGTCACGTTTGTTTGTCATCAGTGGTAACAGATATGTCGGAGCCTCAGTGGCTCCGCCGTGTCCACAAAATGCATTTTGTTTACATGTGAAAACAGTAAATCAACAGAGACGCATTGTTCAGAAAGGACAGCTTTTATGTTTAATGTCTGAGCGGTTGTTGTTTGAATGTTCAGTGTGTGATTTCTCTGCTTCTCTTTGTTATCCGCACAGGAGGTCAGCGCTTTGGAGTGTGAAATCCAGTTGCTGAAGAATCTGCATCACGAGCGTATTGTTCAGTATTACGGCTGTCTGAGGGACCACAATGAGAAGACTCTCACTATTTTCATGGAGTACATGCCGGGGGTGAGTCCCCAGCAACTTTCAACGTCACAGCTTCAATTCCATAACCTCAGTCTTTGTGATCAGTCACATAAGAGCATTAAAAAAAAGACACGAGGAGAGCAAACAAAGTACAGCAATCAGTTCTCGTGACTTAACATTTTGATTTGCTATAAAGTTGGTGATTTAGGAAGTATTCATTGGCGACTGTGGCTAAGTGGAGAGCAGGGCCATCCTTCAATCAGAGGATCGGCGGTTCGATCCCCGGCTCTGCTAGTCGCATGTCGATGTGTCCTTGAGCAAGACACTTAACCCCAAAAGTGCTCCCATAGCTGTGTGTAGGTAGAATCTAAATTGTAAGTCGCTTTGGATGAAAGCGTCTGCTAAATGACTGTAATGTAATGTAATTCAGAAGTATGGGTGGGCATGTTTCCTCTATCACTTCCCCTGAATTTAGGTTTAATACTTTTATATAGCCTGGGAACCTTTTTAGGAACTCAGGAACTAAATTATGACCTCAGTAACCTTGTTTCAGTTTGGAATCTGGGCCGTAGTTGTGCAGCCAACTTCTTATTAAGTCTAAGAAACAAAGGAGATAAAGAGACAGTGATCCTTTATCACTGAAGAAGTTCTTCAGATGCGGTGAAAATGCCAGCACAAATGCAATCTTTTTTATTTGAGTTCCTTTCTGGGACTAAAGGCCCTTTACATTACATTGCCCGTACTTTGAATGCATAACACAAATCTTTCAGGTGCCAGATAACTTTAACTTTACTCCCTCTGTTCTGGGCTCAGACCTTCGGTGATGCGGTAGATTGGTGGTCTGTGTGCTGTTGTGTGAAGCACATGTGGTTTTTTTCTCTATCAGGGTTCAGTCAAAGACCAGCTGAAGGCCTACGGGGCGCTGACAGAAAACGTGACCCGGAAGTACACGAGACAGATCCTGGAGGGCATGTCCTATCTGCACAGCAACATGATCGTACACAGGGACATCAAAGGTAGTCCTGTTCAACCGCAGAGGCTTGAGCATTACACTGTTCACTGTTTAAATATATAGAGATGTTTGGGGTTTTCACAGCATGTGGAAGGTCATTGGTGAGTTGAAATATTTACACGCTTCATGTCAACTCAGGTGCCAACATCCTGCGGGATTCGGCGGGCAACGTGAAGCTCGGGGACTTCGGTGCCAGCAAGAGGCTGCAGACCATCTGCATGTCTGGAACCGGCATCCGCTCTGTGACTGGCACCCCCTACTGGATGAGCCCGGAGGTGATCAGTGGCGAGGGCTACGGCAGGAAGGCCGATGTCTGGTAAGACACACAGCAGTGTAGTTTAAAGTTTCATCCCTCTTTCTCAAGAAAAGGTCTTCAGGGATAGATGTCACGCTTGAGCTAAATTATTAGTTGATAAATTATTGCTTGGTACAAGCAACAATTTGATGGAAATGCATCTTTTAGTAAGAATCGTTTAGTTTGAATTCAGGTTATTTTCATGTGAGGACTCGGTAGAAATACCATCATTCAGCAAGATGATATTGAGTAGGATCCAGTGGCACAATCTCTGTCCTCCTAAAAGGAAAGGTTTTTAATAAAGTGAGGAGTCTGATCCCAGAACAACATTCCATCATGCAATCTGATTGGGTGGTGACCTACCAGTCGAGTGATGTGATTGGCTGAAGGCCAGTCAGACAGGTCGTAACAGAGGCTGGTATGTTCCAGGTTCTTAGGCCGGGTTGGAGAGGGAGTAATGCTCCCAGGAGGGCTTGTACCTCCCAAATAGGTGGAGGAGGCCCTCTGCAGCCAGCATGTTTCCACTCAAAACATTCCTGTAAAGCTTCAGTATCGAGCTGCTAATACGTGGTATTTGTTTCAGCATGTTATGTGACTCCACTGCATGATGAAAGTAAAGCAAAAATAAATCACGCACTTGTTTGACAGGAGCCTTGGTTGTACGGTGGTAGAGATGCTGACAGAAAAGCCTCCGTGGGCTGAATACGAGGCCATGGCGGCCATATTCAAGATCGCCACCCAGCCCACCAACCCGCTGCTGCCCTCGCACACCTCCGACCAGGCACGGGACTTCATAAGCTGCATTTTTGTGGAGGCCAAACACAGGCCCAGTGCCGAGGAGCTGCTCAGACATCCCTTCTCCCAGATTCTGTGCTGAAGCCTGCCTGGTTTCTGAACTTCAACCACAGAGTTACGGCCTCAGCAGTGTCTGTAGCTTCCTCGACACCCAGTCCATGGCAGGAAATCTGGATGTGGAACTGATCTAGAAATCAGTGTTAAACTCACCGAGCCACTGCCGGAGCTCAAGACGCTCCTCCACATAAATCCAAATAACAAGACGGTTTGTCAACAGCGGTCATCAATGCCTTGCACTTACAAGAGTGACCACACGGGGGAAACAAAACACAGATTAAGTGGATTAAGTGCGGATCCTTTCGTATGCACACACTTCAAACGATGCACTCTGAAGGCAGCGTCCTTCAAGCCATGCACCTGTTGTGTCTTCATTGTGCACCCTCTCCTGTGTTGGCATTCTCTGAGAAATGCCAGGAAGCCCCACAGTGTTTGAAACATTCAGCTGAGCACCGTTTGTAAGCTACAGCACACCACTGTGTGCTCAACAGTTTTAATTGGACAGGATTGTTCTCTTTTTTCTCCACTTTGTCTCTGTCTCGTTCTAAACGAGGAAAACTCTTTGAATGTCTGCGTAGGTTGGATGAAACACAGATGGAGCGATGTGCGTAGAGTAGCTGGTGTTTAGTGGAAGAATAATGTTTAGCTGCACCAATATTGAACAGACCGAGGCATGTTTTGATTTAAGCCCTTCAGAATTAAGACATCAATTTAACACGGTTTAGTCATTTTAGTGGTAGAAATGAATAAACAGGACCCTCAATCGACCACGATGCACGGCGTGTACTTGCACCAGTTTGTGTCTCTTATGTATTGCGGTTACATTCAAGTCACATTGGCAAACTAGTTTCCCTGAAAAAGAATTACTTGGTGATCTTTGAAAAACCCTGAAGGATGTTTGACAACACTTACTGCTCAGAATACACTTCCAATCATCTGGATGTGAAAAGGTTTCGTCTTCTGTGCAAAAAGAAAGTGTTAACTGTAGACAAACATAACTGATACCAATTCCTTTGGTTTTTGTTGCATAAATTATGCAAAGATATATGTCATTTCCGACAACCATCTTTGTTTGAATTTGGAAACAGCTTGGGAAACTTTTTGACTATATTGATATTTTCATATTTTTCTTTTGTTGTACAAAAAGAGCAAGGGCGTACGTCATTCCCAGCTGCTTGGATGCAAAATACAGTCACAACTTAAGAAAAGGGTTAAAAGATATATATATTTTTTTTTATTTAAATAGAGCAGCAATTATTTTAGAGTATATATAGTTTTTAAGGACTTTTGAAATGCCTTCATAGCAGCAATGAGTTGCTGGCTGTTTATTTTTCAGAGAAACTAAAGCTTAGCTCTGTTACTTGAAAGTGATTGTAATGCATGAGAGGCACAAACCTAACTGGGGCTATGCAGCTAGAATAACATATTTTAAGATATGACTCTTCACAGAAAGAAAACACTCCCTCCACTGTCACTATTGCTGTCCTTCTAACCCATTAATACATTGAAAGGATTCACGTTAATAAGTGCATTTTAGTACAATCTAGGAATTTAAATCAAATAATATACTTCCATAAAGAATGAGATGTAACTGCGCAGGAGGAGCTGAGTGTGTATGTTTCTTTTAAATTGACTTTTCCATGTCTTGTTCTACCTTTTGCCAAAATGTGACTTATCCTTCCATGTGCCATCCTCCTTTTATAGCTCTTCAGTGTCACAGGTGTTCTCAGCCCACAAAGTGGCAAAAAAAGGGGGCAGATAAAATATAATGCTACGGACTTGTTATCAGTTATATGTGAAAATGAAGCAGGTGATGCTTTTTATGGTTTAAAAATGCAAACTTATAGGGCCTTCATTTGGAAGTGCTCTCCATCGCCTTTGCCTAAGATCTTACTGTTGATTTGTGTCTAGACCGAACATCCCTGACTGAGAAACCGTTGCTTTAAATCAGATGCACTTTTGATGTTAAATGAATGTTCTGGAGTTTTTGTTCTCTTTACCAAATTCTTTTTTTTTTTTTACTTCAAATGTGAAATTTGTTTCATTTTTATTTATATTCCCGTGTCTATCCCAATTAGATTTTTATAAACAAAAATATATATATATATATATATATATATATGTGTGTATATATATGTATAGAAATATATTTTTTATATTTAGACTGTGTCAAATCTCATGATACTTTCAGGACTTTGTGTCTTTAAAAGTAAATCATTGAGAGCAGCTGGTTTTGCAGACATTACAGAATTGGGGTGTATAAATGGGTGGAAAACGAACTCTGGCTGCCTGGTTCTTGTTCCAGCTCCCAAAAAAAAACCACCTTTCCACACACGCTCAGCTATAGATTTAGATGACAGTGTTACCTGACAGGTTACGGAAACCTTGCATCATCTGACCATATACTGCTTTGACACATTGACGAGGTCTTATGAATGAAACCTTTCAAGGCTTAACATGCTGGGAGTATTTTTTACGTGATCTCAGTGTAACTGAAATGTAATTAAAGGGTGTATGTGTGAGCCAAAGACGAGCAGGATTGGAGCCAGTGCTGGATTTCAGAGTTCGCTGTTCAACCCTAGACGACGACTTTGTTTATCCCAGGGTTCAGACGAGAATGATCTGGGCAAAGGGCTGACTGCTGCCTTAAGGCTATAACGTGATAACGTTCAACGGGGCTGCTACTGGCTAAAGGCAGCTTAAATGTGTACAAATGCAAATAATGCCTCTTTCAGGAAAAGACAGTGAGATAAAGGACCCTGTGGTAAGCAAATGAATACAAAGTAGTTTTTTTTTTAGAGATCTATATATTATGTATCATGACAGGACTTGCAGTGCAAAGTCTAATGTATCGACTTTATTTTACAGTAAGGAAAGAAATAGTATGTTGCCCTCTCTGCAAAACAAATAAATTGTTTTGAAAAAAAGTGTTTGTCATTGTCTGTGCCTGTGTGGGCCAGCTGTGGCTCATGGAGACTCAGTGAGCCCAGTAAATGAAAGACTGACCTCATTGTTGGCAGTAAGAAGCTGCTTGATTGATGCACTCGTTCTTTCCTCTCTCGCCTTCGTTTTGTTTTCTTCCTCTATTTTTTTTTTTTTCTCTCATGAAGGAAAACAGGAGGCGGACACGGGAAGCAGAGATTTCTACATCCGTGTCTGGCTGTGAGATGTAGCAGATCCAACAAAGGGCCTTTTTGATGCAGAGATGCTTTGCTTTTGACAGGTTTGTTTTTATTGCCTTTATGTTAATTATATTTTTTTTACAGCACACAAGACTGATAATATGGTTGCTTTAGTACTTTCCTGTTCATTTTCACAGTAAAGATAGAGGAGCTGCATTGTACATGAAACCCTCTTTGTTTTCTCAAACATGGATGACGAGATGTATTTTCTCCAGATGAATCATGTCCACTCTACTTGGGAAAAGACTTCTCGGGAAGCAGAATTGTCAAATAAAATATACTCAACATTCTAGAGGATGACAATCACAATGGTCCAGTTTTATGATGTCTCTTATATTGAGGCAGAACAGATCAAACTGTTTAACATTCAAGGCCATTGTGTATATTTGTGTCCCCCTCTGCTTCCCTTTTGCTTGGTATGACATTTATTGGATGGATTGCCATAATATTTGACATCCCCTCCTTACAGGATGGACAGTAATCTCTTTGGTGATCATTTAACGTTTTCTCTAGCACCACCATCAGGTCACCATTTTAATTTTGTTCCACTTGTTTTTTGAGACCAAATACCCACAAAGTCTCAGGTGAGTATCTAGTATTTGGCAACATCTAGTGGTGAGGTTGCAGATAGCAACCAACTGAAACTTCCCCCATGTGCCTGCAAGAGGGGGTAGGAGAACTACGGTGGCCGACACGAAAACATGAAAAAGGGAATAGCCTTATCTACAGGCGTGAGGTTTGTTGTTCTGGGCTACTGTAGAAACAATGTCGGCCGGCTTTGTGAAAAGGACCCGCCCCCTTCGTAGATATAAACGGCTAATTTTATATTAATATTTGTAGAATTATACAATATTCATGTTTTTATGTCATTTAAGTAAAAGTATGTTTCTGTTGTGGTATTGCTTCATTTAGTTAAGTAAAATATTTGAATATTTCTTCCATTTTGGCACACAAGGATGTGCAGGAATTACGTAGTTAAATCATTTCCTTCGCAGAACAGCGCTGATCGTTTCACTGCTGGATCCCAGACTTGCATCTGTTTGCTTTTCGCTCCAAATTTAAAGTTTTTCTTGGCATCAATATTTCTTTCTGTGAGGGTGTTCTCTGCTTCCATTGTTTTGTCTGTTTTCACCTCTCCAATATTAACAAGTACATGCTTTTCTGTGATCCATTACAGTTTGTTGTATCATCCTCAGGCTCTTGCAAGGATTATATACTCTCTGATGGTTGAAATTTATATTGTTTAATGTAGAACAGGAATTTATGGTAAGTAACATATCCCGTGTTTCAGTAAATCAATGTTGGATTATGGACTAAGGCCTACTCCTCCTTTAATTTCCACCCTGTCCTGGAAATAAGGGCCTTGATGTAGAGATGAAGGTGGGGCTGAGTATTTCCAGCTCGTTAGTCAGAATTTAATTTGGTCTGTGGCCATCAGTGAGGGTGAGGGATGCCAGAGAAGAGGTTCACACTGAGTATTCTGGGTGTAAAAAAAAACAGAGCACAAAGCAAGTGTTGAGTGTTAAGCAGTTAAACTTAGCTGGCAGCCATGTTTCCTTGGCCTGAGATCAGACTGAGTCCAGCAGCATTAGGATTCTGCTTTCCCCTTGTAAGTCCTGCAAATGAAATGCTCTCCTCATGTCGGACACATGAATCAGCTGTTTGACTTGGCCCTCAGTGACTCCGGCAGCAGGGAGGGAAGAGTCTGCACCACTGCCCTTCTTCTCTCTCTCTCTCTCTGTGAATGTTTAATCTTCGTGACATATTACCTCAGTGACCAGAACTGAGGCAACGGCAGTGATTGTCTAAAACATCCAGAGAGCTGAAACAATTAGTGTCAACTTAATGATGCAACCCCGGCATTAATCCTTCGCGATGGAGCCTTTTAAATCAACAAATCTCCTCCAGACTTACAGTGTGCCATCTCATTTAACCTCTTTTAACAGAGACCAATTGGAATTCAAGACACCGTGTTGTTGTTTTGCTTCCTTAACGGCAATAACACTCGGCGGCCAGATAGCAGAGTAGTACGGTGCTTTATTCACTGTCTCCCAGTCCCACTGGTTTCCACCCTCTGTGATTGTATGACCCGGTAACAAAGAAGTCCTTTATGTCACACTGCTGTTGTGGTTTTACTACCTGTTGCAACGGCACAGCTAAATGATGATATCAGTGTTTTGTCTTCCTAACAACAAATAACACTTACACGTTAAATTGATGCTGGAAGATTTTAAAATGTGTGCTGTAAAGTTTTTGTCATTTCTCGGCTGTTTCCCACAACCAGGCAGCCATTGGGGTTCTTTCATTCCTGTCTCTTGTGGTGATAAGTGACAAAGAATAGGAAAATGAAATAGTTGAAAAATAAAATGAGCTAGGGAAAGATAATACGCTTTAATTAATCTTATCAAAGGAAATAAATACAGTTTTATATTTCTGTTTACACTAAATGTTTATGATTTAACTGTCAGTGTTATTTGTTGATGTTTCCAGATACATTTTCACTTGCCTGACAACCTCTTGCTGCTTTAAAAGGTTGTTAGACTATTTTGTAGTGAGTACGTTTGTAAATTTGTAGTAAATGAGAGATGCTGTGACAGTGTGTTGTGTCAAAGGACTCGAGTGTTTTAATTCTTCTTGTCTTCAGGCATGTACACTTGAAGAAGGAGAACAAACGGTCCGTCACAATCTCCACAAATCCAATAAAAAGATCAGCTGAAGTGTCCTGAGGTAGCCGGCCCTGCGGTTGTCAAGGTAATGGGTGAAAATGGTTTTGAAACGCAGCCTCTGTTAGTCCCTCTGGGGTTCTCCCTCCCTCCCTTTATCCCTCCCTTTATCCCTCCTTCCCTCCCACTACTCCACGTCCCGGCCATCCATCTGTCTTTGGAGTCCAACAGGACGTCTAATAACCCGACCGTAGTGAACACCCCAGAGTCCTCGGCTACAAACTACCCATGCAATAATAAGAGTGTGCTTGTGCTCCTGCAGCATGATGGTCAACCAACAGTAGATGGACAGTTACGTGTGATGTTGTTTTGTCGTGTTACTGAGCTGATAAATCGTAGCAAGAACATGGACACATTACATTCATCCATGTGTTCCAGGTCGTTGGCTCTGGTGCTTTTGACACTTTGATACACACTATATATATGTATTGGTGCGAAGTGGCACATGCTTCATTTTGTGTACAAAATTCTTTACCGAACAACATATTATTGATATTTAAAAAACATTTCATAGCACAAAATTCACTTTTGCAATACTCACCGGTCCGTCATTTGGGTTGTTTAATTTCAACAGCTACGAGTTCTTATTTTGTAACATTTGTGATAATCATAGTGGATTACTATCCCTCAACAAGGTGCATGTAAAGTATTAGTTTTGGGCACCTGACCGAATAAAATAACAGCTACAATTAAAAGCTAATTTTAATGGTTAACAAAGTGGGAAGAAAACTGAGATAAGAGCACAAAGTTATATGGAAAATTGTCACTTTAATCAAAGACAAATCTAATTCCATGATAACTTTTCCCCATTAGAGTCAGCATGTGTTTAGGGAATAATTGTAGGTTGTTATGTCCTTGTTATGTAATAAACTGTGATCCAAGGAGGAGAGAAAAAAAGCTTTCAGGTTCTGTCCTCCTACATGTTGTTTGTCTCCTTAGTGGAGGTGTAATTCCACAAAATCCCGCAGGCTTATTTGTTGGACATTGTGCAACACAACAAAACATTTAATATTTCACTCTGCCTCCCATGATTCCTAATTGATCTGAACTGTGATTCTGTTGTTGCTTTCTCTGATTAGAGTGTGAAGATCTCTTCCCAGCAGCTCCGCCCCTTTGTTCCATCAAGCTTTCTGTTTTTGTGAGAGCGCATGTGTGGTCAGGTTGAATTGGTGACCAGACCCTGTCACACAAATTCCTTTTCATTAAGCTGGAACAGATAGAAAGAGAGAAAAGGGTGAAAGTAAGAGAGAGAGAAAGAGAGTGAGTGAGTCACAGGCCTGGGTGGGGGGAGAGAGGGAGAAAGCCAAGAAACATTTGTAGTTGAGTGGACGAGCACAGACAATCCCTGGCACACAGCTCTTTGAGTGTCATGTAAACCACCCCTTCGCTCTCCCTTTTTGTCCCATTCACTGCCTGCCACCCTCCTTTCTCTCTGCCTCACCCTGTGGCCTCTGCTTTGGACTTGGGGGGGGGCTTCGCCTGCCTCTATAAAAACCTTGTTTGTGCCCTGAGTGAGCTTCATTCCACACCATGGATAGTCACAGAGCCCAGTCCTCGTACAGGAAGCGTTTTGGGCCTCAGGGCTCGGGCAGCATAGGTGTCCGAAATTCTTCCAACCGCATCTCCTGGCATGGCACCCCTCGCAACGTCACCTACTCCAGCCCGATGTCCCGGATCTCCTTGGGGAGCGCCGTGGACCGGCTGGACTTCCCAGCTGACTCCCTGATGAAGGCCCACTACAAGGAGACACGCACCAACGAGAAGATTGAGATGATGGGCCTGAATGACCGCTTCGCCAGCTTCATAGAGAAGGTGCGCCTTTTGGAGCAGCAGAACAAGGTGCTGGTGGGGGAGCTGAACCAGCTGAAGGTGAAGGAGCCCAGCCGCCTGGGGGACATCTACCAGGAGGAGCTGAGAGAGCTGCGCAGACAGGTGGACGGTCTCACTACCGGCAAAGCTCGGCAGGAGATAGAGAAGGACAACCTGGCTGCAGATCTGAACATGCTCAAGCAGAGGTAGGAGGAAGCAGGGCGGGACTCATGTGGGTGGAACACACTAGCACCACCTTGATATGTCTTATTTTCTTAACGTGACTGACTGTTGCACACCACTTGTTTTGCATTCTTGCTTGTACTTTCTGATGATGACAATACATTTAAGTTAAATTTGGAACTTCAAAAATGTACTGAAAGTTTGGAGATCAGCTCAATGCCTAATATACAGTATAAATGAAGAAAAAAGTCCTGCACAGCTTTGTGGACAATAGAAATATGTATTTAAAACATTAAAACATGTTCATAAGGCGCTAGGTTTAAAATTTAGATTAACTAATAAAACTAATAAAAATGCCATGTAACAGGAGGGAATGCGTACCAAACTCCTTCCTGCTTTGTGTCTATATCTGGGGTTTTACTCTCTGTATTTCTGTTTCATCTCCTGTAGAGTGTGCAAGACATTTTTGTTTTGTTTTCCTCTTCTATGCATCTTTTTGGTTCAAAGTAGCACCGCTTTTGGTCAACTTCGCTCTGTTTTAATGTTGATGCTGTTGTTGCTCTGGGATTTTGTAAAATACCAGGACGGTAGAAAAATAAATTCAGTGTGCTTAGATCTGAGGTCTCTCAAAACAAAATAAGACATGTTTGTTGCATAGATTTGGTTGATCTCTGATTCATTGGAACGCAGACCCCTGAGCTCTGACCGAGCGTTACTCCTGGATCCCTCTTTACAAACTTGATCCTGACTGAACCCCTCGTCGCCATTGAGTGAGTGCGGAGGAATGAGGCAAACACAATGGCAGCCTTCCACAAAGGAAGCAGACAGCCAGGCAGATGTTCTCTCGTCCAGTTACTCCAAAACACCGATTCACTGCAGTCGCAAATCCAGTTTATTTTTTATCTATGGAGCATATGTGGCATGAATCTATGATTTAATTTAGTACGGACAATAAGTGATTTAATGTCCTTGAGGTTGGAAAAGCCGACTCCTCTCTGCACTCTGATTACTACGCAGCTGCCGGTCCCCTGAAAGAAGGCAGAGTGAATAGTGATGGCCGTGGCTGAGAAGGTGAAAGGTCACTTTTGTGATACCATTCAGCAAACCCTGCATGAAGCTATACAGATGTTACCCAAAGTCTGGGCATTTATGTTTCCAAGCCTCAGATGGATTGCGGTGTGGAGTGTGTGTGTGTGTGTGTGTGTGAGCTCCATCCCGTGGGAAAGGCCTCTGGCTGTTAGATTGGAGTGAATGTGTAACGATGCAGAAGCTGCCCTTTCAGCTGAGCCCCCGTCGTCTCCTGAAGCACGAGGAGCAGCCCTGAAGCTCACAGTAAAATGCTTGAAATGTTTTTTTAGTTTCCACAGTTTGACTGTTAATATGCAGGAATGTCTCGTTTGAATTGCAGAAAACTGTATGTTTGTTTCTCTTTTACTGACAGACAAAACAATACTGACAGGCATGAGATCAAAAACGATATTTGATGGATTTTTGTTCTTTGAAAATATCCAAAAGAAATGTGTCATTAATGATACATGATGTGTTTTCCTGTTAATTGAGAATTGAAAATGATTAAGGTACTGCTTCAACAGAACAAAGAGTTGTTGACATTTGTTAACATGCAAATAATTATGCTACATAAACTGCAGCACAGTGTTAAACAGATTTTTCTTGAACGACAGCAGGAAAATAAGCAGTTTGTTTTGTGTGGTTTTCAATCAACATCGTCCACGATCACCTGTGAAGCACTTTATTTCAAGCTCTTCTTTTGCGACCTATAGGTTGCAAGATGAGATTGGCCTCCGACAGGATGCAGAAAACAATCTGATTGCCTACAGACAGGTAATTCGGCTGATATTTCCTTTTGAATTCCTTTCTAAATTCATTATGTCTGACTGTCCACCCTCATTCCTCTGTGTGCCTCATTCTTCGCATAGGATGTGGACGAGGCGGCTCTCAATCGGATCCAGTTGGAGAGGAAGATCGATGCCCTGCAGGAAGAGATAAACTTCCTGAAGAAGACTCATGATGAGGTAAGAATAAAATTGAAATAAAAAGCATTCTCAATCAACTTTAACTATCACTACCTTTACCTTTAACCACGTGTAACCACCTCATTGGAGCCTTTCTTCACTTCTTCCTCTTCCTTTCCCCCTCTCAGGAGCTGCGTGAGATACAGGAGCAGATCATGACCCAACAGGTGCATGTTGACCTGGATGTATCCAAACCAGACCTGACTGGTGCTCTGAGGGACATCAGGGTCCAATATGAAACCATGGCCTCCTCAAACATGCAAGAGACGGAGGACTGGTACCGATCCAAGGTCAGAAGACTCAAAGATATGCCTTTCATGAAGTGTGGGAAAAGGAGAATTAGAGTAAAAAATATTTTGAGGAGACGCTTACAGGCTTTTTGGACTATTTGCCTTTTGTACGCAGTTTGCTGACCTGACAGATGCAGCCAATCGAAACACAGAAGCCCTGCGCCAAGCCAAACAGGAGGCCAATGAGTACCGGCGTCAGCTCCAAGGGGTGACCTGCGATCTTGAGGCTCTCAGGGGGACAGTAAGTAGACTTAACCTCAGAAAACACAGCGTGTTAGGATGATACTTGCTCATGTTTTGACTCCACAAAATTACAGTGAAGTCAGACATCAGTGTCGAACATTAAAATAAAGCCTCAGTCTGCTACATTAGACGTTGGTGTTCATTACTCGGCCTTGTCTCTTCTCTTCGAGAACGAGTCTCTGGAACGCCAGCTCCGGGAGATGGAGGACCGCTTCGCCATGGAGACTTCTGGTTACCAGGATACAGTGAACCATCTGGAGGAGGACATCCACGCTCTGAAGGAAGAGATGGCGAGACACCTGCAGGAGTACCAGGACCTTCTCAACGTCAAGCTGGCCCTGGACATCGAGATCGCCACCTACAGGAAGCTGCTGGAGGGAGAGGAGAGCAGGTGAGCCAGAGCTCGGCAGACTGTTGGGTTTGACCCAATCAACAAATGTAAACAAGTAATGATAGGAAATACTCTTCCTTCTTCTTCATCCAGGATCACCATTCCAGTTCAGAGCTTTTCCAACCTACAGTTTAGAGGTCAGTATGAAATGTGATGGGAAAAATGGGTCTAATATTCTTTTGGGTGACTATGAAGCGAAATAATCGGTCATAATCTGTGTTCATGTTCACTGCTCCTATTGGAGTTAATAGACTCAGGACCTGCTGCTAGTCTCTAAAAGGGGCGGGGCAGTGGCGAGACCCACCTGACACAGATACAGGAAACTGACTCTCAGTGGGCCGTCTTCCTTCTGAACTATTCTGACATTCCTTGATGGATTTGTAATTGTTTTAGGGGCGGTCACTCTTATGTCCCCATCCTTTAAATATACTGTGTTAACTGTGTGTAACAGTACCTGATGGCTTACTAAGACATCATCGAACAAGAGGATAATGAACTTGTATTTCTTGGGACTGCACTTTCATCTGTTAGATACTAACCTGGAGACTAAAACCCCGGAGGCGCACGTGAAGAGGAGAATCCTGGTTCGAACGGTTGAGACCAGAGATGGGGAGGTATGTGCTTTTTAAAAACAGCACAGTTCAACTCACACACACTGAAGCGGGCCAATCTGCACATTGCACCTCTCACTCAGTCCCTCTGGAGGGCAATGTTGAACCCTTCAGTAGGTTTTCACACTCATTCACTGTCGCTCAACACACCTGATGTCATATGCAGTAAAAACTCACTTGGGATTTGCTACTTTTCTATTTTTAACTCTGGTGTCTTGTCTTTTCAGATCATTAAGGAATCAACAACTGAACACAAAGATCTTCCTTAAAGCTCAGTCCTCCTCATGATCTGAGGATTATTACAACGTATTGTTCCCAAACCCCAAAGCTGCCCCATCAGTCTTCACTTTATTTCATTTTTCTCTCCTTTCATCATCACCTTTACTGCCCTACAACCATGACATAGCCATTAATTACTCCTAGACCTCCCCAAAAACATCTTTATTCAGCTTTTGTACAGCTGTAAGTAGAATGTAGGTCACCCACCTTAAATGATCTGTAGCCTGTTCCAGTAAAAACTATTGGAAATCACTGGTAACTTGTTTGATTTTAATTCTGACTGACAGCCCAGATGTTTAGCATTGTTTCAGAGTAGCTGCCATAGAAGAGGCCTTGATCAGTAGCGATTGTGTTCAGCTAATATGTAGCATGGCGGAGGTTGACTCGTGGTTATGTGTATGTGAAATGTGCCGAGAGAAGTACAAGAGGAAGTTGAGTTTTTGCAGAGACCAGAATTGGATTTAGGCAGGAAATGAGAGGTATGTGTTTGCAGTTAAATTTGGACTGTTTTAGTTTTTTGTTTTTGTTTTACCTTACCTGGTGCTATTTTGCATTTCATTAATTTGTGCTAGCTGCAGCCACCTCTGCTTGTGTGTTGCTGCTTGTATAACCTGCAAAGGTGTTTTCAATTAGCGCATGCTAGTCTCACCTCTGGCTGATTAGACGTGTGCTCAGATCAGAGCTGGGTGGAAATCAGCAAACTGAATTCTGTATTTTGTTGATGTAACTTTTTCTCATGTTACAACCCTGAACCTCACAGAGCAGCCAAACAGTCTGCTATTGCTGCTTTTAAAGGGTAAAACTGCAAAACCAGGTGATACGACAACGCGTGTTATGTACGACAAACTGGACAGTCAGTGATCTGTAGACATTGTCATTGAGTTTACAGACATATAGCCTACAGTATATTTACCTTTACTGACACCAGGGAGGCACACAGGAGTCAAGCAAGATATGTTAGCAAAAACCAAAAAAATCTCAAAGACATCAGAAAAAGAGAGACAGCTGACAGGCATTCAAGATGAGATCACTGTAGAGCCCAAAATCAATCAAAGGTATGATGTTTGATGTATTCGTTTTGGCATCAGGATTTTCATTATCTCGCAAAACAACTTTCCTCCATCGCTTCACTTCTGCTCTTCTGCGCATCCTCTATTCATCACACACCCAGCTGGTGGCGTCTTCTCTCTTGAACACCACCTGATAAGACATGTTTTGACACCAGGACGCGCCAGGGCATGCCATCCAGCAGGGGTGATAGGCACAGATTCAGGTTGGAGGTGTGGAGGAGGTGTTTGGAAGCTGTCGTGTCCTCCAGGCCTCCAGTTCCTCCACCGATATCCCTCCTCCCAAATTCACCGGCCAAGTTTCTGTAGTGTTTGTCTGATATCAGAGAGAGAGAGAGAGAGAGAGATGGAGAGACAGCGGAAAGTGCTGTGGAGATAACCTCCAACAAATCCCACAGCAACAGAAACCCTTATTTTTTTAAATGTTTTGAAAGGGATGATGCAGGGGTGAAAAGGAAAAGGAGACCCGGAGGAAGGATGGATGGATGTCACAGCTCAAACACTGTGATCCAAGCCTCCTGCTTTGTTGGAAGTCCCGCTGACTGAAGCCGTGCTGACAGGCCCTGCCGCTAATGAAAGTAATGCTACACCGAAGCTGGCTCTGTCGCTTGTGCTCGTCGCCAAGGACACGCTGTGAATCTGTGGTCCCATGTGCCTCCCACCTGCTCCCCTCCACAACTTCCACTCCTGTCACTCAACCCCTTGTCCTGTTTCTCCCAATAACATGCAGCCCTCCCTTGTGTTCCCTTTGTTTGTTCATTTTAATGTCGATCTTAGATAGAACTTCTGACTCCTGAGTCTTGTAGCAGAGACACAGATGAATCCTGCTTTTTTTGGGGGGGAAGAACCCTCTGCAGGTGGGATATAACGTTAGCTCTGACCAATGCTGCACGCTGCGATGTTAAATTAACAACAATAAAACGTGGTTATTAGAGTTGATGTCTCTTTTTTCGTTTCCAAGCGTTCCATCCATATTTCATGCTAGTTCATGCGTCCGTAGTCGTGTGCGTTTACTTCTGATTCAATACTGACATTTATCAATCTCCTCCATCAAAAGTTTGATTCGATATAAATAGATGTTAGATTTTGTATGAAGGTTTTCCACATACATACAGTATATCAGGGAAATGAGGGTTATATATGCTGACAGGTAACTTGAGGCTACTGGAGGGATGACAGCAGCAGACAGACACTATTCATCATCTCGACTGATTGTTGCTGCACGTCGGCCAGGTCCTGCTGCTGAGCAGGTGGGTTCACTTGCTGTAATATCCCGGCTCATTGCAAGTGTTACTGTATATCCTGGCAGAAAGATAATTGCAGCCGAAAATAGAACTGCCTGAGATGCAGATGATCCACCTGCACTGGATTGCCAAACACCTGAACCCATGTTTCCCAAAAATGTCACTTCACAAGGTTTTCCCCCTGTCCCTCCTCTCTTTCATTGGAAGAATGTTAAGAAGGTTTTTCTTAACAGCCAGCAGCGAAGAATGATTATAATCACAACATGAGAATTGTTGCACATCTGGGATCTGATTGACTCTATTTGCTACAACAAATATTGATGTTTCTTCCAATTAGGGAAGCTTGAACCAACTTAACACTCAGTATGGTGACTGTTCTGTTTGTAAGGATTCAAGAGGTGTTTATGTGTTATATGTTATACGGGGAAATATATATATGTTTTATATATTGGTATTTTAATTTGAAGAAACAGCTGGTAGAGGATTTTCAAAGAGGCTAAGACTAAATGAAAAAAATTGAAGGCTCATTGTTATGCCCTCTCCTTTTTCATCGTCTGCCTTTATCGACATTCAACAACAACATAATGAAGGCTTGACAACATGAGAAACCTTCTCAATATGAAAACAAATTACAAATGCATCTTAGCATGGTTCCATTTGTGTAAATGACTCCAAGTCTTTTAAAGACCCAACATGGAAGTCCAGAATATCTAAGCATTTCACCGACACATGTGCCGTTAGTGGCGAAATGTTTTAACTTCTTTATTCAACTCATCATGAAGAGCATATTTGAGAGAAAACCCCTCACATAATGTAGCATTCTTTGGGATGATGTGTGTATTGAAGTGTGACTGAACGTGAAGTGTAACTGAGTGTGTGTAAAGTACACTTTGCACTGTATCTGTTTTGCACGGCTCTTATCAGAGGAATGGTGGGTCTCAGGTCTGCACAGAAGTCAACTCTGAGCTGAAGGAATTCCAGGCAGATAAAACTCTCAGGCAGTCGGGTCGTCTGGCTCTGAAACACTTTTCCATCCGGAGTTGCTGGGAAGGGGCGAAGATGAACATCTTTAAGCTTTTTATCTTCCCACAGCAGGTGCGAGGTGTCAACAGCTGTCATGTAAATAGAAAACTTGAAATCACACGGCCACGTTTTTTTACTATTCATAATGAAACAGCCGAAAACACAGTTTATACAGTTTCATATGAATTTCAAGTTTAACATATCCTGCTATTAGAAAACACAAACAGAAATACAACGTCCTCGGTGAAGTGCTTAAAATGCTTAAAACTTTTACATTTGCATTTTCAGTTCTTATGTGAGGAAGTAATAAGTGGGATTCTGCAGCTGGTCCTCCAAACTCACACTTATCGTCCAGTGTTGCAGCCAACTCTCATTGTCTTTACAGCTCTTTGTCTTTCGCTGCCCTCTGTAGTGCACATTCCTGTCTTACTTGGCTCTCACACTAAGGGGTCATGGGAAGGCATGTGTGCTCCTTGGGTTAATTTTAGCCCTCATTTCATCAAGGCCGTTGAGACAAAACACAGAGCAAACCACCTCAGCCTGTCTGCCGGGACCGTGAAGCCACCTCTGATCTCCAAACACCCTTTACAGACTGAACCGCTGTATCGCCAAATACATTTCACTTTAGACAAAGTGGAGCGATGACTTCTCAGATGCATAGGTCACCAACCTACTACTTAAGTCACCAAAGTACCAGCGTAGAGGATCATGAATGGTCTCCTTAAGACCTCTGTTTTAATGATTTCAAGTAGGTCACATATAGACTCAGTAAATCTCAAATATCCACTGAAAATAATAATTAAGGCTATTAATCAATTAAGGTGCTGTGTCAGCGTTGCTAGTGGAGACATATTGAGAAAGAGGAAGTATAGACTGGCCTCCAGTAAACATCACTCAGCCTAGCTGGTCAAGGAAACTCTTTTGTGGCAGCTATTCAAACAAAACTAACAATGTGCAGTGAGTGTGTGTGTCAAGAAGCCACTTTCAGCCTCATCATGTGACCTTTAAGTAGGTATACAATTGAAACGCCTGGATGTCTGCTGTGTCTCTGAATACTCAGCTTGTGCCAACTAAATGTCTCCTCATGAGGTTCAGGGAGATGATTGTAGTCTTTTAAAGTCATACGACTGAAGTTCAGGTGAAAACACACGTCATTAAAGTGTTTTTGTGTTTTGAAAGTCTGAATTAATCACATTTGTAATGCAGAAAGTCAGTCTCAAGAACAGAGATAGAGGCTGCTTCAACATACAAACGTTTAAATTTTCTGAAGGATTCAAAGAGGACAAGATACCACGCTCACACACACACACACACACACACACACACACACACACACACACACACACACACACACACTCACACACACACACACTCACACTCACACTCAAAAGCTTATCATGACTATAGATTGATATAATACTCCAGAAGTGTGATGGCAGCCACGGACAGAGAGAGAGAGAGAGAGAGAGGATGCTGCTATTTTGAGCTCAGAGACTTGTGATGTGGAGTTAAGCAGAGTAGACTGATGAGGGTCTGCACTCTGTCAGTGTCAGACCACCATCAATCATCCACGATATAATAAACATCACTCCAGGAAGTGGATTTCAAAATAAAACATCACATTATTAAGAAATACTGTGTGTTAAGTCATGCAATGTCCCCAAATTCCAACATATCCAGAAATTATTTGTCCCCAAATCATTGCCCCTTTTATAACATCTTAATTTATTATAGCCTTCCACTCTAAAATGTCATAAGCTTCGAGTAGATTTTGGAATTGGAATAATTTGAAGGCACTATAACAACAACCTGACTACATATAAATATTACCAAAATGGCATTATAAATACAAACAAATTCAGTGATTGTGAGAGAAAAACAAATCCCATGGCAAGGATTTCAGGGCACTAAAATTAATTACAAAATTTTGGGATTTGGGGGCGCTGTAAAAAATGTGGGGAATGTAACATAACTTATTTCGGACTACCACTAAACTACCCAAATTGGGGAAGGCATGCCATGGCTACATGACTCAATATTCACTCATACAGCCCGTGTCAGCTACCTTGAAACAAATTCCAATTTAGCTTGTAATCAGAGAAACAGAAAGACATTGCCTCTATTTTGAAAGTCAATCGATATGTACTTCCGTTTTTGCCCTGGTTAACTCAGAGTGACTAGTCGCAGCTCACAGCCGGTCCTGTCGAGCCGGGGTGGGGGGGAGGTGGAAGGGTAGAGGATCCAGGGAAACTGGCTCATAGGAGCCTGGTCTTCGCTGTACTCACCCTGCAGCGTCTAAACCTGAGAGAGAACGCTTCGATCATCAAAATAACAAACCGAGATATCCTGCAGCTTCTATTCACAACTTCTTCTACAAAAAACACGTTCTCTTCTTTGCCTCGAGGAAACCAAACAGCAAGGAACCAGTTTGTTTTTCTTTTTTTTAAATGCATATGGATTTTGAAGTATCCTAGTCTACCCCCCCCCCCCCCCCCCCAATATCCGCGTGCAACATCCTGCATATGCCATCACCCAGGCAACCAGAACCTCTCTCCATCACCCTCCTCCGGCTCTCACCACCATCATCTGCAGCCTCCGAGAGAAACCAAACCCTCCCTTTGACGCTCGTCCTCCAAGTGGAAGCTGATTTTTTGGCAATTCAAATTCTATTTTCTTAATTTTTTTTAAATTTTTTAAATTTTTTAAACTAGTAAGGTTCATGTGTCGGAGAAGTCTTTTCTCTCAGCACCAAAATGCCTGTGAGACGCGGTCATGTTGCGCTCCAGAACACCTACCTGGACACTATCATCAGGAAATTCGACGAGCAAAGTAAGTGCACATGATATAATGAAGTTTTCACCATGAGGTGCTGTCGAAGTGTGGGCACGCAGTTGGCCCTCCAGATAGCGATTATAAGAGCAAAGAAAGTGCGTTAAAAAAGAAGAAGTGTTTGCCCTCCATTACGGTACTGTGAGGTAATAATGTTCTCAGTCCCTGAATGGAAGAAAAAAAGGATTTCTGACAGGAAATGGTTATCATCAGAAGGAGCAGTGTGCCATCACAACATGCATATTTATGTGATTATTAAAATAAAGCATGGTTGTGAATGGAACAGCTGCTGGATGTAACACCATTTTGATCACAGTGATAAACAATATGGGTAAATGTTAGCCACACCATGTTGTCTGTTACAACAGGGCTACAGCCTATATCCTTTATTTGTCATATGAATTTAGACTCTTGAACAGGTGGCAGACGGACAGGCTTTTAATGTTGCATTGAAAAGTCTTATCTAATTTGTATCAGAGATGTTTGCTCACCTGATGTCTAATATAATGTTCCATTAGCTCACATGTTCCACTGAAGCGAGACCAGCGCTCACACATCTTTTTGTCCCTGTGATAAAACATTCATGTTGGATTTGATATCTTCTTTTAACCCATAGGGTTATTTATTTATTCATCTTTTATCTCTGTTTTACCTAAAGCTTTTGTACATCACACATCAGCAAGTTACATCTTTGTTCATGTACTTTATTGTTTAGAAATGCTACAAAACAATATTTTCAGTCTACTTATAAAGTCAGTTTTCCCTTGTAGGCCTAACTCTATGGACCACTAACCCTGACATGCTGATCAGATACGGACCAAACATGGAGAAATAGTTGCTCTCAGTTTTAGTGTGATTCAATCTGGCGGTAATAACACTTGAATCTCTGAAACCTCTATTATGTAACGCCTCTACTGTATGTCACTAAGTGTATAATGTGCACACGCAGCCACATGCACGTGCCTGACCAGGTGAGTGCACGTGCCACCGTGTTGCTGCTAAGCAACGGTGTGACGATCAGTGTTTCCCCTTTGAGCCTAAAGACTTTGGACGGGATGTGCTTTCCTCCAGAGGAGCTCGTCCATTTACTTTAAAGAGAGGGACTTAGGAGAGAGTCCCCTCCACTCATCTGTTCGGGCAGCAGACAGGGAAGAGTTGTTTAACCCAGTTCCACCGGAGGATAATAAAAGGGCCAGTCAGAGGATGTCCTCTTCATTCAGCTCACTGAACTCCTCCATTAGCAACCTTTGAACTAAACTGTCCTGCTTCACTTTCATGGTTGCTGATGCTGCGTACATTACAACCATCAATGACAGGGACTGGATGGTATGAGCATGGAACTATAGGCTGCTATTACGTGTATTTTTTTTTCTGAATAATGAATAACTTGCAGTTAATACTCAAAGGTTTGACATCGCAGAAAGAAAAACATTACTATGGTCCAGTTTCCAGTGGTGGAAGGAATATGCAGGTATCAATACAACAATGTAAAAATACACCATGACAAGTAAAATTCCTGCATTATACTCAAGTAAAAGAATGAGCTAAATGTACATGACAGACAAATTCTGCGACACAAATTTGTTTAATTTTTCAAACTTTTCTCTGATCTTTGCTTCTTTTATGAAATACTGGAGAGTTTCGTCTGTTTGGGCCCCAAATTTAAAAATATTTGAGAAGTTCAGAGGAGAAATATTTTTTTGGTGGAACTGCTAACAACTCCTGGACATCTGAAACATGACAAGCTGCCCAAATCTTGAGCAATGCGTTGTATTTTATCAGCCTATTGTATGTTTTTTAATGTATATTGCGTATTGAAAGCAAGATAATTAATACGCATGTGGGGTCGGGGCAGATATATTTGGGTGGACTTCTTAAATAAATTCCATATATGTGGAAACACTGCTATAGCCTCAAAGCAAAGATCATATAGATAAAGTAAAAACATCCCAAAGCATGTAAAACTAAAACGGTGAATGTACACAGTATCCAGTAGTGAAATCTAATTGAGTACATTTACTCAAATTCTAGGTGGACTATAGTGCTTTACCTGAATCTTTTCTTTTCATACCACTCTGTACTCTGTACTCCATTACATCTCAGAGGCTACTTTCTACTTCACTAAAATTATAGTTACTTGACAAATTAAGATTTAGTCTACAAAGAGCGTATAAATTATTGTCTTTTTATAAATTAGACTATGACAACAGTATATAAAACCATATATAAAAGTACAGCTCCACTTCAAGCAACCATAGCAGTAAAATTCTGCTTTTACATTAGTGCATGAGTCATAAAAATCTCATGATACAGTTATGAACATACACATGGGGTATTATTGTACATTGAGTAATTTTATGACTTTAAGTACATTTTCATGATGATATACTTCAGCAACCTTGTCATTGCAGGGCTGTTACTTGTAACAAAGTATTTCTATGGTGTGGTATTTGTATTTTTACTTGAGTAAAGGCATACTCCCTCCACCACTGGCAGTATGAATAGAGACGAGAACATAGAAACAATCCATCATAATAAAAAGATAATACCCTCGTCTAGCAGCATTATTATACGGGCACATACTTATTAGAAACAGCTGCATTATTCAAGTTTAATTTAAAAAAATGTCAGGTAAAATCTTACAGGCTAATCCTGATAAACGTCAACAACCTGTATTCCCATAAACTATGTGACAGCAGGTGTGACCGAGCCACAGAGGCTCTTATGTTAAGTGCCCACCTGCTTTTCCTCAGTCCCTGAGGATAAATTGTGACGTTAATAACATTAGCACCATGGAGAGGTGGACTTCATTAGCTCCACTTGGGTTGATTGTCGAGTGGAGATCATGCAGTGGAGTTTAAACACCATGTTCTTTACACTCTAAGTGCATTTGTATTATAATATTGTAAAGAATGTTTTAGTATCTAATCACTTAAAAAACAGTCAGTAGAATTAAATTAAATGTCGAATTGTAATGGTTGTTTTACCAAATGAAATGTTATTAGGCCCTAGAAGTGCATGGTAATGTTATAACAGCCACGATTGCAAAGCTCCAAAAGAGAGCTAACACGTGAAGCTGAAATGAAAGCTAGCTGCTGTGAGTGCCAGCTAGCCTTAGCTAAAACTAAATCCCCTTACTCTTTAATCCTGTTTCCTCCTGTAACTGAAAAAAATGACTTTTCACAATCCAAAGATGTTCAGTATTTATATAAATGAAGCAGCAGCTAAATCCAACCATTACAAAAAGTAACAGCGGCTAACGTTAGCCAAACTTGTCCTGCTAAAAGATTGCTAGCTAGCATAGCAAAGTAAGCTTCATTCCTTGAACTGCATTTTCTTTATTTAGTCAGCTCTCTGACTTTGAGGGCAGTATAGCAGACTTTCTTTCTCTTTATATTATGGGAAACGCCTTTTAGTAAAGCACCTTCTAACAATGTGTAAACTACTCTGAATACTCAACAATACTTTCAGTATTTTGGTAGCTTTTCTTTAAGTCTTTCATTCCTCACAGTGTTAACTGTTAGCTGTATCTGAATTGACTTAAACCCACAGTCACTATACCTCCACATAGATTTATTGCCTTTTTAAACAGGAATATGACGCTAACGTTTCCTCCTCCCTTCAGATCGCAAGTTTCTAATTGCCAACGCCCAGACGACAAACTGTGGCATCATCTACTGCAACGAAGGCTTCTGCGAGATGTTTGGTTTCGCCAGGGCAGAGATCATGCAGCAGCCCTGTACCTGCCAGTTCTTGGTGGGGCCCGGCACCATGAAGAGCGCCCTGGCCCAACTAGCTCAGGCCCTGCTTGGCTCAGAGGAGCTCAAGGTGGAGATCCTCTACTACGATAAGGAAGGTAAGACACCGGAGGAGAGAAGTGCTTGCAACCTCAGATACCTGGCCTAGTGGACAGCTTGGTTGTTATGTAAACAGTTAATCATAAAATTCATCCTCATGTTCCACTGTTTGACACTCCATCTTCTTACAAGAAACCTAATTGGACAGATTCCAGACTTTTACCCTAACTTTCATTTAGTAATTTGCTCCTATTTTGTCAGTTTGGCAGTCACTGAGCTTCATTTCTGATGGAGAAAATTCATATTAAGCTGTGTGCAGCAGATTGTTTGCTCCTGTGCTCTATGTAAACATTTTAGGATTTAGCTTATACAAAGTGATGAAACAAAAATTTACAACAGCTAACATCTCTTAAAAACACAAAATTGTTAGACCAGTTAATTTGTTTCAATAAATAATTGATATTACTTCTCATACAACAAGTAATATCACCAACAAGACTATCCGTGTTATTCTAGGAACATGCAGAAAGCTTTTAAAATCCTAACTAACTCAATAAGGTATTGCAGGTATTGCCCCTCCCATTTCCGTTAAAATCACATTTAAATTTTCTCATAAAAAATCAAACATGGAAATCACGATTCATCAGGAAGAAATAAGATAATCTCTCGCCACCATGTGAGGAGACAATTCACGGTGACCTGCCATGTTTTTCTTTCAGACCTTGCAGACTCTCCTTAATAATTAAAAATCAGTCATCATGAGGCTTTAAATCGCGTTGCGTGTTCTCGCCACTGATTGCACAGTTGCCTCCTCCGCAAAACCAGGCAGGCACGTTCACACACACGAACTCCAATCACTTCAATCATTCTCCGATGGGTGCACATTTATTTAGACTTACCTGTTCTGCCATATTGGTTTTTCTGGTACACCCTTAATCCCTGCTACCCTCCCACCTCAACAAACGTTTTTTCTGCTTTTTTTCCACATCCTCCACTTATACTTTTGTGCAAAACTTAATTTTTGCAAGCAGAAATATAATTATCACAGTTAGGGAAGCATGAAGGAATGAACAGTGTAGAGACCTAGAGATGGTGCAATTAAAAGCGTAATGAGAGAGCAGAGTAAAAATATCATAGCAGAAATAACAGAGCGAGACGGACGTTTAAACTTGGTATCAGTGGCATTTTACTGAACGCTCCCTCCTCTCAAAGCTCCATTTCCTCTTCACTCTCTGACTTCATCTTAATGCCACTAGTTCCAGACTAACCAGACCATCCGTTCAATTCCTCCCTCACCGTTTTATCACACAGAGTTACAGAAACACGAGGATAGAGGCACGCAAACACTCCAGGCTCAGGACGATTACTGTCATCAACCCATTCACTGTCTCCTCACATACACAGATACACACACACACACACACACACAACACATTATGTATTTTGCTACTTTGGACATTTGGGCATGGGGCATGCAGTCTAGAGCGCTGTTGTCATGGAAATGTAATCAGCATGCGGGCTCAAATCCACTAAGCATCTATTTCCTTTGTCTCCTGCTTCCTACTGTGCTTCCAGACTGAACAGGTAGAACAAAAACTGCGAACAAGTGGATACAATGTGATTCAGATTGGATGTGTGAATAGGACTGAATTGTGTGTATTTTTAGACCACGCTGATTGCAGAGTGAAGTTTATCCTGACGGATGTGTTGCTCATTTAGCCATTTTTAGCAAGTGTAGTGAAGCGTAATGGGGCAAATCAGATGGTTGCTATTTTCTCTTGTTGAGGGGGGGGTATAGCGGTCCCCGGTTCAAGTCCGAGTGCCCCCTGATTTCCTATTGAACTGTCTCTCTCTCTGTGTCTATAGGAACCTGTAGACCATGCCTGGTAGACGTTGTCCCCGTAAAAAACGAAGAAAGTCTTGTGATCATGTTCATCCTCGACTTCCAGGAGCTGATTGATCCTTCTCTCAAGACGTCAGGCCTCAAGCAGAGAGTTGCCAAAGGATTGATATACTGTAAACTCTTTAACATTTCACTTATAACTTACAAAAAACGATTGTATGTGAACATGATTTGTAGTAGATAACATTGGAGTTTTGTTAACAGCTGAGCTGAACACAGACTTTCCCCGTCAGGTCAGAATCGCAGGTTGAAGATGAGGCTACCGGTGCTGCGGTCCATGCGACAACCTTCACTGTCCAAAGATCAGTTTGAAGGAGTGGTAGTGGACTACCTGCAGGTGAGGTCACACATTCACAACACACCACAGGAGATAATACAATGCGGTACGCTGGCGTGTATGTCTTGCATTCTGCTGTAGTACATTCACGACAAACTCTTTTGGTGCAGGCTTTGTCCCAGTTTGACATTTAGCAGCGAGAATTATTTGAAATTCAAGGATTGATTGCTCTTCCCAAAGGATCCCAATGGGAAAACTGAGGGGGAGAAAATCTACCATTGTTGAGTTAATCTTACTGTTGTTTAGAGTTCTTTCATGTTTTGATGAGTCACTTCTTGTGTGAAACTATTTCCTGACACTATCCATACCTGATTTGTAAAACACAACACAATTTCAGTTTGAAATGCTGTAACTGTTGAAAGATAATCAATTTATTTTTTTGGAAATTAAATTATTATTTCTGTACACCTCAGACAAGGCTTTCTGCTCTCTGCCCTTGCCAGCCAAACAGCGAGGAAGTCCCGCTCAAAGAGTTTCGTATCCCATCCAAGGAGAGCTGCATGCAGTCTGAGACCGAAGCCCTGATAGAACAGGACCTTGATCCTCCATCCCTTGCAGCCCAGTCCTCCACCAAGCGGCGTTCCCTGCTGACAGACCGCCTGGACCCCAGCAACGCCTTCCTCATGGGCCCGCTACCTCGGAGCTGTTCTCGGGACAGCGTCCGCAGCCTTCGACGCGCCTCGTCACTGGACGACATTGATGGCATGAGGGCAGAATGGAGCAGTCGACCTGTGGACGTCCAAACCAACAGCAGTGAGTGTCTGACTGGGACGCTGAGAGCATTTCTGTATTTGTAACCGAAGGTTTGACTCACTCAACTTTGAAAATCATTGTAGTTTACCAAAACTGATACTTTTCTCCAAGAGATTTGTCAGTATTGAATTATGAAGGCAGAAGAGGGGTTCCCTTCCTCCAATGAGTCCATTATATTCTACGTAGGGACACCTCAGAGTACATTATCAATTATTTTACCAAGGCCACTTATGAAGGTTAAAGGAAAACAATTGCTTATATTAAAAATGTGTAATTTGTTTGTTTTTTTGGTCAGTTTAACCCATTCCTGCTCAAAGAAGCGTGACTATTGTTGCGATTAATACCTGCAATTTACTATAGTTTGCACAGAATGTTGGCTAAAATGTTGACTAAAACAGTTTGACTTGTCATATTATATTTTATATTTGGGCTTCTTTTGCCTTTATTAGATAGCGAAAGTAGAGCGACCACAGGAAGAGAGGGACGCAATAGTGATAAGTCTGACGGCACCACAAGTTATTCTGTTATATGATCTTAACACACCTGACAGCCAATCAGAAAGGAGTATTTACCATGGCCTTGGTATAGTATTTGTTACAATACTGAACATTTTGATATAAAAGGAAAGATGTAGCCGACCAGATATGATGAAATTGATGTAGAAGCTGCAAAAATCACAGAACTCCATCTTCCATAACAAGGAGAGCATTGCTCTGAGCGTATGCAGCCACCTGACAAATCAATCACTCTGTCACTGTGTGTGTGTGTGTGTGTGTGTGTGTGTGATTGTTTGTCTGATTCTGTGTGGGTTTGTGGTCCATTTGTGGTCCAATTGAACACTACTGCACAGATATATCGTCTTCTTCTTCTCAGGGGAAGTCTTTTGTGAGCAAACTATCATTTTTGTGCAGGTTCCAATCATACTCTCAATCTGTCCGTCACATTTTCTTTCATTTCATCACATTTGTACGTCCATCTCAGTCTTTGAGGCTGAGGGGAAATGCAGTCTGTCCTGATTCGCCTGTTGAGGGAAAGAAATAGTGGATGAACAAAAACATTTAGTTTCTAAAACATTTTCACTGTAACATCTCTTTTAACATTTGGTCAGGATTTGACCTTTAAACCTGGACACTTCATTTAGAAGTACATCAATGTGAATTAAAAAAAACCTCATAATTCGATCACATTTTCAGGTATTCGTTTTCTGTTTCTCGTCTCACCATAATTCATAGTTTTCCACAATCTGCTTGTGAATCTTAACTGTTGTTGTTGCCGCTCTCCGCCGTAGATCTGAAGCCGAGCGCTCTGAACTCTACGTCGGACTCAGACCTGATGAGACATCGGACCATCGGCCGCATCCCTCAGGTTACTCTCTCCTTCAGCTCGGACCGGTTGAGACCGCCTTCGCCCACTGAGATTGAAATCATTGCACCCAGCAAGATTAAAGACCGGGCACAGAATGTCACTGAGAAGGTCACTCACGTCACTCAGGTAAGACGAGTCCTTCAACATCTCAGTGAAAAAAGAGAAAATACTCTGACATTGTTGGTTGCTTTACCTTTTTTCATTTACAAATTAACATTGTTTTACTTATGCACTCATTGTAATTAGTAATTTTGTTCGATTATGATGACACAGAAGAGGCTGATCGTTTTCCTTGAAAATTATTGGATGACATTATCTTTTTTGAGTCCAGTTGAGCCTCATATTTAAAGGTTTCACAACAGCTTTGTCTGCTTTTTTTGGCCTGAACGTAAATATGTTTAACTCTCATCGGAAAAATAAATTATATTTATCACATCATATTACTCCTCCCGTCATCCTGTCAAGCGCAGCTTGTATGGCCATTTTTGTGGCTAATCTCACATCCAGTCGTTGTCTCTTCACATGGACACTTCAGATAAAGATGTTTTAAAAATGTTTATTGCTTCTGGCTCACTGAAGATGCAAAAAACACGTCTGCAGTCGCGGAGTGAAAGTGTGAGAGAATGATCTCACCTGAGGTGTGACATCTACGGCTCCAGCAGCACAACACTCTGATCAGCCACCTGTCGTCACACCGCGGGTGTGTCTGTTCACATTTTGGCACAATGTTACCTCACATGCAGCAGCGCAAGAAGCACCTCAATGGAAAAACACTGAAAGACGAGTTAAGTTCCTGCTTTTAAAAAATTGGACTTCATTGTGAAGAATGGTCCCCATCTGAATGTTAAACTACGGTAATTGGAGATAATGAAATAATGAAGAGCAGGGCAAAAGTCCTTGAGTTAAATGTCTAGACAATACTACACATTGTCTTGTTAAACCACACTTTCCTATCTTATATTACTATTAAATCTGACTCTGTAAAGTAACGTTTAACTGAAGCGTTCGATAAATAATGTGTGATACGAACCACAAGATTTACCTCAGAAATTCAGTGGAGAGAAAGTTGTCTCAGAAATTGGCGATAATATAAATATAATATAGGTCTGAGTTCTCTGAATGCTTTCTGGTTTCACAACTGCATTAGGCTTTTTCTTGCCTTTTCTTTGTACAGTTCTGCATTTAAGGAGGTACATTTAGGAAACATCTTTACACTGACAAACCACCACAACACACAACATAGGCCTTAGATTTGCATTGCTTCCGATAGCACATCAATTTATCATTAATCAGTGCCACATTTGCATGTTTTTTTGTGCAGCGCTATTACCCTATGCAACTGCTGCTGCCTTGGTGGTGGTGAGATGTCACTTCTTCACACCAGGGGGGGGAGAGAGTGGTATCAACAGCCGGCTACACAATGTGGAAGCAACGTGGCTTCTGTGGCCCTGGAAAAACCTGACAGGAGGAACAGACGGGCTCCTTGAATGTCTGGCAGAACACTTGAGTTGTTATCTGCACTCCGCTGACGTCATGTACAAGTTTGGATAAAAGAGTGTTTCTCTGTGTGAGTGTGTCAGTGGAGTGGAGTGTCAATAAGGGGTTTTCTACTCTTTATGTTTCTGTTGGAAGGTAGACGTGTTGCAGCTCTCTGTCACTGGTATGTCTCCTGTTGACAGACCGCACGCGGGACGTCTTCATCTTCCAGAAATGTGTCTTTAAATCTTGCTTTTTGGTAAAAACAGGGGGCTGAGGTATTTGTTCACTTGTTTCCAGTGCATACAACTTGTTTCAGTAGCTGATTTAAAAATATTGTATAAATGAAGTATCTTGTGGCGATTTATGAATCTCCCTCATTTTGTGATATTACTTCTTGGACATTTAAAAGGATTTAGTTGCATTAAAAATGATTAATTATCCGCTCACAGTTAAAGATATTTCATCTTGTGATGTGTTTTGGATTGATACTGTGTAAATCCTTTTGCATTAGGTTATGCTTTGGAGTTTCAGCTGTCGAACACTATATTTACTGAAGGTCTTTGGATTTTCAGCGGATGAGAGCTCTATTGTTTTACTTTTTTTATTAAGAAGGTAGCAAAACAAGCATTTGTTTTAAAATGTGGTGCTTAAAATGTCCTTGATTGTTAGTTAGTGATAGTTATTCTCAGTACTGCTGTATCTGTATGTAGCCCAACGTATAGACGGTAACTAGCAGCTTGGAGAACGGGGGGGGGACTCCCTGTTGATTGTGTGGGAGTGTGTGTGCGGATGCTTCACAGACAGTCTGTGAGAGCAGAGAGAGGTTCTGGTGAGATGTAGTTATGAAAGCGAGTAAAAAGGGTGACGGCTGTGAGGCTATTGAGCGGCACTTGGTGGCTTGACGCTGATGCCGGTGACCTTGGCCTCTGGAGCTAATGGAAGCGGAGGACAGCACGCATGCTCTCTGCGCTTCTGTCAAACCAGCGACTGCAGTCCCCTCTAGCCGTCTTCATGCTGGTGTCAGTCTGAGTTCTTGTCCGGTTTTAACAGCTTGACCCACGGGGGTATCAGAGTCGTGGGGTGACAGACGAATGTGAAGCCCTGAAGCTCGGCTTTCAGGTCACAGCAAAGCTGCTGCTGTCATGTGAGCACTAACGGTGGCGGTGATCAATAACCCCGCCAAGTGCAATTTTGCCTAAAGAATTAATATGTTGTTTACATGTTACTAAATCTATATGCAAACATTGCCTTTACTTTGTGTTCTGTGCCGTTATACAATAATATTGTTCATGATAGCGCCTTTCTAATTGGATTTCGATTGGCACCTTACAAAAAGGGAAATGAAGGTTGTCATCGATCTTTGTTCATATTGATTTGTCTGCATAACATGAAACACACAGTGTGATGGACTAGACTGTAGCTTGTAAAAGATTGTAGAAAAGCACCCGGCACACTGTTACTGCTGTGTGTGTGGTGCCCCCTGGCTTTGAATGAGCTCACAGCAGGAGACTGTGGAGATTCAGTTTGAATTAAATAGAACTTGAAGTGCACGTGTTAACACGGGTGTATACTCACAATGAAGTATTATGATCTTAACATGCTCAGTGATCAAACTCATTGTTCAAGAGCAGCCATCAAGCACACGTTTATCAAAATATAAGAGGATACAATACTGTCCTCCAATATACTGTGGGAATTCCCCCAAACATTTCTGGCCACTTTGCCTCCTTCAGAGTGAAATATGAGGTTGTTTCTGGCTTCTTTAAGTACAATCAGTTAATGAATTAGCCATGGCCATATTGACTTAAAAGATACTATATTTTAATGACTATTTGTAACTTATAAAACATCACATGGGCTCAGAACAAATACACAAATAAGTAGACGTGGTGGTAACACATTGCATGTAAATACAGAAATATTTCCAGAATTATTTCTCAAGGAGCTAAATCAGGCTGCCTATATCAACAGGGGAGTGTATCCAGTGGAATGCTGGAGGAAAGCTACTTTGGCTTTTCCCAGTTATTGCTTGTTGAGCACCAGTTGAGGAGGAGGATGCTGTCATTCGCCACAGGATCATTTGTTCATGTTTGAAGGAGGATCCCACGGTGAGGGCTGGGCTACAGGGAGGGAGGAGAGAGCAGGAGGGAGCGGGATACAGATGGATGGATAGGGGTTTCCTCCCCCTCTCTCTCTCTCTTGCACTCTCTTCTCTAGCTGTTTACCCCGTGGTGCCCTTCAGCATGAGCTTCAAGCACAAACTTCAGCCTGTGAGTACCTCAGCCTTACTGGGTCTCTCACGCTCAACTTCCCTGTTTATTTGTTGTCCCTTTCCCTCCTCTTGCTCCCTCCCGTCATCCTCCACCTCACCCTTCGTGCTTACCTTCTGTAGCGCCACAGGTGAACAACATCAGCTTTATCCATGTTAAGCTGATGCCATGTCGCCTGGCTATGACAAGGTATTGCCTGTCTATTTGTGACAAGTCACCAATTTAGTCTTGCAGCTTTTATAACATTTTGCTTTTGAGTTGCACCTGTTTTAGGTTTACGGAGAGGGTGTTTTAAGTGCAGCAGTTGGTTTGTGTGTTTATGTTTAGAGTGAAATAAGACAAGCATGAGGACATTTTGCAAGAAGACAATTAAGTAAAATTAGTTGTTACAGATTTTGCACTTTGCTTTGTGACTTTATTCAAAAGGATATAAGTAGTATTTTCTGGTTTTCATAGCAGATGACCTACAATCCACAGTCTGTCAATCCACAATATTTAGTATTATCACACTGGCTTTTGTGATATATATCCTGTTCAGTCTTTAAGCTTCTTTTGTATTTTACACCTCAACTGCCTTCTCAATCAAACACATGTGATCAAATGTATTAACAGTGAACTCTTTCTATGTTAATTATAAAGTCAGAGTAATGACACAGAGCTGTTGCGTGCCAACTGGCGGTGGCAGTTGTTCTCTGGTCCTCATTATGCATTCGAGCTGTGCCCAACATCAATAACTTAACATTTCTTGGATGAGTGAACTTTTGCTCGTGTGTTTACGTTGTCATTGCTGTGTTGTCTTTTCACATCTGTTCAGCTGCTGTGGTCATTTGCTGACACACAAAGGAGTGCCAGAGGTTGTTGTGTTCAGTGAATCCTGTGAGGTTTCCCACCTTGTTTCCTAACACTGTGCGCTGTCTATTGGTCATTAATAAAAAATGATTTATGGAGCAAGAGCAGAAGCCATCATCCCGCTGTCATTGATGCCACTGCATGCTGTAAAGGGAAACTGTACAAGCCTTGGTTATTCCGAGATCGAACTTCAGTTCCCCTCTGGTTTTTTTTTGGTTTACCAAATATGGCCATGAACATTCAGTAACTTTTTTAATGTAGCGCTTTGTCCTTAAGAGGAAATGTACTTTTAGTATGTCTGACCGCTGTTGTCATCTAAGCTGGGAAAGTGGAAAGAAGAACTAGAGTCTAAATAGACGATACTATGTTAGACTTTCCTCGTGTTCCCTATGTGAGTTTAGTTTTTCACACCGCTTCTTTTGTCAGGCAAAAATGCAAATAAGCGTCAAAACACTGGAGGGTTTGTGAGGAAATGGAAAGACAACAATGCACAAAGAGTATTTCTTAACATGGGTTAGTAAGCTAGTGTCAATATGAGTGTCAGCAGCGGGCCATCAGAAATATTCAATTTGTTGGAGTAGAGCATTTTTACACCAGCAATGACCTAACCTTTCAGAATGAGCTAAAGTCACTCCTCTGCATGGCTCCCAATCGATGCCAGCACTTATTTTGGTCCACAATTGATCAGAACACTCGTAGGAGAGGTCACATGGTCTCAATAAAGTGTTGATCACATGGTGCAACAGTGGCAGGTGAGGCTGCAGTGGGCTCTTTAAAAACAGCAGTTAGCGATTAGATTTTTTTAAAGTGCCTGTGGAGTGAGGATAGAGCTGCACAGAGACTCTGTTAGAGATGAGTTTGTGGTTTTTGTAGAAGTCTGTGGTTTTTGGGCAAGAAAGTGATGCAAGAGAGAAGATGGCCACTAAAGAGCAGGCAGGTAGGGCTGCAGAGGGTTTGGAGGAGCCTCCTCCTCTGCTGCTGTGGCCGACACCAGGATGAGAACGTGGACATGGAGGCCCTAGTTGTCGTACCGGTCAGTAGGGTCGTAACACTCATCGCTTTAATGACTCGTGTTCTGTTTACTTTTGTGTTGGTCTGCTTGTTAACGCAATTAGACAAATCACTCAGGGAGGGGTGGTAACACTGGACGGGGCTTTGTGTTAATGTTTTTTTGCCTTGCCGGAGTTCTTACTTTTCTTTTTGCTGCATTCAAAATGTTGCAGTGTGGACATGTTGCCATTAAGGGGCTGTGCCATTTTCTCCTGGTGAGAATCTTTGTGAGACTGTCGTTAGTTACCTCTCAAACACAGAATGTTACACAATAAAGCCTGACTGGCTTTGGCATATAGTGTCAAGCCACAAAACAAGCATTAAAACATAGTGTGTGCAGCAGCCAATCATTTCTGCATACACAGTCCCTGCGACTTTATTCTGTGAATATTCTGGAGTTAATCATGAAATCAAATCTTTCTCATGTCAAGTGCAGTGTCAGACATGTTGTAGTTATAGTTTTTTCAAGTGAGTGTTGGCTGTTTTGTGTAGGAGATGAACTACTAAAATAGAAACAACATATTGTTTTTAAACCATTGAAAACAACAGTATCTGCCCTGTTTGTCTTCAAGTCTAAGCTGTTTACCCAAAATATAAAAGTGGAGGGTGAATTATGGGGCCACTAGTCATGAATTCGCTGTCCTACCTCCCTTATCAATAACATCCTCACCACCCTGTCCGTCTCTCTTTAGGTGTTGTCCCTCGGTGCTGACGTGCTGCCAGAGTACAAGCTCCAGGCCCCACGCATCCACAAATGGACCATCCTTCACTACAGCCCCTTCAAAGCGGTGTGGGACTGGGTCATCCTGCTGCTGGTCATCTACACCGCCGTCTTCACGCCGTACTCGGCCGCCTTCCTTCTCAACGAGGTGGAGGAAGAGTGGAGGAGAACTTGCGGCTACACCTGCAACCCGCTCAACGTGGTGGATCTGGTGGTGGATGTCATGTTCATCGTGGACATCCTCATCAACTTCAGGACCACCTACGTCAACCACAACGACGAGGTGGTCAGCCACCCAGGACGCATCGCGCAGCACTACTTCAAGGGCTGGTTCCTCATTGACATTGTGGCTGCCATCCCCTTCGATCTGCTCATATTCCGCACCGGGTCTGAGGAGGTGAGAAAGAAGGGGAGAAAACGGCCTCGCAACATCAGCGTACATTTTAATTTGTTCGATGTCTGAAAAAGATAAATACAGACAAAAGGTCAAACAAAAGTGCGTGTAGAAAATAACATCAGTGAGTGTTCTATTTATGCATCTCAGTAGCTCTTGCCAGTGAGCCAACTAAATAGAATGCAGCCATTAGTCATGTTATCAGTTACGCCTGTCTATTCCTCAACATGACCAAGCTCAAATCCAGCTATCTCCACTGTATCCCTATAAAATCATGGCAGAGATGACAAGGAGTTCAACTCATTTGCATTAGTAGATAATAAGGAGAGAAAACCCAGTCAGTATGTTTCAGTTTTTCAGAGAGACCAAAGAAATTCTCTCAAGGAACCCCTTTGAGTTGCAGATGCTAACAGAGGCTAGCGGAGTGGGTAGGACTCTCTATTGAATCGACCTTGAAACATTCAATGTGGGTTGAACAATGGAGGGTTGTATTCTACTTTGCTGACACATCAACCCCTTTTTGGACGAGAACACCACTGACCGGTTTTCTGAATTGCAAACTTGAAAAACGGTTATTGAATTAATTGGAAACAAGAAACAGGTTATGCAGTTGCAGAAAAATTGTTTTCACACTGTGTTTTCAGTTCATGAAAGTTAATTGTCACACTTTGTGTCGACTTAAATGTCTTTTTCAGCGTTTGGCAGTACTTAGCTCCACCCTCTCGCTTTACCTCTGGTTGCAGAAATCCAAGATGCCGACAGCTAAAAACGCCAAAATCAAGGCTTGAAAATGTTAGTCCACAAACCAATGGTTGGTGTCACAGTGACTACATCTACTTTTTATATTCAATCTATTCATGCAACAAAGGACCCAAGGCCGGAATCAAACCCAGGACATTGCAGTTAGATGGCACGCTCTGTAACATCTTGGCTACTAAGACACTCTGCAAAACCATTGTTGATACAACAACTCTAACCAGTTGTTGGCAACACTCAACAATTTTGAGACAGAGTGAATCAATTTGTTGTCTTAACGTCTTTGCGACTTCACTGATTTGTCCAACGTTCAGATCTTGGGTTTGGTTGATTATGGAGTTTTTCCCAGACTGAACTTGCAAGATTTTGGTTATCATTTTTGAGACTGTAACATGTTCGTGGTGGGGTGTGGGCGATTTCAGGTCAGTTAGGTGTTCGCTTACTTGCATGCTTCCATTTAAGTATCAATACACTTAATATCTGCAGCCAAATAGTGTGTTTGAACCCCAGTGATGAATGATACTGGTTTGAGCACATTTTACAGTGGCACAAGAGCTTCACTAACATGAAGTCTACTCTCTCTCCACCAGCCTCAGACAACCACTCTGATTGGATTACTGAAAACAGCCAGACTGCTGAGGTTGGTACGAGTGGCCAGGAAGTTGGACCGCTACTCAGAATATGGAGCTGCGGTCCTTTTCCTCCTCATGTGCACCTTTGCCCTCATCGCTCATTGGCTGGCCTGTATCTGGTATGCCATCGGCAACGTGGAGCGCACGAGTTCTGCACGCATCGGAGGATTGAAGATTGGCTGGCTGGACAACCTGGCTGAACAGATCGGTAAACAGTACAATGATAGTGACCCAGCATCGGGCCCCTCCATCAAGGACAAGTATGTTACAGCCCTGTACTTCACCTTCAGCAGCCTGACCAGTGTGGGGTTTGGGAACGTCTCCCCCAACACCAACCCAGAGAAGATCTTCTCCATCTGTGTCATGCTCATTGGCTGTGAGTAGAGTGGGAGTGAGTCAGAAATCAGAGCAGCCTCTGGAGCAAATAAAATACAGTTAGCGGCTAAAGCGGCTTTCATTTTTTTAAGTATTGGCATGTGCAAAAAATAAAAGACAGAATCAGTGTGAAAACCTTTGTCACCAAAGTTTAGAATCCTGAATCTTTTGTTCGTGATTTGATTGGATCAACCAATGGTGGCAATAGTTAGTCTTCGTATTGTTTTCATGCAATATAATTCAGACATTCTGTGTTTCTAAACACAAATGTGTTGTTATGGTGGGACAGAATGTGAACCAGAACTAACACTACAATGGGACAGCATTATTAGTGTTCACAAGGCGACTCATTGAAACATCCATACATTGACATATTAGTCAAAAGCAAGTATGACGGATGGTGCTGAATTTCATCCTTCAATATTGTGTTTAAATGCATGTTGATTTAAAATACAGAATTTTCTTTTGCATGTTACCCTGGTTTTGTAAAATAGCTATTTTCAAAATTGAACATTTATCCTTAATAATCAATTCCTCCAACATACAGTATTTCTGTCATCTGTCCCATGCAGCTCTGATGTACGCCAGTATCTTTGGTAACGTGTCGGCAATCATTCAGAGACTGTACTCGGGCACGGCCCGGTATCACACCCAGATGCTGCGGGTCAAAGAGTTCATCCGTTTCCACCAGATCCCAGGAGGCCTGCGACAGAGGCTGGAGGAGTACTTCCAACATGCCTGGTCCTACACCAACGGCATCGACATGAACGCCGTAAGTCTTGTAAATCGATCATACACACACAGGGTCTTGCTCTAGTTTACAGGAGGCGAAAGACTTACGTTTGGGAAGGAATATTTAGCTGGAAAATTGGTTGCCTAGACAGTATAAGGGATGGAATTGTTGCGATATTCTATAACAGAAAAACACTGTGTTGTCTGTGGGGGTATAGCTCAGTGGTAGAGCATTTAACTGCAGATCAAGAGGTCCCCAGTTCAACTCTGGGTGCCCCCTGTCCATTCTGTTATTACAATTGAATGTTTGGTCTTCATAATCACGATTGCTGTTCTTGCCACTCAACTGGTACAAATATTATGACAAAATCATTAGAAAACATGCTGGTTTCTGAAGATTAGCTTGCTGTACAGAATGTGAGAAAATGTTGTTTTGCTACAGAGTTTTTTTTTTTGCAATATTCCAAAATCCAATGGAAATGGAAAAATCCCATTTGCTTTTTGTTGAGGGGACCAGTGTAATACTAATTTTGGGGCTGGCCTTAAAAATACTTCCTTGCAGAACTCTATGACCCAGACCCAAACCTGTATCAAAGTCAGCTTTTCCCCCCTCTGCTTCAAACAGGTTTTAGGGATTCAGACGAGCTACCATATAGAAACATTAAAACATCATCTACACACACACACACACACACACAACCTGTCAAACCTGGGAAATATAACAGAAAGGTTTGTCATTTGCTAACATTTTGGTTTTAGAAATGATTTGCCATCCTGCCTCTAGAGGGCACATGCAGGCACTCTTAAATGCATCACCAACATACTCACTATGCAAACACAGCAGGTGTTTGAAAATAATCACCTGTGACTCAGCATCATGTGTGGGGGTATAGCTCAGTGGTAGAGCATTTGACTGCAGATCAAGAGGTCCCCAGTTCAAATCTGGGTGCCCCCTTTTTACTTTAAATACACAGGAGTGTTCTTACGAAGCTTGAACAAATGGGAGACTGTAATTTTAGCGATGCTGTGCGTCATATTGCTGTAATGGCTTGAGCTGCGAACAGCGCTGGAGCGTTACACAGTCAGAGCGCAGCATTAGTGCCTGCCAATTCAATGTGTGAACAGATAATCACTGGGAGCCGCTGTCCTTTGTACGCTGCCTGAATCAATCTGACACAATCTGCTCTCCTTCTCTCACCCCACATTTCCCTTATTATGTACCTTTCAGATTCATTTAGCATTTCCCCATTTTAGATGAAGTGGTTTTGTAGATACAGGTCAAACAGATACAGGGAAAAAAAAATACGAATATCATGGAGAAATATTTCCACTAGATTTACCCGATGCCCTCTGTTGCCCTGCAGGTTTTAAAGGGTTTTCCTGAGTGTCTGCAGGCTGACATCTGCCTCCATTTGAACCGCAGCTTGCTACAGAACTGCAAAGCTTTTCGAGGTGCCAACAAAGGCTGCCTGCGGGCTTTGGCGATGCGATTCAAGACCACCCACGCTCCACCGGGTGACACTCTGGTCCACAGTGGGGACATTCTCACCGCTGTCTACTTCATTTCCAGAGGCTCTATAGAGATCCTCAGGGACGATGTGGTGGTGGCCATACTAGGTGAGCTGCAAGCTACAGTTGAGGTTCTGCTTACTTTGTCCCTTTTCCATCTATTATTTTCATTATCAGTCAGTCAGTTAAATAATCAATAAATCATTTCACTTTGAAAATGTCAATAATAATGACCAATGCCCATTACAAATAACCAGAGTCTTGAAATAGCAAAAAAAAATCGTAATTTGTTTCTCCCTTTTATCACTTTTTTGTGTCTGTTTTTAGTCCACCTTCTCTGTGACAAAGCCACAGCCGCAACTCACACTGCCCCAAACACTCACAACACGCGCACACACTCTGTGTGTGTTCTCTGTGTGTTGTGTTGCCAGAGGTGTTTGGGCACAGCTCCACTTCCATTCCACAGTGGCATTGATCATCAATAGGCCCACACACAGCAATCGAGGCTGCATAGGTCATGTCTTTCCCAGCTGTGATCATTCACTTGTTTTGAGCAGCAGTGCTGTTGAGGATCAGTGTCACTCTGGTGCTTTTGTTTTTCATTAGCTTTGGATCAGATTCATCCATCACAATGTTGTCAGTTAACTATTTTCACTGTTACTAGCAATGACTTGCTCACTTAGTCAAACATCTATTGATTTACTCTCACTTTTTCCCCGTGCTCTTCTTTCCTTTTGTCATGATTTCCATAGGAAAGAACGACATCTTTGGTGAGTCCATCAGTCTGTATGGGAGGCCAGGTAAATCCAGCGCTGACGTCAGGGCTTTGACCTACTGCGATCTTCACAAGATCCTGAGAGACGACCTGCTGGAAGTGCTGGACATGTATCCCGACTTCTCCGATGTGTTCTGGAACAACTTGGAGATCACCTTCAACCTGAGAGATGTGAGTGCCATCAGAGGGCGATGTTACACGTAGAAATACCATCCTTACAGTGGCCTCATCCCTTTTGCATAATCTGTGCTTTTGTTTTTGCCTCAAGGCTGAAGAAAACAAGTTTTAACCAGTTCTCATTTTATGAATTAATGAATGAAGACCTTAAATAGGTACACTGTGCAGTTGACGTTATACTCAAACATGGTGTGAATACATTTAACATTTCACACTAAGATTGATGCCAAAATCAATTTCCTGCCTCATGAAACATTTGTAAAATTGCCTTGAAATGTATCGGCTTGTGATCGTTTTTTTAATCCTTTTACTGGCATATCTCCTCCATTTATGGCACTTGACTGCCTCTATGCACAGCATGCGCAGCAAGACATTGCTCTAGCACCACAAGGGGTCACAGACTCCACAGGGTGCCTTAAAGCGGTGAAAGAAAAAAGACATCACTTAGTCGTACCTGCTTAGACTATTTCTTCTCAGTGTTATGTTGTATCCCTCTCCCTATGTTCTGAGAAATATTCTGTCCTAAACGACTCAGAAAATGACTTTTGGTAACACACCTGCTATACCTGGGCCTATTGTTTATGTGCTGGTGCGTTTTTCTTTTTCTTGGGGATCCCTGGCTGCTTCAATGTGGATTATTAGATTTATCATACATAATGATGTAAGAATAATCCAAGAATGCATATATCCTTTAAGTATGAGATCCGGTGTGTAGTTTTGAATTACTGAAGCTGATATGTATCAGGCAGATATAATACAGCAGCCAACCCCGGGCAGGGACTCTGAATGTGGCTACCGCCGGACAAGGCATCGGAGAGGCTCCCTGCGTCGCCGAAACCGACCAGGTGAGTGACGGACAAGGCCGAACACGCTTCCACATGTTTCTGTTTTGACTAACCTCCACATTGTCTTATACTGGCGGTCCTGTGACAATGTCTGTACAGACGGCATGGACCGTGAAGACTCTTACCCCGATCAGTCCTGTCCAATGGCAAACCACCACCAGGGCACGATGGCAGAATCCCATTGGGAAGACCTCTGCAGCAGCGCGAGCATCTGTTCACAGTCGAGCGATGAGCGAGATGAGGAACTGAAGTCCATGGGACATAGCAAAGGGGAGCTGTGCCTCGCCAGGGGTGACACCAGAGACTACCCCCCGGCAGTGGTCAACCTCCTGCCTCACAGTGGACCCTCGGCTGGGATGGGACCGCCTGTAGACCTCGGAGGACCACCATACTCAGGTAAAGACTACCTACAAGCCCTTCATAGGTCATGTCTGGGTAGTCTCTAATAGGCCCGATGGAGCCTTGAAACATTTTCGAGGGGTACCAAATTCATTTTTACTTCACAATTCCATCTGTGTCCTCTTCAGCACTTTCCCGGGCCTCATAAGGTTTACTAAGCCATAGATTTCCTACATGTCTTTCTCTACTTTGAGGATGACATCACATGCCACCATGCTTCTCCGGGCGTGTCGGGGACATCATGTCTTTAATGAAATGAGAAAAAATTGCCAAATATCTATAAAAAAATGTGGGACTCCTCTTTTTGAATAAAGTGATGACGTGTAAATGCCATTTGATGAAGTTGGTAACATTTGAAAAAAAAAAAAAACCTAACCCATAAAATATTGAGCCAAAATGGAAAAAGTGAATGTTGTTTTGCAAAGCATAGAAAGATAATACATGTGTGTATTTTTGGAAAAGCTTTTTTTAAGTGGCTGCAACTATAGTATATTACTTATGAAATAGACAACATTTAGTGCATTAATATAGCAGCAAACGACTATTTGCTATGTAAAGAGATAGTGGAGTAATGTCAACCTGAGCAGAGAGTGAAGTCACTCTCCCTCTGTGTGTGTTGTTATCCACTCTTCACCTTGCTTTGTTGACATAGTCGGGACGGCAGCACGTGCTTTTAGTGCATGTTAGTGCATTAGTGCATGTGAGCTTGCCCCACTGGTTAGCTCACAGCTGCTGCTCTGCATTGTTCTCACTGATAACTCCGCCCAGACAGTGTAAACAGACTGGTTTTCCAAGCCCACCTGTTTTTTCCCACCTGTTTTATGATTTTTGCTAAACAGAAAATATAGCGTTTGAAAAATGAAAAATCTCTACTGAGGATTGTTCTTCTTCGTCACAGCAGCAGCCCCAATCAGCGTGCCAGGTCTGTACGGCTACTGGCCAGACCGCAGAGACAGCCAGAGACGACAGTCTTCAGCCAGGGCCAGTTTCCACCCGTCACCCTGCGCCGAACATCGGCCCAGTGAGCTGGAGTCCAGACTGGAGCTGCTGCAGTCCCAGTTAAACCGGTGAGGTGGTGTAAAGTAGTATGTGTATGTGTTTGAGACTTAAAATAAAGAGGGGGCATCCGGATTTGAACCGGGGCCCTCTTGATCTGCAGTCAAATGCTCTACCACTGAGCTATACCCCCCTGCTGATAGTTGATGGCCAGGTGTTGAGTTTTTTTTATCATCATAGCCAATGTTTACTTTTACGTCACATTTGTGTTTGTGAAAGCGCCTGCCTTTCTCTCCTGCTGTGTTTGCATATTGATTCCCAGCATGGTGTTAATGTGTGATGCATGTATGAGAGAGAAGGGGGAAGGGAAACACAAATAAAGATAATAAAAGGGTCAAAGGTGAGACGGAAATATCCTCTGTATAGTCAGCCATGTATGTGCTTCTCTTATCCCGACCTAAATACCGGATGTTATTTCTCATGTACGCCTGTGAGGGAGAGAGAGGTGCTGTAGGGAGATCAAGAGAGGAACCTAGTGGACGTTTTTGAAAAAGCAGATGAGAGGACTCGTAAAAAGAGGAGGACGCGTTCCATCCACCATCAAAACATCAACATCAGCAGAGATTTATGTTGGGTGTTTTCTGACTGTGAAAATAAATCCCTGTTGTCTTTCTTTATTCTACCAAGGCTGGAGACGCGCATGACAGCAGACATCAATGTGATCCTGCAGCTCCTCCAGAGGCAGATGGCTCCGGTGCCTCCGGCCTACAGCGCTGTGTCCCCCAGCCCTCACCCCACTCACCCCACTACCCTTTACAGCACAGGAGCACCCACAATCCACACCGTCTCTCCAATCCAGCCCGTACAGATCGACAGCACTGCCTCACTCCTGCAGGTGTTGTGTTCAGTGTACATACAGTTATAACGTTTGCTGCTCTGTTAGCATTCATTTTTTGATCTTCATAAGTGTAATTCCAGTGACGTCATGCAATTCTTCTTTGTAAATTAAAGCTTTGTTTGAGCTTTGTTGATACTTGGTAGCCTCCGCTTTTCGTTGCATTGTTCTCCGAAACGCCAGAGGGCGTACCAACAACATGAACTGTGAAGAATCAAAAAACAAGAAGTGTAACCGGCAAAATGCCATATCCTTCTCTCTCTTTCCAGAGTCCAGACTCTGACTTCAATCACAAATCCAAGGACTCCTTGTCCAGTGGGATCCATCTCACGGTGGCCTCTGATGACACGATGTCCATGTCGCCGGAGGCCGACCCACCACATCTGCCCTCTGTGGACCTCACCCGTGCTCAATTTTTAGGGGCCAGAGAGCTTCCTGGACTACTATGTGTCAGCCAGCGCTTCCCCTCCCTCCCTGAGCACCTGGAGACCCCCACAGAGAAGCAGGAGATCCAGAGGCATGTCTCTGACCCTGTCTTGCCAGGCAGCTAGAACACCAATTACCAACACCACCCAAAAGCCTGGTCCTTTGGACGGGACAGCCATATGTTCCCCACTCTGTTACTTCCCTTTTCCTCCCTTCAAACCTCCTCCGTCCTGTTGAGATGCTGCTGTAGGGCGTGGGACGCCTTGCCTTCCACGTCACTGAGGGCTCAGAGTGCCTCCTGTTTCTTACGTACAGACCTCCACGGCGCCGCCACAGGCTGCCGTGGTTTTGTGCGCCAGCGTTCCTTCACACCCGAGGTCCTGTGCAATGATGAGATTATTCCTGCCCAGCAGGGTGGGAAACATTGTGAAACATGAATGGACAGTAAAGACATACAACATATACCTGCGTCATGCTGTCGCTGGATCCCAAACCAAGGAGAGATGAAATGTCAAGGACTAGTAATATGTTTCACAAGTGAAGAACTATCTGCATTCACTTTGTATAAGAATTGCACAATTAGACTTGAGTTTAGAGAAATGTAATAATTTATTTGAAATTGAATTTATTTCCCTAATATTAGAGATGTATCGGTCTTAAGAAGAATACATCTAGTAAATGTAATAAACTATGAGTGGTATAAGTTAGAGACACACTTTTGTTGTTTTAGTGTATGTTCAAACAAATATCAAAAGTAATATGCAGTAATATACTGTAGCTGTCTGTCAACCCCGAAGGATTCAAGGCAGTGTTGGAGAAGCACTCAATGAAAAGTGTCATTTTCATCTCATATTTCACGCTCCGACATTTAAACATGAATAAACAGACTCGAACAAGCAGACCGGAAAAAAGAACAGAAACAGCTTCATAGTTTCTTCTACATTTACACGTAGCCCTTACCGTTTTGTTTTTGAACATGACCGCTTTGCTTGGTTTTCCCCGTTTCTGTTCAACTCTTTTTCATGGTTTCACAATGTACCTGATGTGTTTATCTGAAGAGTGTCAACATTAGAGGGACGTGTTCTCCAGTTCTCTAGACTGTGATACTGAAACAGGTAAAAGGAAAAACTGCAGAAGCTTTGCATCAACTGAGTGCTGTGAAGTGGACGGTAGCTGTCAATCACACACACACGGAAACGTTGCCTCAAGACGTCCTTTGTTAAGATGATTTTCCAGTTCCAACCACAGGATGAATGTAAAGACTTTGTAAGCATTTATAATTCTGTATAATGTTTCTTGAAGCACAAATTCCTGTTATTTATCTTTTTTTAGATTAAAGACACACCGCAGAGTTACAATGGGAGTCTGAAACGCTTTCTGTAAATCATTTGCTACTTCACAAAACAAAGCAATATGTCAAGTTTGTTCCTAGGACATGAAGGAATACAATTTATTAGAGCAAATTCATTAATAAACTTTATGAAAAAGCTACAACACGAACACTTGTCTTACCAACATCTCTAGTTGATATATTTATATGTATGTACATTTTTTGCCTTGTAATGGCATGCTACAAGGACGTGACCCTTTAATTATTGGAAACGACAAAAAGAGAGGCAGACTCGGTCAGGAAGTTGGTTCACGCTCCGCCCATTTTCACAACTTTAAACAAAAGAAAATGCAGCTTTCAAAGCACAATCTCCTACAATTAAAGAAGAGAAGAAGAAGGGAGTTCATAGGGCTGAACGACATTGCTCTGGTAGGTTCTGAGTGTTGCTGTACATGGCCGCCTCACAGCCAAACTAAAACACACCATATGAAGACAGACGATACAAATCCCTCTCAGGTCATCTGACAATTTAGAAAAGTTTCATCGGTCACAAGTTTGAGCCTCGATCATTCGGTGGGAGTAAACAGGACAAACACCCGTTTGAAAAATCTTACACAAGAAGGCTCCCACGTATTCCTAGAGAGGTCATCTTCTGCCACCTCCAGCAGTTTGCATCAACCTTTACAACTCGAAAAGATGAAGCACACGCCATCTAAACCCTTCATGATAATCTCACAGCTGGCTGAAGTGACACCACGAAGTATAAAAATCGGATTTTCATAGACAGCTGCTCAGATTTCAAAGCTTCTGAACACTACCTTGTGAGCCAAAAAATAAATAAGAGCTTAATACTTTTAATAGAAGAACAACACAGTAAAGAGAAACTGTAAACCGGGCCATTGTGGGGTAGGTGTGCGATACTCCAAAACACGTTCAGAAAGTTCACTCGTGACCTCATCCTCGTCTTGAAAGCAGTGGGACGAAGGCTAAAAATCAAGTCCAGAAACTCTGAAACAGGAAGGAGCTTCTCTTCTTCGTATAAGTGTTCGTGGCTTCAGACACGCAGGATCTCCAAGCAGTTGTTGTAGCAGATGGCGATCCAGTCCGGCTGCGTGGACGCCCACTGCACGTTGTTGATCTCCCCTTCGGCAGTGTAGGCCAGGATGGGATCCTCAATGGCTCGTGGCATCTGCTGGATGTCCCAGATCAGAGCCTGGTGGTCGTCGGCTAAGGAAATAAGACACACAAAGAAGACATTAACGGAGCTATTTCAGACTGAGAAAGCAGGGTAATGCGGCTGATTACAGATAAAGTTAAGCCTTAAGGTCCCTTTACAGTACGAGTTTGTGCCGTTTCAAACGAAAGTTAGCAATAGTCAGAGAAATGCGTCTTTGCTAGCATCTGTTTTTTAATCCCCCTCTACTATATCCCACAATCTGTCGGGGCCTTCACCTGCAGTGCAGATGTGACACGACGAGTGGGGGGCCCAGGCGATGCCGTTGACACAAGCGCGATGGTTGTTTAGCCGAGCCACCGGAGTGCAAGGCACACGTACATCCAGGATGACGACCTATCACATAAAACAGTAACGTGAAACATTGGTTAAGTGTCAACAAACAAATAGTTCATGTTTTTATGCTTACGGTTCTAGAAAAGGTTCTTCTCACGTCAGAAACAACAACACAATCCTTTCTAAATCAATTTAAAAAAAGCTTCTCTGGCTTACCAATGTTTCATTTTCAAAGCAGAAAACATGGCTACCGACAGGCTGAGAGAATCTACAGCAAACTGACCTCCATGCCGTCCATGGCCATTGTGGCCAAGTAGTTGGGGTCCTGCTTGTTCCAGCAAAGGCGGAGCAGCGGGTGGTGCTGGGGGTCCTCGTAGATGATGGTACTGTGCTCCAGGTGCCGGAGGTCAAACATGCGGACGGATCCATCGGCTCCCACAGAGGCAAACATATCTCGACCACCGCCCGCACGGCTGAACGCGATGTCATACACCTGCACAGACACACAAAGACGTCGATTGAAATATTCTTTTTTTTTTTTTGGGCTGTGTAGACACAGGGCTGCGTTTTACAGCAAAGACACCCACGCACCTCTTTGTCATGAGCAATCAGCTGGGTCTTCACATGGCCAGACACCAGGTTAACTCGTCCTAACACCTGGCCCGTCTCCAACCCCCAGATAGTGCAGGTGGTGTCAATGCTTGAAGTACCTGCAGGATGAACCAACATGTTAAACTTGCAATAAAGACCAATTGATATCCCCCTCACTATCTATTATATAGTAGAGTCCTTACCCAGCAGATTAGGATCAACTTCATTCCAGTCAAAGGATGTGAGGGGAGCACAGAAGTCTGAGTTCTTGTTGTTGTTCAGCAAACATTCAAGACGCGTTTCTGTGTCGCTGACCTGCGACATCAATCCAAAAGAATTTGGCCAGTGAGGAGACTTCTTCAAACAACTACTATGTTCATGTCAATGTGAGCATTTCACAGCTAAAGTAGTAAACAAACCGATGTTACCCCCGCAGCACTGACTAGTTTGTGTTTAAACTACTGTTGAGAATGATTCATAACCGACAGATACAGAAGACCTTTTTGAAGAGCAGTCATAGACGACTGTAGTCCCCATGGCCAGGCAGTCAAGGGGTAACTGTACTTAGCATACAAACAACAGCTACATCACCAGACTTATCCTGTAAGATCAAACATCCTAACCCTCCAAATGCGCAGGTAGTCCCCACTGGTGGCCATCAGGTCCGGGTAAACCCCCTTAGTGTCCGGGATCCACATGATCTTGGTCGTGGGGTACGGGTGGTCAAATGTGTTCCTGCTGAGGAACTCTGAGCTCTCTTCTTCCAGACCCACCAGCTGGACCTGGACCCAGGAGCAAACACACACATCATGGATTACTGTTGACATGACTATGAGGCTAGAAATAGCATTAGCTATATATGGTGTTACTGTGGGATAGCACGGTTACAGACACACAGACACGCGCGCAGACTATTTACACGTGTACTCTTGTGTTACTGTGGAATAACAACAAAACAGACTAGTGATTGTATGCCTTGGTGCTGCGCAGGACAAGTAGCATTAGCATTAGCTCGCTGACGTTAAGCTGATGAATGGTGACCACACTACGCACCTTGTTGTTGTATTCCTCCACAAAGCTCCCAAGTGCCAGTCGAAAGCGTTTGTCTGGTCGGACGCTCCAGCTCATCGCGTATACCGTCCATGGTGCCTCGTATTTGTAGATTTCTTTTCTTTTGCCGTGAAGCGACATCCTCCCCGAACTGCAGCTGTTGTTAGCCGACACGCTAGCGAAATAAGTAGTCGCGCGAGCCAACTGCCGCCCTTTACTTTGACTTGCAGTCACTAATATCAGCAGGTGTGGTGGTAATGACCATTTAATTACGTTAATCTTGTTTTGGAGCAAGATTTCTCACCACTTTACTTAACAAAGAGTGACATTTCTCGTCATGACCTAAAGCGCTGTCAAGTCCAACAAAACCCATGTGACTTCTGGTAATTGTTTTCAAAATAAAAGCAGATTCGTCTTCTTTTTATTTTATTAAAAGCAAATTATTGTTAAAATCTCATTTTAATAAATGGTACGGTCTTATTATTCCTCGTTTAAGAATCATTGTGGGCAAGATTGACAGCTGATTTTTTATATATGTAATCTATATAAATAGAATCATGCGAACTGATTCATTTGTTTTTGAACTAATGTTTTTGTTAAGTAATTGTTATCGGTCCATCTAGAATCCACACATCCATCCATAGACCCTCAGATCCTTATTCCTACCAGATCCAGTCGTCTTCTACCCAGATCATGTTCCTGTACTTTTTAACTGTCAGGACCAGACAACAAATAATGTTATAATGTTGATGATCCATTCTGTTCATGTGTGATTGCTTCGGTGTGTTTACTTTATTCTGAAATATATTATTTCACGGAAGGTTTTAATGTTGCAGTTCCTGCATTGTTGCATTGTGACCACTAGATGGACTCAGACACCAGTACACCTTCATCTCCAACTACCGTCGAGGAAGGTACTAACGCCTCAGGTAAAACTTTGTGATAACTTTGTGCTATTACTTCAGAAGAATAGCAGTCAGTGAGCATTGTAATATTACACTGGGGGAAAGACTTCTGCACTGCTGCATATGGCCACACCTCCTGCCCGTGTTTGGTCAATAAATACCTTTGTTACAGTGTGTTACAGGTGCTAAGGAGCTACCTGTATCCCAGCTTGCACCTCTAAACAAAACTGAACAGATCTGTGTTGAATGCATAAATATTATTATAATATCATATGATACAAAGACGAAGTACATTAATAGCAAACTAAATAAATGAGGAGATGGACATAGAAATAAATAAGCAGAGTAAGAAAACAATAATACACAAAAGCCTGTACTGTGGAGGCTATGTATTTATTCGGTCATTTCTATATGGAGGCCTATAGTTTTTGGCCACATATAAATGCTTTTAGTTATTTTTTGTACATTTTTTTTATTATCTCCCATTGGTCCACATAAAACAGCACCAATATATTAATTACATTATACATGGCTGCAATATGACAACACAAAACATTATTCTACAAGATAAACATTAACCTATATATAGTGCAGCAGTTTCAATTATTGTTGTTGTTGTCCAGTTCACGAGAGGGAAAGAGAGTTGTCTGTATCTTTATTCCAGAGAGCAGAAAGACAACTGTAACACAAAACTAAAACGTTTGTTTTATTTTAGAGAACAGGAGCAATTGAAATGGCAGGATGTAATTAACTCCAGCAAGTAGCTGGCAGCAAAGCAACACCAGCAGCTGCTGAGGAACCACAAAGAGGAATATAATTTCAGGTGTCACGCTTGCCCCCCATCATTGAAGGATCTTTGACAGTCCTGCAGTTTTGTCAGTAGTAGATATTACAGGAGGACAACTGCTACAATATCAAAGATATCATCTCAAACGTGTTTACTGGCAACACTGCTGACCACAGAGAATGGTGTAATCACTGCTTCACAAAACAGCTGTGATAGCATTTCAAAGGTCAAAAGTGCATGCTGTTAATTTTTTTTTGCGATCTGGTTGCACGATCTGTCCCCACCCAAAAACTTGATGATTCTTTATATCACAGATTGGGTGTGACCGTCAGTGCAACAAAATAGAACAACATTTAATGCATCGAATAGTCTGCAGTCTGCTGCGGTCTCTGTAGGTTAAAAGTTGCAAGCCGTTCTTTATCTCTAAGTGGTATGACTCCAATAAATGAAAGTTTAAACAAATTTCCATTTTATGATACTTTGTACTTGTACTTTACTACATTTTGGTGGCACACATTGTACTTTTGATCACATTTCAGTTATCTGACAGCAACAGTTACTTTGTGAATTAAGATTTTACATATAAACTACATACGATCATAATATCTGAAATAATGCATTGTTATGGATTAAAGTACTAAAACCAGCAGTATAGAAAATAAACGGTAAATTAGCATCACAAAACTAATACCGTTTCTAGCTTTTCAAATGTGAGCATATGATGTTTTTCTTTGTCCTATTTGATGATTTTTGGACTGTTGGTCGGACAAAACAAGACGAGGACGCCCTCTTAGCGTTTGTCATTATTTTATGACATTTCATAGAATGAACAAAACCATCAATGACAACAACCATTAGTTGCAGCCCTTGCGTAAATCACTGCATTTGAACCCCACACTATCAGCTCCTTGTAGGATAAAGTCTGAGGCAGGATAGAAGGTTGATGGCCGAGGGAGGAGACATCCAGCTAAACAGCAGGTACTGGGAGGCGGCGTCATTTGGATGGTTTGTAATTAGTTGTCTCCCTCTTCACAGATGCTGACACAGAACCTCCGGAGAAGTAAAGGTAGATTAGCTGCTTACAAAACGCGGGTTCACGTCAACATTCACGGAGGACCACTGACGACTTTTAATTTGGAAGAAGCATCTTGTGACTCTTCCTGATCCTTGAACATGTGATTTTTTTTGAAAGAAATGCGTAAGCCTTTATTTAATCTTTGTTTCATCTGTGCATCCTGGGAGCTGCAGCTACACACTGGAGCAGAACAAAGACATCCTGAACACTTTTCAGCTGCTGCGGTGAGTCAATACATAGTCCACTTCAATGTAGACCAAAATCTACTCATCCAAAGTTGCACTTGGCAAAATAACTAATAACTAGCTAGTTAAATCATTATAAAACCCAGAAATGGTTGTTAAATTCAGAAAAAAATATTTCTTTGAAGTGTAGACTTATAGTTTTGGTACCAGTGAGAAAGTTATGGAGGAGATTATTGTGTCAGATATTACCGATATTTACCTATTTGTGTGTTTATGGTGTTGACCGTGGCTGTTGTGTCTGGATGTGGAGCTAACTCCTCTGTTGACCGTGAGATGGAAGTGTGTTGACTCTGGCAGGTTGATGTTGACTGTTGTCCTTTTAGTGTTGACCTGCTAATAAATTCCAGCCAGGGGGAAATGTGTGTATACAAAGAAACATCTGGTGAACAGTCAAGACCCACAACACACTGTTTCCCTTTGAATACAAAGTTTATGTCTTTGTGTCAGTTGTTATTGCTGTGGTAATTCTAATCATGTCCTCTCCTCCGCTACCAGGGTATCCTCAGAAGTTTAACACATTCATGGAGAAGACACTGACAATAGGTCTGACTCTTTTCTTAACACTCTGTGTGGACATACCAGGAGCTGGAGGAAGGAAGGACGGGGCTCATGGCGAGGACACTCAGAAGGGTTCATCGCGATCTTCAGACACGAAAGGAGGCCGTTGCTCCTACACTTTCATTGTTCCACAGCAAAAACTGACAGGTGCGCTGTGTTTGAACACGCAGTCGGCTTCTGCCAACCAGTCGGAGGTGGCAGCGCTGCGGGCGGAGCTCAGACGGCAGCAGGAGCAGCTGGAGAAGCTCCACGGCCAGCTGGAGCAGGAGGGGTCCCTGGCCATGGAGGTAAGAGCCCTGCGCAAAGAGAGTAACAGCATGAATTCTCGCATTGCCGAGCTCTATGCCCAGCTGCTACATGAAGTCATTCACAAGAAAGACCAGGCTTCGGAGCAGCGAAGGGTGGAGAGCATCCTGCTAAATGCTACAACACAGGTGAGCAGAGCGCCGCATCATCTGCGTCTTGTCCTCATCGCTATCGAACTCTTCCTAATGTTTGCTGTGGGTGGTGCGGCATGTCAGGCGCTGCAGGTGTCCAGTAACTACAGGGAGCTGGAGAAGAAATATGGAGCCCTCACCTCCATGTTGAGCTCCCAGAACCAGTTTATAGCTCGTCTGGAGAAGCAGTGCCAGTGCAGGGACTCCACGCAGGCCTCTCTGGTAGGGAACAAACTGTGGCCTGCATGTTGCAAAATTTAGGTTTTAAAACTGGAACTGAGAGTGTTGTTTTTGTGTTGGTCTGGACAGGTGACGACTGAACCACCAAAAAGCCAGTCGAATGTGCATCCTAATTACAGCTCTGACACCAGCGAAATGGCCAATGATGTTCAAAGGGACCAAAGTGCTCTTCCTCCACAACAGGAAAAAGCTGTTGTTTCCCTCCCCACCGCCTCAACCAACTCTCCTACGGACCCTCCATTCATTAGTTTCCCTGTCACAAAGACTCCAGGTACATCAATGCAAAGCACGTCTTAGAGCAGGAGTGCTCGATTAGACTTGAACCTATGTGTATGAGCGCATCAATCTTCTGTCCGAGTTATTTAGCTGCTCCGATAAGCAAAGGCTGAAGGAGTCAGTGACCTGCTGGTAGGAGCCCTATCGCTCTGGGAATGCCTAAACAATGTCAAAAACAGCCAGCAGCTCTTATCAGAAGAGAGAGGACTTTATAATGAAGACTCACTCTTGAACTACAGCATTTGTTGGAGCTTTAAACTACACGGATACCGTGTACTTGCACAACTGGAATGTTTGAAATGACAAATTAGAGGATTTGAGCAGTCTTTCCAACTAGTCAGCAGAACCGAAGTGACTCCACCATGTGTGTGTGTGTGACTCAACTCTTGCTAAAAGGTCTGATGAAAGGCTGTGCATGGACTGCAAATGCTTGTCGGGGATGACCATTAGTCATTCGCGTGGCAGATTGTCCTCCATGTATACATTTTCTCAGTGTAGGTTTCTATGTTCCTCTTATCACTGGGAAACGAGACACTCAACATGTGTTGGGGGGGAAAAATTCTACGGCTCTGAAAAGATAAGCTGGCGTTGCTGTGTATCTGTGATCCTACTGACGCTAACACAAGCAGAATTCCAAAACCACCACAAACCACCCTTGTGATTTTCAAAATTGCCCCCACCGAGTACTTTATCTCTGAACTATCTCTTTAACCAAATCAGATATTTAGGCTATTCTGTGTGATCTTTTTTTGATATTTAATGGAATATTTGTTCACTTCCCTTCACTGAAACTCCTCTGAAACAGTTTGTAGCTCCCCAGGGGAGGCCCGCCTCCCACTTTGAAAACCTCTGCCTTATAGTAAAGAATTTCAAAATGTTATTATAATACGACAACATGTATCTGCATATAGCATGTCTTGTTATGGCTCCTTCCCCCTCACTTGGTTGCATATATTTTTCTCCCCTCTCAGGGCCGTGGCGGGACTGCCAGCATGTGCTGGAATCAGGTGAGACCACCAGCGGGATCTACCTGCTCCGTCCACAGAGTGCCAACCGCCTCCTGCAGGCCTGGTGTGAGCAGAGTCGGGCTCAGGGAGGGTGGACGGTGATCCAAAGGAGACAGGATGGGTCGGTCAACTTCTTCCAGACGTGGGAGCAGTATAAGGTGGCTCTTAGTTTATTAAGTCCAACTGAGGCAGATGGGAATGTCATAAACCAAAGTATTGGACGGAATTTCAATTTAGACCTGATGATGGCACTAGATGGAAAGTCCGGATCACCAATGTTATTACATTTCATCCTGAGGTGGACATGAATGTGTCCTTGCCAAATTCCTGGCAATCCATCTGATAGTTGTTGAGATATTTCCCCAAAATCCAAAACGTCAGATGATCCCTAAAGTCTTTAGGATTCATCCTCTGGAGACCATGAATGCTGTGAACAATTTGTTTTCCAATCCGTCCAGCTAATGTTAAAAATATTTCCCTGGAAAAATGACAACTTTGATCTGCTGCACTAGCGTCAGGGGAAAAAGAACAACACAGGATTAATACTTTTCCTCAGGTTCAACCTGTGTGTTGGTGTGTTACAGCAAGGCTTTGGGAACCTAGACGGAGAGTATTGGCTCGGCCTGGAACACCTCTACTGGCTGACAAAACAGGCCCAATATAAGCTGCGGGTGGCTCTGGAAGACTGGCAGGGCCGGCAGGTGTTTGCAGAGTACGACAGCTTCCACCTTGAACCGGAGAGCGATTGGTACAGACTGCGGTTAGGACAATACCACGGCAATGCAGGGGATTCCCTCTCATGGCACAACAATAAGGCCTTCACCACTCTGGATCGAGACAAGGACAGCTACACGGGTCTGCTCTCCCCCTGGTCCTGTTTGTTAGCTCTCTGTTGACCTTTTCTGTTAATAAGCCTGTTGTTCTGTTGTGTCCCCAGGTAACTGCGCTCACTACCAAAAGGGAGGCTGGTGGTACCACATGTGTGCCCACTCCAATCTGAACGGTGTGTGGTACCGGGGTGGACACTATCGCAGCCGCTACCAGGATGGGGTCTACTGGGCAGAGTTCCACGGAGGGGCCTACTCTCTCAAACGAGTTTCCATGATGATCAAACCCACATAACAGTTGCGTCATGGATATGTTTACTGATGCAGACAGATGTAGAGGGCTTTAAAGAACATGTTTCAGTGTTATCCCTGTACAGTGCTGAGCCAGCTTTAATGAATATTCTGTGTTGACATTTCTGTCCTGTTTTGCAATTTCCTGCCAAAATTTGATGTTTTCCAATTTGCAATGTACTTTTAAATAAAATGATGCCCAATTATATTCTGAATGGTTATTGTTCTGAAGGAATAGAGCAAACTAGAGAGCAAACTGTGTAGCGTAGAGCAAACTGTGGTTTTAGTGACACACAGTTCCGTTTTGCTGGCAGTTTCCTGTTCACCAGGGCGTTGAATTTCCTCCTTGTATACTTTCGTTTCATCACGCTAAGCACGGCTCACTGTCAGCAGCAGGTCGTCACCATCGGGGCCAGCTCTGATCCAGGATTCATCTTGTCCAAGTACTGAAGCTGGACATCTGCTGGACCATCCTGAAACACGCCTCACTTCTTCCATCCACCTCCTCTCTCCCGCACGCTGAAAGCCAGCATGCTGCCTCTCAGGATCTTGGGCCTCCTCGTGCTCATGTTTTCACCGTGTGGTGAGTGATATTGACTCTTTGTAGGAGCTGTGTGTGGGTCTTAAATGTAACACTTTATTCTATGCTGGGGCTATAAAACAAAGTTTAAAAACGGAGGTAGTTTCTCGCTTGCCTATAGCTTCAAAAGCTCCATGTGCTACCGGTGATGGTGATGAGTAAAAGACAGTGGAAAATGTGTACTAGTTACACTGAAAAAAGAAAAATGCTTACCAACTCACTCATTTTTTCAGCTCAATACTTCAATTCAATCTCAAAGATATTGTGTTTGTTTAGTTTGAGTATAACCAGTAAAGTAGAAGTAAAGTTTAAGTAATTATTTGAAGTTGGTTAACAATTTTCTTTTTTCAGTGTAATTATATTTTATACAATGATGTATATCCTTTTGATGAGGTGCTGTTAAGGATAATCTAAAGGAAGTCAAGAAAAATGGAAAATGTGATGTATACATTTTTTTTAAAGAATTAAGTGAAACTGATTTTTTTTTTTAAAGTGACTTCTTTAAATGTAAGTAAAACTTTGAGAAATGAAGCGGCTGAGGGATTATATTGTTTTTGGTAAAAACATCCGCTGTAACGTCTGTGACAGTTGACTTGCGTGTGTGGTGGGTGGAGTCCATTTTGAAAAAAATGAGTATTCGAACAATTTAGCTTGTTAACCATAATCCTGGCAGCGTGGATGTTTTTCCAGACAGTAAATAAACACAAATACCGTCTTTGAAGTTTTGCTTTTTGAAATCCTCAAAAATGCTGCTGATCTCACTATCCCACTCCTTTAAATTACAACCTTCATCATAATATTTTAGCACGAATATAATACAATCATGCTTATTTTTTATGTTTAAAATTAAAACCAATGTATGAATGTATAATGTGTCAGTTTTTAAAAATGTTTTTGAACAGTAGCAAAGTCTGTATGAATACAGATCTGTGATGCAGCGCAGTTATTACTAAAAAAACATGACAGAGTACTGTGAGCTAGAATTCAGCCTTAAACAGTTCCTTAGCCACCAGAGTGCAGCAAAGTCCACTTTTAAAGTGCAATCAAACCATTCCCATTGTCTATCAACAGATGCAGACAGTGGATGCCCCGATGTGCTCAGCCTGGATCCGCCTGAGGTTCTGGCAGAATATGGAGAGTCGGTGACTGTCAGCTGTTCCAGTGCAGAAAATTATCATAATGGGATGTACTGGAGGGTTGGAGACAGAGAATTTCCAGTACAAAATATGGCACTCTGGTCATTTAATCTGACAGATTGGAATGTGACTGCAGAGTGCATATTAAAGCTGAATGACACTCATAACTGCAGCAAAGACCTTAACATCACTGTATACAGTAAGTTTAATTTCAAATGAATAGTTTCTAATGAAAAAAAAAAAAAAACGAAGCAAAAACAATAATCTATATTTCATTTTGTTTTGGTAGAGAATCCAGAGGGCGTCAGTGTGTTTCCTACAATGTATGAACCTGCGGTGGAAGGGAGAGAGCACGTGCTGCAGTGTGATGTCGTCAATGTCGCTCCGGTTCAACACTTGACTGTGACGTGGTACAGAGGCAATGAGACCATCAGGACAGACTATTCCACACACAAAACCAAAAGACTAGTAAGTGAGTCCTTCACTCTGGCAGCCAACTTCAGCAGAGGAAAAAGCGGAACTCAGGTTAGATGTGAGGCCCAGCTGGACTTTGGGCGACATGGATCACAACCTGCTGTTATTTCAAACGTACACACTGTTTTTGTGCACTGTGAGTAAACTCTTGTTTCCAGATACACAGATTGATTCTTTCCTCAAAGTCGTTCTCTATGATGTAAATATTTGAATAAATAAAAAGCCTTTGTTTGCCTCTTCAGATGCCCCTGAGCTCAAGAACAAAACGGAAGATGTCTACATGTACGAGGGTGATAATGTCACCCTGTACTGTGAAGCTGAGGGGAACCCTGCTCCTGCTTTTCATTGGTCACTCGTTGGGGTGAATTTAATGAAGAGCACCAATTACCTCAACATAACTCGAGCAACCAGCGCAATTTACAACTGCACAGCTACCAATAAACTGGGAAGCACAACTAAGCAAATCCACATCCATGTGATGAAAATGAACATAATGGGAGCCCCCGCAGCCATAACCACCCCTGAGCCATCAACACCAAGAAGTAGGCTCCTTTACATTGGCATATAGATATAGAATATGTGTCACTATTATCTTGCTTGATCAACTGTTTTTCTCCCCTTAATGTGCCCCAAAATGAAGCTCTAATGGAATATGCTTACTTTTGAATGGCAGGTTGCCCCCTAGTATTGACGCCTGCTGAAATCGTGGTGAGATTTGGGGATCCGGTCTCAGTTAACTGCAGCACATCGGTCACAGGTGTTTTCAAAATGGGCTGGGAGGCTACTTCTGGGGCCACGAGTTCTACTGATAATGTAATCGCCTGGAAAGCTGCAAAAGTGAAAGAATGGGTCGCAAAACCTTTGTGCTACCTTAATTGGAAAGGTGACCAGTGTTATGTGATGCTGGACATCACCGTTTATAGTGAGTACAACTATACATTATATTCTGTCTGTAAGTGATTATTATTTATAGTACACTTACTGTGCCACTTCAAAAGCAAAGTAAATATGGAAAATATTTCTTGTACAGTTGTGATTGCAATTTCATGGATATCATTATGTTTGTTCCCCCCCCCCCCCCCGACTGATTATTTTCCTTTGCTTTATTTGCAGAGACTCCAGACAATGTGTCAGTCTCTGCGTTGGATCAGGGGCCGATGGTGGCGGGCACAGAGTACCGGCTGAAATGTGACATCTCCAACGTGGCTCCTGTGCAGAAGCTCAAACTGAGGTGGTACCGCGGCAATGAAACTGTGCACACAGAGATGTTTAATGGCACCGCAGAGACCCCAGTGGATGTGTCCTCTACCTTGAGAGTCACACCTGAGAGAGATCACGACGGAGCACTCTTCAGATGCGAGGCTGAGCTGCACCTGGGGCAAAATGGATCAGAGCTCGGCCCTACTGTAACCTCATCACCATACACGGCTGTTGTGCACTGTGAGTTGTCCTCTTATCTATTTATTCTGGTCATGCTTTACACACCTCACTAATATAAAGTTGTGATTCATTTATGCTGATGTTTTATTGCAGATGAACCACTGGTCAAAAATTGCCCAGAAAGTTACGCTGGTGTGGAGCATGAGTTCAGTATTGACAGCTTGTGTGAATTTGATGGGAACCCTCCACCCACAGTTCTGTGGTACTATGAAAAAGAACGGATCAATGCATCTGAGCCCCTCACCAGGACTCAATCAGGAGAGTACACAGCTGCAATTGTAAATAGACTTGGCTCGAGCAACATCTCTGTCTTCATCTCAATCGAATGTGAGTGAATCAGGTCCGTTTGATTGGACATAAGTTTATATTTCCCTTTTTTCGTTCTTTATTCTGAAAAGTATCTTTGATACAATGTTCACAGATCACCCTTCATTTACCTGTGGTAATCGCTACGAGGTCAAAGAGAACGATGTTCCCCAGTGTGAAGCAGCCGGAAGGCCTCCGCCTCGTGTCACCTGGTTTAAAGGAGAGGCGATGGAGGGAGGAAAAGAGGTGGCTGCCCCGAAGCGCTGGACAAAGAATGATCGAGGAACGTACTTACTGAAAGCAACCAACAAACATGGAGAAGCCACACACAGGCTATATGTTGATGTTTTCTGTACGTTTTTATATTTTTGGAATCACATAAAGTGTCTATTGTTTTGTTGACAGTAAATATTAGGGATTATACCATTCCTTCTTCTCAGTTGTCACCCGTCTCCCCACAGATGCCCCTGTGTTCGACGGAAACTACAGTAAGGAGGTGAAAGTGATCCAGGGGGACAATGTGACTTTTAACTGCAGTGCTGATGGCCACCCTCCCCCTGACATGAAGTGGACCTACGGTTCTGAAGCGAATGTGACGGTGACCACCAGGGGGCGCCAGAAGAGTATCACTGTCACAGGAGCCACGTCTACCAATGCTGGCACTTACGTCTGCAATGCCAACAATACAGTTGGGGTTGTGACAAGAACTGTCACACTGGTGGTGAAAGGTATCATTATTGACTATGTGCAGAACACTTATGAAAATATATACAGTGAAGTGGTAGCCGATGTAGCCATAGATAAATAAACACAGCAATGTATGGCACCAAGAAGTGACTTTAAATTCATGTTGTTTTCCTCTTGTTTCTCTTACAGATAGGCCTAAACAAAGTGCAGCGGGTGTCACAGTCATTTGGTGGTTGCTGATTATATTGGCCATCGTCCTCATCCTCATCATCATCGTCTTTGTCCACCGCTCGAAAAAACAAGGACAATATGCTTTTGTCCCAGCCCAAAATCATGATTCAGGTATCCCGATGGCTCCTCAGTCCAACGGGGTGAAAGTTTAGGACATACAGTATATTACTTGCTGAATCAATCAGCTTGGAGAATGAAAACTTAACCAGATGATTGTCATTTGTCCTGCTTGGCAAAAATGACATGTAAATATATTTACATTTTAACTTTGGTATGGTATGTACATCAGCAAAGACAAAAAGGGTGCATTTTATTTTGTATTTGTAGGACTTTAAAGTAACCTAGCTTTTGTTTTTAATTATTAATGTTAATATGCTGTATGTATATTTGGAAACGGTGTACAAACTACTTTGTAATGCTCAATTTTGCATTGTCCTCTTGAAATGTTTGGCACATTAAAGTAACATTGTACAGCTACATAATAAACATAAAGAAAACGAGACAGGGGTGACTGCCATGAATCATTTTGGGAAGAATATTGTAAAAGTCATAATTTGAGAGAAATAATTCAGTCACTAAGAAGTCAGTTAAACCTCATTCATGTTTTAATAACAAAAGCTTCCAGTGGCGTCAGTCAGCGTGTCAGATCATCCGTTTATGAAGATGCAATGTGTGATAATGAATTGTAGGATGCCGTATCAGGACAGCACACAGCTCCTTCGGCTCAATGCCTTGCTCAAGGACACTTAAAAATAAACCAAAAGCATCATGTAAGTAAAACAACACAAACTGCCAGGATGCAGCACGCTCCTCTGGGAAGAGTCGCCTGTGGTTCAGTGCACTGCCCCTTTAAGACTTAGGATTTGGGAGTGACGCGTATATGAAAGCTAGTTTATCCCTCTTTCCTTCGCTATGAAACATATTTGGACAACCTAGAATAACGACTTCCAGCCTTATTTAACTAACTAATTACGATGCTTCTTTGCATTATTTATTGAGGCATTCAAAAACCGGACTGCGTCGCGTGGCCACGACTTATTTATCGGGCTCGTACTTCGCCAGGGCCCCGTCCTCCGAGCTGCTGGATAACTTTGGAGAAGTTCTTTGTATTCGGGGATCGGCAGACAGCTTGGCCGACAAGCTGAACATGGACTGGGGCACAGAGCTTTGGGTGAGTCCGTCATCTGGCTTGCCTTACGGTTGTCAAGATGGAGACAGTGCGAGCTCGCTGACAAAGTCAGCGTAACGCTGGGCGTCCTGCTGTGGTGAGGGGATATTTCAGAAGAAGAAGTGGCGAAACGCTGCAAAACTGTGCATGCATGAACCGCGGGGGTCCTTCTGCGGACAGCTTTCTTGAGCGTTTCGCAGTTGAGACAAAGAGTGGGTGAGCTGAAGCCCACACACCGACATGTTGCTCTTGTGGACAGTGAGACAGTCTAGTCTTGGATCCACATGGATTTGGATGTCTGGCTTTTGTTTGGATCTTTTTTTTGTTTTTGTTTCACTGTGCTACTCCACAGTGTTTCAATTAAGGGACATCTGCAGTGCACGAGGCAAACAGCTGTACAGTTGGTTGAATTCAAAACTTAGTGTTGCATTGCTGCCTAACTTCAGACATAAATATATGCTGCTAATCATATATAGAAGCCCTAAATCAAAAGTAGCTTGAACAAGTCCAATGTCTAGATATCATATGTCCTGTATGACTGAGAATCTTCATGCACATAGGCCACTCTTGTAACGTTGACTATGCATTGTAATGCCAGGGTGAAAATCGTGTCAGAACGCTATTTATTCTGCATATTTGAAGTGTGCTGAGGTGGGTTGTACCCAGTGGGACGTCTCACTGTTTACAGTCTGGCACTCCTTGCTTCCATAGCGATGAAATCCGATGCTGTCATTTGCCTTGACGACAAGCTTCATCGCTGACGAGGTGCCTCCTCGTGTGTCCACCTGAGAGCAGCAGGATTATTTATTCAGCAAACAGTGCGCTGATTTCAGGAGATCTTGATTTTTAGGCGTGATTTGTTGGATTGAGTGCTTATACAGAGGGATTCCTTTGTGTTTTTATTGGGCTGACCGATGTAGACATGAACAAAACCGAGTGCTTCATCAGCAGGTAGTTTTTAACAGATGAGGGCTGTTTTCCAGGTCAAAACAAATCTGGGTGCTGCAGTCTGTATTAAAAAAAAAAAAAAAAAGAAAGTACACTGAGCCATTTCCTGCTCACAGGAAAATCCCACCATACAACATATCAACTTGATGACTGTGCCATGGCAATGAAGCCACACTCCCACATGCACATTCTCAGGGAACCTGCATATGTAAAATGGAGCATTGCAACGATGGGAGGTTGTGACCTCATTCCAGAGTCTCCCCCTAGGCCTCTTCCCCTGTCCCTTTTCCAATCCTACACGCTGCTGCTGGTGCAACAGTCTAATTAGTTCTGCCCTACTTTGATTGAGTCCGAGAAACATCCGTACCCCTGTAATAATCAGAGCCTCTGTCTCGGTATCTTTCCTGTTCATTGCATCAAGTTGTTTCACTGCGCTCTTTCTTCAGGCAATATAAAATACATATGATCTGACTCACAGGTTTTTGTATTGCGCTGTAGCCTCGCCTTGTCTGGTTAAACAAAGCCCTGCGGGCATAATTGTGTTAATGTTTTGGTCCCTTGGGGTCAAGTCAGCTCAATGGCATCTGTCCCCTGATTGTCGTTAATCCAAAGGCTATTTTAAGGCACGAGTTTGCAGAGCGCAAGATCTAAAGTGTCTAAAGCATTAGCCGTGATGGTGAGTGCTACCAGGCCAATCCTGAGAACCACAGGGCCCCGGATATTTAGAAGACAGGGTGACTCAGGGCTGAAACATCCACCCAAGCCTTGTACGTCGGCAACTTTCGCAAGTTATGTGGCATTCACTGGATGCTATGCGTTCTGTCTGGTATTACTGGAAAGGTTGTAAGATGGAGTGTAAAGGGACATGTTGGATGCTACTAAATGTCCCTCAGGAGTGCGTCACAATATGTAAAAGCTACTCAAAATGTCTAAATCATATGTACACGAATGGAAGGAAGTAATAATTAGATAGGATGTTGACCAGAAACATGATATTTACACAAACCGTTTGTGATTTATAAAGAAATGTGTTCAGTACAAACCCAGTCTATGGGGACCTATAAAGATAATTCACACTCTGGCTTTAAATGGTTATCAATCGCAGTAGATGTGTGACAGCCACTGGTGTTTGACGAGACAATGATTATGTCCTTGAATGCGGTGTGGTTTGAAGACAGTTTAATGAGGTTGGCTTTTCTCTAATTGGAGCGCTCTTGTTTTGAGTTAAGCAGTCACAGTTCATTTAGAGAGACGATCATTTGCTATTTTTTTTTCCTGCCGTTTCTAAAAGAGCACGTAGTTATGAGTTCACCCAAGGCTCATTCTTCTCCAAAAGCACTCAACCAGAGAAACATATGATGTACGTACTGTATATAGAAAGAACAGCCGACACACCAAAGAACAAAGAAATTCTCAGTCGACTAACACTCGTACGAGTTTGTCGATTTAAGTGATCGGTTGATTTAATCGACAGATCTGTAAAACGGAATTATCACACAAAGCACCGCTTTAAATCTTGTGCTTACCAGAATTACCCTCATAAGTTCCTTGGAAACAAGTCATTCAGCATGAGAATTGAATAGTTTGTTTCAGGAGATCTAGTAAATAAAAAAAAAAACGAATATTTGTTGTGTTTCAGCCATTTTTCATAGTTTATAAATGTTTGTTTTTGTGTCTCTTCAGCTGTGTTGTCAGCAAACTGTATATTCAACAATGGGTGAATCACAGTGCTTTGGCACCACACTGGGACACAACTTCTTCACAACATTCCTGCTAATTCTAGAAAGGCATCAGGTCATTTACTGACTTTCCCAAAAAAGATTTGTTTATTACAGCTATGATGATGATTCAACACTACGTCCTAATCGGGTATGGGTACCTCTTAAAGACCATTAAAGGATGGCAAACCATTAACAGACAGCAGGACATTTCATCGTCATGCAGACGTTCTTGGCGTCCTACAGACTTTAAATGGTGTGTTGTGGGTCTGTATCGGAAGCGTCGGTATTTGATGCCCTGGTAATGAGAATAGGCTGGACCCAGTTGACCTTTTTTTGCACGCTAGGCAGTCTTGAAACGGAATATGCAATTAATAGACTTATGTATGCAAAAGTCCTGTATCAAGAGACGAGTGCAGTTTGAAACGTTTCATCCTGCTATCTAGCCTCTTGGCCATGCGGTCAACTAGCTATAATCAACAACTCAAAAAATTGCGATCTTTCCCAGTTAACCTGGTGCTGTGCTGTTGCGCCTTGGCCACAATTTTAATGCTATTTTAAACTTTCTTTCATATTCATAATGTAACGCATCTTACCGTGTGTTTATTTTGTCCAGGATAACTGTGACATTAAATCTCCATATGGTCCCATGCCTAATGGTCAGTGTAGATGATTGCAGCCTCAGTCTTGTGCTCTGTTGATGTGGTGAGGCTGGACATGGATGCAGACAACTACTGCTAGTTTAAATCATTGATATATATATATATTCTATATTTAAACACAGCAGTGCCCTAAAACCCTGCCATTTGGTTATGTTACTACTATTCTTCTCTCTCGCAGGTCAAATTTTCTTTCCACATCTCAGAAGAAATTCTGTAGTTGCAAGTTGGCGTTATTGACAGTCATTATGAATGACTCAGAATCAAGCCCCTAGCGCTGCCTATTGGTTACATGTTATTGTAGTGATGGATTGCCTCTGCCTTAACCTTTAACTGTGTTCTGTGATTAAGCTAGACCTTGTCTCAATCATTTAGGGTTTGCCTCTTTTGTTTTACCCGAAGGCCAGGAAGGGTTTTTTGGAAAAACAAGGCCCAACTTGTTAGGAATCCTCTCTCAGCATGCCCCCCCCCCCCCCCCCTCCTCAGCACTAAAGACACCAGCAGAGACAGCTTGTGGGTGTTGTGTAGAGTGAGAGAACATTGGTGAAGATATCATCTCCCACACTTAACAGACTTGTCTGAACTCGAAGGTGTCATAAAGTGCTTTACCCAATAAGGAGCCAAAGAGGAAGAGAAACACAATATACCTCCCTCATACTCTACAATTCGAAAAAGGAAGACTCAGCAAATTCAGTTTCACTGTGCCAGAGGGGTTTGCGGTTTTGAAACCAGTCATGGAGTGGGTAAAATAGCTAGAATAACTATGTAAAGCTCATTTGATGTAATATGTCACATTGCTCTCAGGCTGTGTATCAGAACAGCCCCTGATTGTTCCTGCCCTCTTCCTTTATTGTGACCCCAGCGTTTCGTTCAACTGTCCTCTCTCTTTACAAGCGCGTGTGCCCTGTGATTTAAAGCTAACACATGTTCCGTATCCTGACCGGCGGAGTGTTTCCTGAATGTCTTTTCCTTATTTGTCTCTCGTGCTTCGTTCCCCAGGACCAATATGACATCATTGAAAAGCACACACAGTCTGGCCTGGAGCTGGTGGACAAGTATGTGAAATTTGTGAAGGAGAGGACAGAGATTGAGCAAAACTACGCCAAACAACTGAGGTAGGCCTCTCCCCCCCCCCCCCCCCCCTCCCGTGCTTTCTGCCTCAAATGATTTGTGTGTGTGTGTCATGGGTGCATGTTGAAAGGCTGTTTATGAAATGTTTGTGGGGTCTTATGACTACTTTGGTACAGAATCTAACTTTGTCTCTGAAACACTGGCCTCATTCTCCAGCTGCAGTGTGCTCCCTCTCCCGGTTGTCTCCAGGCCCACATCTGCTGTAGTGCTGAGCTTTGCTGGAGAGGAGAGGAAGTGGGAGCAGACTGGCACATGATAGACAGGATGTGGTCACGGAGAGAGAGAGAGAGAGAGAGAGAGTAAAAGAAGGAAGAAAAGCTATTTTAACGTGTTCACAGAGGACTGCTGTTTTTGATTCAACTGTATAAAACGGCCAGTGGTTGCATGATAATAGTTTAATTTGAGTGAGCTTTCTTCAGCCGTCACCCATCTTTTACCCTTTGAGAATGTATCGAGTGTTTGTTTGTTTCCCCATTCCTCTGATGCACTTTCACTCTCCACAGGAACCTTTCAAAGAAATATAACCTGAAACGAAGCGGCAAAGATGAACCCGATTGCAGGTGAGCCATTTCAAATTATACCTTCAAAGGAAACTTCTAGATTCATTTTTTCTTTATTAAGGAATTGCATTTAGCTGTAAAACAATGTCGGCTAGAATGGTGCTTACTGAGTCGATTAGGATTTACACCCTGGCCATAAGAGGTGGTTAAGCTCTCACTGAGGGAACTAACTAACTAACAAAAACAGAACTGGCCTGCAACTAATATCACATTTCAAAGGGCTAGAAATCCCCTCACCATTAGTGTCATTCATGCTGCAGTGTGTGACTGCTGTTGGAGCCATTTAAATGCCCCTAGAATGAAGCAGGAAGAAGGAAGTCATGGCCTTCTCATCATGACTTGGCCCACTGCTGACGTCTCTCCGAGCCTGTGTTTGCATCATATCATCTTATCAGTGGTCCCATCGCTGCGTTTTCATTTCTCCACCCTTTCCTCTCTCCTCCTCTTTGAACGGCAGGTTTTCCAGCTACCAGTCCTTTTTGGACGTGCTGAATGAGATGAACGACTACGCGGGCCAGCGAGAGCTAATTGCCGAGAACATGATGATGAACATTTGCATCGATCTCACAAAGTACCTGCAAGACCTCAAGCAGGAACGAAAGACGGTGAGCCGACCAGGAGTGCATCGTGTCAGTCTGGTTGAGGTCCATCTTTGCAGCTGCGAGTATACCAAATAAATCGTGTACTTGTTGTCCCTCAAACACCTTCATCCTCAGCTTGTCTACTCTGCTGTGATGGGGTTTTGGGACGTTGCTTTACTTTGATACAGTGATTGAGTGTATTAGGGGTGCTACTTACAATTTTTCAATATTCGATTCATCCGTCGGTTATGATATATGATGTATGCATATCATAATCAACAGATTCATTGAATATAATATATAAAATATGCCCATCACCACATCCTAGAGCCCGAGGTTGTCTTTTAGAAAAAGACAATGTTCCTAATAAGCTGTTTACACAGCTGATGGAAATGAATATTCCACTTGTATTCCCGTTTACGTGCAGCCGTGCGTATTCCGATTCACGTAAAACATGGAGGAGTGGAACGGCAGGAGCCGCTTGCGCCATTTTGCTTCTTTACATCAAAACAGGTTGCAGACTTGCTCGACTGTGCGAACATAACCTCCCTCTTGCATTCCTTCAACCGCCTTCTTGAAAAGGTGACATTTGCATATTCAGAAACCTGTTGATATCCAAGTCCTTCATAACACTTTAAAGTAGGTGTGCTTCTCCTCCCAACCATAAATGTGAGCTTTTCTTTTGGGCATGCATCTCTATTCCAGCTTTGCAAACTGTTGGCAAGATGGTGTGTGTAGAACACACAGAGGTGTTCGTAAACAGGAAAGAGGCTGTGTGTCACAAAGTGCCGTTAAAAACCCCATTAAGACGCGTATTCCTAATGTCTGCTGTATACATGTCCAAAGAATGCTCCTAAAACCTGGTTAAAGCGGCATTTCCATTATGTCTTAATCGGAAAAATGTTCCATTCGTAATAAGGCCTGATGCTGAATATCATGTTTACATGAGCCATATCAAAATCAGAATATTGTCATATTCAGAATAATGTAGAATTTGCATTTTTGCTTAAAAAAGGTTTAAATGAAGCGCCCCAGTAGCTGACCTGAGAGCGGTAGAGAGGGCGCCCGGGTTCGAGTGAAACCATTTTAATGATATGTCAATCATCAAAATACTTTCAAATGAAGTACCTGTCGATTTATGATTAATCGACCAGTCATTGCAGGTCTTTATTTACTAGGATGTGCCTGCAGCCCCATGTTCAGCAGCAGAGAACATACCAAATGAGATTTTCAGCAGGAGTCTGCAGCACACACAGCTGAGGAGGGAGTGTGCTCTGAAGGGTGGGAGGAGAATAGAGGGAGATTTAAAGGAGGAGTGGAGATCTCACTGTTGTGGCAGGAAGGAAGCCTCGCTTCGTGTCTCCAGGGGGAGGCATGGTCGGGGTGCGCTGGTGTGCCATTTCTGTGTGAGGAATGCATTGGCCCTGTCCCATTTGGATTGCGGAACACTGCAGCCGTGTACAGGCTCTCACTGCAGACGTGATGTCTCAAGCAGACACACTGGTATTTGTTTTCTTGTCTGCTATGTTGTGCTGCTTCAGGAGGTCATTGTTTATTCACTGTCTGCCCCTGCACATGGCTGTCTGTCATCTGACCCGCCTCCCCTCCCCTCCCCTCTTCTCACTCGGCCTATTTTTATGAATGTCTGCAGTATCTGATGGAGGCCAAGAGGGCCCAGCAGAGTTTGGAAAGCACCTACAAGCAGCTCGACAGTGTAAGTCTAAACACAGACTTTTAAAAGATTTTATAAAATACATTTTTTTCCTGAAGAGGCGTCCATCATTCCTTATGTTTCATGATTACGTTTTTAATTGAGATTAGCGAAGCTGTTAGATATATTTTTGGAGTCCCTCTTGTCCTTTGTGTTGGGTCCATTATGTAAGACAGGAAAGACTGCAGGCAAATGGCTGCACGTTCAGTGTGGCTGGTCAGGTGTCTATATTTGTCTATAGTAAAAGCAGATGGACAGTATGGAAAGCAGTTCCCTATTTTAGACGCCTGTCATCAATCCCAGATCTTACCCACGAAGTTATGATTGGAGATGATCTATGTAATAGTAAAATCTGATTGAAGTGAACATGGTCTTTCTCTGTTTCTCTCCATCTGTCCTTTCTTTCTGCACACCAGAGTAAAAAGCGCTTTGAACGAGAATGGAGAGAAGCGGAGCGCACGGCACAGTACGCCGAGAAGACTGATCAAGACATCAATGCCACGAAGGCGGACGTTGAGAAAGTAACGAGGGGGGAAATGAAACCGTTCATTTTAAGGACTGTTAACCACAATGCAAAGTAGAATCGGATCCACTTGGTTAACCTCTCTGTCTGTCTGTCTGTGTGGTTCCAGGCCAAACAGCAAGCTCATATGAGATCACACGTAGCGGAGGAGTGTAAGAACGACTACGCTGCTCAGCTCCAGAAGTACAACAAGGAGCAGAACCAGTTCTATTTTAATGACATGCCACTCATTTTCAATGTAAGTCAATTACATTTGGCAACATGTGACTGTTACTTTTTTTTGAATTGATAACATATGGGACAGTAATAACTGCTATTAGTTTGCTAAAATATAGATAAACAGATTTTATTGCTCTATAAAAACTTGAAATGATATAAGCACAATGGAAAATTAGCATTTAGCCAATTTATGCTGACATTTAGAACTTAAGATTTCTGAACAACAACAACATAAATGAAAGGTGCACTCGCATATTGACTCAAAACCATCGAAAAACTCCTTAGTTATATCAATTAATGTGGTTTCACCTATTCACATGCTTAAGTTCTGACTTTGAAGCTTTCATCACAGCATTAACAAATATATTTTTACAATCATAAATAACTAAACGTCTTGCTTGACATTGAGAGGCACATTGCAATATGGAGACTGTCTTGTTTATTGTCTCAGCCCTGATGGCGTCGGTGTCTAAGCATCTGTTTCTGTGTGTTCACTAGAAATTGCAGGATCTGGATGAGAGGCGAGTACGGAAGTTGGCGCAAGGCTACATCTTGTTCTCAGACACAGAGAAGCATGTGATGCCTATCATTGGCAAGTGCCTGGAAGGCGTTACTAAAGCCGGCACTAATGTTAATGAGAGAAATGTGAGTTGGTCTCAAAACAAAATGCTGAATTGATTTTGGGCTTTTTTTCGCACAACATGCCTTCATGCAGCCAATTTGTTTTAACTGCGCATCTGTTTGAAAATAACTTTTGATTGCTCTTATCCATGTATCTAATGCAGGACTCCATGGTTGTAATAGAGCAGAACAAGTCAGGCTTTGAACGTCCTGGAGATGTGGAGTTTGAGGACTACAGTCAGGGCATCAACCGAGCCTCTTCCGACAGCAGTCTGGGCACGCCTAAAGGCCCCATGGACCTTCTGGGAAAGAACAGGAGCAAAAACTTTTGGCTTTTCAGCAAAAAGAGTAAGGTAGGACATTCCACATCAGGCTGATATATCCTAATGCCTAGGCCTCTCACTAGAAGAGATGTTTCTTTTTGCATTGTGGGTAATTGTGCAATGAATGCACCAGCGATCCTCTCCATCAATGACCAACGACAGCAGATTTTAAAATCTGCAGGTGGGCAAGTCGGTGGGGATTAGTGGGTGACTCCTTGCACGTCAATGTTTAGTGTTTGAGCCCACAGAGCCAGCAGGAAGGAGCCAGGAAGTCCCCTCTGCAGAGAGCACTCATGATGGACCTGTGGTTGTGGCACACACAAACACACACTAAAACACAACCTTCTCATCTCTAAGGCTAGGAATAATAATGCATGAACCAGTCATTATGTTACACGTGAACTTATACCCACACCAACACCTCTAGAACTGGACCTTTGCATGACTCTGTCCCTGACTGTGAGTGCAAAAACCTTGCCCACCCACCCCCCCCCCCACCCCCCTTACACTCCCTCCCTCCATCTGCAGCGTGGTTTCCAATAGGTCAACTGGCAGTCAGCATTCTGCTGTGCTTGTGCTTTCATCAGCACGGGGCCCAAACAACATTGCATTTTCCTCTACAGGCATCCACAAACACACTGCTTCTATTATGCTGCCCAGAACCTGGCATTATGTCTCTCTTCACAATACGATTTTTGTAACAACAACCGGGATGGCACCAGGTCTTGCCAGGTCAAACAAATCGGATCAGGTCCAACCACACACACACACACACACATGCCTGCCATAGATAATTGGCGTTTTTCTTTTTGTATTTGGCCATGAGAATCTATTTGAGAGCCTCACTCGCTGCAAATCATGGATCTTATCTCAAAGGAGCACTCTTGCTGGTGTCCAAAATTGGGCTGGTGATAGCTGACCACCCCCCCCCTCCCCTCCCCCTCCTCCTGCACCAGCACTAAATGACTCTTTCTCCCCTGCAGTGTTTGCTTGTTCAGTGCTTCTCCTCTCTCTGCATGTCTTACACAGGCTGGGCTCTGCTGTGCGCTCTTCCTGCTATGTGTATGTGTGGTGCACACTGCTCTGTGTCACCAGTCATGCTCTCCCAATCAGGCCTGCAGAGCAGTATGAATAGGAGGCTGACTATTGGCTTGAGTGAGCTTTTGGTTTGTGTTTGGCCCTTAAACACTCCCACTCTCAGCTGCTCTCCTGTACTTAGACCGCCATAACTCTCAAGAAAAGTAGCACATACCCAGTAGATGTTCACATAATGATAGTGCTATCCTTCCAGCTCTCAGTATTTACACAAGGGACCTTGTTATAGGGCTGTTTTTGACATTCACTATTGAAGACTAGAAGACATCAGCCTCCTGTGTAATTTAGCTAATAGATCCCACCCCCACCTTTCCACTTAGGCGTGCTGTACAGCTGACACTGACAGGTATTACTGTAGTTCCCTACCAGGCATGTTTTCAACTTAACCCCTTTCTAAGAGGTCATACAGGGCAGCCTTCAAGTCCAAAACAATCTATATGCACAAATGACACTGTGGTAATTAAGCAGGCTATTTAACAACTGCGCTGATATATGAATTGGTATTTTATCTATGTAGGTCAGACTCAAAGGATAGCACAGGTTGAGCTGTGAACATCCATTTTTGCACAGAATCCTAATGATTGAGTTGGCTAATGTGGCTTAAAGAATGTTTTTTTTTCTTTATAAAATTGGTCTTATTTTCATAGTTTTGGCCGTTATTTCTGAAATCTCTTTTATTAAGGACTTGTGTTTTCACTGGAAGGCTGCGACAAAACAAACTCTGAAAACGGTTCTATAGAAAAGCGATTTAATATTCTTATTGCAGTACAGTACAGTAATAACAATTCGGGTAATATTTAAAATCTTCATCTTCGTTGTCACCTCCATGTAAGTAGTAATATGATGGATTTAGTTTCTTTGCAGTGTCACCATATCTCTATAATGAGGCCAGGGAGTAAAATATCCTGAACTCGTATTATTTCACCCATCATGGGTTGGATAAAACTATGAAAATAATTTAACATTTTCTTTTAGCTCTTGAAACTTGGCCTGCCCCAGTTCCCCTCTGCGGCGCAGCACCCTTCAACCTGGCTCCAGTTTGACTACAGGTGTCTGGCTGCGGTGTGGGAGCTGTGGTTGCTTGCTTGCTGTTTTGCTTTTGTATTGAATTCCATTTTTTTAAATCGGTGTGTTGATGGGAGCCAAAGAGACAGGTGTGTGCTTTCATGCTCTCTGGGCGAGTGTGCTGGGTTTGCTCCTGTGTTGTCTTCCTGGCTTTGTGGTGTGCTTTAAATTGTTGATGGTGTCTTTTTTTTTTATTTCCCTTGTCACCTTGTTGTTTTTGTCTTCCCCGTCTCCCCTCTGTTCTTTCTTTCCATCCATCCCCCTCTCCCCCATCCTGTACACTGCCTGCATACCTCATGCTTGGGTGCTGGTACTTTGGGTCTCGCCCCCACCCCAGCTCTCTCCCTCCACGCTCTCGCCTTTCTCGTCACCCCCCGCCCCTTCGCCCGCTAACGGACCCCCTTCCCCCAAGTTTGGCCGGGACCCCCTGTCGTACTGTTTGAAGGAGATCAATAAGACAGTCAAACCCAGAATCTCTTCCTTCCGGACACTCAGGAGATCGGTGAGTCATTAGAGGAGACCGTTGGGGTTTCAGGAGACCTCCACTTATCAGAGCTCACACATCATCCTGTGTTTCCGCTTTTGCAAGAATGGCTGAATCCCTTAGATGACAATTAACATTTTCAACACATAAACATGTAGCATAGATCTCATACATGGTCCTTTTAGTATTCTAATTTGAACATATTTTAAACATGTAACAGCATATTTTTAGTGCGCAAAAGTAAGAACCACATTTAAAGATATTTTCTATACACATACTGTTTTTCTTTCCCTCAGAGGTTTACTACTCCAGAGAGGATCACGGTAATATGGACAACACAACTGGTGTGGGGGGGTCTCAGTTGTGTGACACATATAAATGGCCACCTTTCCATTACAACAGCTCATGTTATTGTGATAATATTCCCTTCACAAAAGTCCGGAAACTCCAGTAGTTTCTGTGTTGAAACGACCGACTGTGCACCTTCCACGATCATGTTATGTTGCAAAAGGCCTCTTGAGTTTGTATTGAAGAGGTGGCCACCTGGTGGTGGAGTAATGGAGCAACGCTTGGCAGCACAAGCGGACACCAATTTCAAAGTGGCCTCAATTGTCTCTACACTTTCTTGGGTCACCTTTTACATCCAAGATTTCATGTCTTGAACTTGTAGTTTATCTGCCAGCATAACATAGTGCTACATCATATTGTTTGCCCATGGGTGGTGGTTCTGTGTTCAGCTCACTGTCGTACATGAGCTGGCTTTACATTAAGGAGCCTTACAAACGTGTTACTAGGAGATTTGAAAATAATATTTTGCTACTTAATCATTGAGCTGAACTCAAACCGCAGGTCTTGTGTTCCTCCTTAGGTGTTTGTTTGGTTTATTTCCCATGGTTACTGTCTTGTATGAAACTGTTTGGTGTGAGGCAAGGTTCAGTGTTAACACGCCCCTTCGTGTGAACTCTTGCAGCCTACCGTGACGGAAGACTTCGCCCATCTTCCTCCAGAGCAGCGCAGGAAGAGGTTACAACAAAAACTCGAGGAAATTAGCAGAGAGCTGCAAAAGGAAGTAGATCAGAGGTTTGTGTGTGTTTCTGTGGGTATCCATTCAAAACCATCTCTGTTAGAACTCCTCTGGTCATATTCATGCCATGCACATCAGTGTGTATTACTCTGTGGTGTTTGTGTGGGTGTTTGAATTGTACACCCTGAGCTCTGCAAGGAACCAACTGCTACTGAAAGTCACACCCCCCCTTCCTCCCTTGTTGCTCTCTCTCTCTCTCCTCTCCTCCAGTGAGGCCCTGGGGAAAATGAAAGATGTTTATGAGAAAAATCCTCAAATGGGAGACCCTGCTAGTCTGGCATCCCAAATCAGCCAGACGTCGCAGAATATCGAGCGGCTCAGCGGAGAGCTCAACAAGTATGAGGTAATCCGGACCTCTGTTGTTCATTCACATTACGAGGTCATCGTTTACCATTATGTCATGAGCCCACTGTGGCATTTTGGGTTATACAAATGACCATGACTTGATATATTGACCATTAAATGCATCACATAGACAATATTTCATATATTTTCTCTCCTTTTCACGTTGTCCCTCTTGTCTGTGTAGACTTGGCTGGCTGAGGCAGGAGGCCGAGGGGAGACTTTGCGCTATAAAACTCACACATTCAACAACAACGGAGCTCACGATGTACTCAGGTAACGCTCAATTCTGCTCATAGACGGGTGTGTTTGGCACAATGATGTGTTGTCTGCTCTGCACAGGAAACCTATGTTTTTTTTCCCCTCCAGCACTGATGGAGCTCACTCCGATGACAGCACTCCTGATCCCTCCCAGGCCATCTACGCCGAGTTTGATGACGACTTTGAGGACGAGGAGCTAACTGCTCCTATTGGGAAATGCACAGCCATGTACAGCTTCCCTGGTATGTCACAGGCTGTTTTAGCGGACTAGGACGCGGCTTTTGGAAATGCACGTATTTTTCAAAATTATAGTAACTTGCCTTCTGATCAGCAAATACTGCCTGTAGTTCTGTCAATATCATAATTGTGAAGAAAATGGGGAGGAAAATATTTCTAAAAACTTGTATAAGGAGCGAGGTCACAACCATATTAAGAGTCAAAGTGTTTGTATGCATAAACTAGTACAGGAATATTTGCTAGCATATAGTTTGTCTGTCTTCCAGGCGCGAGTGAAGGGACCATATCTATGCAGGAGGGGGAGGTGCTGTCCGTGGTAGAGGAGGACAAAGGGGACGGCTGGACCCGTGTCCGTAGGAACAATGGGGATGAAGGCTACATACCTTCATCTTATGTCACCGTCAACCTGAACAAATGACAGACGTACGAGGCACAAGAGAAGAATAAATGGTCACTTCACCAGACTATATGCAGTTCTTCCCATGGGACCAATCGTAAAGAAGCCACAGCACTATATGGGCGGGACAACTGGTGTATGCAGAAGGAGATCCAAATAAGGTGCTTTGTTTTCATGAGAGAGGCGCCCCAAATGGGCAGAGGAATGGTGCTGACAGCGTGTTCCTCATGGCTTACATTACATTATTGTAATCCCAGTTACCTAAGCCGCCTACACCGCAAGGTTATTTTACTTTTGGATATCATGTCACAATCATTTTTGGATTTTGCTTTAACAATGTTGCATGGATCTTAGGCGCCATCGCGGTACGAGAGTCCGCCTCGTCCCACAGCCGGATGAGGCATTAGCTTCTAAATGTGAGAGGAACAAGAAGAGGAGGAGGAGGAGGAAGATGAGTGCTGCTGCCATCTTTACACTGAGTGTTCATACCAGTAAAACCTAGGAGGAAGTTACCGCACAAGTTTACCTTTTTATTTAGTTAAAAGCGGACCTGCAGTTCTCATTCGCTCCCGCATACCACTTTCTAGCTTCACTATAGCTTGCGGAGATGTATGGCACCGTCACTTTGCTGATGGTTGAACTTGAGTGTCCCTAGGGGATGAGTGAGGTTTTTAAGGGGAGCATGCTTCACTTTTGAATTTTAGCAATTTGTGAGACAAGGGTTAGACGGCTCTCCCGTCATGGTAAATCACATGTCCACAACCGTGCAAACACTCTTAATGTTCAGACAATCACAGCCATATCAAAGTCCATTTTCAATCTATTACAGTAACGGGCATATAGCTGTCTTTTTCTAATAGTTACAACTTGAAAATTGTACTTCAAATAATTTATTACAAATGTATGTTCTATGAATACAAATTTCAGAACTTGTATTTTGTATTAAGGATGTTCTCACATTGTTTTTTCCCCCCCTTGCACACTTAGTGGACAGTCTGTAGCCACAAAAGGGAGTAAATAATGCACACATAAAATGTGCTACATTAAGACTATTGTATTTATGTAATAAATAATATATATTTTAGCTATCGCAACACCACTTTTGTCTTATTAGCTTTTTTTTTAACCATTCAAATAAAGAGTGTTACATTTGTAAGAGAAAAAAAAGTCTCTAATGTTGCTAAATATTTTTTGTTTGGATTCGCTTCAAATCTTCTCAAGATCGAGCTACGTCCTGTTTTTTATGTTTGCCAGCGAGAAGCGATAACTGCTCGTGCCTTTCTGGATAAAATCATAGTGTATATACCATTTTCATAAGACATTTTGTTTTCTTAATAAATGTAAAGCACACTTCAAAGTTAGGAGTGGTTATGTCATTTCTGGACTTGTAAATAAATGTTTGAATCAAACATGTTGTCTGTTGGTCCATGTCAAATTTGTTGAAAGCTGTTGCGTCTAAAGTGCAGTGACACCCATTGTAGAGTTTGTCCCCTGGAATAACTCGCTGAATACATTTTCTGCTCAACAGGACGTTTAGTCTATACTTGTGAACATGTATCACTTTTAACTGAAGCGTGAAACTTGACTTTGTGGTTTCACAGTGATGAAAATGTGGAAGTGAGTCAGTTGGTGGATGGAATGTTTGAGGTTTTTTTTTTTTTTATTCTAAAAGGCTTTTCTGCCATGACTTGGTTACAGTTTTAGATATTCTAATCATCCAGGAAACCTCAATGTTTTACTTCCTATCACAAGACAATTTGTCCACACCCACCCATTATTCTTCAGTTTAAAATTGCATTCATACTTTCAGTTTAGTGGCAAAAGCTGTAATGTTTTGAGGGTTTATAGCACCAACCCATATCCAAAACTTTGCTCACAGCTCAACACATTTCATAACTGGATTTCAAAACCTCTCCTAGTAAGCTGGGTGCTCTTGGGCACCGTAACAAAATCAATAATTGTATTTTTAAAGTCTTTAAAATCATCTCGGAAACATATGGCTGTTTCTTAAGAATCAGTAAGTACAAGAAGAGGAAGCTGCGCACTTAATAACTCTTCATTTTTATTTAATCAGATGCATTTAAATTGCATTGCAGCAATGGATGTGTCGCTTCCTTTTCTTCAGGCTGCCGTTGTTTCAGGGGAGAAAGGTTGTGATGACTTTACCCAACAGCTCTATCTAATAAAACGAGGAACACAGAACACAACTATCTCAGGGGGCCCAGAATTAATTGCTATGCCTGTTTCCATTAACTGATCAGAGTAGATGCAGGTCATTCTCACTAGATGGCACTGTTGCCTCATTTCTGTGGGATAATGGCTCTCTGCATAATCGTGTGTTCAATATAGGCCAAGCATTTGCATACCTGATTAAATTGCAACCATACTGTTTATAATGACTAATTAAATAACCCCAAATTGGCATGCGCCCCACTTTCATATACTCCCCTTATTCACAACAGAAGAGGAGTGAAGACAATGGATGTGAACTTGGTCAAAAATGTTATACTGAATTATTCCGTCATATTTCCAATGGAAATTAACAGTCAATGGGGACAAATGCTGGAGCTCAGCTAAAGGAGGATCCAGCGGTGGCGTGCTGTGGCATTGACTGACTGGTCAAATGACTGAGGAATCAGATCATCATTTGTATGCAAAGCCTTTAGTCTCAAGATGCGTTAAAGGTCAGCGTTTCAGTGAGGCTATACTGGACCCAGCCAACATCCTGCGTCGGCCTACAGCTGGAGACAATGCTGCATCCTGGCAACACGAGCTCAGCCTGGTGGGGACATTAAAAGGGGGAAAGCCACACTTAATAGCATATATTAGAGAATATGACAGCTGATGCAGTACCTCCTGTAGGTTCATGCACGTTGCACTCCTCGTCACCTGCTGTAACATCATGACTGGGGCGTGGACAGAAAAGCAACATGCTTGGAGGTTTGAACACGCACACAGAGGTACAAAGAAGTACAACAGCAGTTGTGAGTCATTAAAGAATTGCCCTTTTAAAACAGACAGCGGAGATGGGATTATTTCACCTCGGCTGTCACAGAACACCATATTGTTAGCAACTTCTGTTATCTCTCATCTGGCGACAGAGATTAGACTGGAGCCGCTTCAATGGTTTGGAACTTACATCCTGCAGAACATTCTGGAAAGATGTTTTGGCAAGAGGATGTAGGTACCAATGTTGTACAGATAGCATCTCTATTATTGTATGTCATGTCTTTTCCCCTCCTCTCAAATCAGATAAGATGTTTAAAATGGTCACGGTATATCATCTTTGTTTCACTAATCTATTTATAGTCTATTTAGGCAAATTAGCTAAACAATAATCAGTTTGCTTTCTCATGCGGAAGAAAAAGATGAAGAATAAACATTAACTTGTGCGCTTTGTGTGAGATTAGTGGGATGAAACAAGCCACTTTCCTTTTTAGTCAAAATGAGTAAACGTTTAAAACATTGATGGATATATGCTCGTTTGTTTTTTAGTTTAATTAAAAAATAAAACCTTTTCTTCAAAAAAAAGGTTGCGCATGGTTTCACTACAGAAATGTAAAGTTGTGAGACTCTTCAATGAGAGCGTGTGATGTGATGAGGTTGCTGGTGGATTCACTGAGCCTTTGGAAACGCCTCCAGCACCCGCAGATAAACCTCGACGTTGGACCTGATGTGCACGCGGTGGTTAGGTACGTGTTTTTATTCGAGTGGAATTGTAGAACGCTAACGTGCTCACCTTCCACTCGGCTGACCTCATTTCAAGGCTCTTCAAGTTAGTATGGCTGATCTACTAACGAGCAACAGCCTGATGATCATGAGCAATTGTTTTCGGTCAGTTGGATATTATGGTATTATTGGCATACAAACTGTACATATAAACAAGAATCTTCTGGAGAGACTTGACTATCTGTGTTCTGTGTCAGTCTCCCTAAGAGTGTTGGCTATATATTATACCTTCTTTTATGATGGTGGGTGCTGCTGTTACAAAATAAGCGATTATTTCTCTGCCTACTGCACCACAGGTGATTAAAGATTTAAGAGCTCGATCTTCCAGCAGTTGCTGCGGGGGAAAAAAAAGAGAGAGATGGAGGAAAACCTTTCAGCTTTTCAGCAGCTCTGTTTGGTCTAATAGTATATAATCTCACTATACCATTAAAGCCATTCCACAAGACAATTTACAAGATTAGTTGGACAATCGCTTGATAATTAATATTTCAGGTGCAGAGTTTGTGATACGTAGAATGAAACTCATGAATAACTTTTGCAACTGCTTTGTGAAGTGTTTTGATGTAGGTTTATTGTGGATGTATAAATAAAAGTCCCTCAGATTAATCACCGCCTCGTGTTCTTTCCTGCGGCACAGCTTGAGGCCAATTTTGAGTCTGTTTACTACTTCTGTCTTCTCGCAGCCATTCTGCTGAAGCTTGTTATTGCCACATTGGTGGCATTCTGCGTTTGTGAATCCAAAGGGCCTGTGATAAGCTCCACCAATCAAACGTATTATATTACCACCATCAAGCCTGTATTGAGCTCCAGCGGAGCCATGGAGTAATGCAACACTGCCACAAACTCCGCCGTCAGCTTCATCACTGCAGAGTAAATCCTGTATAACGAGTAAATAATGATCAATGTAATATTGAGTCATCCGATTCTCTACCTGAGACTACACACCAACCCCCAAATCAAATCAAATTTTCACGTTATAGTTAAATTTAAGAAATCCCAACAGAGGCAATTAAGTATTGCATTTACACCAGCAGGCCTTTGCAGCAACAATCCCCTGCTTGGATGATATTTGGCTTCACAGGCAAGACAGGCAGATGTGGAATTGGAAAAGAAGTGCCTTCATTTTAGTCCTTTGTGAATCACAAAATTGCAGGAAAACAAACCGAAATGCACCTGTTTTCGTTTTCAAGCCAGACGTTTACTGACTTTATTTCTGGAACCTGGACGTAGTCAAAATGCCCCAAAATCAGTTTTTTAGATGAGGCAAGAAAACAGAAGCACTGGTTTTATGCATACATTTAAAAGTCATTATTTGTATACATCAAGTTAAAATAGTCATGCTTATAGCTCAAAGTTAGAGGTGGTTGGACTGGGGTTGGGGTTTTGTGTGGTTAAGGTGAGGGCGAGTATCTGGGAGACTTCTCTCTCTGCCTGCCACAGCAAAGTAATCGAACATGTTTGCAGGTTCTTGATACAGAAAAAAAGAGATAACAAGGCCCTTGATACTTTTATTCACAAAAACTGTTTGTTTCACAACTTGTTTTCCATGTGTATTGGTTAATTCTGGTTGAAGTAATACATTTTATAGTGGAATAAGATAGAGAGGTGTACCACAGCAGGGTCTCGTGATGACAGCATAGGTTAGGAATGAGCCAAAAGATGTTTTTTTATTAAATCTCTCTATAGGTTTTTGCACAGAGATTAGAACCTTAGAATTGTCAGCGGCGTTAACAGTGTTCATACGGATTTATTGCCAAACCCACTCCAGCCCACTCCCACTAATTCCTAGTTACTTGGGTGTTCTGCTCAGTTATGTATTTGTTGATTTTCTGAGTGATCGCCAGGGTGTCAATGTGTTCTGAAAAGAGTTGCCCGGTTTGTATGGAAGGTCTTTAGGGAACCTCTCAGGGCAAACCTAATCCTCTTAAGCCTAACACACTGCAGTATCTCCTGAGTCCATCTATTATGAGTAGGAGGGAGAGACGTGTCCATGTAGGAGAATATGCCTCAAGCAGAGTGCTGAATGCAACAACTTGTTGTGTGGCTGACAAGGACAGTGATGGGTCCACTGCTTTATCTAAGAACCCACTAATTGTATCAAAGGGTGCAGGCTGAAATGGGTATAAAATCAGTGGGTGATTGTTTACATCTGGTGCATGTATTGGTGGTGTCAGGGTATACCTTGGCTGGTCTTGTGTTGGTGAAATGGACTCTGTGTTAACTCTTGCACTGTAGTAGACTGTGCTCTGCCCATATATGGGAGGTGTGTACAAAGGTCTATGTCCCCACTGCTCATCTGACATGGTAATACAGAGGTCTTGGTCCCAGATGGCCCCTAAGGAGTCTAAAGAAGTTGAGGTTACCAGGAATGTAATCATGGATGATTGAAGTGAGCCCCTTTAACCCAGGATATTAAGCGATAGAAAAGATGGGAGGTTAGGAAATTGGGGAATTTATTTTGCACAAAGTGCCTAACCTGGAAGAGGCGGGATTTACTTATCCGTCTCTCCAAATCCCTCTTGATCGTATTAATAATTTACTTCAGTATGCGTCACGTGGCATCCTGTCAGAAAAAGGAAAGTTAGCGAGTCCACCCAGGTGTCATGTTTCCGTCACTGCTGATTGGAGCTGGAGCCGATAAATACCCGTGACTACTGCAGAGTAATTGGTCCTGGGAATGAATACTGATTGTAACCTTTCCCACTGAAGACAGATGTTAGTGGGTGTTAGTGGGTTTTTTGTTTAGTGGGAAAGGGGCTTAATAGTTAGCAGACTTTTGTTTGACCATGTCTGGAAAACTGATTCCAAATATTTAAAGTGTTGGTTACAATTGGGTTCTGAGTGACTTATTTGATTGAGAGATGTGACTGGGAGCCACCGATGGAGGACTTTTCCATCCAAGCCCACTAGAGTTGTTTGTGTGGTGTGCAAAAGTGTTCCAAAAAAGAAGTTTGCTGATGTTACAGGCCCAATAGTATTAGTGGAATTTTTTTTGGAAGGCATACAGAAACTGGGGTGGCACCACAATTTCTATGAATAGCACGTTCCAATAGAGAGAGGGGGAGGGAGGACTGTCAAAAGATAGTTGTTGACTTTTCACATTGGAGCACTAAAGACTGCACAATTAAATGAATGGTTGATAAGACCAGATGCCTTGTTAAGCAAAATGATCAGAACTCAAAACAGACATTATTGTTATATTTTCTCGCAGAGCATTACTTATCGGAAAATGAGGGACCTTTACTAATTTATTAAAAATGGAGTTGAGTATCTTTTCATATTCAAGAAACTTCTGAGATGTCCACACCAAGTCGTATGATTTCCTATTATTCTTAATTGGGTTGCAGGACATTTCACATATTAGTGTAATGGAGGCGATTCAGTTTAATAGCTCCTCTGTGAAATTGCCACGTACTTGTTGGATAAGTGTGCACAGAGAATCCGATTTTTCATGCAAAACTGAGGGAGGCCATTTGGCTGCCAAGACATTTGAATGAAGACATTTCTAAACTAAATGGACCAACAGCAGAAAAGTAAAAGGGGTAGACAAGTTTAAACGGACAATTAAACTCATTTTCAATTTGGTCTGGTTTTCCTCATTTCTGTCATCATGAAAATGAATTGTGTTAATAAGAAGAGTATCGGTCTGTCAAATATCACAAGACGGAGGCATTTTAATAATACTCCCAACCAACATAGTACCACTCTCCGTATAGTGGGACATACCTGCTAAACTTTACTGTTTCTGCGTCTGAGCTTGCCTCCTGTAGTTTGTAAAACAAAGTCTGAAGCAGGAGGAATTTCTGACCCTTGGGATATCGTGCACACTTTGTGCATGCACCTATTGGAATATATTAGCCCGAGATAAGGGAAGCAAACATTTTCATTTAGAGACGATGTTTCTGTCCTGAATTGATCCCTTTGGGTAGAATGCCTCCGGGCACTCCAGTGCACCCCAAAAGTTCAACTAATTAAGTGGCTATATTTGATTTAGGTTTCAGATGGTCAGGGTTATGGCTGTGGTTCAGTGTTTGGGAGTCCCAATCCTGGTGAAGGAGGTGGATTTGTATGCAGCATGGGAGGAAGTTCTGTCTGAGAAGCTCAATTGAGGGCAAGACAAGCTAATGAGCTCTTTTCACATGGGAGAAAACGCAGGCTGCCAAAATGTGTTCCCTCCTTTTATATTCCACAAAGTTTGGACAATGATGAAATGCTTTTGTGGTCTCGGGGAAATTCTGACAGAGATACAAGATATTGCATGACTCCAGTTCTGTGCGCCGTGGTGGGACCATCACATCTCATGTGATCTGCTCTCCCTTGTTGCTTACCTTAGGTAACAGGCATCACGTGTCGTTGTCTAAAATCTCTAAATTGTTGGGATTTGACGTTCGAGGACAGCTACTATTAACAGTGGCCAATTTTTGTGTAATACAAAATGAAATGACAGCACAAAAATAAACTCTGTTAAATAGGTAACAACAATACAATTCTCTGTAGTTAGTGTGAACAGTGTTTTATTCTTAAATGAGTCGATGTAGTGTCAAAATGCTCACATTTAATCACAAACTACCTTTTTGTTTACCAAGGGAAAACACATAATGTACTTAACTTGTTTTATTTCTTCTGAAGGTTAAGTTATTCTATGAGCACAGAATATGTATTTGTGTCATGAAACACCAGTCCACGATAATTGCCTTAAAAAGGATATAAATCTAAGAAAATATGACAAAGAACACGTGTTATTAGGTTCTAAGTCTGATGCTCTTATTCTGTAAGTTATAATTGAGACAGCTGCTTACCATTGCTGTGAAAAGATAGCAGCAATGCCAAAGGGCAGTTTAGAGAAAAGGTAAATCAGGGCAAAGATGCGCAGTTTGTCTTTTCTCTTGTCGGCACGCTTCCCGCCATCGGGGATGAATGGGCTTTTTTTTAAATAGCTCTGATTAATTGGAGGTTTTAATTGGAAGGGTGTTGGTGGCAGCGGCGCGCTCTCTCCTCTAACCAGTCATTTAGGGGAGTGGTGGCCATGTCAAAAGGACACCTGGCACTGGCATCAGCCACTGTGTTCAACCTCTGCTCTATGGACATGACAAAAGCTTTAACCACCGGTGCATCCTCTTTGTGTAGGTGTCGGTGACACGCAACGCTGTTCGCTGCAGCGTTGCGTGCCGTCTCGCAATCACTAGCTTTACTTTTCTTTCCCTTTTCCTCCCCATGTTTGCTTCTTTCTACTCTGTTGCATCAGCACGTCTTTCCTCTGTAAGTGAGTGATTAATTCTCACCTCTCCTGGGTCTCTTTCATTGTCCCTTGCATTGTTTTGCGTCACCGTGGGCCCCGCTTGCAGTCCTTCCATTCATACGATTTATCATCTTGTTCCCCTTCCTTAAAAATATCATCAGGTTTGTGATGTGCAATTCACGAACTACCGGAGTGATTGAATGACTTTCTGGTGAACTGTAAGAGATTTGCCTCTGTGAGAGAGTGCTGGTCTAGTTTCAAGCCAAGGCTCGCAGGCAAACACTCAGCTGCGCATAGCTACCTGAGCCAACATGCTCTTTCTATCCCTCTTGTCTGTTCGTCATGATTGCTGTCCTGCTGCTCATTACTGATACAAATGAACAAGATTAATTGTCAACATCATTGGCAATGATTTCCTTTACTTGGAAACACAATATAAAATCTCATTCCTGCAGTGTGTATGTGCATATAGATGCTAGATACGGTACCTCAAGGATTTCTAAATACAGTTATATTGTCATTTCACTGACTTGTTTAAATTGGACTGCAAGTGCTTACTTGGCCTAGTCAGTGACATTGCTTGGCCTTTCCCACATTCTGCAGCCTGCTTGGGTATGCACAGTAGCCCCCGGTGATTGATGAGTATCCCCAGGTTGCAGCCCGGCTCTGCTGATGGATGGCCTCTTAGAGGTCTTAGCAGAACTGATGGGTCATGGGCCTCGGAGAGCCCAGAGCTGGGAGTAAGAAGACAGATCGGGGGGGGGGGGCAAGGATGAGGACGCAGAGATAGAGGTGGGAGTATGGGAAAAGCCAAAACGTATGGGGCAATCTGTGCATTTCTTTCCCTGAATACAGTGAAATAAACAGTTCCTCTCCTCAAGACGAGCTGTATGAGAATCACTGTGAATTTATTAGGTCTATGGTTTGCTCCACATACAGTGGCAACGCATTCCAGAAATAGCTGTTTCTTGTGCTCAAGTAATTTCTCAGAGTTGAGTCTTCCAGGCAAAACTTTATCTCAAGTCTACAAATATTCCACCTTTTGCAAGAAATAGCTGAACACAGCCCCGGATGGAGCCCCTGACGTTATCATTTATAACCTTGATTGGTGGACATTAGTGGGCACAGTACACAGATTGAGACAAAGGGATGCATGTGCAAATATCACAAATATTACAATAACTTGAATGATGCTCTCTTTCACATGTCAAGTGACATGTCAGCATGCCATGGTGCCAAAAGTGAAGATGAATATTGTTAACATATTGCTTCCACTGTCTACCTCCTTACGGTTTTGCATTCTCTCCAGGTTGTTTTCACATCATTGAAAATAAAGTCAGTGTGCCTTTTCAGAGGGTGACAGCTTGAATGTCAACATCACCCTAAACAAGGTTTCTGTATGGGAGACAGGCTGCATCTCTTGTAATCTGTTGGCGTACCACCTTTCTGGGACACACATTTGATCATCCTCCTGCAGTGAATTAACTGAAAATCAATCACAATGATGCACAGGGAGCGTGGAGAAACTGACAGAAAATAATGTAATCTGTGTTTTTTATTATCACAGGAGACGCTCGCGAGGGCTGACGATGATTTTGGGGAAAATATCGTGTCTGACAGGTTTAGCCCTGTGAACACAGACAGCTCCTATTAGGCTTGGCTTCTTGACGCAAACCTTCGTAAACAAGTAATGAATACTTCTACAGTGGCCTTATGCGCTCAAAGCAAAAGGGATCATCAACTATTCTCTCAATGCAGCAAATATGGTAATATTCTCTCAAGAAACTTTGTAATGCTTTTTTTCCTCCCTAGGCTATTGAAGAGATTCATGACCATATCTCTGCACAACAGCAAAGTTGGCCAGCTTCCACGCAGCCATAAAAGGTGCAAACAATGGCTTCCTTTATGGCCATCCTCTATTTTGTATTCAAATACGAACAAGCCCATCTCACACCTGTATGCAACACATGCAGCCCCGTCACCCACACACACCCACACACACACACACACACACACACACACACACGCACACGCTCACAAAAAGGAAATACAAGGAAAAAACACCTGTCATTTGCTCTGCATCTGTACCGGAGGTCCGCTCTGAGGCGATATGCCACCCAGTAGTATCCACTGGGGTAAGCTGCAGTGGTGATGAATTGGCATGGATTAAATGTCAACCCCGGAGCAGACTCACACTCTACAGTGAATCTCTTCATATGAGATAGGTCAGACAAATTAGTGCAGGGTCCATCGTCAGCACATAATCTTTATGTGCGGGAAGACAGTTAAACAGAGTGATTGACAGAAGGACAAGTCCGATATGATGGGACATAGGTGGACACGAGGTGGGACTGGCTCGAGGCATTAGGTCTATCAGTTGAGACCAGCTCTGCTGTGCAGGTTTTACACCATCTCATGCAGTTTCACTGCGTACCGACTGCCTGATGGAATCCTTAAAATAGATGCATCTTTAAAATGGTACTAAACTCCCAAACGATCCCAGTTGGGAATTTGCTTGTTGCAGCACAGAGATGCATAAAGCTCCTGAGAGCACAGCAACAGTCTGCATTCAAGCACAACAGTATGGTGAATACAGTTTAGGTCACTGCCGTCAGCCCCCTGCTTTTACTTAACCGAGGCCTGCTCTTGGACTTCAATCTGCAGAGTCACTGGCTTAGATGGTCACCTTTTGGCTAAATGTTTCTTAGAATCAGTATAAGTAAGTCTGCGTGCACACACAAGGAATTTATCATCTTTATCATATATATATAAAGCACCAATGACCAACAATAAAATATGAAATAAAATGTCTATTTACAAGTCAAGTGTTTTGCAAACTGTAAACAAAACAATACTCCCATCATGTCTTTCTCCAGTCTCATAATATCTCCATCATGCCCTCACACTAGCAGGAACTGCAGCGTGGTAGTGGCCTTCAGAAAATACAGCACAATTAGATTAAACTCTGTGTGGATTACAGGCTTTCATTTCCTCTCGGGCTGTGTTTCAACCATATCAGGAAGCTGAATGAGAGCTGAATAGCTCACCAGTATGAGCAGCCTGGTCTGGTTGTTTGTGTCTCATGTGAAACCTAAAAACGTATTTTAATTCAAAACATGATTTTATACTGAACCTAACAAAGATGTTTTGTACGCTGACCCTAAACGTTAACTGAGAAGGCAGTTTAGAAATGGCAGAAGCAGCCAGAGAAATGAAAGCACTATAAAGTCGATACACACGTATGTAGAAACATTGATATCAAACGTCGTTTAGATTGAGAAACATCGAGATGCAGCGTATCCGTGGTTTGGAGATACGTACAATGCCAACATCTTATTGTGGCGAGTGGGTTGGTATGAGGGGTGTGAATGTGTGTGTGTGTGTGTGTGTGTGTGTGTGTATGTGCAGAATTCTGAGAGCACTGTTCCTGCTCATTCGCCCAAGGGCTGAGTGATTTCCCATGCGAACAGCAATTAAAAAAAGTCTCCAGTGAACGAATCAGATCAAACTCCACAAAGTGAGAGCCTAAATCGTGCCATTTTTTGTATAACCTTAGGCGAACATTGCAGGTGTCTCTTGAGGAAGACTTGGTCTTCCCTTTTTTTAAAAATAAAACTTCTTCAATGTTTTTTTGCGCCTAGTCTTCTGTCTGATTGCTTAAAGTGGCTGTGAAGTGATTTACAAGCACCCCGGCCCCCTTTTGGCTAGTTTGCATTTGTATTTTGATTTAACAGAGACCTCTGCACCGTGCCGGTTCAACAAGCGACTGCTGGAATTGCTAATTGGCTTCTCTGTTAGTATGTACCATGCACTCCCAGCTCTGGTCAGACCCCCAGACATGCTGCTATTCCATAATCATGCACATGCATGGGTATGAAGGGACGCATGATTCATACGGAAAGCACAAGATGTGCACGTTGCCCAGAGGCCCGACTGCTCTGTTTGAAGAAAGAAAAAATACAGCGAAACCAACTTAGCATAAATGTGTGAGCAGTGAGCCATCAATCATTTACTTCACTACACAGTTCCAACTGCCTCATACATTAAATATCTTTTATATCGTCAACCTCTCTCCTTTTTTTTTTTTGCCCAGCTTCATCAAAAGTTGTGGCAGTGACGAAATTGCCTGATGCAGATTTAGCTTGCAGTTGTGATGAAATGTAAAACAGGGTGCACTCACCAGGCTTTTTTTTTTTTTTTTTGTAATAACTGACGAGAGAACGTATCTTGGGATCGCTGGTTTGCCTGGCAGGCAACCAGACAAGAGAGGAGGGCTTAGGGATGTAGTGAGCTGGACAAAATGACTGTGTTTGTGAGCCCCCTCTCTCTTTCTCTTCCCCCTCTGTCACACACACTGTGCTCGGACTCTGATGGACGACTGCCCAGAGCAAAGTTGTTTCTGGAAATGGGGGGTTTCGGGTCAGAGTGTTTTCTCTCTCTCTCTCTCTCTCTCTCTCTCTCTCTCTCTCTCTCTCTCTCTCTCTCTCTCTCTCTCTCTCTCTCTCTCTCTAATGAACACAGAGAGCAATCATATGACACAAACTGCTTGGTGCTGAAAATACTTTAAAACCTACTCATAACTGTTAGACGGCAAAATGTGAAATCAGTTGCACTGTGGTTCGCAGACCTTTTTCACTTTTCTCTCCCTCTACTTGAGCCACCGACGCTTGTCAACAGCTACTTAGTTCCTTTGGATGGGCAGCAGATTTATACTACACCTGCCTTCTTAGTATTGCCTGCTTGACTTCTATGATGCGAAGTACACGCAGCACTCATTTGGCAGTAAACCAGAAAAGGTACTGCAGTGGCAGATATGTTCCATTCAGGTGGCAGGTAATTGATGTATGGCTTCAGCCATGTTAGGGCTGTGTATGGAGAGGAGGGAAGCAATTTGTGCCTCAGCTAGGGGCCCTCTCAGCAGCTTCAGTAAGCACTCCAATTTCCCTTTCATTCTGCCTGGCGCTTTTGTCTGAGGATAAACGGCAAGCTGAGAATTTCCAGTCATCACATGGACTCTCTCTGTTAACACACACTCTTGGGCTTTTTGGCCCCTTCTACAGAGTGTTTTCGAGGCCGAGTGAGCGCGAGCGGATTCCTCGTAAGCAGGACGGTGCATGCGTGGAGGGTGTGTTTGTGTTTTTAGCAGAGAATTGATTGAGGGGTTGTTTGACTGATGGGCTGTTTGGGCTGACAGGAGAAGGGAGGAGAATGAGTTGGTTGCATTTTTGGCTTTCAGCTGCATAGTGAAGTGCTCCCATGTGTGCCTCTGTATAAATATTCATCTTCCTCAGTGTTCTGCATCAACAACTGAAACACTTTCATCTATCTGCATTTGTGGTTTCAGAAAATAGATCACTCCTGGGTGCTGAGCAGCATGACAGTGTTAGCGGAAACGTTTACTTTTGTTAAGATCAACTCTGATGTGGTGATTATTTCTGGAGCAGTTTAACGCATTCCAGTATTAATTCAAAGAAAATCCAGCGATGTGTGCAAAATGGATGACAAGTTTAACAGTTTGGTTATTTATTCAGGCATTCACAAGCTGTAAACATGCGTCAGTACCGTTCACCAAGTTATGCTTTATAAAAGTTTAAAGATGACATTTTTAAACTGTGAATGCAATTTTCCCATATGTGCACATAATGCTACACAGTATTACAATTTGAATTCAGTGGCCTCATTTTCATCATCTATTACATATTTGAAAATGCAGCCAAAATGAACAAAACAATTCCACTCGTACTTTTAGCATTGTTTTCTTAAAAATTGTATTAGTATCGTCAGCCTTTTACATCAATTTTTGTATTGCGTTGGCATGATTATAATCTTTAAATTCCATCACATACAGTAGTTGCAAGTATTTTCTCTGCTGCATGCGCTATAGGCTAATGTTCTTTGCTGCATCTGATGGTTCATCATAAGCACTTACTGTTGATGAAAAGCCTTGTCGGTGTTTATCCGCGACGTTCAATTTTCAGTTATTGCAAGGAAATTAAACACGCCTGTCAGTTTGTATTTCCAATGAGCTCCATCATGTTATGACACATGGGGTGGGACATTTTCCTCTCCCGTGCTCTGTGTTTATCTCACATACACAAACACACATTCACACATTCACACATTCCTGTTTCTGCCTCACTGATTACATCATTTTTTCCCCTGACTATTACTCATGCCTTATGGATGTCAAGACCTAATAATAATGACAATAATAAAAAAAAATAAAAAAATAAAATAAAAAGTACAGTTTTGCATAATTATGTAGCTTCCTGCTCCCATGGTAATACTTGGCTGACTGTGGTTTCCGTGGTGATGCTGCTCTCGTCTATGCTCGCTGAGGAATATACAAGCTAATGTTGAGTTTAGTAAGAAGGGGGGCCCTGAAGCCCCCGGGCTGCGACTGCTGTCTAAATGGTCCGACTGAAATTACGTGAATTATTGTAGCTCATCTGAAAAACCTCTTGACATTAATTAAACAACCCTCTGCCGAAAGTAACTCCTGATTATCCCATAAATTAATCCATAAACCCACATGCAAATTCATCTCTTCATGCCTTTAGTTTCTTAACTGCTTTTGCAGATGGTTTAGAGAGCCAGTCGCCCTCGACATCATTCATAATGCATGAGCCAGATCCTATCGGCTAGTGATCAAAATTCCTATTTTTCTGCTCTCCTCCTCAAGTTTCTTTCTATTATTCTCATCTATTCTCCAAATGGACAGTCACACACAAACCTTTTCTTAGGACGGATTAAATACAGCTATATATATATATATATATATATATATTTCTTTTTACTTCAGGAAGTTATTAGCAACTGTGTGAATGTGCTTGCCCTTTTTCATACTGTTATTGTGCCAATCTTCTATCAAATAGGATTATGCACTGACGGGATGTGCATTCAAGAAAAAGCACATTCTCATAGTTCAAATATAGAAACCATAGAAGCCTTTTTCTTTAAAGGTTGTAATTATATTCAATTCAAGTGTCATATTCAAGTTAATAGTTATAATAGACAGTTCATGATTATTAAGTCATTTTAAAGGAAATATAACTGGTGCCTGTGTCTGTAACTGTAATGTAGAAATGAAGTGCACTCGTTTTAAATATCATTAAAAAATATGTTGTATTGTTCATATATGAATTGGAAGTGATCATACAGGTTTTTTTTTATAACTATTTCAAATCAGTCTGGGCCTTAAGATACATAGTCATGCAACCATAATGTTAACTTTGACAAAATAAATGAAGCAAATCGGTGGTTTATATATCCATAACTTATCTCAAGCAAGTTTTGTGTGTTTGCAGATCATTTTTACATCACGTTTAAATGAATGGAAACCAACAGCTGCCTGGAAGGAAGATAAGACGTGCAGAAAAATGTGTCTTTAAAGAACGGCCAATACAGTATATTTGTATCAAATGGGCAAAAACATGTATAAACGCTGGTGGTCCTTTTTATATTTCATACTGGGACTCAGTTACTGTAATAGGCTCTCTCTGATCACAGGCTTTCAACTGTAAGACCTTATTTGAATATTCATTTTGTGTTGCTTTTTCCCACAGCTCTCATTATGTCTGGAGTTCAGGATTCACTGAGTCTGCTGGACTGGAGGTGTTTATGTCAGCTTTGCCCTCCCACTGTCTCTCTGCTCTTGCCCCCCCCCCCCCCCCCCCCCTTTATTACAGGTCTTCTGAATATGCAAGGCCTGTTAAGCAGACTTGTACCTCTTGTAACCACAAAGCCCAAGAGCTGCTCAGGGAGTCATAAAGGACCAAGCAGGAGGAGACGCTGAATAGCAATGGATGAGAAAGTGCAGCAAAGGGTTGTCTGAGCAAGTGTGTGTGTGTGTGTGTGTGTGTGTGTGTGTGTGTGTGTGTGTGTGCGTGTGTCTGTTTGCTTGCTACTGTGATGTGAATAATAACTCTTTTTGTTCACCAGTGGCCCTGAGTGTCTGAGAAGTCACCGCAAATCCTCATTTTTGCCGACAAAGCACAATGCCAATGAGGAAATGTGTTTTATTTTAAAGATTTGTCTCATTCAACAGATTACATTCCTCTCCATCTTAGGTGACTGCACGCAGCTCGGTTATCTAGCCGCACCGACCATACGTGGAGACTGTCGCGCAATTTTAGAGCCTGACTTCTAATGCAGTATTGTTGCGATGGCAATTTACTCCATCTCAGAGTCTGCGCTCGGGGTTATTGTGCATATACTGTATCGCCTGGACCAAAATGGCTCCATATAATATCCATATTTTTTTTATCCAGTCAATCCAAAAAGTTAGAAATAGCATTTCTATGCCTCAATACAATCTATTGTTTTGATAACACTTAATCACACTATTTTTTATTTCACGTCTTCCAAATACCATTTATTGTGTTGCTTGGAGCTGTTGCTAATTAAGATTGTTGGTAGCAATTTATTTATTTACATTCATGCACAGTCTCTTTTCCCCTGACGTTACGCTACCATTATGGAAGGAAGAATGAAATGCACGCATTCCCTCCGGGTCCAAACTGTCATTTCTCTGTAGAGAATATCTCAACCCTTCTTTTCCTGCAAACAATTAAAAAAAAACGAATTCTGTCACATTTTAAGCACTGGTATCTAAATGAATGTATTTTTTGTAGTAGTAGTAGGTTTTTGTGTGACTTACTCTCAGATGGAATCCGGTGGAAACCTTTCAGAAATAAGGCAAAGGCACAAACTCAAGAAAACATTCATAATGAGTCAGTGTGAACAAGCCGTCTGTTTGAAATTGGAAAAATGAGACTTACATTTTGGTTTTCTCTGTACCCGCAATAGTTGCTTTAGGAATGAAAACATAAAAAAAAATCCTCAATATAACAAATTGCTGTGAAAAGCCCAAACAGCAGCTCAATCACAATAGTGTTGCCAGGCAGTCCTGGGGTGTAATTGGGTGGCGTACATGAGTCAGCAATTTAGCTGGCTCTCACCGTTAACAATTTACAGCAATTCTTTTCTGCTGGCTCTCACTTTCTCCTCTTCCTCTCATCCCTCTCTCTCTCTCTTCCTCCTCTCTCATGCACATACATGCACACTTTACGTATACTAACACACACACACACACACACACACACACACATGAAATGTATGCAACTCCAACTCACCTCGCACACACATTGCAACACCCATTAGAAACTGCGTGTTTTCCTTGTTCTTTCTGTCGCCATGCATCCATGATGGCATGACTCACATCCGTAGAGAAATAAATAAACCCTTACCTTTCCTCCTCATCCTCTAGAGCAAACATTGTAGAAGCAGAGCTTTGTCAGCTCTAGGGAGCTTTGCTTTTTCATCCAGTGTTTACCAGCTATTTGTTCGTATTATGCTCACTACAGACTTGACGGGACAGCAGCTGATTATTCAGGCTTTGAAAGATTTTGACGGCTCCTGTGTAAAATCCCAAAAGGCTTTGGTTGGTGCCTTTTTTCAGCGTGACCACTTGTCACACTCTGTCGTTTAAGTGTGACCCGGCCGGTGATGTAATCGTGGCTCTCTTGACACAAGTTGAACTGTATTTGGGCAGTGTGTCGTTCTTGGTTGCTTACTTTTTAAAATGAAACCAGTTGAATGTCACCATATCCTAAAAGATAAATGGTAGGCGTTCGGCATAGAGTTGAGCCGCTGTGACAGAGTGCATATGAGATGCTGCGCCATTAATCTTGTCAGGATTGGTACAGTATATATTTGTTTCGTGCAGAGGCTTTTGGGGGAACTGCTCTCTTGATGTGGTGTAAAGAGAAATGAATCGATACTTGCTCTGCTTTAAAGACAACAGAAGAATAATCGAATGAGTGCCCCTCAGAGACTGAGACAAATGACTCTCGTGTATGAGTGATTGGACTGTTGCTGCCTTGCCCTTCGCTATACCTTACATTCCTCCCTCTCTCCTTTCTTCTTATTGCCTTCCTCCACGCCAAATTGAAATTCAAATGAGCCTCAGTGGCTCGACAGCAGACAGTGAGCATCTGCCAAATCGGCTTGTCGACACTTTTGAAACAAACATTATAGAAGTTAAGATGAGATATAATGAAGGTTTAACATCGCACATTATTCGCCGTGAGTTTTTGTTTCAGGTGTGTTTCTGCTTCATTATCTCCCCGTTATCAGTTGATGCCGACACAAATTGTTGATGCGAGAGTCTGGCAGTCTGCTGCTTTAGGACTGAGAGAGAAAGGGGAAACAGAGCCCCAATTAAAGATATAGGTGTCTGGTTTTGTTTTTAACAATATACCATGGAAAACAGGATAAGTGGTCTGCGTCATCGCAAAGGGGTCTCCAGTTTGCACTTGCAGAGACAGGCCAACTGTATTTCCTTTTGGTCTGGTTTCATGGCCAACGTGAGGAGCAGCAATGTAAGAGGAGGTATAGCTTGTTCTTCACCGTCACATGTGAAGAGTCTTTGTATTCATTTCAATAACACAACAGCAGAATTTCAAAGTTCCATTTCATCTATTATTCACGTCTACGTTTCATTAAAATTCAGTGGGAATTATTAGAGAGGTTTATCGTACCAACGTCATGTAATGTCTCTGATAAGGATGTGTGTTATTGGCATGCATCCATGCACAGTGTTTGGACTGACCTGATGTGCATGAGGGAAACAGGACAGCTGGGAGGTTAATTAGATCTAAGCATCTACAGAAGCATCTATTTCTCTCTTACTCTGCTTAATCTGGATGTGTGCGTTCCTACATATTTACACAAGGAACACTAAACTTTATGTACAGAAAGTGGGACAAAACCTATGTTTAAAGAGGCCATGTTAATCAAAAGCACGGCCTATAACTGGAGATCTGAGTTTGCAGTGGTACACTCGTGTGTAGTGTCTGTTGGATGATGTGGAGAGTTTTTGTTATAAGAGTGGTGGAGGGCAGCTTTCAGCACTGTGCGGGAAACATAAATTAAAGGCTCCTGTTTTATTGTCCTTCTGGCACTAAACGTGCTCTTAGCTGTGACTCAAGAAGAAGTGATTCACAGCCACACCAACGCCACTGGCCTAGTCCATAATGCTGCCCAGTTGTCTGAGTTATGGAAATAGGATTTAAATTGTAACAGCGTGCAATCTGTGGGCAACTCTCCTCCATTAATGATGAATGATGATTCCCAGCGATCAAAAACAAGATTTTTTATTTTTTTTTACCTCATTGTGCTTTATATGATTATTCAAGAAGCTCTTTTTTTTTCAGTGATGTCTGCCCCAATACTGTCACCCCTTTTTAAAATAATGTTAAAGAGCGGTTAAAGAGCTGGCTTCACATTATGAAGTGGCAGCCTTTGGAAAGATCCCCTCTATCTGTAACAAAGGATCAGGATGCAGGATGACCTCAATCTCTCACTCATCATGGAAGCTCCCCATTCACACTTCACTTTCCACATCACTCAGATGTTTGCTTGTATTTCCTCTCCTATGTGGACATCTGTTCATATACATAAAGGGCACATTTAAAAGTTTGAAAGCTCTCATGCCTCTCGTGGTTTTCTTAACATTGCACCCACACAAACAGGCAGTCACAAGATTAACTGGCGTCAAACTAAACTTAATGCAAATGATGTCTTAATGACAGCAGCATTTTAATTATACATCCCGTTTGCAGACTGCTCCAGTCACGTCGGCATCTGTAAACCCTGTTTCATGCATGGTTGTGCGCATGCAAGAAAACGTGCCGTGTGCTCCTCTGCAATGCCTCCCGCTGTGGGCCCTGTCGACTGCTGTCAGGTACTGCGCTTTAGTGCAACGGACACTGTAAAAAGAGTGGGATACCCGCTGTAGTTGTGTGCGAGTATTCCTCAACTGGCTGTCTTGTCTTTTCTCTTTGTGAAGACCTCAGAATGGCAGGTTTTCTGTGTCTTTACGACTTCTCTCCTCCTCCTCCCCCTCCCCTGTCTCCACGTTCCCCCCTGTCTCTCTCTCCTTCTTTGGGCATGAAAGAGCCACATTTCTTTCACCACTTCCCATTTTGGCCCCTTTTTCTCCTTCTGTCAGGCAGTGAGATACAAGTTCAGCCTCAAAGCAGTGACCCGGAGAAGGGTCGCTGCATTCACGACAACATTATAGAACAAATAAGGCACCCAGTCAGAGGGCCGGCCAAGCAGGGGTGAAGTAAAGGTGTCGGGAGTCACATATGTGGGAGAGAGGAAGATGACAGGGAGAGCAGGGAGGAGGATGTGCATAAGGGGTGAAAGGGAGGCAGATGAGGGAAAAAAACACACAGCATGTTTGCTTCCACATGGTTGAGTTGTTGCTGGAAGTCTGGTAATAAAGCTCCAGAGATTCTCTTCAGAGGGATGCTGTTTGTGGGCTGCCTCGCATCTTCCTTCTCTCTCTCTCTCTCCCTCTCTCTCTCTCTCTGTTTTTTTTTCTCTAGCAAGAACTAGGAACACACTGCATTACATAATCATAATCATTTGGTGTCCTTCAGACTTCAGAGTAGTGGTATTAGTGAGTGTTATGAACGCCCAACTTTGACCCTTGTGCGTCTGCACCCGTCAGTATTTGCCACTTTATCTATGAAGCATCTCTATAGAAATTGCTCTTTCTCTAGCCGTTAATGTGCGTTTCAGATAGAGAGAAGGACACAGAATGTGAAACCAGATTGTTCAGATAAGTATACACCACTAGACGGTGAGCCACTTTGAACCGATGTAAATCAGCAGACATACGATGTGATTGCGCTTGGTTCCATGGCCTTTGATTATATGAGCCGTCATCTACTTTATCAAACTCTAATCTTTTCATCAGTCGCTCTTCTTTTGCTCAGCTGCTCATCACAACCTCTTCTTCCCCTCCCGTTTCTGGCTCTGCATTTTTTTTAGTACCCTGTGAATTTGCTGCTTCGACAAAGGAGTTGTTTGCAGTCTCTCGGCATCTGGTTTCTCTATTGCAACTTTCATTTCAGCCGCCCACCAGTGTGAACTCCTTGTCTGTGCTGTCTAATAAAGTCCCACAAACTATTGATTAAGCTTATAGAATGAGCCTATAGCTGCATGATTTATGAAATGATAAATGACCTGGGGAGCATCCGTTCAGGGGTCTCCAGTTTATTCGCATTGTCACTGAAATTCTTCCGTTATGAGCGACACAGTTGATGACGGGATATTTATCAGGTGGATTGTCAATAAAAAATGTTTTCTTATGTTTAGTCTGCAAGTATTTTGATCCAACTGTGCCTCACTGTTCTTTTCCCACCCGTCACACAAACAAACACAGAGACTATTTATCAATGCACCATGAAAACAGACAAAGAAAACAAACAAAATCACACACAGTGGGCCTTTTTATGTACATGAAGACACATTACAATGCTCATATGTGCACACAAACTCATTTTCTTTGCCCATAAAAAAATGACTTTGTGTCTGTCCAACAATGACCAACTCTGTCGCATCCAAAGTTGACATTTAAAAGCTGGAACACTTTCTTTACCCCTTTGGTGAAATGTGACGGATCAGGTAGAGACTGGCATTTGTTAACACATTTATCACATTTTATTTTTCTCAATAGGTCCATTTGGCAAGATCTGGACCTGCACTGTTTGTTGAGTGTAAAACCACAGTCTGAACGCAAGTTGTCATCAGTTTAACCTTGTTACTCTCACTTTGCTTTACTGCTGCTAAAGCTTTTGGCCTGATTGAGTCATAATGGCAGCCCTGATAGAAATCCCATCTGAAGCGACATTAGCGGGATCGAATGACCACAAAAGGTTTGAACTTTGTGTGACCACTTGGCTGCATTAAGAATCCAAGTGAAGGTGGTCTAAAATTAGGAGTTACAAAACAAGGCCGCATCTTGGCTATGTTTGGTCTAAGTAGGCAGATGATGCAAACTTTAAATCTTTTATTTTGTTCCAGGTCTGTGGGTGTCCACAGGCGTCCTATAAAGTCTCCAGTCATTTTTAGATTTCTGCTTTGTATACCTCATCTCTCAGCTCTTCCCGTTCCTCCACTCTTTCTTTCTCGGCAGGGTGGTTTGCCGTCTTTGTTGCTGGTTCCTCTGTTGCAGTTGCCATTGTGTTTGATCCACTGGGTGGTATGTATGTATACTGCTCATACTCTCCTCTGAACGTCAAGGACACGCTGATATCAATAATTAAAGTGCTGGTGCGAGGCTGATTTTTCTCTTCCACAGAACCCCAACATCCCAACAGTGTTAGCCTGTTTGCCTGAGTGCTAAAGCTTTACTGAATGTGTTTGTGAACGTGCTCTCTGATGTTCCTCCCCTCGTTCCCTCTCGAGATCAGCTGGAGCTTAATCACTGGTTACAAACACAACACTGTCAGGAAATTAGGATTTTCTGGGCCATTGCAGTAACCTCCAAAGTTCCCACCCCCACCAACAACTATTGCCTGACACGCTCCCTCTCTTCTTCTTCATGCTTTCTCTCACTCGTTCCTCCACCTCTCTCCCTTCCTCATCCGATGAGATTGGGAAAACCGGAGCCTTGGCTGTGATATGAAATGTTCTGATTGCGTATTGGACTCCTGTGTCCTTAAGGAAATTGAATTGACTTGCGGTTATGTCTCCATACAGTGAGCTCGGTGACCTCCTCCACCTCAGTCTTATCAGCCGAGCCCCAGACTCAGCCTGGCCGTGTCCTGGCCAGCTCGTCACCGCTCACGTCTGCCAGTGTGTGCAGCAGCCACAGTGGGGACACAGAGCCATTTGAAATGAATGCCTCAGAGGACCGAGATGCAGTATTAGAAATCCAACTTATCACCGTGGCAGGAAACGCACGCTCTGGAGACTCGAGAAGAGCTATTGGCTATTTTGTTCTTCCTCTTTTCCACACTAGTGTTCACTCAATTACACTTACGAGTCCACTTCTCTGCCTTTGAAATGCCTCCTCTTTCCTGTCCTCCTCTTATCCTCTCACAAACATGACTGCTGACCTGACTCATCCGCTGCCTCTGCTGATATTCCACCCTGCTCTTTCTTTGTCTCCTCATCCTGCTGTCTCGCTTCACTTTCTCTTACTTGCCTATAGCTACATTTTTTTCAATGTGTGCTCTTCTTCATCTTTTCCCCCCATCGCTCTCCTGTGCAGGATTGTAAACATGAAGCACATAATTGCTCCCTGTGGCCCCGCGATTTCCTAGTAATTGCTGTAATGATGCTTGCTGGTTTGTTAATGTCCCCCTACTCTAGTTTTGCCGAAGGTCACTTAAGATACAAATAAAAGACCGCAAGTAAAACAAACAATGGAATCGTTCCCACAAGGCAGGAAGAAACCTTCATTTCACCTGCTCTCCTTTCCTCTTTGTTAATGTGGCCGTTGGACATTTATTCCAGTGTGTACTTTGGCACAATTTTGAGGTACTTGCCTTTTACTTGAGTATTTTTTATTTTATGCCACTTATTACTTCTACTACACAAATATTGTACTTTTTACTCCACTTTATTTATTTGATACCATTTAGTTACCAAAATACTTGTATTATCACTGGTTAAAACAAGTATGTATTGATCCCCAGGGAAGAATCAACAAGTTTCCTAGCAGTATGTAAAGTTATATATATATATATATAAGTACTTTTACTTCTGGTACTTTAAGGGATGCTAAAACGTATGTATTTTTACTGAATGCAGGACTTTTACTTGAAATAGTATTTCTACACTATGGTATTGCTACTTTTACTAAAGTAAGATAGCTGTCCTTGGAAGTAAATCGTTTTTATTTTGTGGATAGTTGGTTTGATGGTAGACCATTTTGTATTTTGTGTTTGGGTGTATGTGTGTGTGTGTGTGTGTGTGTGTGTGTGTGTGTGTGTACGTGTGTGTGTTTACGCACACACTGAATTGCAGTCTGCTTCTCTCACCAGCAGGTTCAGTGGTTTGACAGTGCTGCCCCTCAGAGACTGCAGCATTTTAGCTGCTGTGTGACAACACCTGTTGCTCTCACTGCAACAACTTGATCATGTCATCTCAGTGTGTAGCTGCATGGAGCGGCAGACAGATGAGATTGGGCTTGTGAGGGAAAAGGGGGGGGGGGGGGGGGGGCAGCAAGATGATATGGAGATCCTGGTCCCGCTGCGTCCCTCTGCTCTGGTGATGGACGACCTTGTAGCGGCTGTGACTGCAGAGCGGGGTGGCCGGCCACGGGGGTGGAGGTGCTTGTGTGCGCCGTCCCTTCCATCTCCCTGCTGTGATGAATGTAAAATTGATAATGGCTCATTAATATGCGCAGATAGAGGGGAAAACTCATTGACTACCTCAGCAGCTCCTGCCACTTGTTTTGGGGAAATTCATTTAATAACTGGATCAGTAAAGCGCCGTGATCTCAGCCCGAGCTCCAATTTGCATATAAATGTACCGTGGTGCATGCAGCCTGCGATGTTTATGGTCGGGTCGGGCTGAGCAGACTGTTTTTAATTATCTTTACTTTGTATTGCTCTTGAGGTGAAGTGGGTGGGGCCCTGTTGCGTCGCAGTGAAGGCTAGAAAAGGCTGCATTTCCCCGGCATATACTTTCTAATGCTTCTTCATATTCATTAAGAAAAGGTATTTTGGTGTCCCTGCTCACCCGATAAGACCAGTGGTGGGATTCGTCTTCCTAATGCAAGTTGAAGAAAAACAATCACACCAATACAAACCCAGCCTCATGGGTTTCTTTCTCCAGGGATTTCACTGGTTCTTGTGCTTTCCCACATAGATGATTACCTAAACTCTTATTAAATGCCCAGCCTCAGTATGTTTTAATTCATGTATCTGTGAGGTAAGATGAAATCATTTTATGAATATGTGGGCATGCTGAAGATGTATGCGGCATTTAAAACGGAATTTATATTCTTTAGGCATGAATTATACAACAGCTTTATGGGAGGAATGTGAACTCACACATGCCTCAACCTGGAGCAAAATTCAGCACACTCTGTAGGCGGAGAGAGAGATAAAAACAATAAGAGAGAGAGAGAGAGATTCAAAGCTTGCTTCAGAAGATACCTGAGCCGCAAAGATTATATCAATTGAAGTTAGGGGGGGGGGGGGGGGGTTGCAAAAATGTCTCATGAATCATGAATTTTATTAACAGTGATGCTTTTACTTCTGCACTGGTGATACATGTGTGAGAGATAAAAAATAATTAATCAAACTCCTGCCCACGTTTCCATTGAGAGCGAGGCATCAATAATGTCACAAGCAGATGAATACTACATAAAGCAACTACCGAGCAGATGTAACTCAGAAGACATTCAGCAATACTGAATAAATTTAAGAGGAATAATTGATATCGTCGCTGGGGGAGATATGCGCAAGACAAAATATATTGACCCCGGACACCCTGTACACACACACATTCAATAGCATCACTATTTATAGACTGCAACTTAATCTTCAACCAAAGAGAGCTAGTTTACGATGTGTGATGGAAATTAAAAACAGATTTGTATTACCAGTCGCGTCAGAGATGCTGGAATTGTTTTCACCTTGTGTGTGTGCGTCTGTGGACAGATTTTGATGACCGTGATGGAATCTCAACCGTGCGAGATGAAGTCACAAACTTTACAGGTTCGTCGTTGAGATCAAAATGAAGGTTGAGTTTGAAGATGGATGTGGTCCGAGCAGGGGCGCCGGATGTAGGGGGGTATGCAGTGTGGGGAAGGGGCCATTAGGCAAGCCTGATAAAGAAAAAGTGTGATATATTAGTAATACAGTACAAGTCACCCTCTTGTTGCCATTCCCATGGCCACTGCCAATGAAAACTTCCTCATTTTTTCACAGAATAGAGAGAGGAGAGAGGAAAAGGAAAGAACTCTCTCTCTCTCTGTCTCTGTCTCTCTGTCTCTTCTGAGAGCGCCCTTATCTCTTTTGATCTTCCGGGGGAGAGAACAGCATCTTGTCTCACTGACATACAGTAGAGAAGGCCTCTGATCTGACAGTCTTCTCACCTAGCCCGGATTTCACTTTGTCTGCCACTCTGTCTGTCTCCCAACCCCTCACTTCACTATACTCGCATGAACTTTCTTATCAGAGACGCCGCATTTGAAGTTGCTTGTATTCTATTGCTGCTCATGAGCCGCCCTGCATCTCTAATGCTGCGAGTGTTCAGTTACAGACACCCTGCCTGAAAACTATTTTTATAAACACGTCCATCATGTTCTACTAAGTTTAAATATTAGCCTGAAACCTTTGACGTATACAAACAAACTGGAGCCATCATTGAGAATTTTAGATGAATCTGTTCAGGATGAAATTGTATTCTGCATTGTTCGGGATCACAATTATTGCAGAGTACAAAGCCGATCTACTAGCAGTTCATTATCTGTGTGTGAGTTACTCTGAAGTTCTTCTCCATTTAAGCAGGTGAAGCAGTGCTTAACACATGTTTAAAAAGGGAGAACATATCAAGTGAAGTAATTTGTTGGTACAAGTTAGTCATTTATAACAGCTTTTAGATCTGTGTTTCTTTATTTAATCTGTGCTATTTTTGGAAACAACTCATTCTACGCTTCAAAAGGTTGTTTTTTTTTGCATTCCCTCGCGTCGACTTTTGCGTTATCTCGTGATATTTTGCGTTATCACAAAATAAATGTTGCATTCCCTCTGATTGATAGAGAAAGTATGAGCTGTATTGTGAGATAGTATTATGTATGAGGCCGGCTCAGGTGCAAGTCATTGCAGCCACAGTAGATATATGACTGGTGGGGCTAGTTAACCTATAGCTCTCTCACTGACGGCTGTCGAGGCTGATTGAGACAAGCTGTACAGTAGCTTTGATCACAGCCTTGGGATGACATAACTTTGGCCTTTGCTGTCGCTGTAATTGTGTCTGTATTCAATCGTTGGTTGTAATGATCATGGCTTTGACACATTTGTTTATAACGGGTGTGACCCAGTGTTGTGTGTGTGTGTGTGTAGTGAATTGGCTGAGCGGTGAATGGAAGCTACTCCTGAACATCAATAACACTGTCCTATCTGATACAAGCACCACGGATTCAACTCCCATGTGGCTTAGAGGTGCTTCCTTGACTCATGTTGATAGGAGCAGTGAGAAGTAGTCACATCACAGCTATGCTAGCCATATCCATGGCACCATCAATTGAACCTGAAATGCAGCCGAGTAGTCCGAGCAGTAACCGCATCCACAGCCACCACTACCGCAGCAGGCAGAGCAGCTGTGCTCACAGCCAGTGGCTGTATTGTCGAAAGGGAGTAATGAGCAATAAATGCGTAGTGTAAAGTGTCACATCATCTCTCCTTTTGGTTGTATTTGTATAGGCCTACACCTGGACCACCACACTAACTTTTCCTATGGATCAGGGAACACAAAGTCTATTGTGACGTAACACAAAAACAGTTCAAACTAATTAAATAACGCTGCCTCTTCGGGGGCTCCTTAAGATTTAATTTGGCTGCTACGAGCGCATTCACGCGTTGTGGTGATTCCATTCAAATAGTTTGAACTTGCAAAGTACCTGCTGTCATCAACACAACGACCACAAATGCAGAGCTAATTCTAGTCTTCTGCCTCAAGGTGTATGAGCTTGATTGTACTCATCATAGGAGGGCTGTGCCATCAGTTGATGGGGAATAGCTCATGTTGCATATATTCCTCGAAATATATGCTGCAGGGGGAATGTCAAGACTGATGTTGTCTCACATTCACGATAAAACTCAAAAGGTGCTAATTATCCATCACAGACGATAAAGCTTGTTTTCGCTAAGCCAGGCAGCCGCTACTAACCACTTATCTCAGGTCAGTTAGCCTATACATGGTAGCCTATCTGGATTTGAGGTTTGCGTGGTTGTCCCACGTGTTTTCAGCTGTTATTGGTGCCTGTACGGAAGAGCAGGGAGCATCCAGAAAAAAAGAAATTTCTTTATCTGCTTAAATTCAAATGGTGTAATTAACTCTCAACAAAATGGTCCAGGCTGAAATGCACTAAGAAGAAGGAGAAAGGACAGATCACTAAGTGTTGGAAGTGTGACTGATGCCAATTTAAAGCAGAATTGCTCTTTTTTTTGCAAATGAATGCATTTACAAAAAGGTGTGAGTCAGTAGTCGGGCTGAAAGGAGTGTGAGTTGGAAGGATTGCAACTGCTGCCTCATAAAAAGAAAGACTTTTTTTTAGATTATATGTTGTAGCATTTTCATCAACACCAACTGACCACGTTGATTGACAAGAGTTGTATTCAATTTTGTCATTACTGCTGGGCCTTGCAATAAAAAGTTCCTATACTGTAGTACCCCATTGGTCTGACTAATTCACTTCACATTCAAGCCAATGCAACACATCTATCATACTCATTTCCATTAGTCTAGTTTCTACGCTTTAGAACATTTTTTTTAAACCTGTTACATTTTTGCCCAGTCCTCATGAAATTTGGCACAGACTCAGAGCACAGCTCGACAGGCCTAAAATCGTTTTATGATAGGTTGTCAGCGTTTTTTGTCGAAGGGACCGTTTACTGCTTCCCATTCATTTGCCTGCTGAAACTTTTCAAAAACTTTTCCAGTACATGTCCCCGTCACAAATGTATTTCTCGTTGAACATGTGTCAAACTACTTCTCACGGAAAGCATCTGAAATTATTTACACAAATGATCCTTGTCTATATATTACCTGCTAATTGGCTGAACAAATGCAATACACAAAACTGCTCTTTCTCAACACATTACATCTTTGTAACCCAATTTGGTGGACATGACAATTTATCCTGCTTTTGCTTTTTTTCCGGGAGCAACCACAAAAAATGCTTGAATGGTAAAATCTGCTGTGAGGGATGATACAGTTTTGATTGGCAACCCTATTTCTTGTCCAAGTTTTTATTGTATCCACTTCCACTGCATATATTTCTGCACATCTTATAACATCCTGCAGCATTGTGGGGGCTGAAAAATATGTTCAATATATTCATTTTACGAAAAGTCCTTTTCTGTAATATCGACTCCTGTTGCTCATAACTGCTTGCGGCGGTATTGTGATGTTTGTATTTTACCAACACACCAGAGCTAAAACGTCATCTCTTTTCTGCAGCAGTGTCACACCATAATTACAGAGGAGAGGAGAGGGATCCAGCAGAACTTACAGTTCATGTGTCATGGTAACTCTTTACTGCCTCAGCGAGGTGTGCGACGTCAGGACATCAGGGTTATAAAACTGAATCACCCATGGTTGCAGCCCAGAATGATTCTACTTTACTGTCCTTCACAAAACAGTACCTAATGAGATTAGGGATGCGAGTGCTGAATCAATGAAAGCTCAAAACACAATTAAAGAGCCAATTAATAAGCAAGCTTCTCTGAGGAGTTAAGTGGAGTAAAATTACCTCCTCTCTCGCTAACCCGCTATTCCATCTCCACAGCCCCGGCACCTTCGCATCCTTTTTGAGTTGACGTGAATACAAAATGTGGGGGGGTGGTGGGGGGGGGGGGGGGGGGGTCGATATGTGCAAGTGATGTTTAATCACGAGGAAACAAACATTCAAAGCACTGTTCCGAGGGCCTTTGTGTCCCCTCAAGTTGCATGGGGTAGAGACAAAGTTTGTTTCTTGTGAGTCTGGAAGTGAGGAGGTGTTGTTCCAAGTGTGGCTGAGGGTTATTAATGAGGAAGCTGAGGGAGAAAGGAAACAGTGAATTAGCAAACATATGAAACAAGAGCGGGACCAATTGTGAGCCTCGCTGTCTAAGATATGTATTGAAGGCAAATGTCCTCTGCATGTACGCTACAACTGAATCTAAGACGAGTGTCTCAGAAACTGCTCCGCACACGGATTATTGTATTTCCATCAAAACAAACCCTTCGTCCCGAGGACGGCAGCCTGATTAATGTGGGAAGTGCGTTTGCTTCTTAATTCTCGAGTCGCTCTCTCCATCTGTGCTCCTGCATTTGAAGCTCACCCCTATTGCACTCTATCAAACCGGTTCTATCACTGCCATACCTGCCCTCAATCAGTCCGTGTGCATGTGAGAAAGCATGCTTATAGTCACTTCAAGTAAATCGAGCCGCCGGTGCCGCTCTGTAAGTCTGTTGTTGCTTTTCTCCTCTGCATTAATGCAGGCTGCTCACGCTGAGAGATTTCTGTAGGTTAATACATCCTCCTAATAAAAAATCTGTATCGGTTGCTTATTATTCAGGGCAGCTTTAACTCCAAAAGTTGGTTCTTTTGTTTCCCCGAGGGACCCGGTACGACTCTGCATTAAGTTCCAGCGAAATTCACAGCTGGCGCTGAACCCTACGCCAATGAAAAATGGAAGTGAGGAAATGGCTGAGGGTCTTTCAAGGTAAACTAGTTGCAGTTTCTCACATGTTTGACCAAACACGACAAACAGCTTGGCTTTAAACTTTACCGTGCAATGCAGAGCTATCTTGTGTGCTACACCATGCTGTTTACCAGGAATAGATATTTATTCTCAACTATTCTCTGTAATTGTAGAGAATCTGCTTTACAATGTGTGTTATCATACTCCCCTTTGCATCAAAGACATTTAACGCCCTCTTCCATCCTCTTCCAAATTGAACTTGTTTATAATCTGTCATGTGAATATTTGTCTTGCTGCACCACTGAGAGCTCTCATATGATTTTGTCTACAAATGATCCACCTGTCTTTTAACAGAAGCGTCTTTTGTGACAGACATATACAAGCTTCGCACTTCTCGTCAGTTACTGTCTGGCTGCTGACTTTGCACATCTTGATTCACTTTGCTCATTTTAGTTCAGTATAGTCGAGTGCAGTTTGTTTGTTTGTTTCCAAGCTAAGTGATCACATCATCTTGTGGAACTTTAGGCTGCACATTTAGTATTTCTTGCTTCACTTTCTCCGGTTCAGTATTGTCTGGTTTGGACATAAATCAGGTGCTCGGTGGCACAAAACCAATAACTAATCATCGCTATCTCATATTGGCAACAATTTTGCTGTTGCATCGTATTGAGTTTCACGCCATACTTTTCATTTCACCACTCAGTTGACAGTGCTGAGAATACCGACTGATATACTAAATAGTGCCTTTGTACATTTGTAATGGTACATAAACCAATTTGCCATTTAACTTAACATATATCTTCATATATCCAAATGATGTTTTCAAGAATTCAGAATTTGCATGCATTTACACAACCTTAGGCCCCGTGAATCACAACCTTTGCCATTTTAAATCAACTTTTTTCTTTCACTCTCAGGATGATCTTGAGCAAAGCAGATGGTGGTGCACCGACACGGGCTTAGCTCGAGATGATCTATCCTGACACAGATACAATGGTACAATACTCAAATGGGGCCACCCATAATGATTAAATGCTGTTCGTCATGCCCCCGATCTTTATCGTTGTCATCACTTCACTTGCTGGCCCTTGGCTCTGAGCATTAGTTGGCACAACAGCACAGTCACTGGTGCTCACAGAGCTGATGTTTGCCTCACAAGCGCTGGAGGCAACGGTTATGCTGCTGGCAGCAAACACAGCAAACACTCGCAGTAATTGATTTTCTGATGAAAAAAGTTGTCAACAAAACTTGTGGCTTTTTTCTGCACTGCTCGGTAAAATTTCTCTCTCACAACATATGAATTTTTTAAGAAAAATGTACTGAATCAAGAGTGACAATAACTTATGTATTTATTGTTATTCTAAGTAAATGTGTTCAAATGCAAGTTCAAATGGATGCAACACGTTCTATTTATGTCTATTTTACGATAGATTATAGTAGAATAGACATGAATGTATAGAAGTTTGTTCATATGTTCTCACATTAATGCGTCTTTCTAGTTTGCTGACTTTATTTGTCGGGGTTTGGTCACAGAGATTGCATTATCTGTGTGCAGTCATTATTTCCTTCCCTGGTCTCTGTTAAGGGTAAAAAGTGCGTTGCCTTGAAAGTGTATGTCCATTTTTAAGCAGTCATGCCGAACATTAAATACCTTTGTGCATTGGTGAAACTGTCAGCTCCAGACTTCTTTTTACAATAACTAAGCTGCTGCCTTGTTTTATAATTGCCTGCACAATCAGGAGAGGCTTGGCTATTTTTCTTAGCAGCTGACTGGGCAGTCCGGTCATCCTATTTTTTTTATCTTTTTTAGACAGTTGGAGAGCAGAGAGATGATGCTGTGGCGAATCTAATCTTGGAGCAGCAAGATCAACAGTCTTCCACTCTCACCTCAATGGTATAGTATATGTTTATGTGTAACTGCAGTTCACTAATTACTCCCCATGTATAGGTTTCTTTGGTAAACAATTACATCTATACTGTCTCCACATTTGTGTATCATCCAAAACCTTTATTTTCCCGACTCCATTTCACTCTTTTTTTTCCAGCTGACACTGTTGATGTGCTGTGCTGTTGTGTGTTGTGTTGTGCTTTAAATGTCATCCACTCCCATGTACTCTGTGAACTCATCAACACAGCACTTTATTGATAGAAAGGTCATCCGTGATGAAAAGGATCACTATGGTTACTCAGGAGGAAAAAAAAGTGGAAGCTCCTATTTTATTGTATGTCTTCTGTGTCCACCGCAGACAAAAGGATGGATGCACCCTCACAAGTCTTACAAATGAAAGGAATACAATGACTGTTGCAACAATGACTGTTCCATACAGCAGAGAATGTCAAGGTGGCTTTAGAATTATTTTTCTGGAGCAAATAATAACAAATGTGCAATGAAAGGTTTGTAGATTGAGACTTTCATGTGAGCAGAGAGTCCCACTGTATGCTTGTCTTTGAACATGTCTCTGCAGAAAGCATGGTTAGAGGAGCGGTGCGACTAACAAGATTAGAACAGATTGGAGCCTGACACGCAACAGTAACTGTGAAGCCTCATTTCCCCACTCAAAAGTAAATGCTCTTAGAATTCCTCTTATATATTTTTTCGTCTCCTTCCCTGTTTGTGCTTCTCGACCCTTCGCAGCAACATCTGCTTCCTTTCAGCAGATGTTTTGCATTCATTTTCAGTTCACCTTGAAGCATAAAATGCAAACCGTGGCTATTGCAGTCAAATTTAACACTGCTTGAGTATACGGGAAGCGCGCCGTTTTATTACACAGTACTTGATGCCCTTGCTTTTTTTTCATAATGTAATGTAATGGATGAAATGTTTTCAAAGTTATGGTTTAGTGCAGCCCTGGAGATTGACTCCTCAGTATTCAGATGCTGTCACCTCATTATTTTGTGATTCGGCTGTGGTAGTAACAGCCTCTCTGTATCGGTGAGATATAGACACAATTATTCCATTTCATTATTTTGAAATTATGCCATTTAACATATTTTAGAAATGTTAAGTATTTAATATTTCATGCTAAAACTTTACTTTAAACACATTTTCTATATGAATATCTCAGGTTTCAGTGAACAACGAGGAATAAATCAAATAAGTCAAACACCTGTTTATACATTTTTGGAAGCACCCACCTTGTACACACATCCAAGTTTCTTTGTTGTTCACCCCTCCGAGATACAGTGACAATGAAATACAAACTCGTAAATGGTAAAGATTGATATTTATTTCTCATCACGAATAAAAAGAACCATGCTTACTCATCACAGAAAGAAAAATAAGAGAAGCGCTCAGTCTTTGTATCTTTACCGACATTGCTGCCGGAGTGTTTTTTTGAGAATGTGAACAATAGCACTCTATGAAGATTGAAATTCTTTAAAAAAAAAAATCCAAGCCAATGCCCTTACACTGAATCCCCCAACCCACCTCCACCCGGCTCCCTTGCCCCTGCCCGAACAATGATCACAGCATTATTTGAGTGGGTCAGCCTGAGGGCTCTCAGTCCCCAGAAGTCTTAATAACCTGGAACAGTGTGACATTGTAGAGCACCTGGTGTCCGTTGTTCCAGGTGTACAGGACCCTCTCCCTGGGGTTGTAGTCCATCATGGAGATGTGGGAGTATTGATTGTGGAAAGGGATATCTGTGTACTCATAGCTTGATGTGTTGGTGTAGTAGGCAAAGTAGATCTTGGCACCAGCCAGGTGGGAGTTGGTGACATAAAGTGTACCGCAGATCATGAAAGATTCTCCAGCACTGCGCTTGGGAAAGCCTGTGTCCCAGGTCTGCAGCACTTCCAGACTCTGGGGCTCCAGGCGGCTGATGACAATGTTCCCAGCATTAGGGATGGTGGTGTAAACGGCCCACAGGCCATTCTCATCCGCCATCAGGTCGATGTCAGAGGAGCCACCCCAGGAGTAGGGAAAGGTGTTGTTATAGCCGGCCCCGGTCAGGCTGCGCTGCACCAGCACACTTCGAGAACGGAAGTGGTACTTGATGATGATGTTGCTCTGGTACTTGTTGTAGTACAGTGAGCCATTGTAGACCACATGACCAGTGCCTGCCCAGGGGTGAGGCAGCAAGTGTTGCACAAAGTTCTGCCCCTTCATGAAGTCATTCATTGTCCGGTATTCCAGGACACGCCGTCCCTTGAAGTAACCATCCATGGACCACACCTGTAGAGAGAAGAAGAATGAATCCCATTGGGAAGAGGGAAACAACTACAGGAGATAACGAACAGATCTAGAGGTTACAGGAGAATGTTGCTATACCTGACACACCTCTCTGCAACAACACTGTGAGCAGTGTTTCATTATAGCCGATGGCGATGCCCTGAGCAAAGTAAGCCTATTGTGCATATGTGTGAATCTCTACTTGTTTGAGTGTGAGTGTAATGCCTTAATGTGCATGTGTGCAGAACTATTGATGTGTGGGAGTGAAGATGTTGCCCGCACTTTGCAGTCAACCAATGCTTGTGCTCCCTGGCCTTTCCCAGTCCACATTTACAGAAAAATCAATCCATTTAGCAGCTCTATCTTTTTCCTCAAGCACTCTCAGCGGATCTCTCCGCTGACATGGCCCCTCTCTGGCTGCATCTCCCATCTCATTCCCTCAATGCATCCGCCGAGGCACAGTTCAGCTTTTAATTGATTCAATTAAACTGCAGTTGGCTTGGATATTTATTTTATCCTTAACATATCAAGGAGAGCTTTGCTAAGATGTAGGTCATTTTTCTTCTGATGCACCACCCATCATCGTTTTTCTCCTCTTTATCTCTTGTCCTGCTCTCGCCTGCTTTCCAGGTTTATAACAGTCACTTTCCTTCCATAACAATTCCACTGGGGCGAGAGGTAGTGTATGGGAAGAGATGGGGGAGGTGAGGTACAGCAGCTGAATTATGGAGAAGGGGGGGGATTATGGAGCATTAAGCATTGCTTCTCCCCTGCCTGCAAAATGAGTCTCTAGCTGAGGCAGGCTGAAGCTCGAGCACAATACCAAGTGTTGTATTTTCTGTTTGGTTCCCCAATGACTTTTCCCCAAATATGATTATCGTGATTGGTGCGGGTGTTGATGTGATATTGTTGATGTATCTGGCTATTAATACAATCGGTGATTGATCTAAAGTACGGCGATCAAAGACGAAGATCAGGGCATTCGATCGAAGAAATTGACCTTCTCTGCTGGCAATATGTATTCAGCCTGTTATGATTCATGGTGGGGATGAAAAAGGCCATCGTCATCTGTCCTCTTAAACTTCATCAGTTTCCTTTCTCCCCTGCAGATAGTTAATAATCCACTCTTTCACTTCTCCATCACCACCACCACTCCCTCCATTCACCCATTGGCCCCACAATTTCTCTTCAGTTTCTCCCTCACTTGTGTCTTTTCCCACCTGCTTCTGAACATGAACAGTATCTGCCCAAATGAAACCACGTGTCATCTCTTATTAGCTGAAGCCATTACTACATCATCTGGGTCCAGAGCCTCTCAGCACACTCCTGGTAATTACCTCGGTGATTTAGACAAACTTTAGCCCAAACAACTCATTTATTTCTCCACTGACGATGGCGTGATCAATCAGCTGGAGTTGCAGAGACAGAGGTAGACAGGGAGAAGGAAACAGGATGCTATCCATCAGTGACTCAGCTTTGCATTCCCATTTCTCTCTCTGCCTCTCCTCCTCCAGAGCTCACGAGGAGTCCTACTCAGGCAAAACAGTCAATCAGTCACTGAAGTATCATGACAGAGTTGCTGTGAGGAATATTTTTTTTTCCATTGAGCAGCTGACAGACTTGTTTGTCAATGACTTTGGTTCTACTTTATGCTCTATGTTTGTTGAACTATGATGTAGGTAGCAGGGATTAAAGCGTTTCACCTCAGGGGTGAGCATAGCAACACGGGGACTTACTTTGTTGTCTGAGCTGGGGATCATGGTATCAGTCATCCAGGAGCCGAACCTGGACCCTGATGCACGCACTGTGATGGGATTACTGACGCCAGTCAACTTCCCGCAGCCTGGAGGTCAAAGAAGAGAAAGACGTAAGACGCCATATAAATGTATGTAAGTATTTACTGTATGGAGGACATAAATATGTACACACTGTGGCAATGCATACACACACAGACACACACACAGACAGGGACCTCCAGTTATACAGTGCATTTGAAACATGGTGTTCCACTAGGCTACTTTTAAGGCCCTGTATGGTTTTGCCAATTCAAAGGTTGCAATTTGTGCACATCTGTAAAAACACTGTATCACTTTTTCACTGTTTGCATCTAACACATATGTATCAAAGACGTAGCATTCTCCACAGCCATAATATAGAATTTCAAAAATTAGCATCATTTGGCAACTTCCACTTCATGTCAGGGGGAAATAAAATGCGGTTGGGATTGATAATTCACAAGTGATATGCAAAAATATATTGACTGATTTATTGATTGACTGTTTTTTCAGCTTAATTTATCCTAAAACATTCTTGCATGATTTCTGTTTCCATGACTAACGTAGTTTTCTTTTCTCTGCATGTTTAAACAGCAACTAAAATAAATACATAAATATAAGTATTTGTGTGTAATTAATTGTTTTAATTATTATCTCTCCGCATTAAGTCATTTGCTTTATGCAAATGCTTAATCAAAGACAATAACAAAACTCTAACTACAGTCTTTTCTTGTTAAGTCATCAGTTTATATCCGTGGGATTTTGTAAAATCATCAGTTTAAGCTAACGCATTACGTGACAACACGATCAATTATTCATTCAGGCTGGCCAATTTTTCTTAATTTATGCTGATAATTCAAAGGTGAGTGGAATTGTTGCCGATGCACAACAGCCTTTTGACAATTGATGAACTTAATTTTAATCATTTATTCTTTTCTATATCGATGTTGTCCAAACTCTGGTTGTTTAAGTGCTACAATTATATTTGAGAATTAATTTAAAATGAAACATTCAACGACAACCCACCCACACCCATTTTGCATACACGTTATACCTAGTTTCTGCATGCAGGAGTGGAGCCTGGTCTCCAGCAGCAGGACTCTCTGGCGCAGCTCCTCATAATCATAGGCCCCCATCTCTTCCTGGATGGCCATCAGCACCAAGGACAGATTCCTCACCTCCTCCCGGATACGCAGGATCATCTTGGCATCCGTCTTGTACTGTTCCAGCACCGGCAGCAAGGGGAGCAGCTGGGTCACTGTGTCTTTCAACTCCTAAGACAATAATCACAGAAAAGGACACATGGAATAGCACAAAAGGGGTGGAGAAGATTATACCCTGTGAGATTATAGGTTGGGGGATGAGGTCGACCGCAATAGTCAGCACAGGGGGATTGTGTGCAGGGTAGCTAGCCCTTCAATCTTCGGTTCTTACTGCTGGTTGATAGATCATCTCTCAATCAGAGCTCATACTGTAGCTGTACTGTAAACTACTGCATGCATTACTTATGACCTTTTATAATAAAACATTTTCACAGTTACTTGCTTTTTTTGTTTCTTGTTTCTTGTTTGAATTATGTGGGCTTCTCTGTATGAACTGTAAGTGGATTTATTTTCATTTACCGTGTGTGGATTAGAAACCCACTGAATAATGAACGTCTGTTTATTGTCTCAGCTGGTTTGGGTGATTTTCACCTACAGTAAGGAGCATGGTTGCTGCTCGGGCGTAATCTTGCTCGGTGACTCATGTGTTTAGAAGTGAAAAGAACAATGTGTCTTTAGGTAGGAGTGCAGGAAGCAGCAGGAGAGCCAGGCTGCCTGCTTGGAAAGTAGAAGGCTCAAGAGAGAAATAGGTGCATCAATAAAGTGTGGCCGCCACAGGAGGGGCTGTTTCCTCCTTGTTAAGGTTTATCGTAAATCTGGTGATGGAGCAGCTCTCAGCCCTGTAGCGCCACATCATAAATCTCATTTTCCCCTTTTCAAGCCGCGAAAATTCAGTCTCGTTAATCTCCCACGCTCTGCCATTGGCACCTTTGAGCTGCACGCATTCATCAGCCAACCTGCTCCGGTCAAATCCTGCTCTTTTTTTAAATTTAAAAATACTTTTTTTTCTTTATTTCCTTTAACTCTTTATCTGATTGCGGATGTGCGTTCAGCAAAAGTCCTGGGATATAACGCATAGCATTCTGCATATTTTAGTCATTTGCAGGCTTTACTTTGGAATTGACTGATTCATAAACATCTTCATTACCTCCAGCTTTCATAAAACACACTGGAAGCAAAACACAGCCATTCATGCTTGTCGCTGTGCTGAGGCAGGGCACCAGCAGTAAGGCACACTTAGCATATATCGAGGCATCTTTTAATCAAACTATTTTATGGTCCATCTAATATCTGTAAGGGTGTGAGAAAATGTGGAGGAAGCCAGGTCAAGACAGCAGGCTGACAGGAAGACAAAAAGGCCTGCTGATAATGGCAGCTGAGCCTCAGCTTGTAGAGAGATAAGGTGGAGATAAATGTGAATATATGTTCCTGTTATCTATGAGCATACACCAGAATGTTAAGTAGAGGAAGAGAGACTGAGTGGGGAGAAAGGGGAAAGGATGTAAAGAAGGGAATACAGAAAAGAAAAAAAAACTTCTAGGTCCAGGAGTTTAATAATTCAGGACCATGTGAATTTGCTCTGAGCATAACTCAATGACTAAAAGACAGTTTGGGAATTGAATTTGTATACCTATTTGGCAGTCTATTGAGAGTCGTATAAAATGTTATTGTCTGTGAAGAGCGAAAGAGATCGCAACGCATCTGCCAAAGTTTGTGTGCACATGGTAATCCGTGCCACATCTGAGAGTATCTGCGTTCACTTGAGAACAATACACACAACGCAGCGCCGTACAGGAGGAGACACACGGCCAATTTACCTGAAAGGCTTTTGGATTGAGGCTGCGGGGATTTTCAGAGGCCACCTTCAGCTTTCCATCCACCACTTTCATTTGGTTCTCCGTGTTCCTTACATACTGTAGGTCTCTGGACGTCCGCAGGTCCAGCACCTCCATTGACTGGCTAATGTTCTGAACCTGTCACACACACACACAGAAAGACACACCAACACGTTTCATTTTTAGTGTTAGCTGACAGTCAACAGACAAAACGATGAGTTGAGAAAGTAACAGGTAGAATAATTAATAATGAAAAAAATGCCATGATGTGGGACAACTCGATCTTCACATCTCATTCAGTGTCAAATGACTCAATGGATCAACACAATATAACTTGATGCCTTGCAGTTTATCACACTATCATAGGTTTTGATCTGTCTGGAGCCTCCCAGACCCCCAGTATTGGGTTTTCCCAACTGGATTGCAGTTAGTGAACGGTACAAAAATGTACAACAATGCAACGCAATGAAGGATCAAGGGTCATTATGGGGTATGGTTATGGTAAGCATTATTGTACCTCGGCATAGTTAAAAAAGAAGGGTGCACCTGCCCTTATAGGCCTACATCTCTGATTTAATGCCCCACCTGACAGGGAGGCTGAGCGACATAAATCAAACACACCCAGGATGGTGCTCCTAGGTGACTTCTGAGGAACTTTTTAGCTTCAGAAGAGGTCTGTTGATTTTTGACAACAGGCCTAATAATCCCTGTCTGCACGTTGTGACTGCAGAGCCTCAAACAGTCCAAACGTTATGCAAACTGTGAGGATGGCAGTGAAACAAAAGAGGCTGGGTTGACTGGTTATATTCTGCACGGGGAATGAACGAAACGAGCTAACACATTGAACTGGAGCGATTGTTGGCGAATGTGTCCACAAACATGAGGTAACGTCGGGCCTTAGTGTTCGATTTTCGCAGCGAACATTAACGTTGTTACTTTTGCGCGTGTCATGTTTGGAGTGCGCCACTTTATTTGCTCAGGGAAGTGGATCGCGAGGCAGTGACTGTCAGTTTATGGGTAACTTCATGGCGTTTCTCAACTCGCATACCAATGGAGGAAAGTAACTCTAAGTGCATTTACTCAAGCTATTGTAACGTTACTGGAGTGTTAATGTTTTCTGCTACCATAGCTCTAACGTTCATCTCAGGGGCAAATATTATACCTTTTACTCGACTACATAAACCTGACAGCTTTAGTCACTTTGCAGATTCAGAACAAATTCTGCTAATATCATATCAATAAGGCTTTATTGCTCACCAGGAAGTCATTTAAGATACCCAGCAGAACGTGAAGTAAAAGATGAAATAATAAAATAAAATTTTAATTAAAAAAGGTTAATCAAAACAATAAACGGCAACATTCATGTTTTTTTTCCCATTGTTATACAATAAAACGTATTTCTCTATGAAAACAAGATGTTGTTTTCTTGCTGTAATCTAATCTCAAAACACATGTTTAACGTCTAAAATTCTTCTGGACCCCACCACCTGACTTTTGTTTCATCTTGTCACCTGTTTCACTAGGCCTAGTGAGTCTAAAGGTTGTAGGTCTGGACAAACTGAGGAAGACTGCGACACAGGAAGACACAAGATGCCAAGAATGCCGTTCAGACATGTGAGTACAACAATAAATAGTTTGAAGTCAATGTACCGATGTGTGCAGCAACTCTCTTTTTGCATGTGCTTGTGGCTGCAGTCGCTGTGGTGTTTTGTATTGTTTACATCTCTGTGTTGTCTGCTTTGGTGATGTTTTATTCTGCTGATGATTCTATAAGCTGGGCAGACGGTTTCCTTTATGTGACATATTAATGCTTGTTGCACCCGTCATGGTGTCAGTAGACTTTCTTTGTTTAACTGTCTGCGTTTTGTCCTCCTTTCTGGTGAATTCCAGTAAGGCAAGAGGATGACTGTTGTATATTTATAATTGCTTATCAGTCGTATTTACAAGCTGCAAAGTGCTGTCTTGTGACATGGAATGTATTGTTGGTTTAGACATTAGGGCTCGGTGGTGTGATGTTGCTTTACTAGTCTATACACTGACATTCAACGCAATTTATTTTGTAACCCACATCCCCTTCCTTTGCAAAATGTCCCGCGCTAACATTTACTCAGAGTGCATTTTTACTCACCTATGTTTTACTTTTTTACTCAAGTAAATTAACAGCACTTTTACCTGAGAGTATATATTCTAGCACTCTTTCCATCCCTCCAATGCAGGTCAGCTGAATTGAAAACTCACAGGTGTGGATGTCTCAGTCAGCAAACTGCCCTCTTTATGTGAAGCACTATGAACCTTGTTGTTGAAATGTGCTATAAACTTGCCTTGCCTCAAAGGTGTTTCCATAACTTTCACCCAGTGCATGCTGGGATGTCTTGCAACTCTCCAGGGACTGATTTAGCATCACGTTAGCAATAGGCTCATGTTGCAGTGGATGACAATTGAAGGGTTGTCACAAGCTTTGAAGTGTAAATTAGAAGCTTGAGCTTTGCATCCAGTATGAAGTAAACAATGTCTTTTAAAGTATAGATGTGAGCAAAAAGACATGTTTTAGTCACGTAAAACACACTCCAAAAACCCCCCAAAACTATATACAGAAAGTGAATGTCACAGATTCATACAATGCATTCATAAATATTGCAATAAAAGTAAAAAAAACTATCAAAAGAGAAGGATTGCAGGCCAGTATAATTATGACAGTGTACACAAGTTAAGGGATACATACAAAAATAAGGTAATGACAAAAATATAAATGTCATGGAGGCGCAAACATGCTGTCAAGTAGGTGTTTATTGACTCTCATTTCTCATGTTAAATTTTTTTCCAGTACTCACGCTTTGACAGCCCACTCTGTTGCTGCATAACCAGCCTACTGTTTCATACACCTCCTCATCTCCTGCACATTGCACTGAACAGGCCAGCAATCATGTGAACATTGACAAATATGTCCAACTATACCCACATGACCAGACACCCACCCACACAGACACGAGCCACTGAAACTTCACTGAACACTGAACTTGAACAGAAGATACTTATTTAAATAACTCTGAATAAAAACAAATACTGCCCCAACTCTCGGAGGTCACAGTTTGTTTAGCACCAAATGCCTTGCTTGCCTACACTTTGACAGCCCACTCAATTACGTTGTGTCCAGCCTACTGCACAACTCATCTCCCACATGCTTCATGAACTGGCCAGGGAATATTTGGTTCGAAAATATTTTCTCCAGCAATTAAAAAACGTATTTGACAGCTACAGATGGAATAGTTGGAGGAATGTGTAACAGTAACCACCAGCCTGGAGTCTAAACAAATGCAGTGCCACCGTCCTGGGCTGTGGTGGCAGTTGGGACATCTCCATCCTCTGATCCGTGATAACTGACCCACGTACACACACATAAATGTACACAAACCAGGCATTTCACGCTTTCTTCTGGCCCTGCACTCATACTTTCCAGAATCTAATCAGTCGCAGGTGTCGGGGTGTAATGACTCACTCTGAACCAAGTCCTACAGTGTGTATTTATGCCTGACTGTGCCCTTCTATTTTATTTCATCTCAGCTCAGTCAGTCGGACAGAGAGGTGAAAGGGGCATGAGGTTGTTCTAAAGTCTGCCGCCGTGAGCGTTCTCACACCACTGTCCTTCAGGGCCAACCCTGGCCTGGATGGTATTTTGTCTATTAACTTGTGTCACTTCTTTGCAGCTCAGGTAGCGCTGACCCCAGGTGTCCTCATTAGGCTGGGCTGTGGACTGTATGTGACGGGAGCGCTTGGCTCTGATAACTGGTGTCATACAAGGAGTGTGTATTTATAATAACATCAACTGTGTAATTAAGTCTAATACAATGATAAAGATATATTTGCAAAGGTTATAATATCTCTTCGTTATTATGTCTTTTATGGTATTGTACTGATATACAGTACAATACCATAAATTGTTGAAATCTGACACCTGTCTGACACAGACTTCACAAACAAATAACATTATGTTTCAAATGTAGTATTCCTGTGTTTTCTAATAGATTGCTCTATATTTAAGGTTTTACTGATTTTCACAGAGAAATAGGCTCATCTTTTCAATACGTTTTAAAAATGTTTTCACCCAATAAGCAGCTAATTACGTCCCTCAAAATGATTAAATAAGTTACTCTACGCTATGAGCTACAGTACATGCGCAGTACCGATTGTCCTAAAAATCATACACAAACATATCCAACATTAAACCCATCACATACTGCAGCACTATATTTTAAAACCTAAAACATGCAGGAACAGTAGTCTCTATAGGCATTATATAATTCCTATAAAGACATACAGTGCATTTATACATCCACATAACTAGGTGAACACAACTCCTTTCTCTGAATAGCTTTATCGAGTTTGTCTTTTTCTCAGCCTGGATCTGCCTTCTCTGTTTAAATACGCTTCTTTTGAAAGCATGTGTGAGTGTGGATGTTGTCTGTATGAACGTGTGCTTGAAACCGCAGCAGACAGAGACTGTCAGGAAAAAAAAAAAGCAAACGGGAATGAATGCAATATGTGAATTCAGGTGTCTCATTGATCCATCAGGACCTAAGAGCCTATTCAGCATCTCAATTTACCACCATCTCTACTCGCAAGGCCACACATCAATGTCAGCCCCTCCTGTCTCCTTTCCACCTCTCTGCTCCAAAGCGTTCACTCGCTCTGTGGATCCACCCTCTCATTCGCCCATTCGCTGGTCAAAAAACAACTCTGCTGTGAATGAGCTGCCGCGGCCCATCAAGCAAGTGAATAGCCGTTGAACATTAGTTCTTTGGTTTTTATTATTTAGTTGGGGAAATAAAGTGGAGAAGAATGAAAAGATGCCAGTCAATTGCAAACCACCAATCAATACAGTGGCAGGTCTGGATCGTCAACATGCAGCTGTGGATCCCCTGTAAGCAGAAGTCCTCTTCTGCCTGATCTATGTGTGTTTATGCACTATAGCCACTAGCAGGAAATTACATTTGAATGCACTGCACTGTAGGTCAATAATACTCAATGTAAATGAAACGTAGATTTATTGTCCGGTTGCTGAAACAGTGTAGCGTGTTTTAGGGTTTTGCGGGTGGACATGTTTTTGTATGACATGACATTTAATTGCCTGTCATACATGACAGTGTTGACTTATATTTTTCACTTGGAGGAAAACCGAATGAGCTCAAGTCAGAGTAAATTACTTTTCTTAATTGTTGTAAGAATGGATTGGAAAATGGATTCATATTCATAAAAGAAACATGCTGCCAAGGCTCAAGTCCATGGGCGAGTGTAGGACATTTCTCTTTCTCTAAGCAAAAAAAAAGAATAGTTCAAACAACAATGTCTTCTGATTGGCGTCGTATTCCTCTGCATTAACTGCGGGGTAAAGGAAGTGAGGCTATTCACTTCAGCTGCTTGCATGTGACAGACGGCGCCAGCAGACACGAGCGCAGCGCAGTGTGGCAGTTTGTGCGTCTGCGTGGGGAAGAGTCGTGTCTCAAAGTGAGTGTGTTATTGACAGCTGTCACCTTCTCCATGAGCTGGCGAAGTTGCCTGCTGCGTGGGTCGCGGTTACACATGTTCTGGGCCGGTGCGACCACGGTACAGATACACTTCCCATCTGCGTCCTGTGCCGAGCTGTAGATCTGCCAGCCCTCCTCTGGGCTCGGGTACAGAGTCTGCAGAAACATAGAGAGACGTATATATTTTAGACAAAGAGGAGGAAAAAAAAAAATGTTGCTTCTGTCTGCTGTTGTTTATCTACATTGCTACCAAGTAGGCTTTTCAAAATGCATAATGGCAGACAAGATATTTCATTCTGCCAGCATGTATCAACGGCAATCTGAAAAGTGTTGCACCCTTATACAACATTTCTAAACTAATTAATGTATCAAATCCTTAAAAAGGTTGTAGAAAGTGTTTAAAGAAAAAAAAAAAAGACTAATACATTCCATATCGTGATTAGTTGTGCCCATTCTGTCACCATACGTTAGAGGCAAAGTCATCATTTCTCCACGGCATTCTTTCCCTCTCTTGCAACCCTGTCAAAAGTTACTCTTCCCCAAAGGCAATCAATGGCAATTGATCCCTCCAACTACTCAAGATCGCTTGCAGTCTAATTTTAGTATGAACTGGAGAGCAGCAGTGAGAGATGGAGAGAGAAAAAGTGAAGCCGGAGATCAACAGAGGTGGCGCTCACAGCATGGAGACGAGAGAGATGGAGGATAGAAGAGTCAGAGGGAGACACTAAGCAGAAACGGTGGCAGATTAAGATAAGAACATTGGTGGGAAATACACAAAGGGATGAAAAACACAAACGGCATGACAGAGATATGAGCTCGATAGAGGATGAAGAAAGACAAATGGGAGGAAAATGAAGGTTTCAAAGAAACGAGGAAGAGGCAGGGATCAGGCCAGGCTGTGTGAAAGCAGAGCGTCTAATAAGTTTGGACGCAGAGAGGAAATGGAGCTATTCGGGATCGATAATGCAGCCCGTACCCAGTGCAGGACGGGGCGAGGCTGAGAGGATGGATGTCTCTCTCTGGCTAATCCGATCAAAAGTGGTGCTGTGCACTTGCACGCAGTTTACGCGAAGGCCTGGCCAGGGCGATCCGTTCATTCACGCCGCATCTACACACACTCAGCATACGAAGCAAAATGTAATGAGAGAAGGAGCAGCCGTCTTAGTGATACAATTAAGGACCCATCCGCATAAGTGGAAGGAAAAAGGCTGGATATAAAATCTTGTGGCTCGAGCGCCGCTCTCCTGCTTTCCTCTGAGCAGTGCTGTGCTCTTGTCTCCTTGGGTCGGGGGGGGGATCAGATTAAAATGTCTTGGGGGACAGAGGGACTGTGTGATTGGAGTGTAAAGTAGCAACCACCCTGCAAGCCAATGTGCTTGCTGTCACATCTTGTCACTCCTGCCAATCCCTTGGCACCCCGACCCCCTCCTCTCCCTTCCCTCTCCTCTTCTCACTGCTTTTCCCTCTTCCTCCTCACACAGTGAATTTTAAATCGGACTTACTCCAAATGAATAGTGGCCAGCAGACCACAGCTACGTGAGTGACTTAAATAAGCCGTAATGTCAACCTTGACAATGATAATATACATTCGTTTCATATTTGATCTGTTTCATTATTTTCTAGGTATATTAAGTTGACTCATACATTTAAAAAAATGAATACATCTACATTTCATTAAACTAAGAAAGGAGTAATATACCATTCATATTTTCTCTTAAATGCATTATTGATATTTCAGTGTGACAGACTGACTTATGGTGGAACTTTTTAGCGCACTCTCTAAATTATTATTCTATTATTCTTAATATTGATGCATATGCGAGTCAGCGTGCAGACAGTTCCTGCAGTGACTTGCTCAATTTTTGTTTCTGTTATTCAGCACCTTTTTCCTTCCTTCTTCGGGGCAATCCAGCTTCATAAGGCTGTTAAGGTGGGGAGACGACGGAGGTCTATAGGCCAGAGTTGGAGTTAAAACAAGACAAAAGAAGCAGTCTCCACAGCAGAGGCCTTCTCCAATTTCTTCCAACCGCATCTGACTGTCTATTTCATTCTGCCATTGCCGGAGGGAGAGATTTGCCTCCTCTGTCTGCTTCTCTGCCCACATCTCACTCACTGTCAGGACTTGTGATTTATTGCAGCACATGTGTGTACGAGTGTATAAATGTGTACGTTTAAGTATTTATTTGCTGACGCACATGCAAGCAAGAACAGCCCATATGTGCATGTTACATGATTGAAATCGTACAGATTATTATTATGCATGCGTTTGGACATGCATTTAAAACTGCAGCTACACTGCTGCTCTACCCCCGAGAGGGATTGTTGGGCTGTACGCATGATTACTGCAGGACGTTAGGAGAGCATATGCAATGGCTGCTACGATACTGTGGACCTGTGCGTTGGATCTTCTCACCGACTTCTCATCACAGTTCATATCCTGCGGTGTAAACAGGCGGAGGCTCGCTTGCCTCAAACAGCAGAATCCACTTACGTTACTCTGAGGGTGTGTGCATCCTCCTGCATTTGATAAAATGACCTCATATTCATACAAGGGGGGGGGGGGGGGGGGGGGGGCTGTCTGCCTACACACCAGATATTCACTTTAGGTTAAGAAGGATTCTTGCGAATGGATGCAGAAGTGGGCATCAATATTTCATATACAGTAGCTATCAGCCTGAAAGGGAGCCACAGTTGGTGTCGCACAGAATCTCTATGATATGTGAAATAGTGGGCAGTAATAAGCAAGACGTTCAAAATTCATCAAAGTAATATTTGAGGCATGTCGGCTGCATTATCATATTACTTTCTTCATTTTCCAACATGTTTAAACTCACACTGTGCTCCTCGTGTGCTTTTTTTGCCCATGTCAGGGAGCTTTCACAGCATCACATCTTCTTCCTCTCTTCATTAATGTTTCATAAATTCTGGGCTGAAATTAAGAGTTTATTTGAAGCAGTTCCAATTTCATTACCACCCACCTATCCATTCTGCACTAACCTCCCTGTCCTCAACACAGTAGCAGTTTTGAGAGCAGGAGGGCAAAGATAATTCTGAAATGCAAATGTGCTCTGTCCCTATATGCTTTGTGCATCAGTCGTTTCAGGGACATCTATATACCAGCACTCGTACGCAAGTGATATCCCGGGGTGCAAGTCGTAAATTTGAATATGTTTTGGAACACTGTTTATTTAAAGTAATATGATTAAGTCTCCTCTCTCCAGCGAAAAGCGGCTTATTGAAATTGGTTCGTTTGACATAGTGCTCACGCCATGCAGCCTATCAGATATCTTATTAGTGTTGGAAAAACAACTTCCTAAATATCTAATGTTTTACAGAACAATATTTAGGGTGTGCACAGTGGAATATACAGAATAATATTCAGGGTATGCGGAGTGAAATGAGTGAATATTGTTTGCATACTGCAGGCAGGTCGGGCCTCAGAGTTATTCATGTTTGAGTAGTGGCGATAACATAACCTGTGCTATCAGTTGTGGCTAGCTGGGGGCACTCCAGGTCTGGGGGATAATCCTCTCCTCCCAGACACAGACGGTGGTTTCAGGAGAGAGGAGGTGTTCTCTTCACTCTCCCAGAAATTCACCCATTAGATGCGAGGGATGAAATGGAATATGTAAGCGCCCGATTTTGAAGCTGTCACAGTCATGGCTGCCATGCAAAAGCCAATTAAAGTGAAAACAATAGGAGACCGCAGAGGGCAAGAGAGATGACGAATCAATTGGGCTTGCTGCTCACTAAAGTGAAAATTGCTCTTTTAGATTTCTGGCCTGCCTCTTTTGTGCCACCCCAGGGTTTCCTCTGTTCCCATGACGTCCCGACTTACAGCCTGTGTTTGTGAAGTCCCACCATCCACAGCTGGCGTGTCCTCCAACCCCAACCGCCCATGCTCTCAATAGAAAGAAACCAATAAAAGTGGGAGTCACTGAGACACTGATAGAAAGAGTTGTGGTTTGTAAAAAGGCTGACTGGGAGGAGAGAGAGATGGCTCTAATTTCCTCTAGCTTAGTTCAAACACCAGCCAGTTACAGTGCTGAATGACAACTTCAGTGAAATCCCCGCTGAGAGCGGGGAAGAGGAGATGAGACGAGAGGGTGTGGCCATTACTAAGCTAAAAGTGGTAACCAAATGCGACTCCAACACCCCTCCTCTGCTTCCTGTACGCTGACGACAGAAGAGACCAGGCTAGTGTAGTTTAGGTGCGACTATTATGAAACTAGCTAACTAACCATCTTGTGTTGTTACCTGAGTGCTTCCTCACAGTGCAAAGTCAGAACCCCTGTGTTGTAATTTATGAAAAATAGTTCAGAGGGATTATCCAATTAGATAATCGAACTTGTGGTATGGACTTCCTCTGGCGTTTCATTAGACCGACTCTGTAGCTGGCTGCTGTAAAGCCGGAGCTAAATGAGATCATAAATCTACAGCTCCCTTACTTTATGAGCATGACGGGAAGTCTATTATAACTTTCATAAGCAGCAGGCAGCAGGGGCAAACGGGCAGAAGCAGGCGCAGGTCCTGAGTGTGCCATCACATCTGAGAGACGGACAGCGTAAGAACAGAAGGACTGAGAAAAAGTTGTACAGAGAGGAAGAAAGAAGCATTTCGAAAATGTAAGAGGCGTCGAAGAGAGATAGTCTAAGAGATAGTAAGGATACAAAATGAACAGATGTGCCAGCGATGTAATCCATCTCTTAATTCTGTTTCCATCACACAACTTGGTTTATCCAAGTTTTACAGCTTCACTTTCTTTTCCACTCTGTCCCTCAGCAGAATTGTGTTTCATGCCAGACAATAACTTCGCTGAACGCTTGTCCCCAGCAAACATCTGTCCCTGCTATACAGAGCTCAGGCCTGTTCTATCTATACTATGGCCAAACAATCAGATCCAATTTTTCAAATTTGCTGGGGTATTCCTGTAATTCACCGCACACAAATAAACATGCAAATACACCCCCCCCCCCCCCCCCCCCCCACCGTTCTTCAAATTAACAACCAGTCAATCCTCAATGCACAGGCCAGCTGCTGGCCTTTACAATAAAACTCAATGAAGACTCCCAGTGAAGTCTCTGGTCTCTCCTGCGCCCAAGGAAAACCGATTACCACAATCAGCGCAGCATGCTTGCCAGTCAATAATATGACTCATAAAGTCATCATGCCTCTTCTCCCTGCTGCCTCCCTTTCCCTCCCTGCTGCCTCGCACTTTCTCCCACTCCATCACTCACGTGACATGCCATCCCTCCCGCGTGGTCTTCCTGCTCGCTTCCCATCTGCATCTCACTCGTATCCAATCCGGATAACACTTGAATTGACAGTGGGGGTGGGCAGATGCGTCAAGCGGTTTTTTTTTGGGGGGGGGGAGGGGGGCTCAGTTGGAGAACTCTTGGAGAAGTGAGAGAAAACTACACTCGCCAATGCTCAGCACTTAACAAGCTACAACGTTTATACTCTTTGGAGCAGGCTGCTAGTGCCGTGCCAGGTGCCCTGGTGTAAAGCATTTGGCATCCCCCTCTGTTAGACGGTTAAAGGATAGCTCCATCACTATAGCTGGTGTTAAATAGAGGAGGGAGTCGAGAGAGTGGCAGGGTAGCTGGTGTGAGAAAACATTGCATAAACTGTTAGAATACAGTCAGTGGTTCAATGGAGGAAAATATGGAATTATGTGTATTGTGAAATCGTCAAATAGCATCAAATAGCAATGATTCAAGTTCAGCTGGATTGGAATTACACTCGTAACGGCAAATGAACCGTTTGTAAAGCCTGATTATAAGACCAATTATAGAGTCTGGGATCAATACGGCTGTTTTGTACACAGGCTGCCACACAATTCACACAGCTCATGTATCAAAACAATTTGAATGATATTACAAGATTGCCTTTCAATGACGTTTCACGCAGACTTACAGGTAGAAGAGGACACCTGTCGGGGTCTGGACGCAAAATCAAGTTTGGTTGGCTGATGTAAGCATAAAAGCAAAGTGCTCAAATAAAATTCTGCAGCAGTGTTTAATCTTCAATCCATAGCCAAGAATCAATCTTTACAATCTGCTTTATTGGATTGCACAGTGGCTGTGATAAAGTTTACAGTCCCACATAGCTGACAGACAAAGGCTGCGTGACCCCAATCAGATGCTGAGCCCGGGCTCTTTGTGCTCTGCCATTTGTTGTTCTGCGCTCCCCTTTGATGGTGAGAATATTCTCTTCACTCTTCTGCCTCCCAGCTTTCTTATTTTAGATATCAGAGGGAGAGGCACCACACAAATACTGTGCTGTCTTTCAGTGCAGTATTATGGGTATACTACCACAGTATGTAAAGTTGTAATGATTTATGTATGCATATCTCGCACGCACACATGTGAACACGTAAAAACAAAATGTGTTTTATTTAACAATAAACTATAATGTGCGAGTAATCCCTTATTTTACGCACTGTGTCCATCACATTTGACAGTGAGCAGGTACTTCTGAAGTGGTTTATGTCTTATTATTGATATAAAGCAGACATTATGTTAATAGACGCTTTATTTTGTTTATCTTGTAGAGCACACCATGGTTCAATTCTTGGACTGATCTTGTTTTTATTATATAACTTACCGCTGGGAAACTTGTTTGCAAGTATTATGACCATACTGCACTAAATGATGCTTTGCATTCCAGGTGGGTGGCTCAGAATTCACTGCAGCTAAAATGCAGATAAAACAAGTCATTATGTTTAGTGATTGAAGCTAGGGGTGGGCAATGTATTTTAGAAACCTTTTGTTGAAATTCTCTTTACATCCAGACAGAAATCAACTGCCTACCTACCTCCACACGCTCTGCCCGTTACCGGAGTCTTCCACAAGCCTATAGCTCGACAGCTTTGAGTAATTACAATAGTTTACATTACATTTTGTTTACATTGTTTACAATCATTATGATAATTGTGTGGTTGTGGTGTTGGAGGGAGGCCTGGAGGGACGGGGCTGTCAGTGTTGCTGACTTGGGGACTTTCCTGCTACATTTGGCAACTTTTGGAGCTTTTGCTGCTACTTTCATTGGAAAACCATTGGCAACACTGGGCTGTGTTTTTCAGTTGGTTAATGTTTCAAATTTAGCGTACTCTTAGTTTTACCAATGTATCCCAAGCTCTAACATGTCGCAAAACAAATTTGGCAGTGCCATGGTGACTGTGTCCAAGATTTGCGGTGTTACCTTTGATTTGAGCTTTAAAATTAATGTTGAAAATACCATTCTAGATTTCTTCTTGCACTTAAGGAATATCAAATATAGCTAACTGCAGAATAAATGCCAATTTTATGAATGGATGAATAATGTGTTGTTGTTATTATAATATGTGCGCACAGCCTGGCAGGTCGACAAATTTTCTTCGCATGATCATCCAGTGCAGCCCCACTAGTTCCATGCAAGTGTTAAGAGTGGTCTCTTCCGCTCATTAAGGAACATGGTTTTCTACTATCCAGATGTGCGCAAGCATCCAGGCAGTGTTGTGCTCGGTGCCATCGCAGACGGGCACATACAAACTCAGGCAGCTGTGTTCATGGGTCAGCTGGTTAAAAGACGGGCGCAGCAAGCAAGTGAAGCAGACTTTGCAAATGGCTCTGAGCTGGGAGAATATGGGACACAGCATGCATGGATGCCATGGGATGGGGGGGGGGGGGGGGGAGCAGCCACGCAATGCAATGGCCACTGGCACGCTAGCACCACATTGTCACTGTGATTATCTTTGATTAGAGCTCTAAACATTGTGTGAGTCATGACTGCTTCTTAGATCATCACAGGCAAACGTCTCATTAATATTGATGGGACGTTGAGGCTGGGTTTTACATTAAAGTTTTATTCGCTGCCATTGTGGAGATTATTCCTGTCTCAGAGCTGAGACATTTCCCATCACAACAGGCTGTTATACTGTAATAACCCCTGGTGCAATCACACTGGCTCATCAGTTTTGATGAAATGAACTTCAATGGTAGCCCTTTTTCCTCGATAGGTTTGCGAATGAAAGTTGCCCGAAAGAAATATATCCACTCATAACTATGTATAACGTTTTATTGTAGCCAGTCTTTTGAAATGCAAATGATGAGGCTTCCAGTCATGAGTCTTGATTAGAATGGGTTTACTGAAAAGAAACGGTTTTTATTCCCCTTGACCCTGAGCAGGATAAGCAGCTATAGAAAATAAATGGCTGGCTTATCCCGGCCATATCCCCCGGGGGAAAGGTGGGTGTACAATAGGATTATCATGTTTAGTGCTGTGAATGATTCAAACAAAGCCTTGCACTCTGACATTGTTGCAGAGGTTAGATTATGATTTTACTTTGATGTTGTGTTCAAAGAAATGACCTGCTGCAATATGAACATGTTGTAGGAAAGATTAAAAGAAATGAATGAAAAAGCTTTTAGCTGGGTGCTTGACATTTTTTACATCTCTGCTAAGATGCCTTTTTCTCAAAAAGAAGACATTCAAACCCAAAACCTCACTGCAACACAAAGGAGACATAAAGCGAGGGATTGATGCTTCAACGAACCGTTAAAAAAACTCTTCTTCAAACAGATGGACCTTCACCCCTGAGACAAGAATGCCTAAACATAGTCAGGGCATATATCAAAACACATATACAGGCCAGAAAGCACGCATTAACACACGCACACGCACGCACACACACACACACACACACACACACACACACACACACACACACACATACACACATCCAGATGGTCGTAGATCTCGTGAGACGTTCAATTTCATCCAATCATTTCAACAGACCAAGGCATTTGCTTAATGGGTAAGGTGCCATAAAAACACACTCAGGATAGAGTCAAAGGCAATCATTAACCGCTGATGAACCAGAAAATATCTCATTTATTTGGCTGCTTGATACTTCTCATCCTCTATCTTACCTCCAATTAGCACACTGAGATAGACAGACACACAACGCTGGTGTGTGCGTGTCCGCATTAAACGGAAGACAAACTACTGTGTAAACAAAATTTAAATTTTTTTTTTTTTTTTAAAGTTACAAAACATTGTCTTCTCCAAACCTTTATGATCTCCCTTCATGCCAGGGTATTATTTGAGATTGAGAGGATTTTGAGACGAACGGAGCGAAATAAGACTCGAAACTGTAACGTTGTCTCAACCTCCCCGTCTTCCCCGTCACCTCTGGATCTGAGCACCATCCTTCTCACCCTGGAGGTGAATGACAGATGGGATCAGCCTGAACATCACTCAGAACCGCTCTCTACCTCCCGTCACCCTGGCAAAAACATATGATTTACCACGGCCGCTCACGCTGCGTCCTCCGCCTCTCACAATCGCACAATTCAGCAGCATTATTCTTAAATGTGACTCGCACACCAACATGTTCATCACCCACGTTTGGTTGAAACGCATGCACGTCTACCTCCTTCATCTTTCTCTCATTGATACATCACAGCCCTTGAGACAGATTCTTACGCTCCCTCTCCCATCTGCACACCCCTGTCTGAAACCACTCAGCTGTTAGTTAAACACATCAACTTACATGCTAGTATCTTTCCGATTCTTAACTATCTCCCCTCGTCATCTGCTGTGTCACGCTCTTTCATCTCTTTCTTTCGAACATTCACAGCGGGACAGATGCAGTGCACACACAAAAAAAGCGAAGGAAGTCATACGCACGCTGACAATCCTCTCCGAGGTGCCCCCTCTGGAGATTGTTGTCCCGTTGAGTCCCACCAGTGAGGGCAGCGTCTGAGACATCCAGTTGGTCACCATGGCCATGGTGCTGAGCACCGCCCCGATCTTTAGCATGGGAACGCTCATGTTTGCTCCCCTTTGGGGCCGCCGGTGCAAACGGCCCTACAGCCGTGTCGTCCCTGCCCTGCCCTGGACCTCAGCTCCAGTCAAACCCCTCTCTGCTCCAGGCAGCCCAGGCAGGGATCCGGCCAGTCAGCTTCAGCCTCAGCACGAGCAGCTGCAGAGCGCCCCAGAGCTGGTAAAATACAGTTACCACACTCACAGACTGCTGGCTCGGTCAAAGGGACAGCCAGAGACCGGTTAGAGGAGAGCAGCTCACATCCAGCAGCATCACGCTGGAATCTTCCCTCTCAGAGTGACTGCCTCAGCCTCAGCCTCACCCCCTCCCTCACCCTCACTTCCTCACTCTACCCTTATCTCTCTCTCGCTCTCTTCCCCTCTCTTCCTCAAGATGCAGAGCTGCGCATTGGCTGCCTCTCTGTCTCAACCCCTCCCAATCAGCCTCGGCTCTGTTCTTGCCAGACCTGTTTTGCATGCATGTATCCATTCTTTTCTCTTTCTCTGACGTTTGGCTGTTCTTTTATGACGTGTGTGTGTGTGTGTGTGTGTGTGTGTGTGTGTGTACATGTACTTATTTCTGAGGCTGATTTCAGAGAGCTGATCTGCTGCTCTATGTTATGTGGCATGTGTGCTCCGAAGGCATTCCAGGCAAAGTAGGCTGTCCTCATCACATTGTCTGTACTGGATGGAGGATGATGGATGGATGGATGGATTTAAAGCTGGCCAGGGATTCGTGAGGGGAGACATGGCCGTCAAGGTATTAATGTGGGAGAGATCCAGGTGCTGCTGCCCACGGCTGCTTCTGACAGCTCATCCGTCATTCTGCTTCATGGCATATCCTAAATCCGACTGTAGCTTGCACTTTTACAATATCTTACCAACTCCACTATGTCCGAGGCGTAACCACATCACCATCTTCACTTACACGTCTTCTTGACACTTACTGCTGCTTACGCTCTGAGACGGATGATTGAATTGACGTATATGACAAAACATATTGAAGCTATTAAAAGCTATTACTATCTTGTTGTTTTTAAAGTGGTACATTTTTTACCATTGTCGTGTTGCTATAATCCAAATGGCTTTAGCTTTCAGCACAATCACAGCAGGTAAGCCAGTGTCAGATATCATACCAATCGCTTTGCTGCCTATTTTGGTGTCATTTCACCTCAGGGGCTATGCCTCAGGCTTTGAGTTTATTTCAGGATGGATTTAAGAAGTGTTCTGAAGTTTAGATTAGAGTTTTAAAGTCATATTTGGCCACTCACCTCTACCGCAATGGCCCAGATGAAATGAGGGGAACGGGAACTAGACGGGGTCTCGAATTTCTCTTTAAAACTTGAAGCGTCTCCTCGCAACGATTTCCAGCAGCATACTGGACAGCTGGCAGTGTCATTTTATGCCCTAAACAACCGTGAATAATGATGGCAGAATGTCCTGCTCAGACAAAACGGCCAGGTCATCTCCTTTCCTTTCCTTGCCTGCTGCCCTGGTCTGCTGACTTATTCAGTTTGTCAGCCACGGATGGGCTCCTTTCCCCACACAGTCACGTTGGGTGAGTGATACGGGCTCCTCTGTGCGGGGTGCACTGTGAAGTGATATGAGAAGGGACAGCTTTCTGAGCCCCATCCAAAAAAATGTCAGCCGTCCTCAGCTCACCTGCTGCTCCCTCGTCAGTCTCGCCTGTGTCTGCTCCTCTAGTTCTGCAGCAAGACTGACCCCTTGTGGTTACCGGTGGAATCGCACCCAATATGCTGCCTTACACACAGCCAGAGAGCGAGCCAGTGACAGTCATTGTTGTGCCATATAAATAACTGGTGACAGGTAGTTGTCATTTTATGGGAATGTGTCATGGTGATGTGAGGGGGCATGTGGCAGCGCTGTTTTGAATCGCACTGTTCCATGTCTAACAGAGAGAAAAAGGTTAAAGTAGTACACACACACACACACACACACACTGCTGCTTCTTAGAAGGGTAATGCCACGGTCCAGGGGTATGTTGGAATATTTGACATATTCACTTGGCTCCAGGAAATAGCCTGGAGCCAAGTGAATATGTCAAATATATCATCTGATTACATTTCACAGGGGATTCGTTATCGATCGAAGTAGTTGTCTGCAGCTAAACGAGTATCTAATCGATCATTATAAAGATCATACAAGTATCTTCAGTTTTTAACTGAAATTGTATTAAATATTTTTTTCCCTTGCAAGTTTCATGTAGCTGAGGAAACCTTTGTTTTGTCATGTACCAATGTACATTTGCTTTGCTGCACCACCGTGTAAAGAGAATGCAGTAATCGTCACATTCACAGGGTGGCAGCAAAGGTTCAAACATAAATATGGACGTCCTTTACCCTTCTATCTTTAGTTAACTAAGCTCCCTTTCTTCGCCTCCTCAAAGAAAACCTGGTACTCGAGTGAGAGGGCTGACTGAAAATGAAAAACCACTCCGAGAGATCACTTACCCCATGTACTGCTGTGTGGTCACTGTGCAAGACGTAAGCTCGATAATTCACTGCCAGTAGAAATCCATGGCTACAGCACATTGATATCTTAATTTGTCTTCCAGTGGTCCCAATTTGTACAGTTTGACTGTTGAATATGTTCTTAATGATGCCGTATGCAATAGACACTAAACACACAAATTACTCCAAACTAGTGAGGATCATATTTGACATAATGCTTTCCCTATAGCCCCTAACCGACAACTACATTCCTTACCCCAACCCTTATTAAGGACTATTTGATAACACAGGACAAGCCAGAATGTCCTAATTAAAAAAAAATGTCATCATTTAAAACTTGAATTGGTCCTCCTCACAGAGTTATTATTGCCGATGGAAGAGGCCATGTGTGTAACTCGTTTTCATTGTGAGTTGGTAACATCGATGTGGACAACTCTGTTCTCTTTCTAGTTTGATGGCAATGCTTTTCGTTGCATATAGAGAACTGACACGTCTTTATTCGTCGGTGACAATAAGAAAAATGTGCATGCGGCACCTGCTGAGTGTATAATAACTGAAGCCACAGAGGCTGCCGTCAGACACCCCCACATCATATCTTCTCTCAGAGGTTGTCACCGTGGAGCTCTTTTCTTCTATTTCAAGGCGTCTTTTCATCCGGGAGCATTGTTAATAACTTATGTATTTGCTTTACTTGTGTAGAGCGGAGTGCACCTGAACTCTTTCAAACTTAAAATTCCTCTCATAAAGTGCAGGTCAGATGCCATCTTTTGTAAAGGGATGGACCCAGTAAAGGATGGGAATAATGAGTGTCATGAGGACAATCTGCCATACCTCAAAGAATTCCAGGCTCTGCCAATCAGCTGTCTAATCACAGAGTCTGTTGGCAGAACACGCTTTCATTAAACATTAGCAAGAGAGGAAGTCAACCATTTAACCTGTATTAATTTAATCCCTTTTCATTAATTTTCACAGACATTCCTCATCATTTTCACTCTAATAATTGTCCAGCCTCATTTTCGCTGCTACTCTGCTCTGTCATTATCTCCAATTCTCTGTCGCTCTCTTTTGTTCTCCTTCTCTGTGAATTTTATTTAGTCTTTATCTCCTCTCACTCTCTCCCTCTCTCTGTTGTCTCTCTTGGCCCCTCTGGCAATGAGAAAAAGTGGCATCATATCATGTGTTTCTCCTTTATCCTGCACGCATCTTAGCTTCCACTATTTCTGTCCTAAGCTCATACACTTCACTCAGTGTGGTGATCGTAGCTGTCTTGTTGCATGCTTGACATTAGATTTGCACTGCACACTGTAGATTTGGAGGGTTGTGATGCATTGGTATTGAAGCCAACTGTGATAGTTGTCCCTCCCTATACCCGTATTTTGTAATTAATTTGCCAAAAAACAGAGAGAATGTACAATAAACAAAGTTAAAGATTAATTTGACTAATAGCATTATTATTATAATTTTTTTTAAATTATCTATACATATTGTGATAATATATTTATCGTGAATTCTTTTGTCCAGGGTAATTGTGTAGTGAAAATCATCAATCATCTTCTGCATGCACTAAAGTGTGTTGCAGCTTTCTCGTGCCTCCACATAGACGTGCCAACACGGCCTTGTGCTTTATCATAAACATCTATAAAAAAAAAAGAATCTCTGCTCCTAGTGTGCGTGCTCTATAAAGGGCATTTTTAATCAGTTCAAACGGTGAAAATGGCCACCAACTGCTGAAATGGCAGCATTTGTGCACACCCATGGATGGCAGTAGAGCGCTACAAAGCCCCGAGGTCATGGGGACGAGCTCTGGGTGAGATAACAATACTGGCGCCGTTCTCGCTGAGCACAAACACGGAGAAAACTACAGATTCACAGCTGAAATAAGGGACCAAATTACACCTCAGCTAATTACACAGACCTCATAATGATGCAGAGCTGTAATGACTGAGGCAGCGAGGCTGCACACAAGCAGAGCCCCCCCCACCCACCTGAGCTCTGAAAGATGCCGGAGTCATCTGGCTCTGAGAATACTGGCTATTTTTCTGAGTCATAATTCATTAATGAGATGATGGACATGGAGGCCCACTGCCTTCTAAATACATCAAGATCAAAATCAGCTTAAACAAAGCGTGACCTCATTACCATGGTAACTATTTAAATGGCATAAATAGGCTGCACCCCAGGGTTTAGGCAGAAAGACACAGTGGTGTGCTTTCAGCATGGAGTGTTTAATCTATTAACGGCTCCTGTGGGCCTTTGATTAAGGAAACTCATCTGGGCTTTTACATCTTTATAGTAGCGACTGAGACCGCAGGAGGATTATAGAGCACGCATGCATCGACCCCGGCATGCATAGTGCAGGGAACACATCCTATCGAGTTTATTGTGTTCAATAATTCAAGCAGAGAGCGTTCACCACAAATGAAGCACCTCTGTCCCACTCTGACCACAGAGGCGATTGACAGTATATGATTCATGACTGATAAATGTGGCCTTACATGGGAGTCGATAACCTGGCATGTTCATCTTGCATCAGCACGGTTTGACAAGATGAGGCACTTTAATCTCCTGAAGACAATACATGTGTCCATTTCATTGTGTGTGTGTGTGTGTGTGTGTGTGTTTACATATGCCTGCATAGATTTGTTTGTGTGTGTCGATGCCTCTCCGTATTTGTGTCCACTTGCATGAGCCACGCTTTCTCTCCACTAAGCTGTGAAATGTCTACAATACCCTCTAATGGTGGTTGCCACAGTGCTGTGTGAGAGGCCCGGTTGAGCTGTGACATGCACGTAATACACAGAATCTCGGTCACTGCTGCGTGAAACAAAAGAGGGAACAAAACAGAGGCTCAGCCCAAAGTGCTTAACTACAGTAATGTCTGTTAACGGGTGAGAATCGGTCCTTCCAGTGGGAACACGTGAGAAAACAAAAATCAATATTAAGTGTGTCTGCCTGGCTGTATTGACTGTAACACACCTACAATACCCTGTGGTGAGTCCCTCCATTGTCTTTACAGTATAGACCGTAGTGCCCATCTAATCAACCCACACTGAAGACACGGAGACGCATTTATAATTTATCACAATTTGTTGAGGAGGATACTTTGCAAAAATATTTCTATCGTCTTGTTTTCTTGGGCCAAGTGAAGAAAACAAGCATAGGAGAAGCATAGGAGAAATCTTCCGTTCAGTATTCTTCTCAGGAGCTTCATGGACATGCAGTTTTGCTCGAACATGCTTTCAAATGTTATTCATAGGGGGATTGATTGCTCCTGATTGCTCCCTTGATTACAATCTCAAGAGTCCACGGGGGCTTTGGCATTATTATTTGTAGGGTATTTGGTATGAATGAACAGTATATATGGTTGAATATCGGAGGGCTCAATCAGGGACAAGCAGGACGCCACATTTATCTTAGCAAAAGAAAAGACCTGATCAAAGCAATATACAGGAACTGCATGCGGCAATCATCTGCCATGCATTCTGCAGCACAGCATGGCCCCAGCCACTGTTCTGCACCTACTCATGCCAACAGTACCAGCTGAAAAAGACTCAGTGCAGCACTTCCTCTGTTAAAATGTGCCCAGTTGAATTGCCCACACACACACACGTCAGGCACTCGCACATGAGCACATGCATACAGATCTGCATGAGCACACATTCACACACACAATTATTATGATCATTTCCTGGCTACACGACCTGAGTACCAATGTTCCACAAAAACCCAGCCTCTCCGGATCCAGCAGCAGATAGCCACTTCCACATCCTGGCTTTTTCCTCCCACCCGATTAATCAGACATTCTCTCCGTTGCGTACATGATATTCCTGTAAATGGAGTAATTACTGACAGAAAATTGGGAGTCAAGGTAGCTGAGGCTCAAAGAAAGCCTACTAATTGAGGATGCCCCCCCCCCCATGGCTATTTGCCTCTTCAAAACGCCCTTCACTGAACTTGTGGTGCCGGCCATCAGCCAGAGTAGTTCAAATGATTCACCCAGATGGTAACGTGACTTCTGCTGGAAACCTAATTTTTTCTTCCAAATAGCAGCTATAACGCTTTTATTTTGCCATGCTAATATTTACAAATCTGTATGCGGCCTCTATATCGAATATTATTGTTGCTGCTGAGAGCATTTTGAAATCCGTTTCTGCACTGTTGGAGTTGAGTGCCATTCCACTGTCTTATCGCTGTACGGGCAAAGTGTTTTGTTTCATTAGTGATGTATTGATGTACCTGCAGAAGGGCTGAGATCTGATCTTAGATGCCGTGCACCCAGCGCCTCGTTTGATGACTAAAGAGACAACCAGTGGACAAGACGTGTTTGCGATTTCTCATTTGGTCTCTGTCTGAGTCATTGTTTACGAATGTCACCCAGTTACACAGTGAAGGTTTCACTGTGATTAGCTAGCCACGGTGGTGGTTACACAAGAGGAAAATAAGCCAAAGAACAACGCAAGAGATAGACAAGAGGGTAATAGAAGAGACCGCAATGTTTAGGAGAGGCGGAGAGATAGAGGGAGAGCAGCAGTGAGAGAAACTGATAAAGAGAGAAAAGGATGGGTGGATGCGTTTGAAACTCCCCGAGGTGATGAATTTACATCTTGTCTGTTTTTCTGCCACGTCTGCAACAGTGAAACTAACAGGACCAGAGAGGAGTGGTGATATCCTGCCAATTACAGTCCGGTTGACTGAGAGTTTGCAGCAGCCGATTGTGAAAGGAATATCTTAATGCTCTGGTCTCGACATGGTCAGGAGCAAACAATGACCAGAACCCATCAGCTATAACTGTATATTAGCGATGAAGGGACGGAACCAGCCTGCAGTCTTGTGTCCAGCGTCTTTGTCGGAGCTCACACTGAAGCCTCCATTTGTACCCTCTGTCTTCAGGTCATTAATGCTCAGAGAAGCTGTAACATTTAGTTAGGGACACGTTATTAGTACAACACAGGCACAGTGTGCAGTGGAGAGAAATCCCAAAACAGCCCCGAACTGAATATTACATTTTCAGCCACATGGAGTTACGGGCAAAAATGGTTAGGAGACATTTGTAGATAAACAAATTAGCTTGTGTGCTTTCTTTTGGAGTTTTTGCCTTGCTGTTGGACGGAGTAGAAATAATTATCAGTATAAATACACAGTCTTGTGTTGGCCTGTGCCCCTTGTGCCTTCCCCCAACACCCCGACGACGAATCCAGCCATGTAATCCACGGAGTATCGGCTGCATTGTCAGAACGAGGAGCCGCTGATCCATTCAGTGATCAAACAAACAAACAGACAGGAAAATGTCAACAAACTTGAGAAAATTAGTATACGGAGCAGAAAGAGAGGGCCTTATTGTGAATATTATTAAAGGGTAATATTCTGTGGAGTTAGCCGAGTGTGAGATGAGAGGTATTGTGAGTGGGGAGATGTTGGTGGGAGGAACGAGGAGAGGTAGGCCCTAATGGTAAAGAGTGGCCATAGAGTCTGGGGCTTCACCACAGGGGGGGGTTGCATTGGATCATCAGGCTGGATCTCTCAGCAACAGATGCAGCGTTCTGGAAGGTACTGAGAAATAAAGTGAATGGCGAACATAGTGACACGTCCTGCAGTCTATCAGTACGTCTGTGTCATTTGTTTGCAGGATTCCAGTTGATACAGGATGTCTTCACTCTGAGCACGATGCACATCTATGGTGCTTAATGATGGTTTTTGTGAAGTGCAGCAGCCTGGGAGATATAATATCAGAAAGGCCATCCCTCGCATTAATATTCCAAGCAGCACAAGGAAGAAATGGGAGATGATTTTCCCCTTAAGGAGGCGCTTCCTTTGCTAATCGTTAAACATAAATATTTTCATTTGGTGTCTTTAAAACGTGGCAGTCTGCGACTCCACTGCTAATTCCTCCTGGCACACATGATTATTCATTTAAAATACAATCCAACCTGTAAGCACGGGAGATTAGAATGACAGAAATACCCTTTAATAATGAGCTTCAGAAGGTAACACATTTCTGCCACCCGCAGATTAAATCACTAATTGAAATTTTAATGACACCTAAGCAATGGCCCCTTCTGCACAACCACTGTGTGTTGGTGTTCATTTGAAAAGGCTCATGTATAAGGAGGACTCTACACTCTTGCAGGACATACTAATCTGACATTTCTTTATTTCCTTGTTGCTCTGCTCCATTTAGTGGCACTCCCCTGAAGCAACAGGTTATACCCACACTTATGTCACAGTGTAAATAAATCCCACTGTTCATAATTAATAGTGTTGTTCAGGGCTGTTTGGATAAGATCAATACAGAACATGCCAAGTAGAAAAAAAATGAGAAGCACTCCTGAAGATGCGAGCATCAGCTCCCTGCATGCTGTTAACTGAGAGGAGTGAGAGATGAGAGCTGGGCCTGAGAGGACCAGTAGCCTGAGGCACTAAGGCTCAAAGAGAGAGAGAGCTATCCTGAATACCTATTCATCACATCACCATTAGTGTGGCTCAAGCACTCAGCTCTGCTGCTCAGAAATATAACGAGGACTGCTGCATTAGATTCCATAGCATAGTCTGACATGATGGGACCATCACTGTTGCCTGAGCAAAGACTTCAACCGGCTTGTTTTTCTCACCTTGTGATGCAGCAAGATGCAGACATACGTAGATATATATTGGTACACATCTGCATGCACACAAACTCAATAGTAGATAAACAAGAGCAGACTCTAATCTTCATACGTTTTTTCTTCTTCTTTATCAGAGCATGATGTCCCCCCCCCCCCCCCCCCCCCACCCACAGAAATGCCACTCTACATCATTTCCGTGTCTCATCTTGTCTGTCAACATTCATCCTTTCTTCCTGCTGCTTCCTGTGTCTCTCTTGCCCGAGCGACAGGATGCACATGCCGTTGTTTTGTCACGGTCACGGTCATATTGATTAAGTGGTGTGGAGCTAATTAAAGACAAAGTGCAGTGTCAGTGCCAGTGAGGGGAATAAAATCATGGTGACGGAGCGATAGGCCTCTCATTCTTCTTCTTCTTCTTCTTTTGGTTAGGATTGGAGAGATAATAACCCTTCGGCAGACACAGTCGGAGGGCACTCTCTGTCTATTGCTCCCTCTATCCCTGCCCGCAATCTCCAATTTTCATTTCCAGCAACTCCACTTTCTCTCTCATTCCCTCTCTCTCTCTCTCTCTGTCTCACTCACTTTACAACCAAGCTGCCCTGCTCAGCTTCTCCACTGGGCACTAATTCAAACCCCGTCCACATCCTCTCACTTTGTACTCTGACACTGCCCCCCAACCCTGATCACCACAGCATCTTCAGTTCACAGCGTCTGTCTGCAGTGTGTGTGCGTGTGTGTGTATGAGTGTGTGTGTGTGTGTGTTACTGAAAACATGTTGAATATGCTGGTGTATATTTAAAATGCACATAATGCTTTTTTTTAATACAGAATGCTTTTCTTAGCTGTACTCCACAGTAACATCATTTACATGCACATATGCAAACCCATTGCCAAGTATAAGTATTACTAAGGGACTAGAGCTTTTTTTAGAGTACAGACAAAATACATTTTGTTCTTTGTACAGGCTGTCTTTGTGTGTCTGTTGCTGTGAATTATTGAAAAAAGAAGGTGAAAATGTTGCAGGCGGGTTCAAGGCCATTGTTTCAAAAGCATGTTTTGTTTGTATACTGCCAAACAAAATCAAAGGGCATAATTTGCAATGGATATATGGCACTGCTGGATACAGGGGGCTTATTCACAAGAAAATTTCCTTTCCACTGATATGCTTATCTAAATCCGAGCCTTCTGATCTATTAAAAATGAATGCAAAAGTCAGCGTGTTACATCATTTTCCTCCAATTTGGTGTAATCCATCAAAGCTAGATCAAATTTCTTTCGGTAAATGTCATCACGGCCACATATATATCGCTCCATTTCACTTTTTTCTCGAATATGCTCCCTAATTGTGACACCTACTTCCAGATGTGGTGTACACATCCCGTATTACACACTACTGTGTCTGTGTGTTTTGAAGACTTGGAGAAATCCCAGGGGTTTAGATAATGTAATGTAAGCTGGTGTTCCTTCCGACTTGTTATCTCCTGTCTCCTACATGTAGTGTCTCTATCAAAGGACCTCTACCTTGCTCACCGTGGGGCTGCAGAGAGCATCTCTGCCAGCCTGCTTGATATGCAGCAGTGTTTGGTGGCTGCTGGGCTCCCACGCCTCCCTGACTGGAGCCTTTAAGCCTTGGTGCAGTGAGAGAGAGCCTCCCTCATCAATGGCCCTACTGAGTGGCTGTGACAGTGCCACGCGGAAAACACATCGATTAAATGGTTCCTCTTGCCACCCGATTTTGATTCTGCTGCGGCGCATAGCTCTCATCCTTCATTCCCCAAAATGAAAGCCCTGCAATTGAGTTAGCGTTGAACATGGGAGGCAATGCTGTCACAATCGCACATGGCGAACATGGAAAGAATTCTCTGGAATAAAAGTAGCAAGGATCATGGGAAATAGGAGTAGAGAAGAGAAGAAAGAGGCGTACAGTCTGAGGAGTCCAACCAGTATTTACTCTCTCGCTTTTTTTTTATCACCTCTCATTCAATCCCAATTCCTGCTACAGCCCTCCATAACATGAATGCAAGCAATCTGTAATTAACGAGGGCTTTCGAGGAGAAAACTACGCTGACTCAAAAGGAAGCGAGATTTCCCGGGAGTATGTTGTCCAGCCCATGTGATGGAGCAGGTGGAGGCTGAATCTATGTCTGGTGTTTGAGGATGCATAACGCTCTTTCCGATAGAGGATGTGTGTGTCTTCTGATAAAAGCGAAGAGATGTGAAGAGCACCGTTCAAGTAGCAGCTTGCCCAATCTGCTCAGTCTTATGAAAGCTTTTGTATCAGAGCGGGGAAGAGGAGCTCTAGGCGCAACAGCCATATTTATATTCCAATCTTCTCCACAGAAACCCACATTGCCAGGCTCATAAAAGATTCATCGAGCAGGGGAAAGCAAGGTCGTACAGAAAAACTGGTCAGGAGGTGCCTACTGCAATGCAAAAAAGAGCAGATGGACGCAAAAAAAAAAAAATCATTGGGCGAGTCCCACGATGGCAGTTACTAGGGTAACGTGTCTTGCTGCCCTTAGTGTGTCCAGCACTGACCAGATGATCAAGCCTGATGATCAATGTCTGTGCTCCGTCACTCATACCATAACCTATACGACGGGCTTAGCAGCCTCAGTCGTGTTTTGTTGGCTTCGATTCAATGCGTTGTTTGTCTCTTTGTCTGCTGTGGATCCCACCGCTGACATGTTTGTGAACTAGAGAGCAAAGGGGAGAGAGAACCGGAGACAGAGACAATGTGTGTGTGTGTGTGTGTGTGAAAGAGAGACTGCTTGTGCGCGTGCATGTGTGCGCCTGTTCTGGGGTGTTGTCAGAGAAATGTCACTCTTGCTTAGAGTCACTGACATAAACCTCTGGGAGTCCTGCACCCTCCAGCACACACACACACACACACACACACACACACACACACACAGCAAGAAACAGTGAAAGTGGGGGCGAGAATGTGATATAGGGATGATATTCACCCCACCAGTCAAGCTGATCCTTCCACTGACACTAAAAAAACATCCTATATGTTTTATGAGCACACAACATAGTTTGAGAAATTATTTGTGCATTGTGAAATCGCCTGGAAGAGAGAATAGGAGTCAAAAGGGGACACTACAGGCTCAGAGGACACATGTAAATCTACTTTTGTTTCCTCCTGCATGAATAAAAAGTAATCAGTCCCTAAGCTGCTGGTTAGCTGCCAGGTTAACCATGTCTGTATCAATGAGAGAGCTGTAACAACTGTATTCAGCACTCAGTCCCAAAAGACCTTAGAGACTCTTCTAATGACGATTATGAGCTGCCCTGGAGTCAGCCAGCTCAGTCCATGGGATCGTTAATGGTCATTTTAGTACAGCAAGCCGCTGGGTTTTCAACAATACAGAAAACAGCAACAGAGGTCATTTAGAGCCCACACAACCCTGGAGCATAAGTAATGGTCAGTCTGTGGCTCTGAATGAGTAAGTGGTCATTGAAAACATGGACTGAATATCAAGGTTACCAGACTTTCCTCTCTGACTTTGGTAATCTCAGTTTAAAACGAGAATCTCCCCTGCCCCGTGATATATCTGCAAAGTACTTCTCAGGGTTTCAACAACAAATGAGGGGGGGGGGGGGGGATTAAATTGGCCCATTTACTGAAATTATTTTATACATGATATGTAAACAGGGCACCATCAAAAACGAGACTTCTGTCTCAATCGGTCTTCCCTGGCTAAATAAAGGTTAAATAAAATAAATGAAATAAGGAAATGGACATTCCAGCTGGAAAGGTATAGGGCCATGCTGACACACCCTCTCTACCACAGGGGCCCGATCACGATGGGGACACAGTGTTATTCTGAGAGTCAGGCCACTGACCTCACATGCTTCTTTACCCGGCCTTCCATCTGTATAGCCAATTACCACGCAGACCGCTGCCTGCCTTCGTGCCACATCAACGCACTGCAGTAGTAAAATCAGTCACCCGTTTCACCCAGGGCCGCATCACAAAAAAAAAAGCTCTCTGCCACCATCATCACACACTAATATCGCCCGTGTGAGTCATGAACGGACCACATTTAGAGAACTGACCCAGAAACAGGTACAGCATCATCAAAAACGAAGCCACTCACACAGGCACACAAACCTCCCTGTCCATTCAAATACACACATGCTTAAAGCACCCCTTTCTCTTATCTACCACACCGACATCCACTGTACTTAAGAGGAACATTTTACAGTGTTGATTTTGCTCTAGCTCTTAACCACAAACACCACGCGTTTCACACTCATCCGCGCTTTCAACTAGTCAACATCAAGACAAGGTATCCTTAAAAACAAATTTGTTAACCCCTCTAAGACCAAATGTGTGTTCTCAGATGACCGGTGAGTCCCCACAATGCCGCTAATTATTTGTACACACACACACACACACACACGCAGGCCTCTGATGATGAAGCACCGGGCAACATGAAAGCACATCAAACATCGAGATGAGGGAGAGAACAGCGGACAGGCTCAATAGCTCTCTGCGCTCCGGCCCCTTTCTTAAGCTGCGTAGATCTCTTTCATACGACAGATCTCTTTTGCAGTGGCAAGATTCTGACTCACACAACGTGATCATTATCGAGTGCTGATTCGAGCACTACCCTAATCAGTCATGACACAAGCTTATTCACTCTCTTCAAGCAGCACTGAGTCAAACATAATGCAACCTCATTTTCTGTGGCTGATTGTGAAGCAGCACCTTTGTATATTGATTGGGGGGGGGGGGGGGGGGTGCGTGGAGGTGGATGCAGGCGTAGTGGCTAATCTAACCCGGCCTGCTCACTTACTCACCCACATAGTGCTCGACATGATCGTTAGTGACTGACAGGCAACACGAGAAATTAGGTTATACGAGAATTGTTATTTAACAGTGCAAGAAACACATGACAAATACAATAAGCTTACATATTTTTTGACATATACTACAAAAATATAAATAGTCATGTTGTACCATTACGACATGAGAACATGAATGCTGCGTGAAGTGCATGCAGAATATGTAATGTCCTGGTATTAGATTTAAGGTTGTATTTGTGTGTTGCAGCTTGACCTTCCAAGAGCAAGTGTGGTCATGCAATGTTAGTCATTCAGACAAGCACCTGTCATAGCATAGCAAGGTGATTTTAACAGTCGAGTGTGTGTGTGTGTGTGTGTGTGTGTGTGTGTGTGTGTGTGTCTTTGCCGCTCACTGGCAGATTTATATCCCGGCTCTAGCAGCTTTTCATTTGTTTAATTCTCTCGGTGGAGGTTGCTGCTCGCCAGAGCACACTCTGTCCATCCTGCCTCCTAGTTTCCTTTCCTGCTTGGAAACGTCGACTCGCATCTCTGTTCCTCTTTTGACTGTCATCCAGCTGCATGGTCGCATTCCTCCATATTTTCAAAAGCTTTTAACAGGTAGGCTCGCCGATGATAATTACGGGAGAGGGGACAGTATTTGTTACACGGTTTGACAAGCTTCAATGCTTCGGTGAGACTGCTGTGTAAAATGCTTTTGGCTCGGAGGTAAGGACAGGAATTTAACCACAAGTGGCTCGATTAAGTCACGTCAGGAGGAGCGCTTCTATTGTGATCACGCTGCTTTGCTCTCATTGGACTGGCACCAGGAAATGAGATTTCTGGCCAAAGGGTCACCGCCAGGTCGGTGGTGGGTTTAAAGCTGTCTCGATTGGATGCTGTCCATCCCAGCTGTTTGTCCTGCATGACTCTGATTGAGCCGAGGCCTGTCCTTGTTGTCATTGCATCCAGAGAAACTGTAGATAGCGTTAGCATTAGGTCAGCTACCTTACATCACTTGTCCTTACGTATGTCAGCTTTGTTAATAATGCACATAGCTAAGAAAGTCTTCTCGATACAGCGTTATCATAGCTCCTGTTTTATTTGAGTGAGTCAAGCCATCTCAATTAAGTGGCACTTGTATTACAACACTGAAGTACTGTACTGTATAATTTGCTTAATGTAAATAAACGTAAAGTTTGTGCCAAATGATGTTTTTAAATAACGGTGTGATTTACAAGTGCTCGTTGCTTTTTAGCTATGAATCAACCCCGGGCTGCTGCGTTCATCACACCAATCTAGAATCAGGAAACACAACTTAACAAGGTCCTAAATGGCAGTCTGTTCAAACTGATTATTTATCGTGATTCCTGGTGAGAGAAAAGGATTAAGTAAATTACTGAAAATTCCAGCCAATTGCTTACACATGTTTCTGACTCCCTCTTTCAGAATGACAAGCAATTAGGTTTTTCTCCCCCACTGCACTTGGTGTTGAAGCAGCAAAACACCAAAGCAAGTCATTATTCCCATCACTCTCAACCGTGCTAGTGGTGGGAGTCTTCCAGGCCAGACATCTTAAACCAATAACTGTATTCCTCTGGCGCTCCCTTGCTCCAGTGGGACAACATTTTTTTTTTTTTTTTTTTTATGCCTCGAAACCTGAATGTGAATCTTTCAAGTACATGAAACAATCTTTATAACCGACAACTTAAGCAAAGATTGAGCAGAAAACAAAACGGAGAAATCTTTTGTCCCCCTGAAGACTATTACCTCACCTCTCAGTCAAGCTCCAGCAAGCTCTTTTTTTAATCCCTTTGATGGTCGAACAGGAATATTTGTGGAACACGCACATCTTTGTGATGTGTGAACATTCTTCTAAACACATACCCATTTGAGAATGGGACTGATTTATTTCGAAGTCAAGAAGTTATATTTATCCACGAGGTTTTAGGGCAACTGCCACCAACCAAATCGAAGCTTCATTTGTCATTAAAAGGATCGTTCACACTGAATGTGGCCTTTGTTTGTTTTGTGTTTAACACATAAACACAACATCAGCTCATCTCATTGTTCACATCAATTTAATTTGTGGCATTAAATTCTACTCTACAATAAATGGAGCATCTCCTGTTTCAGAATGTCTGCTGTTGCACTACATTTACACTCTGAGCAATTCTATTGATATTAACCAGACTAATGTAAAGATGAGTTTCACACAAAATTAGGCCAAGATACTATAATTTCCAACTCTTGACAAGAAATTGCATGTTTTGTTTTTTTCATGCAATATTTTCTTACATTTTCTAAAATGATGTAAATTAAACAATGTTTTGCACCTTGCAGAATGATTTTTAGCACTAATTTATCTGAATGTCTGGTCGTTTTAGAGGAGTTGATTTGACATCTTGAGTACATTTTGAAAAAATCACCTAAAACGAATATCGCATTCGTAGGCAGGTGCGGTATACTTTATGGGTGCACCGTAAATTACATTTCTTCCAAATGCACGCACCTACAGTCACGCATGGCTTGATGTGCACACCATATAGCAGGACATCTGTGCCAAGGTGAAGCAGGTGCCCATGTATCAGTAACAGTAAGGACCCATGGGCTTTATGGGTACTTAACACATCTAGTGAACGAACAAGTGCATCTGTTTCATTAAAGCCCTGTAAATATTTAATACACGCCCTAAAATGAGACTATGTGGATGGATATCTCTACTCTAGTAGGGAGTGTTACCCTCATTGCAGTAGATATGCAAGAACTCATCAATTCTTTATGTTTGCAGTGCAATCTTAGGGAGACTGGTAGCGTCATATTTTCTTTCAGACTTTTAAATATTTAATGTGAACATTTATAACAAATTCTCCCCCAAGGCCAATTACAGTTTGAACCCACTGAAAGAAGGGGTTGAGATATGATAGTAAATCATCAGCTACATTTTCCGTGTCACATTCGCGACTGTTTCACAGTGACATTTATTCCTCTTTATTTATTGAAGAACACCCATACTGCTGTGTGGATGTGGATTACTTGAAGTGTAAGGATTAGTTATTAGATTAGATTTTAAACTAGTTTTCAGTCGATGTTAAATTAGTTATTACGCATCGGGAAATTTAATAACTAATTTAATTAAAAGGAGGTTAAAAAGGCACTTCAACGTGTCGTGTGATTTTGTGGTATAGACGTGCAGCTGCGGACGTGTTTAGTGTGATTGTTAAATGAGAGCCCCCGGGAACTCCTGCACCTTGTTTCATTGCACTCAGGATGAAATCCATTTGTTTCCATCTAATACCATCTGTGCTGTACAATTATCCTTTGAACCTGGCACACAGGTGTGCAGTCTTGTTCATCAGCTTACATCCTATCGACTGAAAGCATGCTGTATAGCTTCTACCTCTGTTAAAGGTCAACTGCAGTGTAATCCTTCCCTGTAGAGAGGACATATAAAACACTAATGTATGCTGCCAACAGACTGCATGGCCTTTACTGTTTCTATATGTTAAGCATATTCATCAGCATGTTCCTGAGCAATGGGCCACATGTTATTTAGGGATAAACAGAGGTAACCAAATGTGTGAAAAGTCTACCAAACCCAAAACATAAATTAGCTTGAACTGCATGGTTTAGAGATGAAACAACTGGTGAGGGACCACACGTCCCTACTCGTAGTTTCATCTCTTATATCACTTAAATATAGGATATATAGTTTTTTATAAATACATTGCTGTTCCATTTGTTTAGAACCTTTTTTTTTAAATTGTATGTTCAGTGTTTCTTTTGCAAGGCCTTGCGATCTGTCTGCTGGCCTTTGCCAAATGGTGATACTCACCGCCAACGTATAGGAGGAGGCGCTGTCTGTGGTGCTAAATTGACTCAGACTGCTTTTGTTTAACTGAAGGCGCGACACTGGCGCTGTCCGTGGGACTGAATATATTGCTGCATGGAACTGAAGGTGCGAACCGGCACCCTCCAGCATACACACCATTGGCTATTTTATGCACTCCCAAATAACAGCCACACTTTATTAGCTGACCTTATAGTCTCTAAGCTGCCTTATGCTCAATGCAGCATGTATGCTGACCAGCCGAACCCCTGCAAGTTCAAATGTTACTGCCTAGACCGAAAGCTTTTCTGGGTCAAATAATTTACCGTCCTTCACTTCAATTCGAAACTGTCACATCGAAGCTCATCATTTTGACCAAAGTGACGCGGCTTTTTCTCGAGTGCCATGCAAATGCACTACAGCACGCACCACACACATCTCCAGAATCTACAACCATTTGTTGGCGCTGCTCTGGTACACTGCTAATTACGCATGGCTCGTGTTTACAGCCGCAGTTCACACATAGCACTCAGGCTGCCAGCGTTGCCGTCCGTCGCTCTGTTCTTTCCGCTTAATCGGCACAATCGGTTCTGGTGTATCTCGGAGACCTCTGTGTCTGTCCGTGATGAAGCGGTAGATAGGAAAGTCTGTAAACAACGACCTCCGGGGCATCAAATGTATCAGATTTCCCCATAAAGCAATTCATTCATCATGAAACCATCGTTTGGTTCCACCCATTGTAATTCATATACAAGTTGCATCAATATTCATGTCAGTCTGAAAATGTGTGAGACTTGAATTCCCGGAATTAAAAGGGCAGGTGAGGCAAGTTCAGGTGGATTTACCGTCAACTGCAGATCTGCTTATTCTCACGTCTTCCCTGAAGTTTCTACCTCCTTGCTTCATGCCCTCAGAACAATAGCAATTTTCCTGTTTAATGCAGCAACATGCATATATCTTTGCACTGCCTTAACATCAAATGCCCCCTCTTCTTCTTCTTTGATTTTTTACAGTAACTCTGATACAGCTCTTATTACGTCGTAGGTTCTTAATAAAATTATCCATATGTGATAATTCATCTCTAAGCGATTAGCACTGCTTTGGGAACTTTTAAACAATGCTTCTTCATAGTGTGCAAGCGTTTGTGCCGGAGTCCTTACCTCACAGGGCATGACAGCCAACATGACAAGCAGGAACATGGCACTGAAGAGATGCATCCTAGTCGAAATGATAGCGTCCCAGACAACACCAGTTCCCGCAGCACTCCCTCTGTTCTTGTCCCTTACTGGGGCGGTTTCTTCAGACACAGAGGGATTCCTTTAATGCTGTGTCGGCTGTGCGCCACCAACCTCATCACCAGGACGCACGGCGGCAGCCCTCTATGGCTCGGTAAAGCGACCAGCCGTGTGTCTTTCGCAGGGCATAGAGTCTTTTGGCGGCGGGTTGCGAAAGCAAAAACCTCCCAAATTCCCGAGCGTTGAAAACTCCTCGGGTAGCCTAATGTAATCGGGGGCGAAGCGGACAGCCCGGCGGTCCCTCTCCGTCCTGCAAAAAAAACAACTGCGACTGACCGAGACAGAGCAGGAGGAGAGTCGCAGAGGTTGGAAGGTGACTGCTGTGCTTGCAAGGCGCCGACGCTAGGAGCAGCACGTGTATGTGCCAGGAGCCCAGTCAAAAGAAGTGCCACTCTTTGACGCAGCCAAGCTTGGCCGAATGAGTGAGAGAGAGAGAGGGGGGGGCAGAGAGGGAGGGAGGAAGAGGTGGGGAGAAATATTTTTGAGAGAGAGATGGATGGACAGATAGATAGATAGATAGAAGCATTGCTTCCAGTGAAGATGCATTTCGCTCCACTAAATGTTACCACTACAACGCCAGATATACCTCAAGAAAGCACTGACATTTAGCATTGATAATGTCTTCATGCTTATAAGCCCGATGGTGAGCGATAACCGTCATCATTGTGTAACATGGAGACGGTGACTGTCAAATCTGAATTATTGCCATTAATTCAGCTCTGATGCATTATCCAATTAGCAGACGCCAAAGCCAAGGGGTTCTCTGGGGTTTATGGAAATGATAAAGATTATTCTTGCGCCGATTACAGTGGAGATAATGAACATCGTTAGCTAACAGAGGTAATTAAATGATGGCGAGGCATTCTAATAAGTATTTTCGAGGCCAGGTCATATTGCGGATATAGGTGTGCACGCAGCCTCGGTATGTTTATTCCTCTGTGTATGTGTGTGTCCATGTGAACTCTTTCACAGTGATTGGAGGGTATGGGCCTGTGATTCCCCTGCTTTTCTGACAGCCTGTGTTTGTAGCTTCCGGCGATCCTGAATTGGGAATGACAAATCTAACGGCCTCTGCTGCCCGCTCTATCCTCACCCATTAATACAAGCTTACAAAAACATTTTTCAAAGGTAAATGCACAACATGTCACCTGTGCTGAATCCCCTGTAACAACAAAGACAAAACATGAACAACACTGTTGCTGGGAAGAGTGTCTTCAGCCCTCCCACTCCATTTTCTTTTTAAGAAATTCAAAGAAGTAAAGCACAATATACACAGCAAACGTAACGTGCCATATTTAGAGCAAAAGTGACCTGAGTGTAGATGCTTTGTGTAGTCAGTGATAGCTGATATTTACAGGTGCTATATACAAGATTGGGAGCATTTGTAATGCCTCTCAACGGCCCTCAATATGGCAAGGGGTGAGCCAACTGCTTGCAGCTAACACTGCTAACAGCACTAACATTTAGAACAGTGCTGGCAGAGCTAAGTAGGGTTTACCTGAGGGAGTGGGTGCTACCAGCTGTTTAAAAGTAGTTGAATTACGTAATAAACTCATTTTATGAAACCCCGTATCATAAAGCAGTGGTGAAAGTCCTTGGAGTTCATCAGGAGAATGAATCGAATAAAAAAAAAAAAGAATAAAGGTGACAGATGGAAGACAGTGACATATAACTTGGGGCCAACACTGGGACATACTATACAAGGTGTCATGATTGGCCCTAAATAAAATGTGTGTATTTGTGGTTTTCATTGTACAAAGCACACATTACAACATTTCTTTTATTTGTCATTTCAATTTTGTTATGTTTTTCTACCCCAAATCCCATTTTTGTTTTTTTAAAGGTCAGCTAGATTGTTGCTATTTTACTGCTTCAAATTAGTTGACAAAACCCCATGGCTCGAGTTTATAGTATCGTAGTTCATATATTATTCAACAAGGATGTTAGATCAGGCACTTTGGTGGCTGAGGCCTTCCAGCCCCTGCCCCTGTACAGTTCAGCAGAGGGTTGACTTTCTCCACCTCTGCTGCTGCCCCCAGTGGTGGGGTGCACACCCCTCTATTTCCCCAGCAGGAAATAACCACAAGGAGTTGAAATGAGTAGCTACGGGGGAGGAAGGGAGGATTGGTGTACAAGAAAGAAGGAAAAACGGAAGACGCAGATTGTTCCTGTTTTCCTGTGCTGGTGTTTTCACTAAAACCTTTTACTGTACCATCCTGGATAGTGCCTCCGCTCGGATTCATACAGTAGAGCATGAGGCTCGGATTAATAGAGATGCCCAAGGCTGCCAGGGTGAGTAAAAGTGATGTTGAGTCATTGCATGGGGTCAAAGAGTGCTCATGTTTTTTAATAGTCATGCTGAGGATATACACTGTACTAACGGACTCCTCCCTTCTCCTGGTTGCTCTCCTCCATCTGTATCTCCATCCCCTACAGTTACAGTTTAGAGGCTCGGGGCATTGAGGGAGCTGGGGGAAATGTTTCCGAGGTAAATGCAAACAAAGCATAACCTATTTGTCAAAGATGCAACATTTTTCTCTTTTTTTTATCCTCGATCAGCCCAAGAAGGCTGAGAGAAAGGGGAAAAAATAGACCTTCAGGGCTACTGCGTGTCCTCTCAGGCAGGCATTATCTCTCTCTCTCTCTCTTCCTGTAACCTCACATGTGGCTGCACTGTGTTAGGTAGATGTGGCACTAAAATGTCTTTATTTTTTATTTTTTTCGGCCTCAATATTTTTCTGCCTCTCTGAACTCATCAACTCTGTCTCCTCACCGTCTCCTGGTTACCCTCTGTGTTCATGTTAGTTAGTGAGTAGTTGTTTTATTGCATTTCATGCTTTTATGACTTAATCATGGGATTTCTCTCTGCGTTTCACTTTTGTCAGTGTTTCTAAAATATTTGAGGCAATGCTACATATGGCCTGAGGACTAAATTTAACAACCCTCAGTGTGTGTGTGTGTGTGTGTGTGTGTGTGTGTGTGTGTGTGTGTGTGTGTGTGTGTGTGTGTGTGTGTGTGTGTGTGTGTGTGTGTGTGTGTGTGTGTGTGTGTGTGTGTGTGTGTGTGTGTGTGTGTGTGTGTGTGTGTGTGTGTGTGTGTGTGTGTGTGCGTGCAGTATTTTCTGTCTCTGACTGCCTACAGGCACTCTGCTTGTCAAAAAGTATGGTTCATCAGCACTAAAAACAAAGCTGTATTCAGCCACCGTTGCCAAGCCTATCATTACATGGATTTTCAATTTCCAGGAGTTGATTCTTGTCAAATAACTGGAAAACAAGGCGAGTTTTAAACACACTCTGTAAATGAATTGCGGTATAGAGCACGGGCGGAGAAAGAGAGAGCTTAGTGTTTTGTTCATGGTTATAGTGAATATTAGACAGGAGGATCGGCCCAGTGAGTGACTAGATTGTAGATCATCACACAGACATACACAGACGGTCTAATTGGATTCTGTGAAGTTGGAGAACATGAGCTGCTCTATCCATTTAGAAAACATTGTAGTCTGTCCTATAACAGGTCATTGTGGATGTTATTGATGTCGCTGCTCTTGCCAGTGCTGCAGAGTTATTATGCAATAGGACTGAAAGACCATATGCGTCCTGAAAGTATATCCAGAATGTTGAGTCTACATGAAGTAGTTCAATGGGCACACTTGGAAATGTTAAGCTGATAGAGTTTACTGTCTTTGGCTTAATTTTCGGACTGATTAATACACACATTGGCAATCTATCTCACACTAACACACTTCACTACGACATCAACACGCCAATAAACACACAGATGGAGAAGTGTTAACCCTGAAGCTCCCGCAAACATAGCGCTGATGTCTGAGCCAACACGAAAGCCTGCTGCAAACATTACAACAGCATGCATCTCTCATTTGAAAGTCATGCTTTCCTAATGCGTGTCTTATCAACTTGCGTGTATGTAAACAGCTTGAAACGCCTCATTCAGCAGTCCCAAACGTGCAATGTCTTTGTGCAGCCAAAATGGACTGCCACAGCTCACTCTCACCCGCCTGCTGACTTTCTCTTTCCACATCACTAATGGAAAGGCGTCAAAAATCTATAGACGTTAAGTTTTGAAATATGGGATTCCATATATATGGTCAATGTGGACCTCCGTTTATGACGGGATTTATTAAAGCTGTTACTCTTACAATTAAAATGTCGATTTTTCAACGCTCTTTCTGTCAGATCAGTGTTGAGACAAACACAGCTCGCTAAATCACGTCCCTCCGTCCGTACAAATGAGGGGAAAAAGCCTCGTGTGTTTTGAACTGGACAGTTAGTGACGGCGAGAAGGTCGGGTCAGAAGGTTAAGGGTGCTCAGTTGCCATAGCAATGCTCACCAAAGTGTCCCCCGGAGGGAAAGGTGTGAAGTCCTCAATGGCTGCCTGAAGATGGAATTAAACATTGCTTTTCACACCCTCTCTTGGGCAGTCTCACTTTACTACCTGCACGTAACCAAGGCAACCAGGGCAAGGACATCTCAGATTTAGTTTTTTTTTTTTTTTTTTTTCTCGGCGAGGAGTCCGCGCCATGCTTCACGTCTCTGCCTTGCCATAATTCAGCAAACATCATCAATCACTATCGAGGTGAAGTGCACGGCAGCCTGCTCATGTCTCCGTGTCAAAACAAAACAACAGCGAAGGCGTTGCCCTCTCCGCAGACTCACAGACGTGAGGTGAGACTGGCAGACACGTAGAGATAGGTTTGCCAAGAGGTCCATCTTTTAAGTGAAGCCACCCAACCCACACACACAAACACAATCGCACCTGCCCATTGCTTTATCTCAAACAATCACTCTCTCGCCTTCCCCTCAGAAACCCCTCATGCGTCTCCCTCTGTATTCCTCCTCTGTTCGTTCCTCCCCTGAAGAGCAGTACGAAGATGCTCCCTGAATTGTACTGTGTGGCCTGTGTTTGTGTTTAATTGGATGAAAACATGACGCATAATGTGGAAGGAAAGAAACACGAGGGAAACGAAGTCCATGTCGCCTGCAGCAACAGTAACCAGCAGCTATTTGTTGTTGACATTTTTCTCTACTGTTTTTTTTCTGCTCCATTGAAACGGCGGCAGCTTCATGTTTTTTCATGCACTTAGGGCTTTTTTATTTCCTCCATTGCAGCCTGTCTGTGATGTAAAGTTACCGAGCATCACGAGATTTCACTCTCCACTGCCACAAGAGTGAGTGCATGTGTGGGTGAGGACATGGGGTTTGTGCGTGCGCAGCATGTAGCGGCGTAGTGATCTCTGCAGTACTGAAGGAGAGCTTTGATGTAGGTCTGTCTAACAAGAGTGCAACCAGGTTCTCTCCATTAGGGACATGCAGGTGTTTACTTCCACCTGCAAATAACCTGCAGCATCCGTCACGCTGGGGCAGGACCACTAATGATAATAATAGTCCTATTCAGGAAACATGTGCATTTGAAGTTGTGAGTTTGAAAGAGAGAGGGAGAAGAAAGCAAAATGTCTTGTACAATACATAGATCTGAGCTTTAATGTCCCTCTGACGAGTACTAAAGTGGGCATGGTGAAAGGTAATAAAACACTCCTCAGAGTGGTGAGCGCTTTGTGCTTATTCTTACAGTAGCTGCACTTCTTCCCTCATATAGTGCCCTTTGTTGACACTCAGTTCCCACTGTACTTTATCTCCCAGTAGCCATTTGGACTGACAATTCCCAGCACAACCGCCTCAGGTTGATATCTCCCAGCACCTGTGTTCATTGCTACTGCGTCCCTATGCTTTTATGGTACCAGTTATATGTTCAAAAGATGAGACCATGACAGACTGAGACAGAAAGAGATAAAGAGTGATACACTACGAGGATAAAAGAATGGTTTTACATAATTAAGCAGATAGAAGTGATTACAGCAGCTTATCCACAGAGCACGAACTGCGCACATTCAGCCTCATTATGAAGGTAAAGACTCCAAACTGTGGCTGATGGCTTAGTTACAGTTCCACAGTGGAACAAATGCTTAAGAGTCATTACGGCAATTCAAAAACCTTTTTCCTGAACACACAAGCAGTCATCGGAGAAGGTGCCTTCTTTCTTCTGTCGTGTTTGTTGTCTCTTTGTCTTCATCGCCGCTTTCCCGCATCTGCATGCCCTTCTCCTTCGCCGCTGGTGATCAAACATGACTTTCTCCATTGCCTCTGGATTCTGATGTGACCAATAATAAAGAAAGAGACGCTTGTTTTTAATCTCACTCTCCAAACGAGCCTCTGCCAGTCCTCCGTACTCAAGTTCAAGTTATTTATAGTCATGCGCGCAACAATTACAGAGAAGCAGTTGTCGGCAATGAAAATCTTGGATCTCAGGCTCCTCCAGTAATGCTAATTAAATATGTATAAAACATAGAATAATCTATGTATCAAATGTATGATATGATATATATTTGTGTTAGACAGGTGTACAGTAATTGCAAAAAGAATAATAAATATAATAAATATTTAAACAGGTGGTAAAACGGTAACTAAATGTATATAATGGTGACAACTTTAGTACTGTATTGTTTAGTTATGAAGGAGGCTCCAGCTTCCACACTGCTCTGCCAAGCTCCACAGAGGCAGGCCGGCAGGCAGCAGAGTGCAGACTCAGCACTTCTCAGGAGTTAGTGTCTGAAGCCAGGCACAGGGGCTTTTATTCTCCAGCCTGCTTCTGCATTATTGAATCAGCGGGACTGCCTCAAAACTGAAACTGGACACAGCCGAGAGGCAACATGCAGATTTGATGAATCAATATCTTGCAGTGGGAACGGCGTGAAGGGAAAGCAAGCAGCAAAGGGACACTGGATCAGATAGCGACAGGGCAATGAAAGTCGTCTTTATGCCTCAACTGCTTATCTTATATATGTTGACACATACATGCAGAAGTCCTGAGACACGTATATATCACAGCACACACACACACACACAAAGATGGATAGAAAACACACATCCCCATGCTCCGTCCCCTGAAGGCATTCATTAGATAAAAGGAAAACGGCTCTTTCCAGAGCTGCAGTGCAATTATTCAGTGTAGTCAAGCACGTCTCTGTGTGACAAAGCAAATAGCTTTTTTCGGTTTGCTGTTCCTGATACAGATAGGGCTTTCAAAATCTGAGGGGAAGCCTCGCGCGGCTGCTCCCGTCACTGCAAAAGATACCGGCAGTTATTTACCTCACTGTGTGTGCTCGTGCTTACAGATGACTGTGTGCTGTGTATTTGCGTGCGGATAGCGGCGTTGGGCTGTACAGTACACATAGTGGTGTGTGACAATCAATCAGTTGTGTTCCTTCTTGCATTTCAGTGAAATCCGGCTTGATTGATGCAGGTCTAGTGTGACACGGTGCGTTGCAGTCAGTGTCGGAGAACTACGTAGATAATGATCCCGAGCAGAGTGAAAACAGGCAGGCACCTGCTTAAATGCTTTTTTGTTTTTCGCTGCACAGTTGAGGCGGCACCATGCACCAAGCTTCTGTTAAGTGCCTTTGATGTTTGCAGCTGTACCACATTTTATTCCAGTTTCGATGGTGTGATGTTTTACAGGTGGTGTCATTTCGGAACTATAAATCACTCGCTAAAAATTCTACCGTATATGCCAAAGCGGCTAAAACCTTCAAAATGTCACTGTGGTTCAGGTCATTTGTGAGGTCATTTTTTTTAAATGGAAGTGACCCGAGAAATACATGACCCTTTTCTCGTGTCCGGAAGATGATTATCTGTCCCCTCATGTTAGGGCGAGTGAGAGAACTGTTCATGGCCACTGACTTCTTATTTATCTTATTCTTGCTCCTTCCAGTATAGTGTCCCAATCAATATCCAGGGAATCGGAGCGAGACAGAGGACAAGTCGTCTGAAGAGAGGCAGAGGGAGCGAGAGCGCAAGGACGTAGCAGAGCGCGGAGATTTATTTGTGCTGCTTGTCGGCCTGCGGCCACACACAGGGAGACAAATGCTTATGGGAAGCTCCAGGAATCTCCTCTGTGATTATGGAGCACGTCAATTGATTTTGTAATGATTTTTCATCTCTGTACAATATTGACTAGCTAAAGTAATCTCAGTTTATGATGACACTCACATTGGAAAACAGAGCAATGAAAGGCTGGAAGTTATTGGGAAGCTTTATTTTGTTTTTGAAACGTTACTCAAACGCAATGTGATGTTATACGCCAAGCACCTTGAGGCATGTATGATGCCTGTCTGGTGCGCTGGTACTCATGGTGGATTGTGTCTATGGAAGGGGGGGAGGGCAGGTTTTTATTTCCTTCTAGCTCAGAAGGGAATATGGGCATGTGCTGTCCTGCTCAGAACTTTGCTGTGGAGTGGTGGGGCGGTGGTTCCTTTTAAAAATCAGTCACCTCTCAGGCTGTGAGTGCACAGTGCTCAGACATGGAGTTTTTGGAGGATGCATTAGTATTAACATATATTGAGTTGGCTTAGGATGAAAGGCACAGCATGAGAGAGAGTACGAGTGGGAAAGCCTGCAGAGGCAGAGGTTGACACTAGTAAGTAAAAGTAAAAAGTAAAAAAAGTAAGAGAAAGACATTTGGCGTGAAACTGGAGGTAGAAGAGAGGGATTTAATGCACTGGTTCCACAGAGCTGCTCCTGCTCACCATAAGCAGTCTGAAGAGCCCTGCATGGGCACTTCAAAATACTCATGATTTATGCCTGTCAGCGCTGTCCATATGTGCCTCACATATCTGATCAACTCCACTGATGTAGCTCTGCGCCTGCTAGGGGAGAGAAGGGGGGAGGGAGGCAGTGAGAGAGATAAAAAAACAAAAAAAAACGAGGCTTGGAGAGTACAAATAGAAAAGCAACAGATGAGATGAAAGAAAGAACAAGAGATGGAAAGAAAACAGGGACATGGGGTATATGAACATAGACTGACAATTGAGTGAGAGATGCTGAATAAAAGAGGCTTACAAATGGAGAGAGAGAGAGAGAGGGAACGAAGGACAGATAAAGGAAGTGTGAGGCTGAGCGGTGTTGGGCCCTGTGGAAGCCACTGACCACTCTAATTATCCTCTATTTTCTTCAAACAAGGCTCGGGCATTGTGAGTCGGTCCCCTGGGACACAACCCGCTCCTCATTTTCTCTGAGATTCAATTCCACTCCATCCTCCCCTGTCTTTTACATATAAAACACTTTCTTCAATTATTCCTCTGACGTTCATATCTGTATTATTTGACGCCTTTGCCTATTCAGAGTGACTGCTCATTTCGCTCCACTCTAGAATCAATCCCAGGCTCATTCCAAGATAGGCTGAGAGAGTGAGTGGGTGTTTGTCTATGTGTGCGCACTCTGTGTGAAAAGTTGTTTGTTGAGTATGATTGAAGACAAGAAAGAGAGAGAGAGATTGGAGAAAAAAAGACACACCAGCAGAGGGAGGGCGGTATAATTTAAAAGGTGTGTGTGTGTGTGTGTGTGTGCGTGTGCGTGTGCGCACATGCAAGAGTCAGGCCAAGGAAGTAATTGTGCTGGAGTGTGTGTTTGGTTAAATGAAGGTGTTTCCAGCGTGTGCTTGCCCTGCTCTCTCTCCCTCCTTGTGTAGGGCAGCATGGTTTGTTTGAGATCAAATGAGGCAACGGTTACACGGCAGATGCCTTTCTCTCTCAATCGATTACAAACAAAAGGAGCATTCCATCAGAGGCTTTTAACTAGAGGTGCTGCTGCACGCATTGCCATCGATAGCATACGGGCACATTGTTACTGTCTCACAAGAAATGGGTGTTGGCTTGAAGAATAGTGAGGGAGTGTTTCTTATTGAAATGCTCTCCGCCCAAATCGACGTTTAGCATCAAAGTGGAATTAGAGTGAGCGGTAAGACCATTTCTCCTCCAGCAGTTACTGGCTGCTGCAAAAGTCTTCAGATGATATCGTATGCTAATTTGCATATGAATATTTTAGCTACATCCCTGACTATTTGGAGGTGGAGACAGTACTCTGCTGTGTATATAAAGCACGATCATCAGATGTCTGCAGATTAGACAGGCAGGTAGAGGAACACAGTAATGAATGTACTAATTTATTTGAGAGCAAACTCACCGAAACGCTCTCCAGTTGTTTAACAACTACATCTCTCACTTATTTTCGTTTGGAAACTTCATCATGGTCCAGTGATTTAAGTGAGTTTAAAAAAAGGTAATTGTGGAATTCAAACATGATAATTCGGTCAGCGGGCAAATTCAAGAAACGAAAGTGAAATAACATGATGGCAAATGTCGGGGGAAAAATAGTTTTCATGTGACTTCTATTACACCATGAATCTGTGCACATGTATTTTCTATCTAGGTTGAATTTTGGCTCATGAGCCAACAAAACGGCCTTTTTCTGTTTCTCATGAGAACCAAACTAAGGGCAGCTTCCCAAGTGGTGGAGCTTTATAGGAAACAGATGGTTGCATGATATGTGTAAACATTTCTTAGACCACAGCGGACTGGCTAGCTAAACTTTGATGGACACTCTTTCCAGCTGATGGGGGGAAAATGTGTCACTCAGACGTGCATTTAAGAAATCTCTTCTTTGCCGAGAAGACAGAGTCTCCCTTTATTCTTCCAGGGAGGAGGGACTCTCTCTGCTCTTCAGCTGTATAGTAACCTGTGACTCTGTTTCATCTGTTAGTGCACATTTGAGCTGTTTATGCTCGTTAGAAGTGTTTGATTTGTTTGTATGCTTTTTATAATCTTTTCTATGTCTTATCCTGTAATAAATACTTAAAAGACAGAAAGCTTAAGATACTTTTGATTTCTCTCAAGGAAATACCTTAATTTCCACCACAGCAAACATACTGCGTGGCTGAGTTAAGTTGACTGTAGTTCACAAGTTTTCTATAACAGATAATCTGTGCTTCGTTATCCGATCTGAAACCTGTTTGCAAGTCGGCAACATTTGTATGCTGCTTACGGTACCTAATATTTCCTGCCTTCCTGTCTCAGCTCTTCGGGTTTGCTTGATTCACCCGACTCCCGCTGACTTTAAAAAGCCTGCTTTTGGTTATTGTTCTAAGTAAACAGCCTGTTAGGCTTTCCTGCCAAGTCCTTTGTCAGGATTTAAATCCAGCGTGTGTCCTGTTGCCATTTACTGTGACACATAGATATCCAAACTCTCTCTAGGCTCCTGTGAGATGTAATGCCAATGATCAGTGGCATCATTTGAGCCCTGAATAAAGATATGGCCCTGTGTCACTTGCTAAATTATTTGAATCACTTGTCACATTTTTTCTTTGGGCCTTAGAAGTAGTTTTAACAGTGAGGTGTCTGTCAGAGCTATCAGCAGCACGTAATGCAAGCTTAAGCACATTGCTGTAACATATAGACAGCTTTTCTTTACTGTTAATTGATTAACATATGTCAGTACTATAGATCTGTGTATGGTGCACATTTGTCAAATGCACATGTGGCTGTAATTTGGACATGCTTGTTGTTCCAGCTTTCTTGGTTGACAATGTTAATAAAGTAAGTTCAACAGCACATTGAAATCAACATGATTTACTCTAAATCTGTATTTTTTACGCATCAAGCATCACCTCAGTCAAGCTTCAAACATAATCACACAAAATCATGCAATAGAGTAAAGTAAACAACAGACTTCTACACAATCAACAACAACTGTCATCTCTGCTGTAAACCCTTGTAGCTGCAGAGGGTGATAAAATGGGAGAGTTACAGGTTTAAGCTTTAATGTGTGACTTTTGATGAAAAGCCTTAGGTTGTTGTGGGTGGAGGGTATTTATGTATTATATACTGCTTTCAAAAGAAAGGTCTCAGGCCTTCTTTGCTTAAAGGTATGTATTCCTGGTATTTGAAAAAAAAAGACGAAAATTCAGGGACTTGGATTAAAGACAGATCCACATCCAGATGTTGTCTTGCTTTTTGCTATTTACCTGAATCTGATAGAAAAAAATAACCATATAATGACATTTGACTAGAGAAGTTTTGATACTTGGTACTGGGTTAGTACTGATAACAACCACATTCCTAGCTGTGGTGGAAATTAATCTTATTAATTTCCCTGTGAGAAATAACCGTGATGAAGGTTTTACAGAGTATATACAGTATGTTTCACACACACATTATCTCGTCTCCCCCCCTTTGCAAGCGTATTCCCTTTTCGACCAAGGCCGAGTCCCAGGCCTCAACAGGTGTTGTTATTCCTGCCTGTTGTGAGAAAGGATTAGTTTGTGAGCTCCCACAACCATCAGGTTGAGTCTACAACATAATACAGACATAAGATACATAATACAGACATAATACAGACAGAAGATACATAATACAGACATAATACAGACATAAGATACATAATACAGACTTAAGATACATAATACAGACATAAGATACATAATACAGACATAAGATACATAATACAGACATAAAATACATAATACAGACATAAAATACATAATACAGACATAATACAGACAGAAGATACATAATACAGACTTAAGATACATAATACAGACATAAGATACATAATACAGACATAAGATGCATAATACAGGCATAAGATACATAATACAGACATAAGATACATAATACAGACATAATACAGACAGAAGATACATAATACAGACATAAGATACATAATCCAGACATAAGATACATAATACAGACATAATACAGACAGAAGATACATAATACAGACATAAGATACATAATACAGACATAAGATACATAATACAGACATAAGATACATAATAGAGACATAAGATACATAATAGAGACATAAGATACATAATAGAGACAGAAGATACATAATAGAGACAGAAGATACATAATAGAGACAGAAGATACATAATAGAGACAGAAGATACATAATAGAGACAGAAGATACATAATACAGACATAAAATACATAATACAGACATAAGATACATAATCCAGACATAAGATACATATTACAGACATAAGATACATAATAGAGACAGAAGATACATAATACAGACAGAAGATACATTGGTTTGGTGGCGAGTTTTACTTGATAGCGTCTGCATGGCCACAATGTTCAAAGTTAAGCGATTCAAGTTACATCTAAAAAGTACAACATGATAAATGTCCCCAACACTAGCTGGTTTTCAAAGACAACCTGTTTAACAGTGTGATATTCTTTACAGGCAATGTAACCTCCACTGGCTTGCAGACTTTTTGTTACTCTCAATAAGGCATTTTAAAGTTTCATTTTTAAGAGCAACGTGACACAATTATTAAATAAATGAAACACACAGTCATATGTGAAGTATCTAAGTCACCTTGTGTTAGAATTTTCTTTAAAGGTTGTCATAGTGAAAGTGAGGCAGACAGTGAAGGTTACCTGACGTTTCTTCAACAATGACTTTAAAGTTTAAACCCATTTAAAAAGTGAATAACATTTCTTCTGTGGGCACTATAGTCTGTTGTACCTTTTGCACTCTGGGCTTCATTCAGAATTTACATCTGGCAGGTGTATCCATATTCAGTGAGGGGCTTTGCCCCAGTGGGAGTTGTGTTAGCACACAGCTAATAGGCACACTCAACTCATACTGTCAGGGGGACAGGCAGGATTGGCCTCCGCTGCACAGGAAGCTCAGGGGATCCAGATGAAGGAGATATGAACTGTGTGTGTGTGTGTGTGTGTGTGTGTGTGTGTGTGTGTGTGTGTGTGTGTGTGTGTGTGTGTGTGTGTGTGTGTGTGTGTGTGTGTGTGTGTGTGTGTGTGTGTGTGTGTGTGTGTGTGTGTGTGTGTGTGTGTGTGTGTGTGTGTGTGTGTGTGTGTGTGTGTGTGCGCGCATGTATGCGCTGGTCAGGGGCACATCTGCATGGGCTTGTGCATATGTGTATGTAGCATGCTTGTGTGTGTTAATGTGAAACTGTGTGTACACATAGAGGAAGGGCTGCTGTTCCAGTCTGCTAGCTGACAGAAAGTCTCCTGGTTAATGAGCAGCTGTCGGCCATCACTATTCATGAGCCCTGTCACTCACCTCCTCTCTCAAAGCACCAGCACCTGAAACCCTGTAACCCCTAGTCTCTCATTAGCACTGCAGCAGCAAAGGCACACATAATCAACACACCATACATAACCTCTAACATAACCATACATTAATTCTACAACATGACCGTAATAGTGGTACACATGTGTAAAGATGTTTAAAAAAGGCATACAGCGCACAGAGCGCCAGTGGATCCCGCACCTTCAATAGAATTCAAATTTAAGTATTGTGGTTTAAACAGATTAGGTTCTGGTTTATTCAGACAGCAAAGGATTCAATCAGTGCATCGCTGCACTTTCATCTGATGCTGAAACAGGCGTGCATATGGGACTTGACTAGACATGGCTGTTTGATGTGTCCTACGGGAAATAGATAGAGAACCGGGGTTTAACTAAAGACCTCTGTTTGGGCGGCACTGTATGGCCTGTTTCAAAGTAAATGAAATACCTGCATGAAGACTTCTCTCAATGATGGTGTCTTTATATTACGTCGGCCTGCTTTCTCAGCCTTTATACCCATCTACTATACCCCAAAGAAACAGGTCAGCGCTTATCAGCAAGCACTTCTATCGTTACATAGAATACACGAGAGCCTTCTGTATTTATTTGAGATGCTGAATTTTCGAGAAGTCATCAGCAGATAGTTACCGTCCCTCTTAAACATAAGGTGTTCTGCTGATTGCAAAGTAATAATAGAATGCAGCCATGATTACTGTTCCCAATTTTCTGATTACCTCTGTACCAAGTGAATTCACCCTCAAAGCCGCTAATACACTTTTTTGTGACCGTACTATGAATGTGTACTGCATGTTTAAGGGAGATAAAGATTTTGACCATATAGTATACAGTGGAAGAAGTATTTAGATCTTTTACCATAAAAATATTCTAGCATACTAAATACAACAGTGCAACAATGCTTTGTGACAAGAAAATATCCATATTTTTGTGCTAAAACAATAGCATATATATATATATCAACGCAAGATGCATACATTGAAAAGTACAAAACTTGGGTAAACGTTATATTCCACCACTGACGGAAAGACAGACACCGAAAAACAAGTGATTGCAGCAATAATTCCGGATTTGCAGATTCAGAATATTGCTTCATTTTCTCAGGTTTGTTCTAAATTATTCAAGAGCAGCAGAGTCGGGCCCAATTGTACTCATTACTGTGAAACATATGAAAGCATAATTCAAACGTTGCCGGTTGCACCGACAAGTGGGGAGAAAGCGCTGCACTTTATCCCCTCTGCAGGTGTATTGATTACTCGGCCTTTTACATTATGCTTGCATAAGTACGGAGATTATGAGACAACCATGATTTTGTACAAGAGACCGAAAACATATTGCCGTCTCTAAAAACTGAGTTTCTGTTCCGTCACAGGGGTATTTTTCCTATATCTCTCTTTCGAACTAGATCTGTCACGCAACAAGCTCTGCTTCCTCTGCAGTTCACCCTTGCCTTTGCAGTATTTATGAAAAGTGTCCAGGTGCCCATGAAATGCTGCCACATCTGATTCTCTGTGATAGAATAACAACCGTGTTAGTGCCGCCACAGGAACTGAAGAAGGAAAGGGAGGGAAAGGGGAGGGACGGTGAAGGAAAAGGAAAAGGGGTTGGGGGATGACGGAGTGAGAGGTGGAGAGAAGACGAGGATTTCTTTGCATTCAGGACCACGGACGAGCAGCCAGACTCATCGAGGTGAATGGAAACGATTAGTTTCCCTGGCTTTTCAACTGAGGTCTGAGCCAGTGTACTCCCACAGCATAATCACTCAGTCTCTGTCTCTCTTGCACTCTTTCCTCGGCTGCCTCGTCTGATTTATGGGAAAAAATCATCTCTATTGAGCAATGGGGTCATGCAGTTATCACTCTCTCTCTCGCTTGCTCTCACTCACTAACAAATCAAAGACACACACACACACACACACCCAAAGCCGAAGACAGATCCCCTGTGACTATTCCTCCTGTTTTGCTGATCAGGGCTAAGTTTGTTCATTAACACACTGCCTTGGATTTATGAACAGCTGTGCGTGTTTAAATTGGCCTGAGCGATTCATACAACACATCGGCCTGTCAAGTGACTGTGGCTCTCTTTCTCTCTTCCTTTCTGCTCTCTCATTCTCATCATACATCAATTTATCTCTGTGTCCCTCTCCCATTGTGGTAAACAAGACACCACTGATTACTTTGGCTGTCTTGGGGAGCTTGCAGATAACTTTATCCTCCCCTTTACTGGGGCCTTAGTTAAGCGACAATGGCACAGCGGTATGGTCGTTGCCGTGGACGCTGAGAGCTGCAGCAGACGGCAAATTAGTAGTAGTATGTGTGTGCGTGTGTGTTGGAGGCGGCGGGGGTGTTCTCAAGCTGTGCGTTTGAATCTGGGCTCTCTATCTGCCAGATACTCATCTGAAACTCTCTCAGACGCAGAGGGCCTTGGGTCTCCGAACCATCACAGCGCCCTTTGTCCACTCGTTCAGGGATTTCTATTGCCCTACCTCGCCTTCAAGTCATTTTTTTCTAACTGCTTTACTAATGTTAGCTTTGTCGATAAGCGCTTTTGATGGGAAAGGCATCTGCGGAAATGATTCACCCCACCCTTCCTGCAATAAAGGAGCTGTGGATGGGACATGGCAGGAGAGGCGCTTGCATGCACACTAATAAGAGTACACCCTGCTTAGCGGCAAGTGCTCCTGATTTCACATACCCACGCAGACACATCTACAGGCCTACGCATCAAGGAGCACGTTCAGCACTGGAGATGATCCAAGTTATTCCCACTCGGAATGCCACTTGTACAGTACAAGATGCTAAACTGAGAGCAGCATGTACACTTATACACACATCAGTGGCGTGGAAAATAATGTCTGCTGTTATCGGCTTTGACACAACATCCGGATTTGTGTGGATGTGTTGAGACCAAGGGAGTGTCCCTGTGCACCCGGAGATGTAGATATTCCCACTGACTCTCTCCCTCCCGCTGATTAATGAACGTCTGTTTAATTTGTATATTTTCTCGCTGCGACTTTGTGACACGTTCAGCTTAGTTAGAATCAAATGTCACAGGAGAGGAGCTGAGGGCACGGGGAACTAGAAAGAGAGAAAGAGCATCGAAGGGAGACTAGACAGTCCAACAAACAACAAAGAAACGTCTCTAACATTTTCAACTCCGGAATAATGAGACAGTGATGTGAGAAGAGCAAGAGAGAGAGGGGGGGGAGAGAACACGGATACGAGAGATAGAATAAGAGAGACAATCTTGTTTCCAATATGCAGCAACTAAGGGTACTCCTCCTGCCTGTGGGTTACACTAATGTACTCCTGGGCCTAAAAGTAGCTCATCAATGCCAACTATAGACCCACAGCTCTGCTCAGATCCTTGATGGAATAGCAGTGGGCAGTAATGCAGAGTTGGCCAAGAGCTTAGCACAAGTGTACACCTAACGTTTTCACGTCTGTACAGTGAACATTACAAGGTGGATATCTGTAAGACGGATCAGAGTGCATCAGGTTAGGTGTGTTACCCTCTAGATACAGAAGGAGAGATACAAGAGAGATATTACAACGATCCTGTGCATAATGCTTTAAAAGACAGAGCACCACAGAGAGGGGCGGTGGCTTTTAGAGATCACTCTCCCAATCAGTAATACAGTCCAGAGTCCAGCACTCCTTTATATTTAGTTCCAAAAATCTACTTCTGTGGGCTTCTGTGACGGCCCAGGGCCTCTTCCGGGGATTGTATGTCTTTCAGTGTCCCTGGGTCCTGGATCGTTGGAGAGCAACATCAAGAAGATTGGAGGCAGCTGGCCACTGCCTTCGCCTTATAAGACCCGCCTCATCCGGAGGAAAGGCTGGCTTCTTCCCCTCTGACACACCTGGTGTGTCTGGCAGCAGTGTTGCAGTAGTTGAACTGGCGGCATGTGTTTCTTTCTGGCATTCCCTACGAGAATGCTAATTTGTGTTGCACACTTGAAATGTCCTGGCCTTTTGGTTATTCAAAAGTATTTGTTTGGTTAGCTCCTTGCCCGAGTTTTTCATGACCTTTGCTATGGTTAGAGCCAGACCGTAACAGCTTCACTTACACAAGATTAAAGATTCGAAACCATCTATTGAAAAGAAACTTCCTTTTTAAGGAATCATTAAATAATAGAAGAAAAAAGATTTGGTAAACAATGATCAGTCATAAATCATTTATAAGCCTTTAAAGAACTAATTATCAACAAACATTCATAAATGTTAGTTCATTATCAATACTTGTAAGTCATATATTAACCTTAATAACCAATAACAAATGAATTAATAAATGATTGATAAGTAATATATTATGAATCTGAGGTATAACGGTAACCTCTGCACATGACCAGTGAAGTTCCTCACATGCTGGTGAAAAGAGGCGGCTGGTGACTCAGAATGTCAGAGAAGGCATACAGTTGTCTTTTGTACTGTTGTACTCACTACAAATGGGCCATATGCAGTGACTAAGTAAGATCACTTCAGTAGAGGCTTAATGGGAAGAGAGGGAGAAAAACTCTGCAAAGTATACCTTTTTAAACATCTACAAAGATCCACACATAATGGCCATTACTCTGTAACTTCTATTGATGTGTACTAACACATTTGATGTTTTTTTGCAGCTGCTTACCTGAAGTGTAAACTATTCAGCATCAACAAAGTCTCTTCAAGATTCAATTATTTTAGGACTAACATGATCACTGTTACCCCACCTTTTATAAATTATGTGTAAATGTACAACTGAACAAATGTTTCTGCACGCCCCTCTCTGAAGTGTAAACTATTGATCACAAGGAATTGTTTTCACATACCACTTGTACATCTTCCTCACCTGTTACAAGTTATTCATATATCTAAAGCGTAAATGCACCATGTTAAAATACAATTTTCACTTCCTGTCACCTCTTACAAATGAACAGCAACTTTATCATCTACAGTACATTTATCATTTATTTGTATATGTCTGTATATATTAGGAGTGGGGGGGAAAATCAATACAGCATAGTATTGCAATGTTGTGCGTAGCAATATTGTATTTATACACTAACGCCAAGTATCGATCTTTTGTTATATGAACTATTAATATTGCAATTAGGGTTAACCGATTTGGTAACTGCGATTATATAAATCATGGTTTCATAATGCATAAGAACTGGAGAAGCTACGATATCTATGATCTCCTGTTTCCTGAACTGAGACGTGTTTTTTGTGTGTGAAATTTCTTCTCGTGCAAGCCACGTAACACGTGTGTGCCGGTTTGGTTTATGTGTTTAAGAGATCTGAAGATCGGCTGCCTCTGTCTCTCCCCTGGTACACACATGGACACCTCACCCTCTGTCTCTCTGCTCATACACAGAGCTAACGCCTTCTGCTTGTGTCATTTTATGACTGATGAATCAATTTCTTACCATGTTCCCTTCAAATTTTGTGTCAAATTTAGAGATTCTTGTATCAATTTTACAACTCGTATTTGGTTAGCATTCACATCCCTATTAGCAAGCTAGCCAAACTGTCAGTGCTATTTTTTTTCCTTGGATGGCGAAGGCATCCTCCACCCTACTCTGCTTCTGATTGGCTCACCCTGATATTCTTACCCAACAGCCGAAACCTAACCAACCCAACCAACGAAGGCAGCAGGTAGCTACTGGGCAATCAGAGGCAGAGTAAGGCGGTCATGACTTTGCCATTTTGGAATTTATTTAATGCTGCCATTAGTCTGTCCCTGGCCAGCACCGGACCCTTGTCAAATTATACTTGCCACCAGTCCTAACAACTGGCAGCAACACGGTTTAGGGACCCGTGAAAGAATGACATAGTAAAACTTATCAACATTGTTTTATATATGTTGTTTATATTTGTGTGCATAAAATACCAGTTTTCCTCACATGGGAGTGCATTTCCATGGGATTCCCACGGGCTTTCACAAATCTGAGCTCCAGCATAAGCTGGATGAAGAGCTCTTCTTAGTGCTTCGCTAAAGCTGATTTACCACTGCACATGGGAGAGACTGTATGTTAACAGTTTCCACATTTTTTCGTCATGTTTGTCAACTCAATTCTGAGAGTTTATTCTTGTATATTAGTCTAAGGCAAAGATGTTCAGCTGTCAACAGAGGAAATAAACGTATAGCACCGTGAAGCTCTCTGAAAAGGCTCCGCTCTCAGCAGAGGAAATGCTACACTTTGGAGACACAATGTCAAAGGAATTGCTGGAACCAGAGAGTGGGTTGTGAGCAAGGGAAAAGGGCATCGTGCCGTGGAAATACCATATTGACAGTCACACTGCTCTTCAGCTTGATCATTATTCTGAGTTAGTGGCAACAGATGACCTTTCCTGGTCAAGAGCTTAGTGTGGTTAAAATTCAATTGAGTGGAAGGGAGCAAAAAGGAAGAAAAAAAAAAATAACATGGTAACCTTTTATTCTGCCATTGACGCTAACCTTGAACAGTGGGCCCCAAAGGGGATGAGCGCCTTGTACTTTTATGCGTGTGAGAGAATAGGATTTAGAGTTTTTGTGTGTGTGTGTGTACGTGTGTGTTGTGCATCCGCAAGAGTCTGCGTGAATGGAGCAAAAAGCAATTATTCCGTGTGTGTTTGTGGAATAGCACCAGAGATAAGTAGGCAAGGAGAGAGAGAGAGAGTGAGAGTATGTGAATGGGGTATGAAGACATTCAGACTGGTTAAAAATGCATTAGCCATTGGGATTTTTACCATTTCTTCTCTTTGTCTGTCTCACATAAATACCTGTCAGAACAGCTGTACCTCCACCAAACTGACCAAATCTCTCGGGTGCATTTCTTATCCTCAGCCATTTCACTGCGGACCTTGTCTCTTGTTCTCACCACCCACCCTTCCTTCGCTTCTGTCTCCCAGCCTTCCCTCTTGAGGACTGAAACAGAGCTAATTGAAATAAATGAACTGGGGAGCAAATCAGAGTTGATTACATTGGCTGATTGCAAGCTTGTTGAGGGAATGTTGCAGAACCAGTCGGTAATGAAGAGCCTTGTTTGTATATTACACTCTCTCTGGACATTGCAGGCAGCCCCATGCTCTCATGGATATTGTTCCAACCCGTCTGTAGGGTCCGAAGAGGAAAAACACAACAGAGCAATTTCTTTGTTTGTTTTTATTCGCACATCAATTTTTGACAAATACATTTGTTTTTCATTCAGGCCTCAGAATAACTGTACAGTATGTAAAGTTAGTACAACAAACACTATACACAGGATGGACAGGAGGAGAGGAGTTAATGACTAGAATGTTTAAACGCCATGAAAAGAATAGAACGGCGGGAGTGAATTGCAAAATTACACACGTTGGGCACACAGTCTACTGTTTGAGTAGGAGGTAGACGGAGCATTAAGATTTAATTTGCTAAGCGGAAAATCATTCGTAAAATAGAATTCACATGCATATGTCCTTTCTGTAATATTTCACGGCTGCCATTTAATAATTTGAAGAAGTCTCTGTTTAAGCCGACATACAGAGACTGTAGTAATAATGTCATCTGAACACAAATCCTGGAGCTGCTGCACAGACTGTGAATAATGGAATAACATGGCGCTATAATGGCACCCGTGGTAATTTCCCTGGGATGTGAGGACAATTTCTGATTCACAGCTCTACAATTTGTAAAGGTAATTTGAAAGAAATACAAAAAAAAAATTTAAATCTAAGATGGATAAAATTCTCAAAATGTAACATGATGACACCATTAACTCCAGTCTTGATGCTGCAATTTCTAGTTTCGATAGACAGTTGTCTGGATTCGTGTAAGATGGATTTTCCCTTTTAAAGCGATCAACCACGCTCTGAACTGTCCCTAACCTCTTTTCACTGGCCCTGTGAAATTGGCACCATCAGCCAGAAGATGGACAAAAAAACACAGTAGACTAGTCCTCGGCCTCTGAGGGCGTTTCGTGCTGCTGAAAGAGCAATAACCCTCTATCTCTCTCGTCCTATAATCCTGCCCACAGAGACACACAAACACAGTGACACAAAAACAACAGAATCACTTTTAGCACCACTGAAGAGCAAATCATATCAAATGAACAGCAACACATTATTTAGAAATTTCAAAACAGAGAAACAGAAACCTCTGAGTAGGTGAGAAAAATGTGAAAACCGGTTACGTCAGCAATGCTTTCAAGAGATGCGTCTCTCGGTATAAAGAACTAATGCAGTTAAGACTGTTTTAATCAACATGCTCTTAATTCTTGCCCTGGAATATCCCCAACATAGTTGCAGAGGTATGTCATAGCAAGTATATACCGCAGTAAAAAGGGTGTTAGTCTGACATAAACTAATGTAGCCCTTGAGAAGATAGAGGGCTCAAAAGGCTTATTATCAAACCCATGGAGGGAAGCAGTCCAATAAAGGAAACAACCTTATCCGTTCAAGTAAGTGTCGGGTTCAATAACTAGCTACGCCTTTTGAATACTAATCAATGTAATTCACTGAGCAAACTGCAGTTGAAGGGTAAAAAGGACAATATGTCATTCCTGCACACAGGAAATTAATTATGGTGCTTGTGTGGAATTAATATGCTAGGCTAGTTCACAACTGCTATGCAATTGTCACTATAGCAAAATCTGAGCATGCAAATGAGTACGACAACGTTTCTGATTTATTCAGCCGCAGTCTTTGTTAAGCATTAGGTAGCAACTAGTTCATCCAAGGTCTGAAAAGTCCCACTTAGCCGACCCATACCACAGAATGACAGACCGCTCCTCTCCGGGAACATACACGTCTGTCTTGTTTTGTAAGTGGTCATCCTCAAGTTGTGCAGTCCTCAAAATTCTAGAGGATAATTTACAGCACACTCAAACTGTGAGAGAAAAAGACAACGAAAACACTTGAAATTAAATATATTTAATTGGAATATTTCCCTTTGGTAAATGTGCTTTGTTCCCACTGGTACACGTCCTCTTTCTCGTCATTCTTCTTCTTGTTGTAAAGCCATAGAACCAATCTCATTGGCTGTTGAATAGTCTTGAATGATATACCACAAACCCACCACATACAGGAACATGAAGAATAAATACTGCTTGGGGCAGCGGTAAAAGTCCTGTTTCCTTAAGTGAAAACTTTGTGCAGGTCTCTTTTATTTTGTTTGTTGTTGGCAAGATGTTAACCGTTGAAGCATACTCGTCCAACTTGGAATCCAAACTTCTGGTTGCTGCTGCCAAAGTCTGCTGGAGCCACATCTATAATAGGGAGCAGCTCTGCCGAGGGAGAGTCAATCTCTAGTTCAGTCCTTTCCTGACCTTTGCGGAACTGAAAGAGAAAAATTAAAGCCATTATTAGAATTTGCTTGGCTTAATAGGACTAACTAGCTCCCCCCGCTCTCTGGCCTAAATCCCTGTACAAGGCTAATTCTTATTTGTCCAGCTAGTCCCTTTCTCTGGCATGGCCCTGCACTGACCTGGCATCCATCATGCACCGCATTGATGAAGGGGCTTTTGGCCTGTGTCAGCTCCTCGTCATTGCTGCCCCGAAAGCGGAGGGCACGCTGATGGGAACGAGAGGTTCTGTCAAACCAGCCTGCCGAGTTCTGGCAGGTGTAGGTGAAGCTCTGCTTGGCCGTGGCACTCAGTAGTTTCAGGAAGGTCAGCTGAACTACATGCACAGGGTTCCCATCCCTGTCACTGTAGGAGAACTGGATGACACAGATAGAGACATTAGTGTTCTACATAGATGGATATAGTATGTACTATAAACCCCTGATTAATTAAACTGCATTGCCTTTCAATTAAATACAATACACAAAATACTCTAAAATAGACAAATCCACAGAAAAACATGTCTGAGTCTATAATCTTTCTCAGACAAATATGAGTTCTAATCACTGAAATTACAAACCTGCCAGCCACCCTGTGCTGATGACGGCGTTTACGTCAGCAAGGGTGAAAAGTTTACGGCAACTTCTCTTCAGAATCAGAACAGACAGGGAAAGTAAAGTAGGTAGTAGGGAAATTAAGGGGAAAAAAAATAAACCTTAAGCAGATCCAAGGACTCTGTACGAGAAAGTCAGTGAATTGCAATTGTGCTGGCAGCTCTATGATTATCTGAGAGCATTATGAGACCTCTGATCAGGTGCTCATGAAAGGCCAGTGCTCTGAGCGAGCTGCCCTGCATGTTAGTCAATGAAAGAGTTGACAATGGCTCTTTCTGAGTCATCCAGAATGCTGAATTCAACTGCGGGCAATATCAAATCAGCTCTCTCATTGCACAGGGTCTAAAAAATTGATACCTAATTATATAATATACAAATAATAAACTAAAAGCACATGGATAGACACATGTGCAAGCCTACACATTCATGTGAACACACTCAACAAATGCTTGCACCACAATCTTATGCATGAACATCATTCAAGCACTCTCAATTAGGATGAGTAATTTAGCTGAAAAAGACTGCCTGGCATTTGGAACCAGTTGAGATTAATGGCAGGAGGTTAGACTTTTTTTTTGTTGTACCTGCTTGCCTTTCCTGTATTGGCTGTACCAGCTTCCTGGCTTCTCTTTGTTCCACGCTGCTAATTTCACCTAGAAGCAGAGAGAGAGGGAGAGAGAGAGAGAGAGAGAGAGAGAGACACACAAAGAGAGAGAGAGATGATGTTGAGTCAATTTTAGGCTTAAGGGATATAGGGAGTGATTTTTGCTCTGATGTTATTTGACGAGGTTGGCTTACATTCTCAATCCTCTTGTCAGGGTAGAGACATGTCTCTCCATCAGCTGTGAAGTTACAGTAGACCTTGATGGAGTCTCGGTGACAGCCCTGGTTAGGATCAATCCAGTAGTCTCCTACAAAATGCACAAAGAAAGGACATTGATCAAGCATGTGTATAATGAACACATCGAGGGTTACACAATGATTACATGCAGCTGGCGATATGATAAAGAGCATTTTTACTTAAAAGGGGGGTTTGCTAGAGGATGTGTGAATTTTCTTCACTAGTTTTTCCTGGATAAAACATTGAATGTGTTGAAATAGGCATCAATCATGAAGCATTGTCTTTGCTAACCGTCTTTGTAGCCCGGTTGGACCATAATGAGCTCTTTGCAGGTCCGGGCAGGGCTCTCAAAGGATCCCAAGGGCCTCCTCATCACCTCTACTTCCGTTTTCATGGAAGATAGGATGGCAAAGACCTCTTCCATTCCCTCGGCGTCCTCCAGAGGCTGATCTCCCTGGGGTAACTCCTCCAGATCCACATCCTCCTCTCTGAATGGAGCGGCTCCTCCTGCCCGATCGGAGTGCCTTCGTCTCTTCCGCCTGCCCTCTCTGATAGGCAGAGGCTCAATCATTGTCGCAGGGGGTCCCTGGAGGTAGCAGACAGAGGTGAGCAAGAGGTGACAGGGCAAGACAGAGGGTAAAGATGGCACTGAGAGGGCCATGATGTGGATCATTCGCAGTACTCACAGGGAGCCCTGGGGGTCCAGCAAGGCCTCGATCTCCTCTGGGACCAACAAAACCCTGGAGAATAGAACAGGACAAAACTTTGTGTCAAGCATTTCTCACCTGGAGCCTCTCTCACACCACTTGGCTAAATCCCAGCTTTATCCAGGCAGATATGGCCTCCGTTGTAGGATTATCCAGCTGTGTGCATCAGCACTTTGTGGTCAAAGCATTGGCTCTCACGACACACTGTAGTGGTTTTCATAACATCACACACACCAGAACCAAATCCTATTAAAAGGGTGTGATTGAAAAACATCACACACACAAGGCGAGCGTGGCTGTACAGCCTCTTTTTAGTTCCAAAGACATGCAGTAAACAAAGTAGAGCATTGTGATTGTGAAGCACGGTACATTTAAACCAACAAACACTCTTTTTCTCTCTTCCCCGGCATATGTTCCCAGCAGCTGCTAACCAAGCTGAGGTGTGAGTACAGCGGCGGCAATGTATAAACAAGACAGATGACTGTACTCACTATTTCTCCCTTCGATCCCTTATCGCCAGCTGTACCCTAAGAGTGGAGAGGAGGAGTAAGTAAGCAGTAAAAAGACAAGTAAAAGTACGTACTCTTCAAACTATCTAATTACTCAAGTAAGCACTGCAAAATACTGTCAGCTATTCACTGATAAATCCGGCACCTGCTTAGCGACAGGGCAGGTTATGGTCAAAATGATTCACTACTGAGTAACAATGACAATAATAACAAGACTGTGTGTTCTCTGGACAAAATGGTTCTTACTTTAGCTTTGCAGATAGAATCAGCTGCTAAATCTCTGCGATCCAAATCTATACAACCTTAACATTACTGCTTTTTGCCATAGGATGGACAATAACAGTATGTGAATAGGTTGATACATATATAACGTTTCTTAAGACATCAACACATTCCTTTTGGGCTTAATACGCAAATGACTTATCTCGTATTGTAGCTGAAATCAAACACTGATCATACTGAAAAGCATATATATTAACAGCTATGTGACTTACTGACAGTCCAGATGGTCCCAGTGGGCCAGTGGGACCACGTGTGCCGGGCGTACCCTATATATAAAGACAAGCATATCTTGTTAGTGAACTGAACTTCCTGTTGTGTGGAAGTATATCAGATGCATCGTTTTGCAACTAAATGCACCTCGTCTCCTTTAGGCCCTTGTGTACCCTGGATCCCAGGAAGGCCTCTGTCTCCCTTCTCGCCATGTTCTCCTGGGGGGCCAATTAGGCCGATCAACCCACCATAACCCTGCAGACCGAGACATGGTTCATCAGCATTGTTTCTTAACTGGTGCAGAGTTTTCTCTCTGTCAAGGGCTAAACACTCACTTTGTCTCCCTTGTTTCCAGGGTCTCCTTTTAATCCTGGAAGTCCTTGTGGCCCCTGTCAACAATGGCAGATGTATTAGTTGGCCAATGCACATGGAATATTGTTCGGTTGGGTTTGAATCCTGATTTATTATTATGAATGACGCTCTCCATTAACAGGCAACTATAAGGATCTTACTATTGGTCCTGGTGGGCCGATTTGTCCTGGTGGCCCATTTAACCCGTGCTCACCCTAGAGAAGAAACACAATAATTAGAGATCAGTGTAAAGTATGCTGAAGCAATGGTTAAATGCAACCAGTGATGGAGGTTCGTGTGCTGATGATTGTCAGTGATGTTGCTTCACACTCAACAAAGTCAGTACCAGCTTCAGACTAATGTAAACAAAGCATTTTACATTGTGTACTGACCGCTGAACCTGGGATGCCTTGAAGACCTTCCGGGCCAGACCTCCCTGGCTGCCCTTGGGGTCCCACTGGGCCTGTCTTCCCCACTGGACCCTGGGTCCCTGTTGTCCCCTACAGAGCAGAGGGACAGACACAGGCAGCCAGGCATTATGACCAGAAGGGCTTTGCCGTAAGGCACCAAACACAACCACGGAGCTCAGTGCCAGCCATTACCCTTACCTTGGCTCCCTTCATGCCTTGCTTCCCTTCATTTCCTGCAGCACCTATATAACCCTGGGGTTGAGAAAGACAATGTTGATTGCCACGATACTGACACTGCAAACAAACACATATACAGTAGCGACCCACACATGTAGGCACATAAACATATACAATATGCTGAGCTCACCCTCCGTCCAGGAGGTCCTGAAGGACCTGGCTCTCCAGAGGCTCCTGGAGGTCCCTTCAGAGAAAAAGACAAAAGGACTAATGTTAAAACAGAAACACGTTATCACTCAGTCACCTAAAACTGAGAAGAACGTCCAGCCGTAAAGATGAAGAAGCAAAACCTCAATATGTCACAGAGAATACAGACTAAGCTAAGCTAAGCATACAAGAGCTACTAGTGTTGTCAACATGCAAAAAGTGGGGGAAAAAAATCGCTGCTTACTGCTTTGCCAGATTCTCCATTGTCTCCTTTAGGCCCCGGTCCACCATCTACTCCCTGGATAAAAAAACATCATGTAGAAGGAATAATCAAACAATAAGTTAATGACAAATTAATGGTAAAACAATGATAACAATAATACTCACATTGATGCCAGATTCTCCGGGAGGTCCTGAATCTCCGGGGAATCCAAGAGGGCCCTGTGGGGACAAACAATGAGGTAGACACCATCACAGAGCAACAACAGTCTGAACTGACAACCAGAGCAAGGAAGAGTTAATGATCCAGAGAGACAGAGACTCACAGGGTTGCCTTTGGGGCCGTCCTCCCCTGGTGTTCCTCTGGGTCCTGGAGGCCCCGCTGCACCGTGAGGGCCAGAGTCGCCCTTTTCCCCCACATCACCTTTAGCACCCTGGGACACCGGCATGTGAAATGACAATCAGTGAAAGGGTAAAGAAAGGATGAGGTTGAGCAAGACGGGAAGGAAAGATGGAATTAACATGACTTACAGCAATGCCAAGCTCTCCAGCTGACCCAGGGTTTCCAGTTTCTCCATCCTCACCCTGGTAGAGAAGGAAAGCACAAGATAAAAAAAAACCCACACACACACACACAAACCCCCGCTATGATACTCTGATGTGCACAGCACACGCTGTGTAGTTGCTAATGGGAAATGCTGACCTTCTCTCCAACAATCCCAGGCTGACCAACTCCACCAGACATTCCAGGTGGGCCCTGTGGTAGGAGGACAGAGAACAGCTTGAGCCAAAATATCATACAAGGGCAAGTTTGAAATATTCATTTGATTTTTGAAAATCGAGCTCTTGGTGCAGTATCTTTTTGTTGCTACTTGTCAGCAGTTCTGCTCACAGAATGCTGAAACTGGAACAGAATTATCACAACACAAGGGAAAATACTGTGACAGGTTTGCTCTGTGGATCGAGCCTGAGTCGCACAGTAGAGTGGATGCTATTTCCCCCTCTCAATCGGTTTGTTTGTTCGCTTGTGTAGGTGCATGCATGTTAGCGTGCGCATACGTCTGTCATTGTGCTTTGTCTTGAGACAAACCCAGTAAAAGCACGTCTTCGGTAGAGTGCACAAACATGAGAGCTGAGTACCGCCACGCACTACTCCCGCTCTCCTGCTATCACCTGCTTTCTTTCCTCTCATGCCATCCAACCACCATTTCGCTCTTTTCCACAATTCCTGTATCAATCCATTAATGGATCCCATCCTCTCTGCACCGCCGTATTTCCAATGCTTCCTGTGAAGAAGCCGCAGCGTGGCTCACATAGATTTCTGCAGCTTGCTGCTGAATAATTGACCGGTGTGAGAGGCTGCAGAGAGACGACCATTACTAGAGGTAAATATAACTGCCTCTCAGGGATGATAGTCTAATACGTCTTCATGATTCATAAAGCAGTAAATATAACTCTCTCCCAGGGATTAAATCCTAATACTGTTTAATAATTCAAGTTTCAAAAGCAGCGGATGGTCTGTGGCAGGAAGTGTTCAAATGAAGAGACAGAATATAAAGATGAGAGGCTGGGAAATATAAAATATGTTGTGTATAAGGATAAGCTATTGTTTAGTTTGAAAAGTAGATAATGCTGGGTATTGAATGGATGTCTTTTTGATTCCAAAACTGATACACCTTTGTTTTCTGTATGTATCACAAAGGCATGCTGCTACTATCACTTGAAAATATCAGAACTCCAATACTTGCACAGGGTCTGTGTAATTTCAAAATTGCAAATCAAAAATGCAAGAATTTAGATTAAAGGTGCACTGTGAATGATATGGCAGCATCTCGTGGTGAGGCTGCAGATTGCAACCAACTGATGTCCTCCCGTGCGCTTAAGCGTGTAGGAGAACTATGGTGACTGACACCAAAAACGTGAATGGTCCTATCTGGTGCCAGTGTTTGGTTTGTTCGTTCTGGGGTACTGTGGAAACATGGCGGACTGAAGAGGACCCGCTTTGTAGATACAAACGGTTCATTCTAAGGTTACGAACGATTTTTATTTCCAGGTGATTATACACTAAAGACAACATACTTATTATATTCATTTCTACCAATAGATCCCCCTAAATGATTCACCCGGTTCCTTTAAATTAAATCAACGAAAATAATGATTTAGCCTCAATGATACATTTTCAAAAAAAACAATTCATGAACAAATAATATATATTTGCAAACCTCAATGAATTATCCTAAAAAAGGCAAGAACATCAGATTTGAAATGTTTTTCCTATGAATATTTACAGTTTGTGTTATGAAGATGGATATGAACAGCTTGTTGATATAATTCGTTCCTCGCAGGGTAATTCTCCTTTCACTTGCTTTAGAGCACCTGTATTTGTATAGAGTGTTCTCTTTATCCCTCGCTCAATGGGACTGTCTATGTAATATCACTAATAGTCACACTCACGTCTAAACCCACATGGGTAATTTTAAAAAGTCATGCTGTACTCTACCTCTCTACCAATGGACCCCTGAGGGCCTCGTGGGCCATGCTGTCCTGGAGTCCCCTGTGGAGAGAGAAATAAAATGTCTCGTTAGTATATCAGTGCAGACGATAAAGATATATATACTGCATTAATAAAACATGCAGAAGAAATACAAACTGAATGTGAGCTAGTGGATGACCGGTGCCTCTTAAATTAAATGAGTGTTAGAAGTCAGGCCATGGAGGATTGCTTATGCAATGGCCCCAGGATCCATGATCATTATCGTAGTGACATGATGAAGACATCCAGACAGGTCATTACCCTCAATATGACACGAGCTCTGATTCCTCCCTCCCTCCCATCTCTCTTATTCTCCATTTTTAATAAGAAACCTCTAGTCTGTGATGTGCAAGGCCATATTCTCTGAGCCACAGTAACGTCATGTGATTTGACTCTTCTGTGCAGCTCAAGAGAGACCGGGAAGCAATTAATCCTAACTGTGCTCGGCTTCAGTTTCAGTCGAGTAGATGTTGAACTGTGCTCTGAATCACTCTGAAGTCTTGGAGGGAGCCTTGTGTTGTGAAGACACTGAGACAGAAAGACAGACAATCTGCCCAGAGAGAGACTGTGTGGGACTAGAGGAAACATATATCCTTCTGGCGGAGAGATACTTGAGCATTAGAGGGGAGAATCCTGTGATCCGCAACGCTCACACATGAATGAAACTTTCCCACTGAGTCTTGAGCATCTCTCCTCTCTCTTTCTCTTTTGTTTTGGTTCCATTCTGATTCCCTCCTTAATCTGGCTGTGGAGAAGAGGGGCTATAGAGAATCTTGTTGAGCATGTGTTCATGGTTGACAGCGTTGCGAGATGACGGTCACAAAGGAGGATGCTCATTAGACAGCCAAGGCTGAGGCTAATCTGATTAGCAGCTGTCACACCGTCTTCCTGCTCACAATCAGTGCTCCGCCTCTTCCTTCCACTCCATTGCTTCACTGCGTCCTCTCCGTAACACTCTCTCCTCTCTTTTTGATCCTTTTCTTCATTTTACATGGAGGACCACCTCTTCATCCTGTGGGCTTGTCTCTCTTGCCCATAAAGTCACCGTCATTCACACTCAGCCTTGAAGATCCATCACCAATTGAAAAGACGAGTTGAGCTTGTTATAGGTGTTACGGTTTCTTTTGCCATCATTACTCTGGATATCATTTTTATGAGAAAATAAAAAGATATAACCAAGGCCAACAGACTTGGAGATATGAGGAACAGAATTAAAGAGCAGTTGACCGAAGAGTGCTTTTTTTTTAAACCAAGGATGCTCTAATAACACAGTTCTTGTTATACGCGATGGTAATATGGTTGACTAGTTTGCTGCTACTTAGCAGAGCTAATGTGGGATGTTCATTTCTTTGATAATCAACACTTTTAAAACCCCACACAAAGTGTAGGCATTGTTCAGTGTCATTGTGTCATGGATATGATATTTCTGTACTATATGAATTAGGTTAAAAAAAGGAATATTCTATACTATTAGGAGCAGAACCATCATTGACGTTACACCTGTGCTTTTCTGTTATCACAAGTCCAATTGTCGGCTTTGGAAAAATGCTCAAGAAAACCACAGATTTAAATTTTGCCCTTAGTTCCTCAACAGATGAGGATGATTAGATTGTTAGGTGTTGAGAGTCGTCGAGGCTATTACAATGGAAACAGCTCTTAGTAATGTGTGAGCATCGATCTCACACTAGACTGCTCCAAGTGTAAGAACCATGACTGACTTTACTCTTAAGGTCTATCAACACCTCTTTGTACAACCGGAGTCTCAATTATATTGAGACTAATCAGACCAGAACAAACTAAGCCCCGCTCAAGACCCGCTGCCTGTAGTTTCAGGGCGGTGAGCGTTGATGAGTATCGGCAGAGGAAATAGGTTGATTCACAAGTTTGACACACAGCAGCAGGATCAGCACAAAAAAACGAAGCAAACAAAACATGTGGCACTAATGAAAGTTTAAAGAGGTGGATTGTCTGTGTCCCAGCTATAGCTCCTACGCTGCTGATACCTTGAACCTTTACAATACTAAATGTACAATAATCTGGGAAACAACATGGCTCCTCTCTCCTCATTATCAGCCTTTTGTTTCTATAACAGGCTATAAAAAAAAATACCATTCCCTCATCTAACGGAATAAAAATCATCCATGAAATTCCTTTTATTATTTCCCTCATATGAAAGCAGTGCGAGATGCATTCTATAATGCAGTGTGATTGCATTGAACTATTTTTCTTCTGATAGTAACCTGTTTTCATTTGTTTCTGGGCTGCATTATCTACAAGCATCGAGCCAAGTGATTACACCTATAGTAACACACACATATTCAATGTGTTATTAAATAATGGGGTGTCACTAAAATATTGGTGTTGGTCCTGTTTTATTTGCAGAGTACTGCACCCTCCTGATCTTGCCAAATTGTGTGCATCATGTCATTTTTTCAAAACAAAGGGGGATGGTCTTAGTCTGCTTCTTGGATAGAGCTATCGCATGAAATAATGCACTACTTAAACTTGCACCGTGTGAGGGTATCGATAACACACCCGCATCAGAAACACCGTACAGGTAACAGAAAACACTGAGCTGAGTAATGATCTCAGACAAATACAAACTCGTTTCCAAATCAAAAACTGAAATACGGTACTTGCACAAGCTCTGCATTACACCCTAAATATTCCTGGTAAATAATGAATTGTTTTCATACTGATGAATGCATGTAAATACATGTTTGATCTTTGAAAAGATTCATCAAACTGCTTTGGTACTGGAGAGAAAATGAAGAAAAGCGGAGAAACATATTCAAAGTTTTTTTTGGAAAGTAAAGAAAAGGCAAGTCGATATCCAATATCAGACAAGACCAAGACAAGTCAAAGTCATACCAATCATGAAACAAAATGTAAGATGTCAGTAAAGTGGTGTTGAGAAAAGACTTGAGACTGACACTGGACCTCAGCAGTAGACTTGAGATGAGTGTTATATGTGCTGAGATTGCTGAACAGCACTCACCATCGAGCCAACATGCCCGCTCTCTCCCTTCTCCCCTGGTTGTCCTGGCATTCCCTACAAATGGAGATATGGTGAGCAGCGCAGTCTCCGATATAAAATGAAGACCGAGATAAACTAAAGTATAAATGTTTAAATCAGGGAGGAGCCAATGGAGACGCGGTCCGTTTATTGGAATTGACAGTAATTCTTACCTGTAGTCCAGAAGGACCAGATGCTCCCTTAAAGCCTCTGTGTCCTTCATCTCCTTTCACCCCGTTCATGCCCTGCTGCCCACGAGGACCTGGCTCACCATCTGCACCCTGAAATATACAAGTACAGGTCACCACTGTACACTGTGTTAACACTGCACAACCTAAACCAACTTCTCATACAATGGTGTGTTTTCATCTGAGTTTTCATAACATACTGGCAGTCCTTGTTGGCCCACAGGCCCTTGACTTCCAACAGGTCCTTGGGGTCCCTAGAAAAGCAGAAGGAGAGTTCAATACACATTCCCTGAAGGAAAGACATGATTAAAACAATCTGCTCATTCCAAGAGATGATGCAGAGTCCAGGCAAACATTTATCACAATGAATTGCAGCCTACCAGTTATAAGTCAGTTTGTCCTCTACCTCCTGGTGAGGCCAGGTGAGGCCAGTGATGTGCTGTTGGGACTATTCGCATACAATTCATACTCACAGCTTCTCCTTTGTCTCCTTTACTGCCCTTCTGGCCTGGTCCTCCTGTCTCTCCCTATGGAGACAAATGCACACACGTGAACATACGCACGAGAGAAACCACTTAACAGCAGTGCTGCAGTCCAGTTTGGCTGTCCAATAGTGGAAGGATTACTTAAGAGGCCTACCAGGTCTACCAGGCTTCACCTGCAAAATGTCACTTGCATAGACACGTACCGACCACAAAGAGGAACAAATGGACCACAAAGAAACATAAAAAAACTACAAAGAGATGCAAAACAACTGCAGAGATACACAAAATGACTGCAAAAAGGGGCAAAACAAACATAAAGATAAACAAATTTAACAAAATGGCCACAAAGGCATATAAAACCACATAAAGATGCAAAGCACCTACAAATAGAGGCGAAACAACAACAAAAAGAGGCTAAACAACTAAAAAAAGTCTGTGTGTCTTGCTCCTGTGTAGGAGAGATGGAACAGGACTTTAACATATTCTTGCCCAGGGACCATTGTCTCATAATCCACTGATGTCTCCAATATAACTACCTTGTCTCCGTCCTCTCCTGGAGGCCCAGGAGATCCCGCAGCCCCCGGCAGCCCTAACGGTCCCAGTTCCCCATCATGCCCAGCCGGCCCCACAGGCCCCTTCTCTCCCTAGGGAACAGAAGGGAAAACAGCACACATCTAGCAAATGCTACAATACTTATTATCCTCATATAGCAGCATGACACATTGACAAATGGATCAAACCAGGAGGGAAACTTGCACCCAAGAAAGCAGGCTTGATCACATTCATATTTGTCCCTGCTTTTCTCTCTCTGTCTCCTTTGCCTCCCTCCTGCTCTCTGTCGCATAATGACACATTCCAAGGCGAGAGCACATGTTATTTATTACCCAATGGTGGGAGGTGATAGGACAGTATGTGTTAGAAAACATTGTTTTGCCGAAGAAACAAAATTAGCAATGTTCCAAATCTTACTGGCTCGCCTTTCTCTCCCATCGGCCCAGCAAGACCCACGCCGCCGGGCTGTCCTGGCTGGCCAATAGCGCCTGCCGGCCCAGCAGGGCCCCTCTCTCCAGTGGCACCCTGGGAAAAAAAAAGAGGAGACCGAGCGATGAGGTGACCATGATGCACTCTTTGATTTAATGTGGTGGTCACGATCAGTGATCACCATGGAAACAGCCTCCTGCTTCATATGTCCTAGCATTTTTTTAGACCATAGAAGCTGGCAGAGAGCAGGGGATGGGATGGAAAGCAATTTAACAAAATCAGACTTACAATAAGTCCTGCGACACCGGGTAGGCCCTCTCCTCCCTTCAGACCTGCAGGACCCTGGAGATGCACATAAACAGCCTTCACAATCACGCGACAACCGCATCCATTGCAAGTTTTACCATCAGTGAAGTAAGTTTCCATTTGCAAAACTCTATGCGTAACTGGCAGGATTTTAACTTAAACTGTGATGTAATTGCAAGCTGCACATTTCAAAGGATCTTGTGTTGACTGTAAGAAGTGGACGTTGTCACCGTGACATCACCCTTTAATTTGTGGACTATGGTTTTGAAGCTGAGAGTTTGGTGTTTTGGCCGTCGCCATCTTGTTTTTTTTTTCGTGACACGATAAGATAGAGCAAAGTACTACCGAATGCTGAATAAGACATTTTAGGCAAACAAAATGGTAAATTTAACTTCCATGTACTACAATCACACTATGAAGGGGTTAAAGTTGTAAGACGAAAACACGGACAACTCTCAGACCCGACAACGCCGTAGTAGTGACCTGTCAACCACAAGGAAGTCGAGCCCTAAAGCATACCCTGCTTTATCGTCTATTTTACTCTAAATGGGACTTTAATTTACAAAATAAACATCATGCTGTGTTGAAGAAGTGTTGAAACGAGCAATTATGACCATAAACTCATGTTTACAATCTTTACTGAGGTAATAAACCTCCTGGTTGACAGTGAGAGATGGCGAGGATGTGAGATGTATGAAAGTTTACGCTACCATTGCACCAGGGGTCCCTCTGCTCCCTCTGAAGCCTTGCAGCCCAGTAGGGCCACTTTTCCCTGAGGCTCCTGATGGACCTGGGTCTCCCTGGAAACCACACATACACACATATGTGATTAGATAAAAGGCAAGTAGCGAGCAGACAACAGGCCCTTATGCAGTCATAAATCACACCAAACCAGCAAGTCGCACCAAGAAGCACCATTTATCTTTTATGAGCCATAATACACTCAACACCGCGAGGTTTCCTCTGTTATTTATTAGCAAATTAGAGGGTGGGATGAGACCCAGGAGATAAGATATGCAATAGGCAGAGCTGAGAGAGTCCTTGGGCTTTATCTAATATCACAGTAATAAGGTGATGCTGGTAAGTGATTATGAGCCCGACATTATGATGAAAACTACCCACCTTGGCACCCTCCTTTCCGGCAGATCCCGGTAAACCATGCTCACCAGGTGGTCCTGGCGATCCTGGATGGCCTCTGTCTCCAGTTGGTCCTGTCTCACCAGAATTGCCCTGAAAACAAGCAAGTTACATGACACATATTTCATAACAGTTATTTAAAAACACGCTGTCTTAAATAAACAGCTGTGTGCATAACAATCAACTAATATGCCATTGGCTGATCCTCTCACCTGTGGTCCTACAACACCTAAGGGGCCGGGGGGTCCGTTTTTGCCTTGGAAGCCCTGAAGAATAAGACAAGTGAGCCTCAGAGTTGAAACAGAGTCGATAGGATGCACACAGGGCAGGTAATCTTGTTAGAGGCCTCCCGACTTGCACTCTTCAGTAATCAGTAATTCAATGCTGAAGTCATAGCTTTCGACTTGTTTGCTGCGTTGACACCTGCAGTAGATCATGTTGACTTTCAGCTCTCTGACAAGTGAATTCCGGTAAAAATACTAAACGTGTAGCCTTATTAAGATTAAACGTTACTCACTGGTTCCCCTCTCTGGCCTGGATGACCCGGTAATCCATCTTTTCCGGGTGGACCCTGAAACGGAAGCATTTTATTACATCATTGTCATGACCTGGACATATTCAAACTTGACCATGAGGTAAAAACGAGTGATGGTAAATCACGGGGTAATCACTGTACAGTATATCATAGACCACTCACATTGGTCCCTCGAAGTCCTGGTTCACCGTTTCGTCCCTGTGGTCCTTGGGGGCCCTAGGAAACAATAACACAGATTGTCTCAAACCCCAGATTGTAGTTTCTGGTGCTTGGCCTACACTGATTTGAGACTGAGATGCCAAGATATGTTTCAGGCTTTACATCTATGGTCTTTTTTAAACAATGTATGTACAGTATTCTCCATGAGGAAAAAGATTACCTGTTCTCCGGGGGAACCTGGAGGACCCTCTTGTCCAGCAGAACCCTACCAGTTGGACAAGGCAGGAGACATGAAGACGCAAAAACATGAGCCACTCAAACATTTCTAGTTTTCTGCCCGCCAGCAAATCTTTAGCTTTCCCAAGATGGTCTTTGAGGGTGAGAGTGAAAACTGAGGCATCCTCTCTCACTGCACCAGATGGCCTGTCATCGAGAAGTGAACAGCAACATCCACTTCCAACTCGGTCGGCACATTCATCCACACTTTATGAGACAGCCAGGTGTGTGTTTATGTGACCGTAAATGTTTGTGCATATGTTTTTCTTTATGTCACTGTTTGTGTGTGTGTGTGTGTGTGTGCGTCAGTCTAAGCTCACCTTTTCTCCAGGCTTTCCAGTGGGCCCCTTTGCTCCTCTTCCCCCCTGGGCTCCCTATTGGAAAACAAATAACTGTCTGATTAGCACATGCTTATGAATTAACTCATCTGGAGGTGGAAGATAATCGTCTGGTGAAAACACTGCAGTGATGCAACAATGTGCCTCCCACAAGTTGCGGTACACCGATGGTATCTAATTCGAGCAAATACAGCTTTATACAGAGAGAGAAAAAAATGGTGGTGTGGGCATGGCACCTATAGCTGTACTCACATTAGGACCTCTTTGGCCCCCGAGCCCCGGCTGACCAGCTGGACCCTGGATTGTAAAAGGTCAAACAATTATTCATCAGCTCCCACACAGAAAAGTTTACAAATTCTGAAGCGGCCAGAATGTGAAAAAAAATGGCCTCACCCTTCGTCCTTTCTCTCCTGAGACCCCGGCCCCACCGGGGAAGCCAAGTGTTCCCTGGAGACAAACGTAGAGGTTAATCAGCCTCGGCCGTCCATTTATCACACGTCACCCCTGATGCCTCATTATCGCATAATTAACTACTGTATCAAATTAAAGCAAATCGAATCCACGAGCCCAACACAGCCTTAAATACGCCATTCATCAACATGTAATGAATTGATGTCACTAATGAACTATTAATAAAATAGACTTTTTTAATAAGCCATTTGTCATCCTTTATTTTTAATCAGACAGGAAACAGTCCAGCCAAAGACACATCTTGCTGGTTAAGGCTTCGATAAAGGAACCAGAGGGACACATTAACTGATGATAATAGCTCGTCAATGCTAAATCACCTTAGGACCTTGTCGGCCAGGGTATCCTGGCAATCCAGGCACACCAAGTTTACCCTGCAGAGAGACCGGCAGAATAAGAGGGCAGGAAGAAAGGAACCAGGGAAATATTAAGAAGAAAAGTGCATGAAAACCATTTAATTACGATGTGTATGACACACTGCTGACTATGCATGCACCAAATACAGCAGGATGTCTTTAAATTAATGCATTTAATGATGACAGAAAGATTAAATGCTTAAAACATGCACACTGTGGTTCAGTGGCAGCTTTGCCTGAGGAATGGGCTGTAATCAGCTGTAATAAATGTGCGGGCATTAAAATCCATATGTTCAGTATTTCAGGGATTTTCAGACACTCATGTTATCAGAAGGTTTTGTCACAGCTGAAAACGAATGAAATGTAACTCTACTACCTCACATTACCAGGGCTGTAACAGCACAACGCAGGTTTAGAGTTTCTGGTAGCACTTTACATTACTGCTCAGTAATAATGGGGTAATGGTTTAACAATATGGTAATATGGTGCCACTACTGGAGTAATAACCTGATAATAATGATGTAATATAGGTTGATGTTTCACATTCCAAACATCCCTTTCAGTTTTACTGTGATGCTGTGCAAATGATATGTTTAATGTTGTGATTTGTTCCCTGGAAACACAACGGCGGTTTTGATGAATCAGGGCTGCAAAATACTTAACTACCTGTTTCCACAATGTCTCCAGGTAATCATTATGCTTTTTGTTGTTTAGTTAAATCTAATATTACCATGAAATTAAATAGCAACAGGTAATGTGTCAACAGGTGACACGTCACAGCATGAAACATATAATTTGTATTACCTTGAAACGAAAAGGAATATTTGAAACACAAGTGAGGATGAATTTCAGCATTATAATAATATCACCATTTTATTGCAGGTTACAATAGGTTACCATATTGTTATATAATATTAGACAGATATACCCATTAATACCAAACTATTACCAGGTTAATCATTTGGAATTACACAATATTATATAATTGTGACCTCTTATCAATAACATGTTATTACTCAGCTGTAATGTAAAGTCCCACTGAATTTTCTTATCATTTGGCAGCTATTTGATCTCCCTATCCTCCTCTTTTGTGTCCCAACCCTGTCTTGTAAAGTAAATCATTTTAAAAAATGTACCTTCTCGCCAGCTATCCCGAGAGCTCCTAAATCTCCCAAGAGTCCTGTTTGGCCCTTTGGCCCTTCTGGTCCATCCTCTCCACGAGCACCAGAACCTCCGTTATCACCCTAAAGTCAAGAATGAGAGTACACGGGGAGATGACAATTGTATTTCCACTCCAATAGAGAACAACAGAGAAAGTTATACTGAGGCCTGTGATTTGTGGGTCGCTCTCACCCTGTCTCCCATGATGCCCATATCACCTTTGAACCCAGGGAAGCCATCTTCCCCCTGTGATGCGATGAGGAGAGGTGATAAATGGCATCATTACTTTGTAACTCATCAGGTGTCCCACCAGTCACAATCCGCAGTTTGACAACAGAATAAAGACTCACTATCTGTTTCACTCACCTTCTCTCCTTTGCTTCCCTTTAGACCCCTAACTCCATCTCCTCCCTGTGAAAAAGTAGGAAAACTCTTAATTTAACAAGAACACTCACAAGTCTGCTCTCAAGAAAAGACTGTGAACATCACACAGAAAAAAACACTGGTTGCCTGCATCTCCAGAAATACCCCATCTTAAAACACTGAAATGATTTATAAGTGCGTATTGATTTTCTCTTGACCTAACATTGCTTTGTATTAAATAGTTATTGACCTTACATTCATTTCATACTGACGATTTCCAACAAGGTCAGGCTTCCCCTGAAGGATGTTGAGCTACGCTGCCAGATACAATACCAGATGTGTGAATGTGACACAAAAACAAATACCAAGCAGGATGCAATTTCATGACAACCCTATACTTGAATTCCTCAATTTCAAAAGCACACTCAAAGCACTTTCAAAATGGACTGCTCCACACCTACGCACACAGCTCTGCTCTATCTGACTCTGACATCTCTTCCATCCATCAAATGTCTCCCACTCTGCTGTTAGCAGTCCCCTTCAGAACCGAGGAGCATTCCCTCCACCTGTCACCTGTCAGTCATAGACTCAAACAGCTTGTCCGTCACATACTAATAAAATGAAACGTTCGAAGGGAATAAACATCTCAGCGGACATTACTCCTGACATCATGATGCGTTTATGTCTCACCTTGACTCCACGGGTCCCTGGGTACCCAACGGGCCCCTGAGCGCCTGGTAAACCCTTCATAAAAAAAACAAAAAACGGTATTCTTTAGTCTTAGACAGCGGCAGACAGCAACGATGCATTTATCTGACAACATTTGAATAAGCATTGCACTCAGTCATTGTATCCTACCCCTAATTGTCAATACGCATTGATGTTGCCGATGAGTGCATGCTGCTGACTCTAATGAGCTTAGCCTCTTGCCCAATAAAGACGATGACATTGTAGGAACACAGTGTTTATATTGATAAGAGTGAGCTTTATTGCAACTTAATGCTAGTGAGTTACAATAAATTGCAAGAAACACCATGATATTGCACTTATGATATCTTTCTGTGACACTACACCAGACAAGCCGCAGATATGCAGTAACCCACTTGGATGCCTTTCTCTCCTGCGGGGCCCTCTCTTCCTGGATGACCCTGAAACAGGAAAACAGGAATCAGATTGACTTAGCACCACTGCAAATACATCACTACTGTATCGCTCCTTGATGGAAATATCCCAATGCAACCGACCAGTGAAAGAGAGGAAATGGTAGCGGCACTGAGAGGGGAAGCACCATAAAAACATCGTTGTGTGTCACAAAGCTTTGCAGAACAAAACAGGGAGCATCAAGTGAAACTCATTCAAATGTGTCGGACTGCAATCTAAAGAGATTAATTCTTAGAGACGAGGAAAGGCTCGCTGTTCGAAGATTTTTTTTTCATTCTGTTCTAAATGTCATACTGCTTTGGATCAATTCCAGAAATGGCTCGTGTGCCCACCCGGCAGGAAAAGAGTAGGAAAATTTCTGGGTTAAATATGTATACATATTTACATATGTCAACATACACGGCTATTTGGTTGTATTCATTGTTGGTATAACATTATTTGAGCTTGTATTTGGAAATTGCTGTACGATAGGCTACTGTAGAGACTGGTCACCTGGGTCTAGTTATTATGTGGTGTAGATAGGTTTTTGCTTGTATATAGTTGTGTGTATGTTTTTACCAGTTCTATAAAAGAAAAATAATTTTAAAAAACGGATGAACAACGTGAGCCAAATGTGAAGTCTCTTCTATTCAATCGAATGATGTTGTGGGAGCAGTGATTCAGTTCTCTTGACACTTGAGCACAGAGTTGACTGATAGCAGCAGTAGGCTCTCTATTAATATGTACATAGATGCTGGATGTGCAATGGCATGCATGCATACATGTATGTTATTGTGTTTGTGCTTATGCATGCAGTTGTACATTTTGTGTGTACTTACGGTTGGGCCATCAATGCCTGGTACTCCCAGCATGCCTTGTTTCCCCTGGGGACCCTGCGTACGACAGAGAGAGGTATGAATACTGAGATGAGCTTCGGATATGAAATTGTACTGGAGCCTAAGAGACCCACATTTCCCACTTTGCTGCTCTTCGACCAAACATATTGTATTTATGACTAAGTCCACTTTATTTATTTTATCAGTCTAGCCTCATGATGCGGGCTGGCCAAGGCCATCCCTAGTGTCTGTTTTGCCTGTGTGTGTTTCTTGTGTATTGATTTCCTGTCTAGCGCTGTCTCGTCTGAATGGGAGCCAGAAGTGGTTGGGTTGTACTCTCTAGCTCCACCGGCCTCCCCTGTGTATGTGATGACAGGGGTCACAAGGTCACAGCTTTAATTCTAAAATTAAGTGAGAGACATGCTACGTACCTTCTCTCCTGGCAATCCAATGGGACCCTGAGGACCAAGCAAGCCCTGGACCAGAACAAAGCATCAATCAGGTTAAGTGTCACAAGACTATAGGAGAAGGCTCAGAGTTTAAGGTTATGCTGGAGTCTGTGTATATGTGTGTGTATGTAAGAGTCATGAGCAGAATGTGTGGATGTCCTTGTGAGAGATGGAGGCTGGAACGATTGTAGACATGCTGGTAAGCTAAAAAATATGATTAAATCGTTTTTATATGACCGTAATGTCTCTGACGACATTTCAAAATTACATTTTATCGACGTGGGGTGAAAACCTTGTATCTCCAAAAACATTTTTCAAATGAGGTAATAAAAACGAGCCTTGTAGACTCACTACATTTTAGTGTCATGCAATGGGATTGCTTTTATCTGCCCAAAAGGACAGAGAATTGTCTACACCTCTAAAAGAGCAATTAAACCTTCAGTTGAAGTCAAAAATAGAACTGAAACAGGAAGTTTTTGTGCCACAATAACGTGTCTGTGTGTGACAGAGAGAGAGAGCAAATATGTTATGCAACTTGCAAGTGGTGGTGCATATTTGAAGCATGTCTATATGACTTGAATAAATGTATAGGATGTGTAATGAGTGGATTAACTCTCATAGCGACAGGAGAGTTTTTTTGTGCTGGTACAGTACCTGGACTCCTGGATTTCCCTGTTGACCTGGGGGCCCTATCTCTCCAGATGGACCCTGACAACAACAAATAGTCACAAACTCTGCCTCCACTTGAACTTTGTCATGAGCTCATTATCACATGACTGGCTAAAAAGCCACACTAATCCACTTCAGATGATCTTTCAGTAGCTGAGATCCCTTTGAAAAAGTGTTACCCTCATGCTCATTTTCATACAACTATTTGTACATATACAACAGTGGGTGATGAAGGTAGCAGGACTGACCAGGTTGCCCTTTGACCCTTGTACTCCATCAGTTCCACGAATACCCTGACAAATACAAGATGTCAGGAAAAAATGGATGAAATATCAACGTCTGATCGAAAAAAAGAGACACAGTTCAATAGCTTCCTTCAATATCTTCAATGGCACATTGATGATTCGCAGGCAACAGAGGTCCCTTTGTAGAGATGAAGAGACTGAAGAGCTTCTAATCTTCAGCAATCAAGGAGATGTTGACTTACCGGCTGACCAGGTGGGCCAGCTGGTCCCCTTGGCCCAACAAGACCCCGAGAACCCTGCAGACAAAACAGAGCAAATAGTCAGCAGCTAACCTGCATTCATGATGAGATGGGTTGAGTGTGGAATACTAAATCATAAATCTGAACTAAGCAGAGAGAGGAACGGGGAGAAACAAATAATATATTTTTGTGTGTGTGGGCACATCTGGCTTTATATGTGCTAGCTACGGAGACTGCACTAGCCTGTGTTTGCGGGAGTGTTTGTGCACTCTGTTTTTGTCAGCCTTCCTCTTTGTAGGCTGGCCAAGCCACCTGTTCCAAAGCCACATCTGTGATCTCCAGGGAAGTGATTGATATGGAAATATAATCATTCAGGCCAGGATTTTATCTCTTCCCTTTCCGACTCTCTCCCTCTTTCCTCTCTCCTCTCTCCTTCTCTCTTATCTCTTTCACATCCAAACCAAATTTCTGCCTCGCGTTTGTCTCTCGCTGCCTGACTTTTCCCATCGCTCCCCTCCCTCTCTCTCTTTCATCAAAAACAGCCAACTCCTCTCCTTTCTTGTATCTTTGTAGTTTTACACAGCTTTCCTAATAGGTCTTATGGCACTCTCTATTTCTCCCTGAACTGGGTGATCCATTTGGAGGGACAGAACCCCGCTGAGCCCCAACCTCACCTACTGGGAGGAAGATAGAGAGTGAGTCATCAACCGGTGTTCGCCGCAGAGCTACACAGAAAAAAAAAATGACAGCTTCTGCAACAGTGCTCCACAGATCGTTGTGGTTTCTCTCTGATCCAAAGTTACTTTGCTGGAAGAATAACGCATGTTATGTATGTGATGTCATTGTATATTCTTGTGTCCAAGCTGACCTTTCTCTCTTAATGCTACGGTGAACATTGTGGCAGTACTGCATTCATACGGTTTGACCGTCCTAGTTTTTTAAAATAAACGTTGTATATTGTGAAATATCGTGCAGTGTTTCTAAAGTTCTCTTCATGTACAGTATGAGCAGTAGATTTTGTGCTTGTGTAAGTTCTTCTGTAAGATTTTGGCTGAAACTGATGCTTGAGCTTAAATCTAGTGATCTCCTACAATCCCCCTCGTGGTTTGTCGTGGAAATCATCAGTTTCTGTGATTCTGTGTGAGCGTATTTCTGAGAACCCAAAGCACGGACTTGATAAATACATCCACTACATTAAGTATTTTCTATGTAGAGAAGTAATAGATATTAAATATTGCATTATGTCGTTCCAGATAGTGTTACTCACGGGCTCGCCTGGTTGCCCTCTTGTCCCCGCAGGTCCATCAGATCCCTGATTTAACAAAGACGGAAACAGATTCAACACATACATCTCATGCACCTTTCTAAGTCAACCTCAGCAGTGGATACATTTATATCCCCGCAGACATAATCTGTGAAAATAGCTTGTTAATGAAATTCCCCGCCTGACAGATAAGGCTCAACTATCTTCGAGCAAAGACTAATGGAGCGCTCTCTCAAATTTCTCCAACCCGCCTGAATGGATTGATACTATCTCGACAGCGCTTCTATCTTTCATATTTTCAATTCTAAGCCAGGATGCACTGCATAGCTTTCATGTCTTTTGCAAACCGTAACACTGAATGAACTAAGGCCAGCGTGTCGTAATTAAATTCAAGAGTTTATGACTTAATTTCAGTAAAGCTTTGATCTACGGTGCTTTACCTTATAAACGGTTTGTAGAATTGATTCACTGATCTGGAAATCTTGGGTGATGGAAAAATCCAGAAAAACAATGCATTGCTGCAGGATGTGTTTTCCAGGCTTTGTTTGTTGCAAATAAATTTTGCAAAGTACCGTGCACTCACCTTTTCTCCTGGCTCTCCAACAGGCCCATGAGGACCCGGCTTTCCTCTGTCCCCCTACAAGATAAAAGCATTAGCCACAAGCATCAAGATATTTGGGACTGTTCCGTTTCTGGCAGAGCAGAATCCAGCAGATGCTTTTTAGTGTACGCTGTCATCATAGAAATCACAATAGTCATGATCATAATGTGCAAACAATCACCTGCCATATGACGTGTGAGGTGTTGATGCATGCCGCGTTAGCGCGTTAGTAACCCAAATGAAGAAATAAATACAACGACAATGCTTTAAGTTACCAAATCGTACTCACTCTGTGTCCCTTGTCTCCTGGGAGACCTGGCAGGCCGTCGAAACCCCTGTCACCCTGAAAAGTAACAGAGAAGCAAGTGCATTAAACCCTGAAACACACACATGCGGTAATGTGTAAACATTTGCAGAATTGTTCTGAAAGTCTCCTCTGGCAGAGCCTCCCATCTGCTCTGAGTACGTGTTGGGGAGAGGGAGTTTTCAGATTAGCTGTCGGTCTGCTAAAATGCTGCTTTGACTGATAAAGACTCTGCTGTTCTGTCAGACCCGGCATCAAGGGAACCTGATTTATTTGCTAAGCTCTTCCTGCAGCACTAGTATTGTAAATATTGAGTTACCTTGACGCTTACACTTGAAAGTAGGGATAGTTTGTTATCGTACAGGACCTTGCCGCCTAAACACGTGTGGTTATGTCGTGTTGATGGAAACAGGAAATTGAATTCATGGAAACTCAACACCAAACCTGAGCAATATGGTCTAAAAACTGGCAATGTGGCATTCACACAGCTTTGAACCTCAACTAATATCCAAATAAGCAGTAAGTAAGACCTTACCTTAGATCCTGTTTCTCCTGGAGCTCCACGGCCTCCGTCACCTCCCGCACGCCCCTATAAGATACACAATCCAATTATGTTTTGCTTTACAGTACTATATGGTATACTGTATATTTATATATTATAGTATGCTTTTAACACAATATGCAGATACATTTTCAGTGTGGAAACATATTTTAAATATCACACCCTCTTTCCTGGCTTTCCAGTAGTTCCTAGAGGGCCTTGCAACCCATGCGATCCCTATATAAGAAAGGAAGAGAAGAAGACAAATGGAAAGATGTGTCACAAAAAAAAGGCAGGAGGACAAAAGGAAATTAATAGTGTGGAAAAAGCTAGTATTGTGGTAAAAATAATGTCTGGTCTTACGGAAGGGCCACTTTCTCCGCTGTCCCCTTTGAGCCCAGTGGGACCTGGTACTCCCTGCAAAATAAAAACAAGCATTCATTTAAGCACGGCATAACGCACAGGAGCAATTCAGCTCTTCACTCAGATTCAGCACCGAAAAACAGAAGATACAAATAAACTGAGAACAACATTTTCTTAAATCTGTATTATGTTTACTTTTGCAACCCTGCAATGATTTCACAAGCAATGTGAACATACTGAGCATGCATAAAGATGAGTTTGGGGTGGGAGGGAGAGAGTAGAGCTTGTGCCTGGTCAGGCAGAATGTGAAGTTGAGGTTAAAGGTCGCAGGAGCCCTTGAGATATGTTGCAAATTTGGTCAAGGTCAGAGTGCCTTACCAGTGGGCCTGGTCGCCCTGCTAGACCCAGTGGACCTGGAGGTCCCTTCAGTGACAGCTGGAAGAAAAAAATAACTGGGTGGTTTATGTACCTTTGACTTTTATTATGCAATGAATTGGTCTTCATACAGCATGAAATGACAACAGTCACTGGTGTTACGATATAGCATGATGACGCCAACGTGCGTGTTTCTGGGAAGTGTACCTTGGTCTGTTGCAGTATAGCCTGTGCTTGTGCCTCCATGGGAGACACCACTGGTCCCTTCTGGGAATCACCGCCATACTGGAACTGGAGGTAATGGGAAAAGAGGAATCAGTTGCCACTGCAGGATTCCCTAAATGTAAATGAAGTTCAATCACACAGCCCCCCCTTGTGGTCGTGCCACCACACCACATTGGGAATATGGTGTGCTCTGTGTGCATGTTTGTAATGTGTGTGTGAGCATGCGTGAGTGCACTGTAAGATATTACTGGTAGCATCAACAGGGTTCCTGGAGGACCTGGAATCCCATCAACCCCAGCAAGACCAGGACGTCCTTGGGGACCCTGAAAAGGAAGGTCGGGGAAAGGGATAAACGTCGGCTACTGTGCGGGGGTGTATGTGTGTGTGTCTGTATTTGTGTGTGTGTGAGCGAGAGAGAGAAATAGAGAGGCTCTAAGTGGTGAGAAAAACAGCTCAGCAATCGAATCAAACAACCGTTGCACCGTTTCCATAGGGCATGTTACACAAACACACACACACACACACACATCCTTATCTTCTGTTTACACATTGTAAATATCTATTTTAACAAGCCATTTAATGCAGCATTGAGTCATTACAGTTGTGTTCATCAGATTACTGTTAGTCATCTGATAAGTATTCAAATTGGTAAAATACATTCCTCTACTGACAGAACATTTTTATGGATCAAGTGTCATTTTCTTGGTACTGCCTGTTGTCAAATAACTGACACTTGTTTCTAGGAACAAGTGAAGCAGAAGTGGTTCAAATAATATGTTTAATTATCTTGTCTCATTGGTAAACCTTTTTGTTTGGCTTTAAGAACGTATATATAATCTCAAAAATTCATAAAAGTCTAGTAAACCATGCGGCAGACTAATGATATTCTAACTGAAGCATTGAATATTTACAGGATGTTTAATATGTTTTACATAAATCATTAAATGTATGCGCTAATTTATATGTATTAATCACTGGTGGACAGACGTAAGTGTGTTAAACAGTGTCTGCGTGTTCTATTGTGATGAATAATGGATAAATACACTTATTCGAGCAACACACACCAAAAGAAAATCAGGTCACACGTGTGAGTCAACATCAGTCCCTGAAGCCAGAATGTTCAGTTCAGGACTGGACATGTTTCAGTGTGAGGTCACAGTTGAACCCACAGGTCTGTCCCACAGGTGAAAGGGTCAAACTGGAGTGAAACTAAGCCAATGGGTCCAGGTGTAAGCCACACTCACCAATTCACCAGGATCTCCCCATGGTCCTGGAGGGCCTGTTGGTCCAGCTGGGCCAGTGAGGCCCTGTGAAGGAAACAATCACAGCACTCAAACAAACATTGAAGAAGATTGTGGCTTAGTTTTCCAAAAATGACACTCTTCTACATACTATTCCAACCCCCCAAATGCTTGACAATAACCCCTTTTTATTTTTTTATGTAGTTTTCTTCTTCTTCTTTATGTAGTTTTTGAATCAAATCAATCACCTCATCATGTGTTTATAGACATAGTCTTTCGCAAAGTGCCATGTTGCATTGCGTTACAGTGCAGGGGTGTATTTGTATTGTGGTCACCCCTGAAAACCCTTGTTTCCTATTCCGAAAACACCACATCCTGATGGCTAGAATCCAAAATTCTCTACATTTTGCAGCACATCTGGATAGTTCCTGCTTCTAACATTTTGCCACATCCTGTACAATCACAGAGACATGTTTTTTTTATCTGTGTTCAGGCTGAATAGGCTTACCTGTGGCCCTGGTAGACCTGGGGGTCCTTCCACTAATGTACCCTAGACACAAGCACAGATGGAATGAAATGTACATTAGGAGAGCATAAACTCATTCCCATGCTCGTGACTAAAGCTACTAAGGCTATGCATGAAATGTCAGTTGAAGCTCACCGGCTCAATAATAGCTGGCTCTCCCTTCTGGCCCTTCTCTGCTCTGAGGCTAACCTGAGGAAGAGAAATAGGTGAATAGATTGTTGGATTGCTAGAAATCACTTGACACAGGCAATTGAAGACGTGACCTCTCACTTGATGCGTGAGATTTACCTCTCCATCCCACGTCTCTGCACTTTCCCGCTCCGCAAATTCAAAGCCGTCGTCATATACCTCGTACTCTTCGTACTCTGACTCCGTGTCATTCTTGTAATCTTCATACTCGAGAACCTGTTAAGGAATGAAAAAAAAAAAAAACTTTCAGGTGAAGCGAATACCAAAACAAGCTCTCCGTGTGTTTGTGCTGAGGTGAAGGCATGTCTTGCGTTTGCGTTTAACCTACCGCGTATTCATTAACAATCGGGCCATCTGTTACCGTGGAAACTGAGGGATCGTCGTAGAGGTCTCCGTAAAGGTCCTCTCCATGCTCCTCTATAACTGGCTTCTTCACTGGCCTGTCCTCCTGCAGGCCGTCACACGGGCTCAAATTAGTCATAGCAAAAGATGAACCAGGGGACAATGAGCTCTTCTCATTAGCTAGCGCCGAGCACTTCCAAGTAAAGGGACATTTTGTAATGCATAGTATAAATGTTTGCAAAACAGGTGGATTTTACAGGAGTGAGTTGATTTTCCGGGATACAGGTGTGCAGTTAATTATAATGCTTGAGCGTAATTAGCTGATGGACTACATCAGATACTTGAGGCAGCATGGCAACAGCTACAGAAACAGCATGAGTTTGACAAATTAGGTTACTTAGCAAATTAGCTAATAATAAACATGAAGGAGACATACACAAACAATCCTTGTTTGGTGCAGTGGTAAGTTAAAATTGATTGGATAAAAAAAATTAAAAAAAAGATGATATACAGTTGTGGTTTATTCATAATTTCAAAAATGTAGGCATATATTCACATTGAATGAACTGTCAACCCAATACTCATTCTGTCTGTTTGCATACAGGAAGATATATAGTCAACTGTATGCACCATGCATACCATGCATTTACCTTTGGTATATGTAGTATGCATGTACTACAGCATTTTCTACAAAAAGCACACACGCAGGCACACGTCATACAGTGAGATCATCAAACATTTCTCATTTAGGATGCGTTCTTCAAGTTTTTTTGGAAGGGATGTAGTAGAGGTGATGATTAGGATGGTGCTGATTAGTGGTGGTGGTAAGCAATTGGAGAGGGAAGAGGTGCTCACTATGGTTAGGAGGTATTAGGACGTGATCGGTTAGAACTGCAAATGGCAGGAGGGGGGTTGGGGTGGAGGGCATCTACAAATAAACGTGTCTACCTCCTCAGTGACCTTTGATTCAGGCAAAGTGCTGGGCACCACAGTGGGGGCCTCAGCTGTGGAGTCAGGTTCATGTGTGGGCATCTCCATGAGGGTCTCGTCGAGCACTTCAGTGGGGATTTCTGGCAAATCTGTTGGCTGAAAAGGTCCTTGGGATAGATACTCAGGCACTGTTGTGGACACTCTGAGGAAGCCATCCTCGAGACCCTCCTCTTCATGTTTTTTCTTTCTGGATCTCTTCTTGCCCTTGCCTTTGCCTTTGCCCTTGCCTTTGCCTTTGCGTTTGCCTTTAGAGCCCTTGTCCCTCTTCTTTTTGCCTTTCCTGTCCTTTTTGGAGTGCTCCTTTGGTTCATCAGGCTGGTCACTTTGCTTTAGGAAATCAGACCTGAGTTGGGAGTTCTTTTATGAAAAAGGGAATGCAAGTTGAGAGACCAGGTGGAGGATGGAGAAAAACAAAAAAAACAGCTGCTGTGAATGAAAATACAATGAGGGAAACAGTAAGGGACAGTAAAGTGATGCATACTGGTCCTGTGACAACCTTATAGAGTCAAACACCCACTGGGATTCCCATTTAGCTGGCAAAAACCTAAAGCAAATATGAAATGGGAAGGGACAAACAAGTGTAGAGTTGTTTCCTCTCAATGCAATGCAGAAGACATATTTGCTTTAGTTGTCAGGGGTCACCCTGTCTACGATCCTAAAGAGGTGCTAATTCTTAGTGTGCTCTAGCAAGTGAGCAAACATGGTTGCGTCATCCTCCAGAGCAATGTCCATTGAACGTCAGTGGTGTAAATGGCCTGAAAATGTTTCTAAAATGTCCGTGAAAGACATCAGTGACGTGATTTAGATCCACTTGTAAACAAGGTCAGTGTGTAACGGAGAATGATAGGAAGTAGGTCAGTGGGGTGACAGATGTTGACATGTTCTGGATTCAGAGCTCATTGCTCAGCTGTCGTTCTTAAAAGCCAGCTGGATGACTATCGACATGGCCTCACGTTACCATTAAAGAGCCGTCTCTGGGGCATAATCAATGACCAGGCGCACACATATGCGCGAGGACACAAAGGCAGTCACGTGAGTTTGCACGCATGAGAGTGTATGCATGTTGCTAAAACTGTGTATTCCTTGAAGCCCATGCAGCCACACACACAATTACATCTCTTTGCCTCCATTCCTCTGGCTGCCTCCGTCCTCCCTTATCTCTATCTTTCACACACCACCAAAGAAACCACACAGTAATTCATATCAATGATTGATTCAGTTTTTAATGCACGCCTTGAGGAGGGGAAGAGCTATTATATCATGTTTGAGTTATAGCCACCTGGCTCTACACTGTGTGTGCGTGTGTGTGTGTGTGTGTGTGTGTGTGTGAGAGCACCTGATCTTAAGAATGCTCCACTGCTGGCTGAATTTAAAAGAAGACACTTATTGTTTGACGGATAGCCTGTTCTATCTTAATCGCTCAAGTCTCTTTTCGCAAACACTCAGTCATTTGCACTGTACTCAGACCTCTTCTTGGCTGGGGCTGTTGGCCGCTTGTAAATCCTATCTTAGGGACACATAGCTCTATTGATGGACATGCTTGAGCTCTTTTTACTGGTTGGCTGTGAAGCAAGGGCTTCTGCAAGTCCACTTTAGCTCATCATATTTCTTAAAACGTATTATATAACACAGGGCCTCAAAGGAAATGTGGAAAACACAATGAAACAATAGAATGAATTGAGAGATCCGGACCTTTGTGTCTGCAAGCAATTAAGGTGACCTGAAGCTATACCCCACTCTATCAGCTGTCTGTAGAACTGTTCTAGTAGGCGTTGCCTCCTGTTGGTGGCAGTACTGACCTCCTGCAGGACCAGGGATTTGCTGTTGTAGGGCAAAGCAGAGTCACAGTCTGGTATGTAGTTTCCACAGTAGTTAGCAGCAGCCTGCGGGTCCTCCAGGATGAGTAGTTGCTGAATATCTCCCTGAAATAAACCAGAAAGCAGACAGAAATGATAGGCAAGCGTAGTACATAATGGCAGGCAGGGGAGTCATCTCAATGGAGCACTGACAGAAACATACAGCCGCTGCTATACAGCACAGTGACGAGATATTTCATGGACCAGAAGACTGAACGTGTGACACTAACGACACTATGAGAACAACAAAACTGTCCGCATACCTAGATGTAAAGCAAATTATAATACAGTAGCATCATCACACTGTCAGTACTGGTGCAATCGCTACTGACTATTGCTTTTTTGTGTGTTCCCATAAGTCCAGGAGGGGCTTGATTGTGTACACAAAACAGTCAAATAGCTCTCTCACCCCCCTGTCAGGACCTTTCACTTCCCATCCCGCCCCAGAGGCGTAGCCAGTGTTTATAAAATAACATGCACAGAGACTGCACTGCTGGGCCCTGCAGCTCTGAGCCCAGAGCCTCTGTTAGCTTTAATGGCCTTACACTCATCCCAGCATCACTCTAGTCTTCTGTACACATTACATTATTACATAATGCTTTGTAGTGCTGAGATAACTAGTCGATTAATTCTCAATTGATGTATTAAAGCACAACATTGTCAAGTAAAATACCAAACACTGTGGTTTACAAATGCTTTTCTCAATTATGTATTACTAGAAAATAAGTATTAAGACAGCACTATTTATAAAACAAGTTAGGCTCAAACACACGGGCTTTTTTCAATATTTTGATATTTTATAAGTTAAATATAAATAAATAAAGTAGTATATTACTATATATATAAAGTATATTCAACCGATCATTTGATAGTGAAAATCCCTGTACCTGCAGTGCTAATTCTCTGAGACGCAAGTCAGGAAGTAATTCAATAAAAACAAAATGCAGGCGGCCCCTTGGCACGATGTTTGACAACGTTTAGATGACATTAACGATAAGAATCTATGTAACTGACAGGCCATTGCAAACATATTGCCTGGTGAAATGTTATCCAGGGACAGCTGGGCAGTCATTTGCAATAAATCAAGTCAGATTAACTGCTTGATGTTGTGGTAATTATAGTCCCATTGTAATCTCTTTAATAAAGCTTAAGTGGCCAGAGGTGAAATAAATGAAAACATATTGCTTCTCCGTTACCGGCCACTAGCTCATACATCTTCTAATACAGCGCACGCCTTATTATCAGCAATAGAAGTCTACGCAAAGTCTGGATCACCGTATAGAAAACTGTAAACATAGGAATGACCGTGGACATTATGCTTTAGTTTATGACATCAAACATCATTTTTTCTTCCTGTTATAGCCACAAGCCAGCGTCAACCAAAAGGAAATTATTGCACTCTGAGGTGAGAGACAGATAGAAGGAGTGAGAGAGAAAGGCAACGGGGATAGTTAATCCAATCTCAATTTGAGATCAAAGGCAACACTTTCACAGAGACGTTTTCCTGTTTTTCTTGCCTAGCAGGGGCTCTCTCCTGTTTTGCTGTTGGCAAAGGTTCGTCGGTGTTTCAGAGAGTGACCCCTCTGCTTTCCCCTGCTGTCTGCAATAACGTGGGTGGTGCCAGCTAGCCAACAGTCATACTGATTAACGAGACCTTATATGAGGTACTGTCCTCTCAGTTGTGTCTTAGTCAGATCTCGATCTCTTAAAAAGTAACGTATGCTCTTGCGCGAGTCACGATCTAGTGTGGGTGAAGAAGGAGCAACTAGCTCGCTGTAATAAAACAGAATTTTCCAAACTTCTCATGACTAACCTAACATCTGACCACAATCAGACATGAGTAATTACCGGATATGACGACTTGAACAGACCTTGTGTGCTAAAATAATGGGATTGCAAAATCTTCAAATAAAGCTGCCCTTGAATGATATGCGTAACAGATCTTGGCTTCGACGTGCATGTAACAGTGTGACAAAAACATCTAATTTCCAGTACTAATCGAGATGGAAAGGATCTGAATTTCCCAACAAATAAACGCTGGTCTGGATCTTATCTAAGCAGTCAGCGTGTTGGAGGCACATACAAAGGGCACGCAGCTGCCAAGGAGCACAACCAGACTTGCGGACAGCTTGAGGTTTGCAAATGTGTTGAGTCTGAACACCGAACTTGTGTAGTCATTTGTAGTGCAATCTGGAAGCAATAGAGACATTAGTGGCTGACCACGGTCCCCATACTCCCACGCTGAGCTCCCATGCTGGGAGAACTGGGCCAGAACACCAGCCTCCTCCCCGGAACCAGGGCCTGGGAACAGAGGCCCAGAGGTCAGCCTGCGTTCTCTCCTCCCCTGGTACCAGCCTCGCCCGGGATGTACACGGATGCTTAGATATGCACAGCCAGACATACAGAGCTGTCAGTGCACACACTGAAACTCATATTTACCATCACACGTATCAATGAAAAATCTGAAACAGATGGCTCATTTGAGGATTTTTCACTTCCTCCACAGAAAGCAAGATATTAAGAATAAATTTTAGTGCAAACTTTGATCGACATGAAAACAATAACCACAATGGATTGGACTAAAGGATGGAACTGAGGGCTTTTTAAGTCATCACCACAAATAATGATCATATATCTCTCTATGCATACGATGATGAATAAGGACATGGGAGTGTTTTTGGAGCAAGGCCAAAAAATGAAACAAGCTCTATTGCTTCTGAAAAGGGAAATTTATCGAGCCCACGAGGAGACGCATTTCTTAACTGAAGTGGGAAGGGAAGGAAGGGAGTTGAGAGTAACTTATAGCATGGGAGGGGCAGCTGAGGTTAAGTGAGGTCATAGGGAAGGGAAGGTTTGGAAAGTAGTTCTTGACTACACACGCAAAACCCAAAAGCAGTAGGTGTTTACTTGTCAGGACCATGGACATCTGGTTTTCCCCTGGTGAAAGTGAGGAAGGCTGTGGTTTCTGTCTATTAGGCAAATAGGGAGTAATAACAACCCTCCCTCGCTACTCTCTTAAAGTTGAATAGTATGTTACCCGTTGCAAACTGTGAGGTGTTCTCTAGACACTGAGGGGACAGAGAAACTTGACTGTGCCTCATGCCTCTGTCTGTCTTTCCTTTTCTTTCTTGCTCCTTTGCTAAGCAGACAGACCCCTCAGGGCATGGCAGGGGAAGGGGCTTGAGCTGATCTCTATGTCATGCTGTGGGCAAGAGATGTAGACTGGAGCCTCACTGGGAATGACAATGGAGCAAGGCTTGCATATTGTCATGGGAAGCACAGAGAATGACTCATGACGATAAAGGTTACTGCTGGGAAAACGAGTTGAGCTTAGTTTTGAAGCGTCTTGCTCCTCTATGTTTTCCCAGCATATTGATACACATCAGGAAACATTTTCTAATGCCCTCAACTGAAGAAGTGTACTTCAACTTCAAAAATGTTCATATTATTTTATTTTTCTGGTAGACGCAATTTGGAATGAATTAAGCAGTAACTAAATCAGTGATACACTTCTCCTGCTGAGTGCTAAACAAAAAGGAAAGTGTACAAGAACAAGAAGCAGGTATTTTTTTTTCTGCAAGAGGATGACCATCACAAGACATTACCGAACAACACACATTCACAGTCAAGCATGTTTCTAATGTCCAAATGCACAGCTGGCCGACAGTAATATACCGACAAGTCAAAAAAGCAAAGAGAATTTGTAATTTCTTGGCTTGATGAGGCTGGGCATGTCTGAACAGCCTTTTCCCCCCCCCCCCCCCCTTTGCTTTGTTCTAGCAGCACTTGATTGACAGGAGACCCCTGTCACCCCATAGCCCCTTGAACCGTGATTTTCACTTTTAAATCTTTTCTTTAGTAGCTTTAAAGGTCGTAAATTCAACTCATATTCAGCTTATTCCACCACTTTCCAGACACAAATATATATTGTATCATACTATAAAGATCATAAACAATATGATGTCCTGTATATGGTAATGCATTCATGTCTCCTGTGATTAAACCTATACCTAATAACACAAAGTCCACATGATACTGACCCTCATATATTGCCTTCTGTTTACCTCAATGCACAAATGCACAAGAAAACACACATGCTGGCAACGGTATTCTCCAGTACATGGTCTGTGTTCAAATTTGTTGATCCTCTTCGTAACTAACAACAATAAAGGAACATTTAAAAGTATGACAGCAAAGTAAATCGCTTGCTTTCAGAGGCTCCCATGCTTAAATAATGTCCTACCTCAAATACATCTTTGTCCAGCAGCCGTGTCCCAAACACAGTGACACCCGCTGTGCTGACTACAGCGTTGTCCCCTCGCAGCAGATCCAGGGTCTCTTTCCACTGACAGTCCAGGTAGAGGGTCACAGACTTGCCCTGCACACTGTAGGCTATCCTGTGCCATCTGAAACAACACAGATATTTTGTCTGTTGCCCCGCAGAATCAGTGATGCAAAGAGCTGTTTCACACCTCTTTCAAGTCAAGCAATTCAGAAATGCCTTTGAGCCTGAGAGTGTGAAGGATTGATTTCCTTAACTCCTATGATCAAGTCAAATCACTGATGCAAGTGCTTCACAACCATCTTATTCCCTTAGGATCAATGTCAAGCACATGAAGTGAGCTTTATCAATCAGCCCTGTCGGGAAAGTTATACATGAACAGTTAATATAAATTACACAGTGCTGGTAAACCTGATCTATTGAACACACAACATACAATGTGTAGTCAAATCAACAGAAAGGCACATGTGTCATTGATATCTGTTCTAATGGAGACGTCATAGGCCCTCAAACTACCCACTTTCCATCAGCCAGGTTGATCTTTTTGAAGATGGGATACATTTCTGGTGTGGGCTGCCCATGCTGGTCCTCATACAGGAAGACGGGTGAACGGCCCACTTCCAGGCCCAGCTGCTGCACCCCCTGGTCATCATACACTGAAAGCAGGAAGAACTGGGAGCCCATTTTAGCTCGCACTGTAGCCATCACGGAGAAATTCTCAGGAAATATGGTTGAATCTGGGAAGGAGAGGAGAGGAGCTGTTAGAGAACAGCAGGGAGCCGGTATTATATAACATGCAAGGCACCACCCACTGCCAGTGAGACCTGAAGATAATAATGATGAAAAATATTGTCCATGAAAGCAGTGAGTACCCACGAGGAGGGGTAAAAGGGAGTTCAAAGTCAGATCTCTGAATGATTTACTGAGGGAAGAAACACTCTCAAAAGTGACACATTTCAGGGCTTCTTTCCCCATCATTAGACATCTTCATTGGAAACATAAGTTCACTACCAGGGAAAAGCTGTTTGGTTGGAGCACTGAGCTGAATCTTTTTGTCTATCTTGTAGGCCAGGTCCGGCTCCTCAAAGCCCCTCCTGCTGGTGCAGAGACCAGTCTCCAGAGACACCCCCTCCATGTTCTCTGACAGCTCCAGCACTTGCAGAACATCAATGGGATCAGCTGGGAATGGAAAAATAAGAAGCAATTTACACATTTATATCGAGCAGATAGAAGAAACATGGTGGTGCGTTTTATTTCACGCTCACAGACTGTTGCTAATTATATCTCTTGAAATAAGATATTGATTCTTTTAAAAAAAGCGGATGTCCTGCTTTCTTATTATTGCTGTTTCTAGCATTGTGTGAAAAACTATAAAAATGACTTATGATAGGGTGGAACTTGTGGCAGACCGTGGCAGCATGTTTTTAGTTATGTCAGTGTAACACTTAATCTCTGCCAGTGTGACAGCACTTTGTTGTCTGGCTCAGTTAAGTGCTGGTTGTTACCGAGCTGAAGAGCAGGGTTTAGTGTGGCTGGAGGCTTCCTGCTTCCTAGGAGTCGGAAGAGACGGGCTCCTCTGAGATGTGGCGGCAGGTGGCCAGGCTTCTTGTGTGGGTGTTATTATAGGATAGGGGTGGTACACAGTCTAGCCCATAATCCTACTGCAGCACACCTGACAGCTGACACCTGCACCAGTGAGCAACAATATGTCCACATCGCATTCATCACAATTTCAACACTTCACTGGCACAAATAAGCACATCAGTGATTCATATATTCTCTCTGCTAAAACATCTGTTCTGACAAATCAGCTAGTTCTGTATTGAACCTTCAAATGCTTATTTTCCTGAAGAAAAAAATAATTAAAATTCTGCCAATATTGTTTTTTTATTTGTTCTCCATGAAATCCCCTTTGTTTCAGGTGGTTTCCAAAAGTGCATCTAAACATCTGGAAACAAGTCAGGATAAGGCCAATTGGTGCAATACTATCAAGAGATGGTATTCTCATTAAAACTCTTGAAACAAGTTGACTTTAATAACAAACAGGAGAACGGCTCTTATGATTTGTTAAGATTGGGGATTTATTTGATGAACAAATGCCTCCGTAGATATGCAGTTTCTCCCAGTGTTGGTCCTCTCATTACAGTGAGCCTGAGCTTTATTTGCAGTCATGTTATCAGATGTTCTCTTGATAAAGTGCTGCCGTGAGCATGAGCCAGGATCAGAGTTTTTGGCGCTGCCAGACTCCCACCAGCTGCTAGTGAGAGCCGTTTCAGGGCAACTCAGCACTTAGCATTCCAGGCATCTGAAAAGAGGATCCTAAACCCAAATTGCCTCCTGTAGCTCTTGCTGCTCATACAGAGCTGGCCTTTTATTCTCCTTGTTAATTAAACATGTGGAGAGGGTATACCGATGCCCAGACATTGCTTGCAGAAAAACACCACGTTACATTTTATGGCATTATTTATTTGCATAGCAGAGGCCATTTATTGCAAGCAGCTTTGAGAGCCCAGTCCCCTAGCATGGCAACAGGGTTGTAAATAGATTAAGCTGTGAATTACAGCCAGGCTCCAACAATAGAAAACATTAGGTACAGATCTAAAGGTATTTAAGACCTTTAAGGCTTGAATTTTGAATTTATATAAAGAAGCAGTGTAAATTAAATAATTACAGAAGTTGCTGGCTTCTAACAACAGAAACCTCAGGCAGTTATATGTGCGAGTGGCACCAGTAACCCAGCCACACACAGTCTTTTGGGATCATTTTCAAATCTGCTCTAGCCATTGTGACAGCGAACAAAGACCTAAATGTCAAGGAATAAGGTATTGACTTTAAAAGGTCACAAACAAGTCACCCACACTTAAATCAAGACACTGGCATTGTTTCTGACTTCCCATTCTCGCATTCACATGAAGGCTTTTTTGTCTTTTTGCCCTGATGAAATAAAATAAATTGACAATTCTGGTTAAGTTTGCAAATAAAGTCAAAAGGCTAGCTGCATCCTTGATTGCCCTGATCAGACTGCCACTTCAGAGGCAAAGAACAAAGACCCGCCCTCTCTTTTATTCTTGTAGCTAAAAGCTGAAAGATGCTTTATTCAATTTACAGAGCATTAATACAGCAGCAAACAACTATTTGCTATATGAAAATGTAGTGGAGTAATGTCTACCTGAGCAGAGAATGAGGTCTCACTCCCTCTGTGTGTGTTGTAATCCGAGCTTTTCTGTGCTGTATTTACATATAGCCGGGTCGGCCTCACATGTTTGTGCATGTTTGTGCCCCACTGACTAGCTCACGGATGCTGCTCTGCACGGCCTCATACGGCAGTTACAGCTGATGGTTGTTGTGGAACATGGAACACATCCTCTGGTTCCCCGTCTTTTGCCGTTGTTTGCACTGTTACCGCCGTTAGCACTTGTTAGCAGCCGCGAGCCGTCGCTATGTTGAGAGCTGCTGAGAGGCAGTAGAAATGTTCCCAATCTCATATATAGCACCTTTAAATACATATCTGCCTTTCTTTCAAAGCACAGCAGTTTACTTAGCATGTTACGTCATGTCTGGGTCCTAGTCTTTGATATTTATATTTAACTCCAAATGAGCTCTTTGGAGCTCTGTTGTGGCCTTCACTCCAAATCAATTTCCTTTGGGATAGCAAAGTCTTAAGTTGGTGTTTTAGTCAAAGGTCAGAATCCAGTAAACAAATCTCTCCCACAGTAAATATCTATTTTGTTCTTTCTCTATCTCTCATACATACTCATGCACTGGGAGAGAGGTCATAAGGCAGGGATGTTTGGAACAGGCTGAATAGTTCTAAATTGAAGCAGCATGGGTCTAATTATACAGGATCCTTGGGTTTCTGTCTGGAGCAGCACCTGTCAAAATGGTCTAAAAACAATTTGATTAATTTCAAGTAATCCAAAGATGAGATGTGAGTGCAACCCATGAACCATATAAAGTACATTTCTGCCTCAACCGCTATGAGATTTAAAAATATCCATTGCCCTGTTGTTCCAGCTACGGTCTGTCAGGAGACTGTTGACCTCTTACCCTCTCAAGACAACAGAGAACAGTCAAGATGTGCAACAAGGCCAAAGGGAGAAATCTGAGACAAGCAGCAGAACTTCCTCCAAAAAAAAAAGAAACCGCATTCACAATGATCTGTCAGTCAAACATGCAGGGAATAATAGGCATCCCACATCCAAGTGTGCAAAATAAACTGTTGTGAAGAAAGTTTAGGAAGCTGATTCAAAGAACGTGGGAAAAACTTGTGCTGGACTTTAGAGGATGCAAGCAACAACATCTGCTGCGAGCAACGACATCAAAAGCTTGTTGAATTCATGCATGACCCACATAGAATACAAACAAGTTCCTGTGGAGTATCCTGTATTTCACCATATCAATACCACCACCGGTGATTCTGCAGTCAAGAGCAAAACCCCAAGCATGTGGCAGGCGGCCATATAAAGTCTGGATCCATGAAGCAATCAATAAAAGAAAGTTATCTATTCCTTGCTTTGGATCCATTTGTGTCACCTTAAGTTGAGCCAATGCTTGCAGCGTTACCTATCCTGCAGCGCTGACTGTCTGAGCAGGCTTTGCTTGCATCTCATTAGGCTTTGTAGTAGTCGTGTCCTTACAGGACCTCACCTGTCAAATGATGTTACTGCTAAAGAAGCGAGAGGCTGAGTGTAAATTAGATCAACACTCTGGTATGGCCACTGACAGAACCTGCGATCTTGATGGTTATTCTGTCGGCCTGGGCAGCGCGGTACCCCCACCACTCAAAGATATGGCTCCACGTGTTTGATATAGCATCGTAGAATCTCTCAGGACTAATGAGTCAGAGTGTTTTGCAATCACACCAAAAGGTCAGAGTACATGGGAACTGGGAAGGAGCTTGAAATATCCAGCAATTTCACCGACATCTGGCATTTCTGCCTTTTTTTTTTTCTTGTACTTTTTTCAATGAGACAACCGTCTCTGTCCAGCAACAGAGCTGTCCACAGTCTTCCTGACAGAAAAAGAGCTAAACACTCCACCTCACAGATTATGCTCTATGCCCCGGAAAATGCCACCAAACAGTCTCCATCTGTGTATCTTCTCTGGCTTTTGTGACACTTGACACAGTCTCTCCGTGCCCAGCGGTCATACAACTCAGCACCAATTAGGTCATACATGGACATAATGTGTGCTCTGTGTTTCTAAAGCAAATGTCTCTGAAGACATTCTTTATGACTCACACCACCTACACTCCCAGCTCAGCCTGAAAAGACCCCTCGCACACACACAGAATACCACTCTGTCAGAAACGATTGCGCCTGGAAACTGGGGAATTTTAACGAGAAATGAAGCCAAAATGAATCTGGGTAATGACTGTCTTCCATAGCATCTTGGACCACACCCTGAGATGAGGGGAGGAAAAGCAGCTTTCCTTCTGAAATACCAAAGAACATATTGACGAGGCATTTCTTCATAAAACGTAAAAGCAACAAGTTGCAACACACATATGGTGATTAAATAATGAAAAATCTGAGACAGATCCAGTGGAAGTGGTTGAATAAATCAAGACACAGTTTCTCTCAGGCTCCATGAAGAACAGCCTTAATCTAATTAGCAGTGGGTGTGACCTTTCGTCTGGGTCACCGCTGTGTGTGGACAAGAGCACTGTGAGGTGCAGGAGAGCTAATACACGCTATGAACAAATGTAGCACATGAACAGACAAATAAGATTGATGAATAAGATTGCTTGCACTGAAATTCACATAGTTTGACCTGCACATGCTGTTTATATGCAGCTCTATTATAACACCCACAGAAGGGGGAAAAACAGCACTTTGGGCCTCTAACCTAGTCAAGATGAATCACTCTATTATTTTAGCTGTCAAACACTTTGCTCTTTTCCTTGTAAAAAAAGAGGTTATTGAAACAAAGAAGAGCGTATTGAAGCATCGATGACAAATGTAAATTTACTGTAACATAAGGACATTTGTTGGGCTGGAAGTATGCAAACTGAGAGGCAGTGATATCGCACTGAACGTGCTTTGTGGTTGGGTCTGCTTTGAGTTATCGCAGAGAGTTTCGGAGCAAGTCAAGTCAGCGGTTGTATAGACGACTGCTGGGAACGGCTTTAAACATATTCTGAGGGGTTATGAAGTCATGAATATTATTAAGAGACAATGACAGCGATGATGGAAGTGACCAACAGTCAGTGCCTAGCATTGAGTCTTTAATTCATTTTATTTTATGTATATATACATATATATATGTATATATATGTGTATATTTATATATATATATATTGCCTTGCCTTGTAGCTCTTCCTATATATATATATGCATATGAAATGCCCGCTGAATATGGGTCAGTGTCTTGTTACTTTTGGTGTTGAAGCTGCAAGATTCTGGTGGCATGTGGTTACACATTTCCTTCCAAATCACATCAGCACCACATTCTTGAATCTCCACAGTTTGTTCTCGTCATGTTTGTTCACAGCGTGATGGGCCGACAGGCCAAAAGCAGCTTGGCCCATAGAGAAAACACCTGCCCCTCAAAGCCCATAACTGGACAGGCCCTCCACAGACACATTTGTACTTCTATACTTGTGAAGATGTTCTTTTTACTGCTCTGACAACAGCAAATCCATTCCCTAACCATAATTTCCACTGCATGATAACCACCGACCCTTAACCTAGCCTGACACCATTTCCACTAAACTCACTTTAAGAGGTGGGGGTTTAAAATGACCTGATCATTTCTCATCTTTTTATCTTTCTGAGGATATCAGGTCCTCATAAATATGCAACATAACACACCACCCCAACAAATACAAACACAAGTGCGCTCACAGAATTTCGAATGTACATTTGCATACATACCTCAGGCACAGAGGATTAACATGCAAGCGTACACATGACCAGGCCCATTCAAGTTTCAGCCCCAAGCTGTCATTTGGTCTCTCAGACATCATAACATTGAGGCAGCTATTATGATGTGTAACCCCAGAGCTGGCAAAAATCAAAGAATAACACTAAATGCTACACACACACAACCTTGTGTCAGACAGGTATATACACATGCTCCTTTAGAAGTTATGATCCTTGTACTTCTGAGGGACGTTTTAAAGAAATTCTTAACAAGTTGTGGGCAGCTTAGTGTCTAAAGGACACTTGGCAGGTTCAGAGAAGTTGAAAAATGAGCTAGGTCCGGATGTCACTGAGGGTAGCATCTTGTTTCAGAGACTCTACAGATGGCTTTGGAGGGAAAGCTTTACTACTGTGGCCTCCACTAAAATGTGCATGTAGGTCACAGTAGTGCATGTGATGGATGGCTATTATAAAACTGTTCTGAGGCCCATAAAGTGGGATAAAGAGGCAGATGACATGTAAGTAGACACTGCAAAGAAGGCAGCCCCCTCTGATGTCTGCTCATTGCAATTCTACAAGGAGCATCTTCAACTAGTCCCACAGAAAGCTTCTTGAATCATCCAGTGATCAGAAACTCAGAGCCATAGAGGCTTGAGGGGAAGGGAGTTACCGAGCTTCTGGAAGCCAGATGTGTGTTGAATACTATAGATTGCAGTCCGGCACCATAAAGTGTTTAAGCAAAATGTCTCCATATTAAAGACTTGGGGGAACTCCAAACAGTTTGCCTCATCAAAAAGTCTGAGACGCAGTTTGATATGGCACTTGCAGCATCAGCAACTAGGGACACACATCAGCATGGCTGACACTTCTGATGTTTAATGTTTTGACAGAAACACAAACTCACAAAACAGAAGAAAACGCTAGCGCTCTAACAGGCGTACAATTCCTCTTTTCCTGTTCTCTATCCTGCTAATTTTGGCTGCGTTTTTTCATTTGTTTTCCTTTGCCACTAATTTGTTGCTGGATCAAAGGCGAACAAGGCTTGCTGTCCTCCTTTGGGAGTCTGGTGCAGAATTGGCAAGGAGGCTCGATCAAACGGGACACAGTGAGGGGGGCTGCATGCACGATTTCCCCTCTCTCGTAGAACCAGTCAAGGATGAGGCAGGGCAAGAGCAAGAGAACGATGATGTAAAAGAAGAGATAAGGCATATAGAATGAAAACAAACACTGCCTATTCCCGGGAACAGAAAAAAAATAAAAGAAGGAAAGGAAAAACTGAGCAAAAATGTGTTGAGGCAAAAGAACAGAGGATTTTAACTGAAACTAGCCGTGGACGTGTGCAAGAATTTCTCACTTCCTGGAAGCAAACATGACTACAAAGTCCTCTCATCTCTGCTGAACACACACAGAAAGCATATGGGAAAACATTCTGGCACTGTAATACACACACACACACACACATGCACGCAAACACGCACAGACGCAAACACTTTATCAAGCGCATGCACGTGTCCGAGGCCGCCATATCAGCACGGCCATATGTCCCATGCACTTTAAAATCATCTCAGCCCCTCACTTCACAGGCCCTCATTAGATAGCAGTGGACACCACAGCCGCTGTGTGACTTGAATGTGGTTATGTCAGTTGGCTCTCTTCCCCCTTGCCATCGCTTTATGTCAGCCAATTCCAACAAATCCTGCCAGCCATAACGTGGGTGCATGTGAAAAGCCACCAGCGGGGAAAAAGAGCCATCTTTAAGCACTCCTGGTGACCAGGGTTAAGTCCTGCTGTTGGGGCATGTCGCTCCATCAAGGGAGTCTCTAAACCCCAACACCTGCAACGAAAGAGTCTGCAGCCGGTTGGAGATACATAGGACACGGCCACAGGGCATGGAGACCTGTGTGGGTGACAGATAGCAGTGGGCCAAATGACATACAATATATATATGCACAAGCTGATCCGTTACTGGCTATCTTGGGAAAAGGGAAGTCTTAAAATGGGTGCAGCACTTGCTGAACAATCCTGAAAGTGCTACAAATGTGGAGACTGTGATAGACAGACAGAGAGTGACAGATGTCTGACAGAGACCAGGCCCTCTTCTTACAGGTGGATTATGAAAAAAAAAGTCCAGCTACTTCACTCCTGTACAAGACATACTGCGGCTAAAGTGTGTGAAATATGAGCCGAGCTATAGTCGCCTGCAATAGAAAATGTAAGATATTTAAGTGTGCCAGAATAATCATAACTACGTCAGTAAGAGTGTTAGTGCTAAGCGCCTTCACTTAAGACATATGTGAGCAGAGGGCACGTTAAACGGATCCGTGACAGGAATTTTTATCTACTCGGTTCGGTCAGTGTTCAGGCATTCACCTCTTTCTCAAGCCAACGTTAAACCTGTTTCACAGCAAACCGACGCTGGTCACAAGCAAACGCAAACGTGACATCATCTCCCGGAGGGGTCGCTGCACGTCCTCCAGCTCACCTGGCGCAGGAAGGAATAAGAACGCGTCCAAATTCAGAAGCTTTGAAATGTGTTCGATTAAAACGCAAGCTGGAGGAGGAAACGCCAAATCAACCCGAATGGGCTTCTCCGTGCAACGACGCGGATAATTAATATGTGCGCATACAGAAAACAACTTGTGCGTAATTGCATTTGCGGGTTTCTGAGGGATCCAAAAGTGAAACTTAAAAATACAAGAGTAAAGAGTATGCTTTTGCGCCAATAACTGTTCGATGAAGTGGACAGCACATCATTCATGTTCAACGAGATACTTTACCAGTGTGTGTCGTCGTCACGTGAAGCAGGATACAAATAAATAGCGGTATTCTCCTGCGCGACTTGGTCCTTATTAAATGGTCCATCTTTCCAAGCGGAGACCCCCCCCCCCCCCTCCCCCTCTCTGCCTCCGCCACCAGAACTTTACACTGAAGTTATAATTGCAGCAACTCAGCGGCCATGCGGGGAGAAAAAGGAGAGAAGTCAGTCTGTGGTTCCACTTGCTTGATTGTTGGAGAAGTTTTGTTGTGGTGGCTCCTCTCAGTTTCGCTCTGCCCCTCTCATTCAATTTATCCCTCTCACCATCACTCCCTCCCTCTGCTCTCCACCTCCTCCGCCTCTTCCCTCCCATATAGGACGCTCCTTGGACGCATGGATGAGATTGCGTTCCTAAATCACGTTTGTAACTGACGAGAGTGTGTGGGGTCTCACTTCTTACACAGAAGTGTGTGGAGTACGACGCTGTCACATAGTAACCTGTCAGTTTTCTGATTTCTGCAGATCTAGTGTAAGCTATCCACATAGACTATACAAGTGGCACACCTATGATTAAAATAGATTTGATTAGGATGTCTGAGTGATAGAAAAGCATAGCATCATAATATTAATGATGATGGTGATTGTGATGATGATGATAATGGTGCAAAATGTTCTGATATGTCATTATTTAGTTAACGGTCACTTCACAGTGAAGATCAGAGGTTTGAAGCTGGAGGATGTATCCAAGCTTTGAACTTCACTCACAGCGCTATAGTCCAATACATCTCAACATTAAAACACCCCGGGCCAGTTCACGGAGTAAGGTTTTTGCAGACCAGGGCAGGTTATCTCCACCATCAGTCTAATCTCAGCCCAGCATTGCTGCACTGATGCTTGTTCAGACCGGTGCTTGGCCACAGCGAGGCTGGAGGCTGAATCACCTCAGGTTAAAGGTCGTGGACTCCTAGTTCAGGGGCAGGCATATACTGGTTTAAAGCCCATTATATAAAACAACAAGGTGTGTTTAGCCACACCCCGCAACTTTACCAGAGTAGTCATCCAACCTTGTGTAGATCTTTAATGTAGACAAAATCACCTGACAATGAGTTCCTCTTCCCACAAAACAGAAACATCTGTTTTGTGCATGTTCAACCTCATCAAAATATTAAAAAGACATCATTGGGTGTTGCACTATTTTGTACATGAACATGTTTTAAAGGTATAACATAATGTGAAGTGAGTTTGCATTAAGTTGCGTGAAGTTAATAATCTTTAAATAGGCATAGTGCTCGCTGAAAGTAATGAGCTGAAATAATTGGTCACCTATACCTCTTATTAATACTGCCGGTGACATCTGCCAAAACATAAGCCGATACTGTGTCGATACCTGTGAAGGCTGATAATAGCCCTGCCAGAAGCCTAATTAATTCCAGAAAGTCTGTGGTATTCAGTTGAGACATGCTCTAAGATAGGACTTGTGAGGACCTTGTCTATTTGGAAAATTACCAAAGATAACGTGTCTAGCGTCCAAGCTACAACAGGCCTTTGTAAAGGAACTGCTGTCCCAGAGAACGTTCAGGGAAAAGAAGCCAAACCGTAATGTCTCGAAGGGGAGGAGTCTCAAACCACAGAAAGAGGGCGAAACACACCCATTTAAAAGTCATAATTCTCTCTCTTATCCAAAGATACTGTTCCATATCGTTCCTCGCCAAACCCAACTCTTGGCTGCAAATGACATCATTGACATCAGTTACGATGTAGATTCAAATGCATTTAAATATAAATGCTTCTTTATGGTAAATAGATAACGTCAAAAACTGTTTGGTTCAGTAATATTCAAAAATAAATCCTTCTTCAATATAAGGGGACCCTCTATGAAAAGGAAAGATAAAAGATACATTTTCTAAGCCTCAAAGACAGTAAATAGTGGGAGCACAAGTTGTAGAGTGATTATAGAACACAAAAAGCCTTGGGAGTGAGTGACAGAAGGAGGTTTGACAGAAACACCCAGATAACTGAACAGATTGCGGTTGATCTGGTAAGTAAACAACGGACCCCTGACCTCCCACCGTCTCCCTTCTCAGTACCAGTTTAGCCAGCCACATTCCTAACTGCTTTTAGCAGATAGTTACTAAGAGTCCAGTGGGTAAGCCTGAGCTCTGGGTGACAAATATTTCCAGAGCATGTGCTATGTACCTTTGCCCAACTATGGGACAACTTTCAGATAACCATTCTTTAAAACACAAAATAAACAATAAAACAAAGAAAAACTCACAATTATTTTTATTTTCTTATTGTTTATTAGGAAATAGACCTGACACCAGACTTTGGAGTTCCACATGACTGCCAAACATGCATCGATTGAGACTGGGACCCAATACATGTTAAAATGATCAGGAAAATTCTAAATCAAAGTTGATCCGTGTGTCTAATGCCAGTAGTTTTGTCAACATTCATTAACCAAGAGGGTTTCATGAGCCAGACTGATGATGATTTATGTAAGGTGAATTCATTTTCCTTTTTCAAGCTGATGTAAACACATAAATGTTGTTAAACAGAGCTCAACATGGAGAATGAAATCGGTTCTTGCTTGCGGTCTCTTTTATTCTCAATCAATCAGCAGAAACCAACAGTGTTTTGTTCACACTTTCAAATCATGTGGAAACACCAACATACGAAATTATACTTCATATGTGTTTTGACATTTATTTATGGATAGGCTGTTTGGGAAAAAATAAAATCACATCCAATTTTGCAGGAGATGAATCCATCACAGATTTTGTCACAGGAAAAAGAAAAAGCTTGAGGATGTGTCTCTGTATTTTCCCCTATTTCGGTTTTAGTCTTTTTATTTATTTATTCTCTTATTCCTTATAATTACATAAATGATGCCTCCAGTATTGAAGTTTGAAGATGAGCCCAGACATGTGTGTTACAAATTGCAAGTATCTCTCTCTCTCCCTCTGCAGGTCATTCTGTGCTGACAAATGATGGTGGGCTTTCCTTATCATTGAATCACTGAGCGGGTGGAAGGTGAAGGGAAGTAATCTGTCCTCGCCACACATTTTAGACCCTGTGAGATATAGTGAAGCCCCATTAATCCTCACGAGGAGCTGATGAGCGTTTGTTTTATTGCTCCTTGTGTTGAAGAACATGCCAGAACAAGACAACAGGCCAACTGTCAGGAAACAAATATGCATGCAGAGTTGCAAAGGAAGACTGACTCTTTCAGCTTGCCAAATCTTGAGTTATGTATGTTCAAAGGGAAAATCATTTTTTTTCTATGCAGTCATTGTGAAAAGAACACCTTCAAAATCACTTCAGATCTTACACCACTGCTTCCTAATGGACTTCTGATATATTTTAGTTGCATATTGTGCGATAAACATTGTTTTTACTTTCTGTCATTATAATATAATGAGGATTTTAAGATGACTGTGAATGATGATTGTGTATATAAGTTTATGGTTTGTGTGTGTGTGTGTGTGTGTGTGTGTGTGTGTGTGTGTGTGTGTGTGTGTGCATGGATTCTGACAGCTTGTCATATCATTTCACCATTTATAGCAGAATTATGAATGAGCCTTCAGATAACAACTACATTTTTTTCTGCACATGGAGATTCTAAAAACAACTGTAATTCATATCAGTTGATGTGGTCTCAGGGGCTAATGGTGAAAAACAATCTGGTCTTTAATGCGGGATTGTGTAAAATCCTTAACTGATCAAGAGGACAAGTATAAAGGCAAGAAACCATTGGTGCTGAATAAATGCACATTTTGCTTGGAGGGGGAAATGAAGGTTAACCTGTCAGAGGCTAATGCCCCTGATCTATAAAAACACCTCAAGAGAAATGTGATTGTGCCACCCACTGACTGCTGATGATAGTATCTCCATATATCAGAAAGCATGTGTTCTTCATTGAAAGGAGCAAGATCACCATCAGCCATGTTTTCAGACATATTACTCCACACAGTCAGTTGCTTAACTCTGCTGTTAAGTTGCCAAACCAGGGAACGGACCATTGGAAAGTGTGTGGAAATGTTCTGTTTTTGCACTGGGCCGTTAAGGGGAGCTGCCAGTCTGGTGATAATTATAATATTGAGAGATGACAGGAGACTAAACCAATTAACGTCTAAGGACCGTGTCTGCTAAATGAACTGCTCAAACAAATAGAAGAAATAAACTCAACAGGGCGACCACACTCAAGCTCACCCTGCTGTGTGCCCTCCTCTTCACTGTTAGATTACAGCACAAAACACAGTGATCGTGTGTTTGATCTGTAAATAGCAAGGCAGTTACGTTGAAAACTGGTATTTGCAGGGGCACTTAAGGTAAAAGCTAAATATGGTTCAAAGCAGCATTTCTTTGAATGTTCTTGTGCGTGAAAGACAGAAGTTCTAGCTCCCCATAACATCAGCTTTCTTGCAAATATGCGAGGAAGCTCCTGTGCATTACAGTCATTTTATTTACAATATAAAATGTATTTTTCTCTAAGTGCAGAGTAAGCAAAGAGGTCAGAGGAGTTTTTGCAGCATGGTGCCACAGTGGCTAAGTAGACAGCCCCCCTGGAAACCCATCTATGTCCATTGTTTGCATTAGATCAGATGTAACTGCCACCGTGCTGTTGTTTTACTTTGAATGAATAAGCTTTAAGTGGCAATGTTCTGTATGTTTCAGCTTGTTTTGGCATTAATAAATGTTTGCGCCACAAAGAAACGTTGCTATCCTATTCAAATGAACTGTTTTGAGTCCAATCTAAATGTCACTGTATTTTGAGTCATTCTTATCTACAGGCATGTGCCTGAGACTGTACAAAACGACGTATGATGATGAGATGTAAGTGTTTCTAAGAACGCCATTAACTGGCGCTCAGAAATGCCACATCACGATCTCCAGAGTGCCATTGGTCTCAAAGCACTCTCTGAGTGTTCATTGTGTGTCGCCTGCAGCTGCAGCAAAAGTTTTAACTCTCCTCTTTTGGTTGCAGCTCATGGGCCACTTTTTTTTTTTAGCACTCTCTCTCAATTAACTGTGTTCTCGGTCTGCCTCAGAACCCCTAAAACACTTTCCCAGCTCACTCCTGTCTAAGCCTTTGCACCCACTCTCTCTCTCTCTCTCTCTCTCTCTCTCTCTCTCTCGGTTTTAAGTCTCACTCCCGCCCACCGACCCCCAGCTACTCTTTCCCTTTTCGTCCCTTTTATTCTCATGAAGTTTGCATTCCACACCTCCTCTGCAGACTGCACACAAAGGAGCAGAAAGCGCCACTCCTGACCTGTGGCAAACATTCCAGTCCTCTAGGCCCTTTCACACAGCCAGAGTGCCTTATCCTTCCAGTACCATCGGCCAGAACAAGTCTCTTATCGTGGAGATGCCACCGAGAGGACGGCCAAAAAAAGGGATAGTCAGTGTGATGTACTTGATGAGGAATATTACTGTAGAAGTTTTTGTAAAATACTTCTTTTTTTTTTAATAACCCTGCAAAAAACGGTTTATTTCAAAGTTTAAATGTTGTGGTTTTCTGATATAGTTTGATGTGTTTTGTACATTTAGGACAGTACCTAATTACAATCCGTCTTTAATTAGGATGAGCGAAAACAGACAATGGCTTCATAAACTCAGCTTGGAAAGCAGTGAAGGGTCCAGGAGGAGCATCTGCTCATGTATCCTTAAAGTCAGTACGCCGGAAATTGACTATTAAGCTATAAAAGTAGAGCTAGAAGAGATGTCGGTCTCATTTTCTGTGACTTGGACTGCGATGGAGAGGTTACAGATGGATGATTTGGGCTCAGGGCACAGCTGGAGTGTGCTCAGACCAGGTGTCAGAGAGAACAGGTGAAAGGTCTGACAAAGGATGTTGAAATTGCTACTAGGAGGATTGAATATTGTAGATACACATGGCACAGAGCTGCAGTAGGGGAAGTGGAGAGGGGAAACTTTGAGGTGAAAAAGGGAGGAGGATTTACAGCAAGACATTAAAAACAGAGAAAGCTTTTGGCGTGGAAAAGCATGCATGGGCTTGTGTTATCCCCACTTCTTTGTCTCTTTCCTCACTCCTTCTGTGTCTTTGTGCCTCAAACTTCTGAAATTCCACAGCAATAGCTTGGAGGCTGGTAGACATCACTGGCTGCCCACCACCCCTCCTCATCTCCAGCCACACCACCTGTCCACTTTCTCCAAAAGCACAAGGGACACAAGGGAAAACATGCCAGGAACGGTCCTGACCTTATTCCAGCTGCTGACTCTGGCCGTTTCTGCACCATATCCACTTTAGGACAGCTTTAACGTTTGTCTGTGCTGACTTTTACGACCGTTATATTTTTTATATTACACTACCGTTCAAATTTTGGAATCTCCTGCCACTAAAGCTTAATTTGTTACAGTCAGAGGGCTGAGAGGACTACTCTATGGTTTTTGAATAGTCTTTCATGCTTTTAGGTTGGAGAGAGTCCTTTTTACAAATAGGTGTTATTTAGTATGAAGGGTTTGTTTTGTACTTGTTCAACCAGGCTGACAATTGAAATGGCAGAAACAGACAAAGATCCCTCTGTGCAACAGTAAAATATAATAGAAGAAATCCCCAGCCAACTGGAATCTGAGCATCAAATGTGTGCAGATTTAAACAGGCCTTGTTACAGTGTTAAGTGCACAATAATGCCTATAACAAGCTGGAATATTAACAGGTGTGTTGCTTTAGAAAAGCTTTTACTGTAGGTTACTGTAGGGTTAGCACATTGCAACTGGATCTGAACATACTATGGACTGACAAATAATATCTGTTCAATCTCCCCACTAACTGCAGAGGGGCCAAAGAAATATGGAAATATTAAGGGTCCAGTTATACCATTGTGTTTCAGTAATGATCAAGGGTCTCTTAGGCTTTTTTCTTAGGGGAGACAATATTCTCCCCTTTCAAGCAACACTGTGGGGACATCATCTATTTAATGAAACTATTTCAAATATACATTAATGAATGAACAGCAGTGTAATTAATATAATCATATATTATAATCAATATGTAATAAGGGGTCAAATAAGATGAATGAAAAATGACTTAAAATGAATGATTTGGTAGGAGAAAAGCTTTAGGGTTACTTGGTTAATTGTTCAGTCAGTGCTGCTTGGTTGGTCTGGGTCAAAGGTTCATGGTCATTTTTTATTGTCAGACCACCACCTGCCTATCTGTCATGAAAATGTAAAGCTCTTAAAATGTTTGTTCTTACATTAATAGAGTTTGGGCTCAAACACACAATTTTTCGGCTCCCTTTCTATTGCTTTTCTATTGCTCAAGTTACTCTGAGATTGTCAGCCAAATGCCTGATATCTGAACCATAGCAAAATATAAATATATAAACTAAAATGTCATCACGGCAGTGCATGTTGTTTTTTCACACTGTCAGCTTGGATTTTAAAGCCGCTTTATCTGACAATGCAAATTATACATTTATTATCTCATTGTAAACTTCTGCTTTCTGGTGAGAGAAATGGGTCATAGCTTAGGGATGTTCTCAATAAGCAGACATCAGCTTTGTGAGACAGCAAGAGGAAATTGGGCCCAAACTCCATGTAAGCCGACATCTCCGCTCTCTGTTGTCAGCATAACAGACAGTTTATCACAAGCAGTGATGATTGGATGAAGATTTATTTTCGTTATGTATTCTTATATGTTGAGTTATATGCATCACATGCTTGACATTGATTTTTTTTTTCACAGTAAGACTAAACCTGTCTTGTCGGCTGGTTACTGGCTGACACAGGACTCCAGTCATTGTTAGAATATCTTCCCTTTGGGAGAATCTCTTCAAAGTTATGACGGAAATGTCTGCTGTTGGTGATGGATGTAGTAACCTCAGTTTACCCTCGGAGGATAGAAAACTCAGGAACCTGTCCCTGTCCTCTCCCACTGTTCCCTCTGTTGGTCTGCGTGTGTGTGTGTGTGTGTGTGTGTGTGTGCGTGTGTGTGTGTGTGTGTGTGTGTGTGTGTGTGTGTGTGTGTGTGTGTGTGTGTGTGTGTGTGTGTGTGAGTGGATCTGCTTTCACCTAACCTCTTGTCTTGTCCTTAACATACCTTAATGCTTAACACTGCGTTAGCATGTTAAAATGGGAATGGGGTTAACCAGGGGGGGAGGATTACATCAGGTGGGACCTACATTCATCATTGTATGCTTGTAATAGTTTTTCAAGGGCAGAAATGATTTGTGTCGGACAATAATCATAAATAGCTTGCAACGTTTTAGTTGCACCAGTTGAATACATAATAAGGTTTTTATAAGCTGTTGGGAAAAACACCAGAGAATACACCCCAATTATTTCACCTGTGTGAAGCTCCTTTATAGCCACATGTATCAGACTGATTAATATGTAATGTGTAATCCTCCTTGACTCTGTCCAAACGAGACACAAAAGGCACCTGAGCTGAGAAGATCCATCATAATGATCCCAGTTCAATCCAATTCTTACAAACAGAAACAGATATGCTAATTATTCCAAATATGTAAAAGCATTAGGAATGTATACTTATGTGCTTAACTGGGGCAACTGCAGCACTTTCGTTTACAATGTATTTCATGTAGAGTTAGCAAGGTATTAGATAAGTAGATGCCAAAAGTGAGTTAAAGGAGAATGGCATCAGTCACAGATTGCTTTTAACAACTCTCTGGCTTGCTTACTGATCAGTCCAGATTGCTCTTTGGACCATCCACTCATCCCTTCTTGGGGGTTATGAGGATCAGTATTAGAGTACATGGAAGACTTGCAGTTTGCATGTGGTTGCGTCACATTCAGCAACAGGCCCAAACACGGTAGACTCTGACTCTTGCACTATGGCCTTTCATCAGAGAAAAAGAAGCATGTCTGGTTTGTTATCAGCGGCACTTTGACCCTTTACAACAGCCGTCAACAATAGGGTCCACTGGTCACCACGACACAGCCTTGCTAATGGCATAATCGTGAAACCAAACTGAGACATAGCTGATAACCAAACCCACACCATTCTTCCTGCGTTCTTATATTCAGTTTGCATTGGGATTATGGTGATGCTATTAGCATTGGTTTTAGATGAGGTATTATGCAGTCAGTAAGCCTTAGTGCTTCTTCAGTGTGCTGCACCGTTCCTTACCACCAGATGGCAGTACAATGCAGCGCTTTAAATTACCATAAACATTCCCTTCCAAAATAAGGTAGACATGGGATGACTAGTTTTATAAATAAATCAACTAAAGCCGAATAACAAGCTTGGCAACAGCAAATAGCATAATAGTAATAATACAAATAATAATAATAATACAATCGAATGTGTTACGTGCTGCTCAAATATAGCTAATTTGAAGTATTGTTAAAATTCAATTAACTAATTCAATTTAAGTATAAATGAAATAATAAAAAACATAAAACAAAAAAAGCGTTTGGTAGGCTACCGTGAAATAAAACGTTTTAATAATTCCTATTGAGAATATTAAACACCACCACCATGACCAAAACATCACGTGACTACTGCATGAATATTACAGTTATTTGTTGTTGGGGTCACCAGCTCAGAAATCAAATAAGCACTGCCCCCTCAACAAAACACGCACGTTTGCGCATGCACGGCCACACACATTTTAGAGGAATTAACCCCATTTTCAGGGCAGGCGGCACCTATCAAGTTTTAAAATCCTGTTTGCAATGCCACGTCTTTTTTTGGTTACTGATTTCTATTGAACATGTGACTGAATTAGAGGCTCACATGGCTGAGGTGGCTGTATGATCCGCTTTAGTTTTTTTTAAGTCCGGTGATCGGTAGCTCCCTCGGCAGCGACCATCCAGAGCAGAGGACCGCTGCTAAACACAGCGCCCATCCGGACAAATCATGGCGAACAGCGGGCAGAAAGTTGTGCTGATCACCGGCTGCTCCTCCGGCATCGGGTTACGAATCGCCGTCACGCTGGCCAAAGATGAAAAGAAGCGTTACCATGGTAAATGCGCTTTCTTCTACATTGTTTCTTTGATCGGACCTATAAGTAGCAAGCCTGTAACAGTGTGGTTCGCTTAGGAAAACCTCTTTCGTGTTTACTTTAACTTCCAATGCTCTGCTAATGCACCAACACTCCTTTACGCACACCGTTCTGTTGAGTTCCATGCGCAACTCTCCGCAAATAAGTGATTTGATGTAATGTCCATTGGAACAACTAACTCCTTTTGTAAGGACTGGGATCCAGTCGCCCTTTTGGCTCAACAATTATCATCTGAAAGCGCAGTTTCCATGGTAGGGCTCTGCAAGGATGCCGCTTTCCAGCCGGAATCATAAAAGGAGTCTTGTCAGTTCTCTTTCAAGTGACTTCTCCAGCACAAAGCGCCCTTTTATCGCAGCGAATTGTAGACCGCCTGCTCCGGTTTAGTGCCGTGTCTAATGTGCCTATAGTCCCCTCACTGGAGCGAGTGTTGCAAGAGGGACAAAGTTTGAGACCTGTACAAGCGAGGGTTCACTCTAAAGCTAGGGCCTTGTTTGAAGTCTTCATTGGTGCACAGTGGAGTTAAGAGTGTCCCACTTTGACATTGTTGGTCTGTGGGTCTACTCTCCTGCTTCCCAGCCATCGTTGGTTGTGTCACTCCAGAACCTTTTCCGTGTGGTGGAGCCTCAGACAGAATTACATCAGACCACCTTCCCACCCCCACCGCTGTTGGTAAGAGTTGGCCTTCAGACCCCCGTTGTTGTTACATGTGACTTTATGCAGAATAACATAATTAGCTGTGGGCCTGGTCGGGTCAGTGAGGTAACAGTGAAACCCCTGACTTCAGCAGTCATCTTATACATTAACTGATTCAACTAATGCAAGCAGTTTTTACTGCTGTCCTTCAGGAACCACTGTGCAAGGGTTAGTTCAAGTTTATTTGGGGGCCCTCGGGGGTCTGATGGGATTTATCACCATAGATGAGGAAAACAGAAGTGATTAACTGCTCCCATAACACCGGTTTGAGCAGATTTTTTTTCCACAATGTGACCTGATTTTAATAAGGCCACCTCTGAGCAATGAAGCTGATCTGCTCATTCCGGAGGTCTTTAGTAGAGATTAAATATTGCATTGTGCAAAAAAGTAATAATTAGTTGCAGTAACATGCACCAAAACTCAGAGAAACCCCCAGAAAGACCTTTGTGTGTGCAATGCAATGTGGTTTAATTCAAGAATGTTTAAGCAGCCCAAGAGTAATTCCTGCAGGAGCCAGAAGAACAATAGATCTCTTGTTCACTTCTAAATCTCTTTGTTGCTTCATGGACACACAGCTTTCAAATCATGAGATTAAACTTAATTAGACGTCATGAAACGTCATGTGTATTTGTTGGATGATGACACTTACACAACGACATTCTAACAAAAGAAATGGGCTGAGTTTCATTACGAATCAGTAACATTGAATGGCAATGCAAAGCCTCCACAGCATAGCAATCCCTCTTTCCATCTTACTTATCCAACCCTGTCTCTGTTCAGACAAGGATCAGGTAAGGGGTTCGCCTTTATCGGTCAAGGACAACAGGTAGATCCGGATGAATGTGTGAAGAAGGGCTTATTTGCTCCTGTCGATTGCCATTGTGCAACAGCACAGTCTCTCCTTTCTCTGCTAGAAAGCGTCAGTCGGCAAAGTGTTAGCACAACACACAACATGGAAGAAGCCATGAAAGCTGAGTCAACACTCTGCTGATAGCTGCTGTCACTGGTCATGATAGATTTGTGTCCTGTATGTGGGTCAAAGTTCAGAGGAAATCAATAATGTGTCCTGTAAACTGACAGGCGTGGTCATAGGAACTCTGACCTGCACGTATGACTCTGTCACAACCGTGAGTGTGTGTCCGTGTGTGTGCGGAAGTCATTTAGTGAGATCAGAGGTTTCACAGTAAAGTGTGACATTGGGTCAGGTGTTTTTTTTTCTTTTTCAGTAAATAATTAAACATGATTTTCTTTATGACTAAATAAGAAAATGAAAAAAATGGACTCAAATATAAAGTCACTTTTTGCAGTGTGTTACTGTACCAGTCTAAAGAACCGTTTCCTGGTACTAAAGAGGCTCTTTTTGTAAAGTTTGAAGCCACATCATCATACAAGTGAAACAATACTTTACACTCCTCTGCTTCTCCCTGTCAGTCATTGCCACCATGCGGGACCTGAAGAAGAAGGAGAAGCTTCTGGAGGCAGCTGGAGACGCATATGGCAAGACCTTGATGTTGCTTCCACTAGATGTGTGCAGTGACGAGTCGGTCAAGCAGTGCATCAACAATGTCAAGGACCGCCATATTGATATCCTGAGTGAGTGGAACATACCTGAAACTGAAATTTGACCCCTTCCCCAGCTTTGAATGACAGGGCGTTGATTTAATTTAAACGTGGGTGTATACATGTTTTGTTTTTTAATTTTTCATAATTTATAATAATAAATAGTTTTAGTATATAACCATAAGTCGTTAAGAAATGTGCTGCATGAGTTTCTTGTCTTTGTTTAGGAATGATAATCGAATGCATAGAACACAAACCTTGAACCTTCCTGCGATAGTAGCCTATATTTAACCCAAACCGCAATGTCGACCTTCCATGAGAGAGCGAGACAGTAAATATCTAACGCACTTGTCAAGTGGACAAGCAAACTATCACAGTATAGTGTTATTACTGTTATAACGCTTCAACTTTAGGACAACGTTTTTTTAAATAACTGAAAGGGTTCTGGTGGCAAATCTCTTGCAGCGCTGTCATCTGTGGTTTTGCAGTTAGATGGGGGAAGAGGAGATTGGGAGAGTCTTGAAATTCCAGTGGGCAGATAGATTCTGCACCAAAACAGATAGGACCACCAAACTGATATTCTGACTGAGTGTTTGAAATATAGCTGAAACTGAGTCTGCAGCTCTTATCTGCCCATGACACCTTCATTTTCTTGTTATTTTTCTGAAGGGGGGGGTCCTTTCAGCTGAGAAAGAACATACAATGTATTTTGAAACCCATAAATCTCACCACATCACTAACAACTAATTAGGGCCTTGGTGGTTGTTAATCAATAAAGTAAAATGTATGTTGCAGGATTAATAACTCTTGAAAATCTGTCTCTTTTTGTTTGTCATGTTTAAACCTCTAGTCTGGATAAAGGTTCTATTTATAAACCTGCATCCACCTCACTCTGAATCCATCATTACATCCCCCTTCACCTAATTACTCAAGACCCAGAGGCCCCTTCAACATGGACTGTTGTTACATCACACATCTCTGTCGTTGTCACACACTGACATCTGGTGGCAATATCAAGAAATACCATCTGTAATCTATCAATAAGGATCTGTTCTTGTCGAAAAAGGCCATCAGGGAACAGTGCAATATCACTTCTTCATGTTAAATCAACAATATCATCGTCAACAGTATCAACCATTTGAAAGTTAAGTGCAGTGATGGAGATCCAAGCGGGTTTGTCATCTCTGCGTCTGTGTGTGTTTCCTGTCAGTCAACAATGCAGGTGTGGGCCTGCTGGGACCTGTGGAAAGCATCAGCATCGAGGAGATGAAAAGAGTATTTGAGACCAACTTCTTCGGTGTAGTTCGCATGATCAAAGAAGTGATGCCAGACATGAAGAAGAGGCGTTCAGGACACATCGTGGTCATGAGCAGTGTCATGGGTCTTCAGGGTATGGTTTGTGTGTGTGTGTGTGTGTGTGTGTGTGTATATATATATACTTTTTTTTTTTTTTATTGACCTGTAAATCAGTGTTTACGATTGATTAAATTAGTTAAGTCACAATTCAGTTTATAATACCATCAACTATAAACATTACATAACACAGAGGCACTTTTTAAAAATCAATATGTAGCCTGTTAAATCCTATCGTTTTCCAATAGTAGTGTTAACAATGCTAGCAAGCAGTTTATCTGAATATATTTTATTTTCTGCCTACTATGCCTTTCATTTCCAGTAAAGCTCTGCTTACCTCACTAGGGTTGCAAAGTTGTTAATCCCCTGCAAGTAGGCTGAACTGACTTTCCTATTCTGCCTGGCTCTTGTATTGTTCTATGTGACATCTCTCTGTTACTTGGTTTATTTGGGTATCTTAGGCCTTTATGTGTAAATGATGTTTGACGCATGTCTGCTGTTAATCGAGTCTTGTCAAATTTGAAAATACTATGCAGTGATGCTGTCCTTTATCTCCCTGTTTTGTTGACTTAGGAGTGGTGTTCAATGATGTTTACACTGCCTCTAAGTTTGCCATGGAAGGTTTCTGTGAGAGTATGGCCGTGCAATTGATGAAGTTCAATATCCGGTAGATTACCCTCTTCCCTCTGTTCTTCCTTCACATCTGTCTTTGCTCCGTACTGAAAATGCTCCTTCACACGGGCCTTTCTACATCTGATTCCCCACAGGTTGTCCATGATTGAGCCTGGCCCAGTGCACACGGAGTTTGAGACAAAGATGATGGAGGATGTGGCCAAGATGGAGTATCCAGGAGTAGATGCCGACACAGTTCGGTATTTTAAAGACGTTTACCTGCCATCATCCATAGATATATTTGAAGCCATGGGCCAGACGCCAGAGGACATAGCCAAAGTAAGAGAAAAGGTTTCTAACTCGCATTTTACAAATCTAGCTCAGGATTTGAGAATCAACGTTGTGTTTCTGTGATCGCTAACTGGTACACATATTCAACCGGCTTGCATAGCAATGAAATTAGTCAAACGTTTATTTTGCTTCTCGTCTCTCCAGTGCACTAAAAAGGTAATTGAGTCAAACAGCCCTCGCTTCAGGAATCTGACCAACAGCCTCTACACACCCATTGTGGCCTTAAAGTACGCAGATGAGACTGGCGGCCTTTCTGTCAACACCTTCTACAATCTACTCTTCAATTTTGGCCCTCTCATGCACATCACCATGAGCATCCTCAAGTGCCTGACATGCAGCTGCCTGCGTAGACGCACTGTCTCACCTAACTAAAAGGGGGTCGACCAATCCTGCCCCTTACCTTTGCCCCCCCCCCCCCCCCCCCCCCCCCTGTTTGTTGACCCCCACCAAGTTCCTACTGCCTTTTCCTGAGGTTTTGGGCTAAGCAGGTAGAGTAGAGCCAGTAGCCCAGGAAAGGGGAGGTGCCTTTTAGTTCAAAGACACTACCATGATAAGCTTTGCCAGACATCATGCACAATTGCACAAGTTTGTCACAGAGATGTTGTATTCAGGATGACATCATGTACTCGCAGGCTCACACACAGAGAGAAACATACATACATACATAAAACACACACAAACATTGGATCATTGTACACACATACTATAAAGCTAAGGCCATAGTCAGACATACCGTGGTTATATAGTTGTTAGATGTCGATATTGTTTAAATGAGAACTCACAGACAGGACATGAGATGCGAGCCCCATGGACAGACTACAAAGCACAAAAAAAATGAACTCTGTTACAGAGACAATAAAACAAAAAAAATTATTGAGAAATAATAATTATATAACTTGTAGCCTAGATAACTGTAGACTCAGGCTCGCCGGAGTTATAACATGTATGACAGAGACCGAATGAATTTATCTTCTTTAATTGTTTTGTGCCCATCATTTCATGTTTTTAGTGTTCTCATGGTCATAACTGCTGTTAAATCATATTTTTACATTTTTTGATAAACTGAAGGTTTGGGTCAGATATTTTTAATCTAGCTCCTTGATTTAAAAATAAATAAAATTCTGATTTACCATCAATAGTATCTTTGTTTTTTAAGGATATTAATAACAAAATGTGACCGCTTTGACTAATATATTTTACTGATACTTTCCTGTAAGTTCTGCAAGATGTTTCTTTCTGCCTTGGGCACCAGGAGGGGGCAGTATTTCACTGTTTTGTCCCTGGCAGTCAACCTTTGGATTTCATAGAATGATCAGCCAGCAGGAGCTGGAGCTGTGGTGTAAAGGAATTTGTCCTCAGCAGCCTGAAATAAACAAGTGCAATATAATTAAATCGTTAATATCTTGCAGACACTGGCCGTCTTTCTTTTGAGCAGAATTGTTTTATACTTTGGATTTGTAACAATATATGTAGTCAACACCAATCCATAATTAGAATTTTTTTTGTGGTTCATTTGGAAATAAATATATATATATATTTGTTTGTGGTAAGAATTATTACCATTTTCTTAGTTTTCATGCAGCCTAACAAACCTATCTCTGCTAACAGAGACTTTAAGCTATTGGGACCATATTCAGGTGAAGACACACATAATGCCTCACGTAATTGTTTTTGCTTATGCATTTTGTGCATTCTTGTCCGTGCACATACGCATACATTAGCATGTGTTTGCATGCATGCGTGCGTGCGTGTGTATGTGTGAATGTGTTGTATGAGCATGTCTATGGGCCAAGTTAGTGATCTGTTGATGGATATAAAGAGGTCATGGCCTGCTCCCCATCAAAACCCCTCCCTTGAACCCCCACCCCTCTCACGCACACACCCTGCTTTGTGCCGTGTGAGAGAATGTGACCTGGTTCCCATCCCTGAGGAGGGGTGAACCCTAATGACGGCCTCCTCAGACACATTGCGCAGCACTGAGCCTCCCTCTCCAGCTGGCCCCCTCAGCCCATAGGGCCGGGGACCCCCTGGTCCACACTGGCAGAGGCCTGCAGTCTGGCCTGGATAGCCCAGCCAGAGTCTGTCCTGTCTGCACTCACCCTGTCCCATCCCAACCTGCCATGCCCTGCCGTGTCCAGACTCACCCACTGCACGGAGCTCATAAGACCACAGGTTGCAGACCTGTAGATTCTGTGCAGTGTACAATGAGTGCAGCGCCTCAGCTCTGTGTATGTGTCTTCATCAGAGGCGACAGCTCCGCACAATGGGACAAAGATGCTGTCAATCACAATCAAATGGGTGTGTGTGCGGAGGGGCGGTGGGGAAGGGGGGGGAGGAGGTTGGAGGAGGAGTCTCTGTGTCTTGAATGTTCAGGGGGATGCCAAGACCCAATGTGGGATGCTGAAGGCTAAGGGCAGGGGGTGGTTGGGGAGTTTTGGGGATGCAAGGGGTGGGAGTTTGTCGCATTTGGGAAGATGAGAATTGGGGTGCCCAGGCCTGAATGGAAGACCTGTTTACTAATTGAATGAACACAGGAGTTACAGCAAAGTCTCATTTAACAAGAGGTCTTATCAAACCATTGTTGTGTACCTTTGTTTCACAATCAAGAACATAATTGCAGTATAATGAGGGCAGCGTGACGTGGTTAAGTCTTCCCTTAATTGTAACCCTGTCACAATTACTGAGCCGCTAAACATGCATGAGCTCTGTCTTCATGCACCCTCGCTGTGTACTGACAAACAACCCATTTGCATGTTTAGACAGTGAACATGAGTAGATAGAAGGACAAAAATGGGAAACCTCAAAAGTTACCTTTGGCATATTTGTAGGAGACATTCTTTGAAATGTATGTCTGCCTTGTATCGCTGGGTTGTTGCTGGTTCAGCCGTTTTTACCGCATCCTCCTGTCACTGTCATCATCACCAGAGAACCACACCTAAGCCTGACTCAGAGAGTGATGAGATAGGCTAGGGAGTCAGAGATCAAAAAACAAAAGGGAGCTGCAAAGGTCAGACAATTGTGTGAACTGAGTTGGACTGAAAGTGAGAAAGAGAAAAGAAGAGAGGGAAAGTGTGAAAGAAGCAGAGGAAGCAAAGGAAAGGAATAGAGGCCTGGATGCTGTGGGATGCTGCATTAAGTGGAGCTGATGTCTAGACAGGGTGCTTCAGCCTAATCCCAGGTCAGGATGGATGAAAATGTGGCTTATCTGTTCCTGTTATTACTTCCCTTGCTTTCAAGGACCCTTTCTGAATAATTCTAAATAGTGTCACAGAACCGCCATATGACTTGTGATTTGTGGATCAGAAACATATTCAATAAGACTGAAGAAAGAAAAGGTGGAGGTCAGCCACCATTTAACATGGCGGCATGTGACTGGAGATGTAGCCACATGGGACATATTACTATCCATCAAGAGCTGATCTGGGGGTCTGAAGAGAGCTATCAATCTTTATATAGTCAACACAGGAGAAGCCCAAGTTGCCCCGAGGTTGGCCTGTGGCGTCCGGGTCCATTAGGGCAACAGAGGCCACAGGGAGAAACCAACACACAGCGTCTATCTCTCCTTCTCTGTTCGTTCCCTCTCTCTCTTTCCTTCTCACTCCCTCTCAGTCTCTCTGAGGCCCACACTGTCTGTCTGCCCTCTCCTCTGTCCATCTCCATAACTCCGCTGTGCAGTGACCTCTCACAGACCCAACGTGGGTCACTTGTTTATTCACACATGGAGGGGGGGGGGGGTCAACATCCCTCGTTCTGAGTAGAGCTGCTTGTTTGCGAGGCCATTCAGGATCGTTTGGAGGTCAGAACATAAATCAATAGCATTTTGTCTCCATAGCTAGCCAGTCATACACATTGTTTTACCGACACAGAACCGCTATTGTCACTATCATTACAACATTAGCGTTGTCCCCTTTCCCTACTGCTCTTCCAGAACATAAACAATCCAGCAGGAATTTCCAGACTGCGACTCAGTTTGCCCACTACCGTATCGTTTTGTTCCGCTCTTTTCACTCTCTCAAAACTACCAGTTCCAATGACTGTGAAACTCTGTGATTAGAGGGTTCATTCTGTGTACAAGCATGATAATTGTCAAACAAGGGGATGATGGTTGATTGTGCTGGGCTTTGAGATGATGTAATCTGAGGTGGGGTAACATGATCCTCTTGTTTTTATTGTGGACAATGAGGTAAGATTGGTGTAAAACTTCGCAAGAGGAGTTTGACAGCAAAGCCGCTGATGTCAATGCGCAAATTTTGCTAAAAACCTGAAACTCCTGTTTGTGGGCAAGGCAAGCCGAAGGGTATGACGTCCAATAATTAAAAATAAGTAGATAAACAGGTAAGGAAACAAAGTGAACTCCAACAAACACATTACTCTTTTCTCATCATGATTCTGCTCATTTCTCAGCACTCACATTTCTTCCTGTAACATATCATCTGTCTTGGGGTTTCTAACCCCTTCCACCGCGGGATCAGTTGTTTCTCTCTTTCAATGTTGTAATTAGATGTCTGGGAATCTAGTGCGGAGAAGCATTTATATTTTTAATTCACAGACAAATAAGCATATGCTTTGCTTTCTGGTTTGACCGACACCAAGGAGGGAATATGTTCAGCCAAGGGGTGATTATATTTTTCATTTGTTTCCCAAGGATGGCAGTGAGTGAGTGAGCTTAGTGAGTGTTTATGTGGATGTGTGTGAGTCAAACAGAGAGAGAGAGAGAGGATTCAAGAGTGGGATAGATGGGCAGATGGATAGATAGATAGATGGATAGATGGATGGATGGATGGATGGATGGATAAGAGAGATGGATAGGTGGATAGATGGAAGGAGAGATGGATGGATGGATAGATAGATCTATAGATAGCAAGTATGCAAAGGGGCAGAGACAGTTAGTCTTTGATAGACAATGACCTCATCAAAGAGTCTGTAAGTATTTCCTTGCCTGGCAACCCTGGCGATATCCCAGCCCTATTTCCCTGCCAGAGAAACAAAACTCACTCCGGACTCCATCAGCACTGCCATGAATCTGATCTATTCACTGTCACCAACCCATGAAGATGAGAAACCAAACAGGGTGCGGGCACGCCCATGCCAGGAAGCCTGTCTTAGCCCAAAGAGCCCGCATCATTATTTATTCAGCTTGAGAGCATCATGTCTTGGCAGCCACGGTGAGAGTAGATAGACCTTAAAAATTCTAGATCATAAGAACTCAATGACAACATAGCTTCAAGTATTAGCTCACTTAAACATAAGGAATAATGAAAAATGGCTCTTGTGCTCTCTTTTATGCACCCAAACTCCAAAACCAGAAAGCATGGTGGTCATCTGCTTTATTTAAGACCAGATGAACGGTAAACTTTGTTCTGCATTCATGGATCCACCGAGGAAGATTTTTTTTTTTTTCTTTCATGAAAACAAAAGAATGCCTCCGTCTATTGACCGTGAAAAGATGTTCATAGATTTGTCCCCAGTGAAGAGATGTCTTTGTTGGTTATCTCCATTGGTGAGCCGCCTCCATTTGGCTCAGCCTAATCAGAACACAAACACGCCTCTGTCATTTGGCTGCTTTCCCTCTCACCCTCCATCTCTCCCTCTCGCTCAGTCCGTCTCCTACTAACACACAATCACCACAAATTAGATTCTGTTTTCTCCCTCCTCAATTCATTTTCACTTTTATTTTTAACGTCCTCTCTCATCCAAATGCGTGTGCATGTGTGTGCTCGTGCAGTAGGAAGAAAATCACACCACACTGTTGGTTTCTCTCTCTCTCTCTGGCCCTCCTCCTCCCACCTTGGCCTCTGATTTGTTTTCTCTCTTTCATCTTCTGTCGATCTAATCTACTCATCTAGATGGTGTGTGTATCTCCCTGAGGCACAGACACTCAGGCCTGGCATACATTAACTCTGCTTGTCCGTGCACAGCCTGGTTTCAGTTGCCGGAGGGGAAGTGTTGCAACGTAAAGACAATCCCTGAGGGAGAACACTTGTGCTTGGGTTCCTGATGAATACGGGCTGGTCACATCTTGAATATGTTCAAAATGTGACAGTTTCCTTACATAAAAGATGCACATACACAACTATACTGCTCCTGAATTAATTCGTTTTAACTCCACTCAGGGACTTAAATATGCACAGTGCAGGCAATGTTGTTGCGCTGGGGCCGGTGGGGAGGGAGGTCTCCTGGAGAGGATTTGCACCCAAACAATGTGTAGGGCAGAGAATGAGCCAATGAGAGTGATTATGGATTGCCACCTAAAAAACATGCTCGTGCTCATAGAAGAATTCACATGAACTTACAGCTGGTGCCATTTGCTACATATTCCCTCGAAAAAAAGGAAAACCCATCTCCGTCATGTTTTTTTTTTTTCGGTAGCAATCTATAACAAATCTATTAAAAGGTATATGCTAATGCTACATAAACTATAAAAACAATAAATAAACTATTCAATTAAATAAATAGAAAATCTCACATTTTCTTTGGTATTTTCACTGTCATTCAAAGTACAACACATTCTCACACCAATGTGTCAAATATTGCAGCTTGGAGAGTATTTCATTCACTCACCACTTGCCCACTCTGCATGTTTACACAGGCTATTCTTTTCAGAACGCTTAGATTTACACTGGGTTCAAAGAAGGCTTAAGACAGCAATAAACATACAATATTTGTACATAGCACAATACCTGTGTGGAAATATATTCAAACCTAGAAGAAAACAGGTATTCAAAACACAAAAAGGCCTACACAGGTGTATGTTTGTACATCTTAGAACTATTTATACAAACGCTTTTTTTCTTTGATAACACACTGGGGCCAATTGTAACCTTTCTGTATGAAGTATCAATGCTCTAATTTTCATTATTTAGTATGGTTTGGCTCTATACAAAATTGGCGGTAAAAAAGCATACCGACGGTGCCAGTCTTGTTTTGTAATGGAATGATGGTTTAGCCTAAAAAAAAGCAAAGCTCCTTTAAAAACAAAATTGTACATTCTGTAATGCCACATGTTGATAGTGCTTTTTAGGATAGTATGAGATCTTGAAAGGACACGTGTTCTTGTTATGGTAAAATAAGTCAATTAGGACACGTATCAAGTGTGTGTATGCGTGTGTAAACGGTAACCATACCTCTGTAATTTTTCAGAGTAATTTCAATCGTACCCTCTTTCACTGTACCTTTTGCAGTTTGCATATCCCACGTCTTGGAAATTACTTATGAGAAAACATTCCTAATGGAATCGGAACCAAATGTTTCTGTGCCACATTAGAGAGACCAGACCTTTCTGCCAGATCCAGGCCCTCTCCATATTTCCCCTGACCTCTGGAGAATGGCCTAACTGTGACATTTGCTGAAGGTCATGTCTGGCATTAGTACTGGGCAGGTCCCTACTCAAGTGATCGCCCACTTCTTTGGATTTTTTCCAGGAAAGAACAGAGTGATGTGTTTGGTCCATGGTGGGAAAAGCATCCCTTGGAATGTGACTTTGAGAGAACCATGTGGGACCGGCAAGCGGGTCTTCAGTAAAAAGGCTTCTCCTCCTGAGGCTGTGGGAAGGTCAGAGGTCAAATGTACCCAGTGCCCACTCTCTCACAAAGCCCACAGCTGATGCCGCAACTCTGTCCAGAAACCCCTCAGGGCAGCGGAGGAAACAACTGGCTACACAGCTAGCCGCACAATTCCTCTTGTGCTCAGTCTGACAAAACACAAACACATGTCTGTTTGAGACTGTCACGGGGAAAGTTATTAACAATTTATGGGTTTTACACCTTCATCTTGACTTGAAATGTGGTACCTCAACAGATGTCTACTCAGTAAGGTAAGACTTGGTGTAAACCTGCAGACAAAATGTGCTAGTGTTTAAGGAGGACATGCTAGCTGGGATAGTCTTGCATGTCTATTATGAGTGTATGTCCTTTTTCTGTTTTTCACGTTTCTCTTTCATAGCTTTATTTTCTGTGTCTTGTTGCCTGGGGTTAGTGTCCTATGTTTTGTTCCTGACAAAAAGCAAACTAACCAGTAAGGAGCAGCGCGGGCACCTCACAAAACCACTCGCCTAGTCAAATCTAGGGCTGACCATGACAATTACATTGCAGGAGCTTGGAAAAAATGTTTTCCAGTTCCCTTCGAATATATTTATTTATGACTTGTTCATGTTCAAAAACCCATCAGCCCAGCCCAGTCTGTAGAGGTATTGTCAATGAAACATGGGAGAATATTCCCTCCATCCTGACCTCCATACCCCCCCTCTTTCCTCTTCTTACAACACAAGCCCACACAGGAAAAATAATAAACAGATGAGTCGGATGGGAACAGCTCCCAGCAAGAGCAGCTAGGCACTTAGGTAAGCATGCATTGCTGCTCTGGTTCCCAGGCTGGAGGGAATAGGGCAGGCTTTAGCTTGACTACCCCAGTCACTGAGTAGAACCAGAAAAACCTGACAGAAATCACCGTTACCTGTCACCGTCATCCACCGGCTCTACACACTCCCTTGCACAAGTCTGGACACATAAGCCGAGGCACTGGGAGCAAAACAACTATTTCTCCAAAGAAACCACCAGCGAGGATTAGTTGCTCGGTCTTGTGTGAGGTTTTGTGACGAGCAACTCTCAGTGATTGCGTACAATAGCTGTTTGAGATGTTGTGCTCACATTGGGTAATCTTGGAGAGCAGTGGATTCTCCCAGGCTTGTGGGCCCAGGCCCGTGCCAGAGTAATCTGCAGACAAACACAGACTATTAACTACTCTGTTTCACAGTAACCCACTTCCCCTTTCCCGCAACCTTGCGCACACCCATATACTGAAACATACAACCACTTGCACAACAATTTCCACAGCAGACACACCGAACTACTAGAAGGCTCAAAATGTCTCTGTCTGTCACATATGCATGGCTCAGAGAGGTCCAGCCTCAGCCTTATCATCTGCGGCAGATTTAGGAAACGCAGGTCCGCTTGGCACTCAAACACACAGACAAAAGTTCTGGCTTCATTTCCATCGCTCCCCCTCTCTCCTTCATTCGCTCTCTGTATTCTGGCAAAGTCCCACTTTTGCAAATTAAACACAGATCTCCCTTAGATGCTGGGCTGACAGCTCCAGCTACGTGCCAACACTACTAAACGTCTGCAGGTCAGAGGGTCTAGGAACACAGGATTATCCCCACTGAGTATTACAGTTGGCTCCGACTGTATATGCTTTTGTGTCACTTGGATCCATCTGTGGGCCAATGACAGATAAACACTGCAATCATAGTGAACTGATGATGTTGGCGACAGCGTTGACTTCATAGAAATATTGAATTACTCACACACACACACACACACACAATGTTTTATAGACATGCATGCCATGCGCACACACACACACACACACACACACTGTGTGCACACAAATGTAGGTGGGTGCAGCAACACCACAGCAAGATTGATGTGACGAAGGCAAGTCTGTCTGGACTTGATCAGCGAGTACTTGTTTGTGTGTCTAAGAGTCATTCTATTGTCTAAAAGGCTGAGTGAGTCTCTGGCCACCAATGTAAAGTGGTTTTTCAGTTTTGCTTCTGCAGAGTCAAATGACTCCTCAGATTACTCCCTAAAGACTTACTACCACTATCAAGAAACTGATACCATGTGCAACCTGCTGCTATTTGTCGATTTAACTGTGCGTCTCTCTCTCCCTCTGACTTTGTGTGTGTGTGTGTGTGTGTGTCTGCATTTGTTTTCCACAGTGTGTGCGTGTGGAAACATGTACATCCTTCATCACAACCAGTACACACTTTGAAAGGGCAGAAGAAAACGTTATACACCCCCACAAATGTGGCTGTGTGTGCATTTAAGTGTTTGCACATACAAGAGTGATTGCTGTCAAACAAAAGCACAAAGAACATGTGCGGAACCCACAGCAGTCTGGTCCCTGTGGCAGCAGACCGGTCAGTGTGGTGAGTGTGGTGGAGGGTTTCGGCAGGAAATTGGGTACAGAGAACAGGCCCTTGTATGGTGAAATGAATGATACAGACCCTCATTCCACTGGCCTTACGAAAGACTATTTCGGGGCATTTTGAACTCTCCCATGCAAGCACAACAATTTTGGGGTTAGTTCATTTATTTATCTTTTATATTTTCCATCTAATGAAGCCCAAGAGAGAGACGCGTGTAGTTGTTTTTGGCCTTTAAGTTGGGAGAAAAGGAGGAGGGGTGTGAGTGTGTCTGCGTGTCTGAGTGTGTGAGTGTGTGAGTGTAGCTTGATAATCATTGCGTTCAGTATTTTTGAGCCAAAACACCACTATGACTCAATCTTAATATCTACCTTATCGCAAAAGGTGTGTCTATTCTGCAACGCCACTGAGCCTAACCCTGGTAGTGTAACAGAGCGACTCTCTAGCTCTTTACTGCTCAAGGCTTGATGTGGCTGTGATTTATGGTTATTCTCATATACAGGGGAGGAGATGGGGGAGATGGCGTGGGAGAGACCCTGGGGGAAGAAACGTCTCTCACTGCAGAGGGTCAAATGTGGGGTTATACCCTGAGTTTCTGTTCAGACGTTTTTTCTCTGTATGCGGGTGTGACGCAAAAATGTACACACACACACACACGCACACACACACATGCATAAAGTACAGCATGAAGGGATGAAGCCAAACACTACACAGACATAGCAAACGCTGTTCTATTTTTGTAATTAATGGCTTCTGACTTGTCTGCAAACATTAACAGGCTTCAAGGACATGGGAATGCTTTGTGGGCTCCACATTTTGGAGATGATGACTTTGTTTTCCACTTTTGTAGTGACAGCTATGAAGGGTGCTGTATTATTCTTTGAAACAAGGTCATACAACTCTTCTTGGCATATTTATGTGCTGTCCTCAGATTGTTTGGCGGTTGTTAGCGGTTTCAATAAAGGGTCTCCTGCGTTAACTTTCCTCTACTGAGCGCCACAACAATAACATATATAAAACATAAAGGATAAAAATAGAATGATGGGGCGAACGCTTTATACCTCATCGGTTAGTTTCCCCTTATGGACTTTTATGTCATCGTGATGCAGCGTGTGTCAAAGCAACAGTGCATTTATGTTTTAAGGGAAAACATTGAAAGGGTCACTGAGGGTCATTTAAACTGTGAGTTATGGACCATGACAGACTTTATTAAATATTTCTGTTTGACTAAGACCCTCATAGAGTTCTTGTTTTTAAACAGTCAGCCATTTGAGACGACGGGCTTTTAGCAGCAGTGGTGTGTGACTGGCTGCTGTTGGGGCTGGTGACAGTTCTAACATAAAGCCCACTTTCTCACCCTACAATTGATGATTAGATTTATTTATGAGTCTCAGAGGGCATAATATGGTTTGTAATTATGTTGTGTTTTCATGCCCATTTAAGTTTTAATAGATTTTCCATTGACATATCCCTTCAAATCACCAATTGTGGCTGCCAATTGCCTTCTCATAGCGCACCATTTACTTAAATAAAAATACTTCTTGTACTAGTTACAATCCACCACTGCACATTGCATATCTGAATCCGTTACCAGGAATTATCCAGCTGCACGTGGCCCATGTTGTTGACCATGAAGTCTTCCTCTTCCACTCTGTACTAGGACAGCGTATTCTGCTTCCTGGCCTGACCCTGACACTTCTCAGATTAAAGCTTTTACACGCTTCCATGAACCGTGATGTAGGCCTACTACATGGTACGTGAGATAAGACTGCGGTCGTAATGCAGTCTACCTGATGTCAACTTTATCGGAGAGGTCCCATGAATGCGCATAGTTTGGCTGAAAATGCAACAATAACACACCTATCACACTCCAGTCTCTCTCCCTCTCTCTCTCTCTCTCTCTCTCTGCTGGGATGAGTGTGAAAGATAAACTGTCAGACTATCTCACAGAGATCAAGTTCCACACCGCACCATCAAGCTTGAAAAACATCCCTGAGCAAGATGAAGCTTGCGCTGTAGATACATTTACAATGCAGATGAAAATTACTCCACAATATCTGTAAACGACAAAGTTACATTCTTTCAGTTAAATGAATTGCTTGTACAACGACAGACAAACTTTGCTGAATGTTTATTCAAGCTTTATATCACAAAGTCCAGTCCTCTCCTGCTGTGCAGCACTTGCCCAAGTTCTTACCCACCCTGTATATACGGACAGGAAGTGATTTCACTAAGTGGATCTATTTCACTCTGTGGAGGAGTCAAACTTGCACAGACCTTTGACCCCTTTGTGCAGTCAGCCGGGAGGTTCTCTTTTTCTTTTTCTTTCTTCATCCCTCCGCAGTCCACTTGTTTTCTCACTGTAAGCTCCAGCTCAGTATGCATCCCGCAGAACAACATTGCTGGCCTTTCTCAGAGAGTTACTGTGTTGCTGATGACTGACAGGTGAAATGGGAAATACGACTATTTTTTTTCCTCACTGGAGAATTGCCTTTTCCCAGTGTTTGGGCCCCTATAGGATTGTGAAAGCGAATGTGTGGGAGGAGGAAAAGGGAGACAACTTATGGTTGCAATTTGAAGATGCTTTTTTTAGTGAGTCTTACATGTGGGAAGTCAAAGTCATTGAGCCTGGGGCGTCTGTGGGAAGGCAAGCTCGAGATCTGGGAGAGTGGGAAGTTTAGATCTCCTGGTGGAATTCTCTCACTTTCAGCTAAGGGGGGGTTTTGGTTAAAGGGGGGGCCATGGGCTTGTTGAAATTTTCGAATGCTTATTTACATTAGATTGATTCAGTCTGTCACAGTAAAGGGGGAGGCATACAAAGTTAATCTGCAGGAAACGGAACATGCAGCCCACACCACATGCAGTTCTCTGTAATGTGGGAATCCTGAACCACATGACGCTGTAAACGCTGGAAGAAGGCCTGGAACAGAACCACAGATTATAGTTTAACCAGGGGGCAGCAGTCAAAAACTTGTGATCTCACTGTGTTTGTGTGTGTGAAAGAGAAAGATAGGGAGAGAGACAGTGACCAGTAATGGCGTAAAGTGCATCTTAGCCTTTCTCGCTGGTTCCCAGAGTCTGCGCCAGCTGGTCGGTAAATGTCGAGTCTTTGCTGCACAGCTGCCCTCCAAACTGATTAGAGCTGGCTTACTTCACCAGCACCATTGTGCCCCTTCTATTCAATCTCAACTTGAACAAAATGTGAAAACACAAGGAAGAATACTTTGGTGCTGTTTTTCACTGTCTATTGTACTTTGAGGATATTAAATGTGGTCAGGCAACCCACCCTTGACATACCTGTAATTGATTGCCGTCTGTGAAGTTAGAATACCGTGGGTTTGTAAACAGAGGGGATTAGTGTGAAAAATGATGCGGAGAGATTTAGTGTTTGAACATACAATTCTTAAAATTCAACTTCAAAAGAGAATATAGCTGACAGATGTGACAGTTGACCAATGACACTTCCGATATATATCCATTGTGCGTATATGGCTTTTTAAAGAGTGGCTGAAATGCAATCTGCCCATCTGTACAGCGGCTTAGAGCAGTCTGCTCTTGCCGGAACACAGCGCGATGAAAAAGAGCATCAAATCAGCGTGCTAATTCACAGTAAATCCTCTTAAAAGACTCCGTTCCTTCCTGTCACTCACTCACATACAGGGGTCACAACCTCCAGAGGGCTTGGCAACAGAAGTTTTTAAAAACCAGAACGAAAACGTCACAGTCCAGCCACAGGCCCCAAGCTGCAGCATAAGAAATAAGACACCCACAAAACGGACCTGCTGCTGGAAAAAAAAAAGCACAAAGGGGGTTTCAAAGGCATGCAGATGAGGATTTTGAGAGGAGTCAAGTTGAGTAGAGAACGTGAGTTGGACTGATGTTGAGGTCACACAGGCTTGCTGGAACAACTGGGTGGTGGCAGGTGGCCAGCAGATTTGATTACCTGGAGTACGTAAGTACAACGGATTGGACTACGCAGGCTTGTTTAATTGATTGTTAACTATTAACCCCAAGGAAAAAAAAGTGTGCGGACAAACACAAAGATCAAAAACGCATATTTAAAATGCAAGTCACATGCACATCAGACACAACAAATGATAAATACCTTTCGGAAAATCAAATAAAGGAACTATATGCCTGTGACTCTCTGTGGTTAGTAAACACTGATGCATTTATCATTTGTGTGGTGGGAATCTAATTTTCAGGCTGATGGACTGAATCTTTCCATGACATTGTCCAGCGCTGCCACTATCAGCGTGCATGGTTGGTTTCAAGTTGGCTAATCAGATTCAGTGTTGGTCAAGTTGTGTTATCTGGGCTGCCATGGTCCACCAGTCCGCCCATTCTGTGAGCGCTTAGTGGGAGTGCAGTTTCCATGCAGTCATGAACTATAAAGGGGAAGTCGTTTTGGCCTCCTGCAGTACTGTGGGAAAGTGCGGCTCTCGCTTCCTCTGCTTATTTGGACCAATCTGGTTATAAATGGACATTCACAAGCAGGCAGCCCTGTAAGCACAGCCCTGAGCCCTCTAGTCACATTAGCCTCTTTAATATTCCCTATCTCAAGAGACCAAAGTTCTGAGAGAGAGGTGCAAGGGGCCATGCAATTTTCCATTCAATAGAGCAGAAATAAATCCACTGGTATGTTTTGAGTGGATGTTTAACCCGAGATGTTTACAAGATGTCTGAAATATTTAGTCCCCAGAGACTAGATTTCTATTTTACCGGGGTCTTTTTTGTCTCCTCCTCTCCTTTTTTGATGGTCTGCCTTCTCCCATTCATGTCCAGCATATAACGAGATAAAGGGAACAAGAAGGGCTAGCAAGTCAGATGCCGCTTACAATTTGTTTTGACACATGTTCTGCCTGTTGCACAGTCTCAAACAACTCCGTAAGACTGTTTTGACACCAAGCATTCTTGTGTAAGTTGCATTCCTGGACCCACTATATCACCACGGACATACGTATTCCATATCATTAGATTACAGGCCCGCTGAGGTCAGAGCACCCACTGAGGAGCTTCATTGTTATGTGTGGTGTCAGATCAGGAGCCAGTAGGAGGGGATAGAGTGGGTCCTGGCCGAGGTTCAGATTGGACCCACAGCTGCACAGGCAGGGTCCTGCAGAATCCTGGGTCTGAGCTGAGCCCTGACAGGTGCTGCATTAAAACTGCCCTGAAACCGCTCTCTTTGGCTTAACGTTGATCCCCTCTTGCAGACGCCTCGTGGAATGGCCCTTTCATTGGCATGCTGTTAAACCAAACGCCGATCTGTGACCAAAGCACAGGCCGGCAAAACATCAGGCCTCTAGAAGGTCACTATAGGAAAGAGGAAGATTCTACTGAGCAGCAGAAGTGAAAGAAAGAATGAAACATTGAGAAGAAAACTGATGCTTGAGAAAAACTTTGATCTGAGGATCATCCTTACTCCTTTTTCCTGTCTCTTCTGTTGGATGACTGACAGTGCACTCTTCATGTGTATGATTTATATCATTCAGAAGTCCCAATTATCTAATGCCTGCCTCTGTCTTCACTTATTCACAGTCTCATTTACTCAAACTTTGACTTGAAAAAACAAGAGCAGCATGGCAGCTTCGGGATGAGAAAAAGAACAACGTACAATTGCCCAGTCTTCTCGAAGTTTTGTCTGTATTCCTAGAATTAGTTGGACGTTGTAGCAGCAGCTGTCACTATCGCTCTCTCTCTCCCTCTAGCCTGGCACAAAACTGCCTGATGCTTTTAATGGGTGATTAGTGTCAGATATCTGGCTATTGCCGCCTGGGCCTCGACTGTGGGAAATGGTCTTGCTGGTTGCACCTGATCCAGGGCTCAGTTTAGAGTTTCCTCCTATCTAAGAGGAACACAGGGATCTAGCACACACAAAACAAGACTTCGAAGATTGACTCTACAAAATGGTATTTCATTAAGAAAAGCACAGCTCTGCCACTCAGCTGGAGCCTCTCCATCCATTACTGGGCCAAGGGGCATAGAGCTCAAGTTTGCCCGGCTATTTCTCTGCCCAAAATCCCCATTTCCATTATACAATATGACCGTTTGGCTCACCCTCTCTGTGAAACTGAGGAGGCATGCCGGCAGTTATTGTGTGCATGCATAAGGGTCGGGTAAGGTGAATTCCTTGGCCTGGTTGTATGAATTCATTACTGATGTCCATGATGTACAAAATCCTAAATCTGCAGAAAACTGAATTTAGACACAAATTTTACGCTGGTCTGCTATTTGATAATGATGAAAAAAGAAAGAAACATGGAACACATTTCTATTTTGATTAAATTTACTTTTTATTTTCTTTTTGCAAAAAAGAACATTGAAGGAAAGTATAATTATATTTCTGTAAATATATGCCTGTTTTTTTAAAGTTGACATACCACTGAAGATGAAACAATGGGATCCTATTGTTTTTTTTTCAGTATGTAGAGAGGTCACTGTTTAAAAGAACAATGGCACAAATATTCTGGTTCCACTTATCTGCAATATCAACTTTACTGGATTTGGCTTTCTCCTTTTGCGTGTTTCGCAAGGATCTGCAAACTCAGTCCTCCAGTGTCTCCCCAGCAGCAATGGGCTGACTCAATCACATAATGATGAGTACCATATGGAACTCTGAAAAGCATCGCCATCTCATCACCTATGTGTTGCACAACAGCCTCATGCAGCTGTTTAGAGAACGCGGGGGTGATGGAAACAAACATCAACATTTGGTTGCACAGTACATTACAAAGCAACTTACAATTCAGATTCTATCACAATTCTACACCGTATAGCACAGCTACAGGAGCAATTATGGGGTTAAGTGTCTTGCTCCAGGACACATCAACATGAGACTAGTGGAACCGGGGATCGAACTGCCGAGCCTCTGATTGAAGGACGGCCCTGCTATCCACTTCTCCACAGTCGCCCCAGTAAAGCAATGCACATGCAGATTGTCTTATGTGCATTTCTCTCCAAGCTATGTCTTTGTCTCGTTCTCTGTTTCTGGCTCTGCTGGCACTGCAGCATGTGAATGATGCCCCTCACCGCAGCTAAGGGCAGTGGGTAGACGGCTGTCTGTGTGACGGCTGTGGTGTCCTCTCTAAGACAAAGGGAACTTGGCAGGCTGCTGGGCTGCGGTTGGATCAAACAGGCCTTGTTTATTGGACCTCTCCCTCTTTGCTCTGCGCTCCACAGAGGCTGTGTGTGAGACTGCAGCAGTCTGAAGTGTCTGAGAGATCTGCTCACCCCTCGAAGACGGGAACTATTCAGACCACACACAGGGGCGCTTCAACCGCCACAAAGGAGAGCGAGGAAGAAGGCAGACACACTCACTGCGCATATGCTCTCTTTATGACTTCTTCAAGTCACTTAGTTAGTATCTGTATTGATTATACAGCTCTAAGAAATAATTTATCTCTCTCTCTTGACCTTTACTTTAGCTGTAGTCCATGATGTCTTATGGTCACATACAGTATAGCTCCCCTCATCAACCCCTTGCCTTTCTTTCTTTCTGTCACTATACTCACTCTGAGAACAATGTACTGCTACTGCTCTGTGTTTTCCCATGGTGCTAGCGCTGGAATGTGTGCCTGTTAAAGGTGATATATATTTGCTATCGGGCAGAGAGAGAAGGCCTTCATTACTGCTTGATACAGATAGAAGGGAAAAGCCGAGGTTGAACACCACTACCCAGAGGCATTATTCATCAGCCTTCACTCTGGGTACAGGAATGATATCTGAGATTCGTACAGTTAAGACTCCTACTGCTAAATCATACAGCAACATAACAGCAGAAGACAGTGGATAGTATGCACACACACGTGTTGGTGTTTTTAAGAGAGTGAGTGTGATAAGTGAGAGATAATGATCAGCTTGATAAGTTTGAGTGGAAGGTGTGGAAGGAAGATCAGGTACGGACAGGTCGCTGTCTTATCCCTACATCTACCGTTGGGTTCCCAGAGACTTATTGGCACTCAAGGCTGACACACGTACGGTACGGAAGATTTACTATTAAAGTTGTGACTTCAGGGAAGAAGAGTAGAGGAGGTCATGGTGCATTCCCTATCTGAGCCCCTTTCCTCTAAATGTTATGTGTTATATGTTACTATTCTCCCACATCCTCCTATCGCTGCCCTTGATTCCCACGCTAAGCACCAGCGCTGATGGGAACAATTCAAAAACACAGGGACACTCTAAAATTCCAGGATTCTTGTGGTGTGTACAAATCTGTCTGTCTTAGAAAAAAAGGACGTCAACAAGGACAAAGTGGCGCACTGCAAAAATGTCAATTTTCAGTCTGAGAATTCTGAACATGGCAAATCCACAGTGAGGTTGTTTTTAGGCAACTTATGTTTACTCGTCAGTGGCCCTACACTTCAAATAATGCTCCGTATCCCACTAGCGTCTAGTTTTGGGCTGTGTTGATGAAATTGTAAAGTTGGACGATAATCGATGATGATGAATGTACAACAACACCTTTGTTTCAGCCTTCTCCAAAATACCAAAGGGTTAGGGTTTCAAAGAGGGCAAAATGATTCCGCTCTTCTAAACTGATGATTGTATTTTGCCCAATATTTACTTTATCTTAGATTTGCCTTATTTACAGTATTAAGTATTCAGTTCGTTCTTATTTTATAGCCCAACTACCTCTAAAGCAAAACATCAACCTGGTATGCATTTTGGTATTTTGGTAAGTTGTAAACAACTTTCCTCCTCACAAGAACATGTATATTGAGACTACTCCACCTGAGTGCTGTAACACACCTACAGTGTTTTACTGTAAGAGTGGAAATATCCAGATGATAAATATTGGACTTGCATTTCGCTTTTGACATCAGAGCATAATTGTTTGGTTTCAGAAGGCTCTGATTACACTGCACGAGCTGGAGCTGTTTGTAGTAGTTTTATGGCATTTTTGGACCTCTGCTGGCCACATCTGTTGTTCTGGAGAAGGCAGCAAATATAGCAGCAGCTAAAACACTACATGTAACACCGACACACAACTTTACCACTAATATGAGGGTGCTCACATAATGTGAAAATTGCAATGTTTTGCTCATTTCAACGTAGCCCCTAAATGCTGTTCTATTATTTGCAGCATAGTGAGCAATTATCAGGGTGACCTTAATGGTGCTCATGGAGAAATTACAATAATGAGGAAGTTCTCCCACAAGAAAAGGATTTTCATGCATGCTCAGCCAAGGCCACTGGGCACTCTTATCTCTCCCTCATCGATCCCGAACCTCGGAAAGCAGCTTTTCCCACACGGAGTCCCCTCACCCAGCAGCGTAAACAAATACACACAGCCTGCCATCTGCATGTGGAGCAGCAGAGCTTACATGGGACACACTGAGGGCTTATTCACGAACATCAGAGCTACTGAAACCTGCTCACAGTGGCCTAGCTGTGCTATGTCTGGCAGGGAAAGGAGAATAAAGAACAAGTCTCATCAGGGTATGAGAGGAGTAGTTGAGGGAGGATGTAGAGAGTTGGATGGGACACATTAGGATGTGGAGGGTGCCAGGCTGAGTCACTTAGTTTCATAAAGCCAAAGCCATTTGCCCACCCAGAGCATGTGTTTCTGTCATCAGGAGGATTGTCTGCCCTGAGTGCCTATCACTTTAGGAGTTTTTTGTTGCTGATTACATGCCAGCGTTCAGGCCACAGCCCCCATCAGGACATACAGATGAAACAGGTTTCAGCCTTGTTAAAGCAAGGGTAAATATCTTGTGTGAGCAACACATGTGATTAGAGAAGACCAAACATCCGAATAACTCAAAATCTAGAGTATGCAACAATGAAGCCCCCACCTGTTCAAAGGTTTCACTCAACTCAGTCCAGGTCAAACCTATCCCTTCCAAATGTCACAGTAAATTCTATTTTGAAAACTGCATTTGGCGGTATTACAACCAGATTCATGCTCAAGTTATTTTACTCCCATTTGCAAAATGGGAAACCTTATTTGTAATTAGTTATGCTTGCAGAAGTGCAAAAGCCAGACCTGGTATTTGTTTCCACTCAACGCTCCTTTGTCCAAGACATTACATGATGGAAAATGTATTTTGCAAGGGCTGTGCGGAAAAGGAAATCCAGGCATTAGTCACTCGGGCCTCTTCAATGCTGTCACAGGAGGGACTTTCTGACTTCAAGTAAACGAAAGGATTCCGAGGGACTTGCCACATTTTGCTCTTCTTTGATGTCTCCTTCTTGAGCATCACATCTGATTACTATTCAAACAGTGCCCCTGCATTCATTCATCTAGCCTTGATTTTTGAAACCACAGGGGTGGTGGTGCCTAATTGTGGTGTGTGAGATGTGGTTTGTTTTGTGAAGGAATTATGACAGATCCAGGAATTCAGTTCAGTGTTTCTATACAATCTTCTTTATTGTCTTCTATGTTTGAAAATTAACTCTCACTGCCTATTCCAGATCATTCCTACACACTGTCACTGGGATTAAAACTTCACATGGAAACATTAAAGCTGAGGGTAGGACTCTGGACTCAGGTTTCAGAGGAACTTCAAACAGTCTGGGACTGGAGGCCAGTTTGCGTAAAACCGCTAAATAAGTCGACCCCATGTGAAGGAGAGAAATTCCCCAGTATATGAGGGTGTGGGCAACCCACTACCTTTATTTGTGACCCCCTCGCTCCTGTGCCTCAAGCCCCACTGTGATTGCATTGACCCTCTTCCTCCTTGTGCCCCTAAGGCTGCTCTTATTGTAGCAATGTGGGACTCCAGTGCTTCCTCCTCCTAGAGGAGCTTGGAGAGACCAGGGAATTAGAACAAGCTGTCGAAACAGCATTTCCGTGGGAGCGCAGGTCAAGCAGACCCCCAAGATGGCCTTTCTCAAATATGTGGGAAATCCACCTCCAAAAACCCACTGCTGAACAGGAAGAAGTCTGTGTCCCAACTATTCACAAAGATTATAAAAAAAAGATCAGCCCATAGACTGAGAGGAAATTCAATGTTACTGATCTGACAAAAGCAAATGCAACATGGATAAAGGACAATTTGATGGTTCGGGCCAGCATAGCAAAATACATGATTACATTAGTTACCTCTCACGAAACAGTGTTGAGTGATGTGTTGACACAATCTGTGCTGTTCACTGTATACTCAAAATGTTATTGTAGTAACGTATCTGAAAGCACGCATGTGAATTGGAGACAGGAGAAGGAAAAGAAATCAGTCGGCATCCACTAGCATGATTCACAGAACGATTCCCAGTAATTATGTCCCATAAGGGAGCCAATAGTGTAATTAGGGGTTACTACGGAGCAGAGTGTGTACCACATCTAGGATCCCCCAGGGACTGTGTGCCTCAACATGTTCACCAGAGTGTGAGAACCTCAGCTCATGAGCTCACCTAAACACATAGAGTTGCTCCAAATACCCCACCACATCACAATCTTAAATGACAAGTTTTATATCAAATGATTCATTTGCAAAAATGTTTAAATGTTTAATCTAAATTTTCACACATACTGTATTTATGACATTTCATTGGCACTCCAGATACACTTTTTTTTCTATCACGTTTGGCTATGTTGGGAGGAGGCAATGGCACTGTGAGAAGCCTCTGAGGTATGGAATCTCATGGCACACAGTGCAATCATTACTCTTTCCTTTGACTAAAAGAATATGAATGACTCAAGCAACAGGTGATTTCAAGACGTTTTTTCTCCTCAAAGCAGCAGGTGCCTGCCTCAGTCCAAACAACCCAGCAGGAGCCTTTACTTTCCAGTGTGAGAACCACAAAGAAGGTCCAAGTACAGATGAGACCTCCTTCTGGCATTTCCAACACTCTCTGAACCTATTCTAGTAAAGTTTGGCCATGCCCACAATAATGCTGTTAAGTTTGCTGGTCAAATATTCCAAAATAATCAAAAAATGTTCAGATCTTGCTCTATTTCCACCAATTATATTCCCTCCATTTCCATAGTATTTTGTTGTTTCCAGAGCAAGTGACAGGAATGGTCAGACAAGACACAGTTCAGTCAGTTTTTGATTGATCGATCAATTCTGAGGAAAGGTCGGTTAATAACCGAGGGAAAAGAAAAAAGTGGGAGATAAGTATACACATTAGTACGGACCAGGTCTTAAAGGGCATAGGTGCGTTTCTCTTATAAGGACCATCACTTAACTGACTTCTGTTTTTACTGCAGGGGCCTGCAGTGACTATCCCCTATCCTGTAATCTAGCCTTCATCCTACCTGTCATAGGTGTTCTGTTGAGAGTCAGTGCCACAACCTTGGAAACTGTGATAGGGGGGCATCGGTCCTCATATGCCCAGCCCCCACCTCCCCAGCTTTGATGGTTGAGAGTTTGCAGGGCCTGACAGCTGCTCTTAAATTAGAGAGTAGGGGAGAACACAACAGGACCCTGGAATGTCTGGATTGTCTGGATTGCCTTTCTCTTCCGCAGAGTCCTGGGAAGATGGCTGCAGCTAAATCAAAGTGTTGGAAGCAGTGGATATTAGAAGATTAATAGCTCTGAACAGTAGCGACGGAGGAATTGAACATGTCAGATATTGGTGACAGTCTCGTGGTGTCTGCCCTGGGCCCAATAGTCAGGCCATCCTGAGGTGAAACCTCCTCTCATGCATTATCACACCTCCTTCATTAGTTGCTGGGGAGACAGTGACCAGGTCATTGGGGTCAGTGTGGAGCCATGGTTGTAAAATTGCCCGGACAATAAAGTCAGCCTCAATAAGGGTGTAGTGACCATTCAGGAGAGATTAGCACTACACAGCCTGGGATCCACCCAGGAACACAACCTTTACCTAAAGCTGCAGGACACCAGGCAAAACACAGGTCAAGACAGGCAGTGAGGGAGGAGCGTCACAGAGTTTCCAAACAGCAAAATCTCGCAGTCGTGAGGGGCTCACATGAGGTGGACGAACATAGATAGTAAGGCCATGGGAGAGGAAAACAAGAGATTGATAGAGTGGGGGACGAGAGGATGGGCAGGATAGAACAGACGAAGGAAGAGAGATTAAAGGAGTGGGCTGAGCTTGGAGGCACAAGCTTCCAGATAGTGAGAAGGAGGTTGGATCCAGCCGTCATGCTGATTTTCTCCTCCTCCTGCCATATACCAGTGTGTTGTTTTCCTTCAATATGTTTTAATAAAAGTGGAATTACTGCAAGCCCTCTTCTCTCCTCTGCCCCTGGGTGGTGTGATGTGGAATGTCTGCTGCTTTCTACCCGCTCTGCACTGCAACCAAGCCTTTCTGAAAAGGGCTACTACTAGCTTCAAACCATACACTTGACCCATGTGACCCATATACAAAGAGCTAAATATTAACCGCAACACAATAGCAGTAAGCAAGACTTAAAACTACAATGAACCACTTTTTATCTCTATATCTGAAAGCAAAGCAATGAAATGAGAATTATTCAAATATCCGATAGTTTATTCTCAATGAGAGAGGCTTCGAAGGCCCTGTCTCAACAGATAATCTGTGTATGTGTTTGGAATAAACTTCAATCAGCGTGGTCAACAAACCTTTAAGAGTTTCCTTTTTAAAGCAGGGGAGTCAGCCCTCAGGCACAGTGCACTTAAGCCATATCGACCCCAAACACTTCACTTTAGTCCCACCCTGTCTTATTCCATTACTGCCTTCCTTATCACTCAAGTGTGCCTTCAGGCTAGCCTTAGCCAGAGGAAGGAATGTGGCGTGCACCTTTCAATCTGTGTCCAGTAAACCTGCCATATCCCAAATTCACCCATTTTTCTTGACTTGATCCTAAACTGACCACAGAGCATCGCCCGCCACGTTTTAATAAAGTACAACAGCTGCTGTGGCCGTGTCTGTGTTTGATAACATCTTTGACCGGATCTGGCTCTGCTGCTGCCTTCCACGACCAATCCAATGTGATGAAGAGGAGGATGGCTGTGGTAATAACCACACATGTAATCTCACACCACTTCAGTGGGCTGGGACAAAAGGGCCCGGGGGCTTCCATGACGGATTTTGCGATCAGAGACTGCTTGGCCGACAAAGCGAGCAGGCCTGTTGATTTTGGCAAGGATTTAGTCTCACGTTGGACAGTGTTGGCAAGACTCATGCCAGACACTGTAATAGCTGCTGTCCATCTACAAAGCCATAATGAGTCAAGTTCACAAGTACACTCGTGCAACAAATACATCCATCGTTTAGTTTTTTACATAAGACCTTGCAAGAATCAAACTGCAGGGTATGACATCTCTGATCTAGATTAAATGGAGATTTATGTGTTTGTGGCAAAAACCCTCATGTTGTGCATGTGTATGTGCAGATGGCTGAGTTTGGTGGGTAGGCAGGTACAGGCTAATTATCCCATTCTTGGTTTTTTAGTAGTAATTATACCTCAGTGGTACACTGTCATTGTTGCTCACTGGCTGTTGTTTTGATTGCGCACCAGTCAGGTTTAGTGTTTTCTCCCTGTTCTTTTCTTAAGGAAGATCCTGGCTCAGGAGGGCTCTGCTGGGACACGTAGAGGCACAGGTGAGGCTGTGGGTACAGCCTCTCTCACCTCGGTGTGTAAGTGTGGGAACCACTCAGCCGGCAGTAGTGCATGAGCAAGAAGGACCCTGAGGGAGTGTGGCGTAATCTCCACCTAATACTCTAGTCTCTTTCTCTCACTCGGCGGAACACACACGTTCACTCAGAAGACTGCAGCGCATTCATGCGTTTATCTCGATCAGCATGCAATAAAAACAGCAATCTTCAACTGAAAGCTCATCCTGAAATCACATAGACACAGACATATTTGTATTGTAAATACAGTCACACCGTGGTAAATAACACCTTTGGTTCCATTGTTGGACCAAATTTACTGAACTTTACTGAAGGAGCTTGCATAACAAATCACATTATGAAACTAACCAGTTAGACAAGTATGTGTCACAAATTTTGAGCTTGGTTTGTTTTAAATGAGGGTCATTTAAAACTCCAATGGAAATCAAAGTGAGACATAATTACATGAGGATTAATAAAAATGAATCGTTAATACCAGAATTTAAATGCATTTGACCAATTTTAACAAAACAAATACTGTGAACACATGGATTTGGTAATGACACCACCTCTTGTCCAATGCAGACAGCTAGGAAAACTGGTATATACAATAGAGGGTGGATTAAAACACTTGATCACAATAATAAATAACTCCTGTCAAATTTCTGTATCATCTTCAGCTCTGGGAAGAGCGACGAAATATGGCATCAAAACAACTAAAACTCAGCCACCCACTGAGAACTAAATTACATAATTGCTGGTTTAGTGCCGAGGCAAAAATGGATGATTCCCTAAATGAATACAATTTGCAAAACCATCTGCCGCAGAAAAGTACATGATTTTTTACACATATTCCCTGTGCTCAAGGGAAAATAATTGATTTTGCGGTGTAATGTGGCCATCTCTGTGAAGGAATGTAAAGGAATGACAATAAATTGCTGTTTTAATACAGATTTTATCGAGCTGTGTTGGCGGGGCGGTTGGGGGCAGTGGGCTGGCAGCTGTTGCTGGTGTGCGGGGGCCCTCAGGTCTCGGCCTACCCCTAATGGCCAGACCAGCTGTCGGAGTTCTGTCTGTAGGGGCGCGGGGCTTCAGGAGGCGGGGAGGGCATGAGAACTTCCACCCCCCCTGGCCTGGGAGGCGGGTCCCCGCCTTGTCTGCCCTCCTCTGAAAGGGGGTGATTGATGGCGCAGGGTTGACACCATGCTTCCCCAACAATTGACTCAGGAGGGACAGAGGATGAACAGAGAGCTCGGGACCCCTCCACGTCTTTCTCCTCTGGTTTTCAGAGGCAAATGTGGGATCAGTCGCAATTATAATTCAGTCATTTTTCTCAATATGTCTTTTATTTGACATTTTTAGTGCAGCATATGCCCCTCTAAACACTTTTCAAGACTGCCACTGCAACAATTCTGCAGACAGACTCAAGTTATTTTCTGCTTTATTTGTCAGATTACATGGGTTTGAACACGGTTTTGTCAAATGGCTTAAATGACCCTCTGCCTTTCGTTAAGATAAGCCCTCATGTTGCAGCAGGCCTTCAGTGCCCTCTTCCTTACACCAGTTCAATTAATCCTAACAACAGAGCGGAGATCCATGGTGCTTCTAGGGTGGACAGTGCCACGGCCTCAAGCGTGTGTGTCCGGTCATCAGTGGGTATCAGCCCAAAGTCTCAGCACCGGGGCCTGCTAACACAGACCTGACCTTTTGCACTAAACCCCAGGATCCTCCCTGGATCCCTTTCAGCAAGTTGCCAGCACCTCCGTTCTCCTTCAAGATTTACAGCCCCGCGGAGGGATAGAGGAGGTGGAAGGAGGGGGGGGGGGGGGGGGGGGGGGGGGGGGCACTGTCCGGCAGCTGTTCACAGTGGTCTTAAGTAGCTATTTCACACGGAAACAGAGTCATAGCATTCTGAATTCCTCCAGCTGGCCAGTCTCCAGCCTGGTCTGCAATACATTCCCGCACAGAGATGCCTTTGCACTCTCTGCCCTCCATTCTCACTGCTCTGTAGATGCAAATGCCTCCAGACCTTCCACTGAGTCTCAGTCCACTGTCCACTGTCCACCCCTCTGTAGATGTATACCTCAAATGGAAGAGACCACAACTATTCCATCTTGATTAGTGACAGAGGACCCTGATCTTGGAGAGAAAGGTATTAAATTCCATAAGATATCTGTGTCTTGTCCCACTGTCTTCTGGGGCAACAATTTAGCAAGAAACACGGGACAGTGAGACGGGAAAAGATTCCCATAGCTAAAAAATCAATTTCCTTCCTTCTCTCTGACCCTGTCCCCTGCAGAGACAAGTCATGTGTACACATACAGGATTTAATGGCCATTTAGAGAGCTTGTGTGAAAGTCAAACATGTTTTCCCACAATCCAAAAAGAGATCCATCATTCACATGTGTTTACTTTAGGCAAAAAGCCCCAGCCTCTCAGTCACTGTGTGTGTAGGTGTGTGTGTGTGTGTGTGTGTGTGTGTGTGTGTGTGTGTGTGTGTGTGTTTGTGTGTGTCACAGAGAGTGGGTCGAAGGAAAAGAAGAAAAGAATCACGGTGAAAGAGGATACTGAAAGTATGAACAAACCTCTGTTTTTTGTCAGCTTGGCGAGAAATTAATTAATCAGGGATTATGAAAGCACAATATGTTTTAAATGGTTTATTCAGAACCTTTTGACTTGACAACACAGTTACAATTAGGACAAAACCAGAAGATAAGAATGTAGTTACATAAATGCAAACTTTTCACATTAAATTAAAAGGCATAAATCCAAATACTTCCTCGCTACTTTCAATTAGTATTGAAAATGTAGAAGATTAAAACCTACATGAACATAAATACCACAGGAATGTCTTTGCTGTTTCCGAAAGTGTAGGATTCCTGGGAAAAGCAGAGGTGTTCCTTTAGATCCAAACATCCCAAAACAGAGCAGAAACAAAGATAAGTTCTCTTATCACTGTGGGACACTGTTGTGTGTGAGTTGCGTGCATGTGTTCATTGGGGCTGCTTGTGCTATTGTCACACATTGAGACAACATCAGAAGTGTGCCTACGATCTCTTCAAACCTCAGAAGCCCACTACACTTCAAGCTGAAGAGCTTACCCACAACCCCTGAATGATAAAGAGATCATACAATTATGAAGCAGCCATAAAGGAGACAAAACAGATCACCGACCTGAACACTGCGCTGCAATTGGCCCTGACGTCTGTCTGTAGGGGGTCTCAGCTGCTGATTGGCCATGACCGGTTTTGTAGAGGGGCTTCTAATCCTCTCCACACTCTCTGTGGGTGCTCTCAGGGCTTTTCCCACATAAATCAGTCTGGCCTGGGTGGTAAAGTCATCACGTCCACTGTGTCCACAAACACTGCCTGTTAGCACCCCTATCACATGGAGCGTGCTAGCTGTGAAAGGCCACTGAGCATGAAAGGAGGGCACTGGCTGACCACGCTGTACTATGTGTAGGCCGTTACATGTAACTCCACTTAACACTCTACTGTAATAAACAAAAAAAGACGTCGTCACTGTTGGAAAAAAAGCTACCATGAGCTTTGTCTTTCATTGCAACATGATCTCATGGGAAGGCATATAAATAGCACGCCACTTTTAAGAACATTTCACTTGTCACGTATAAGCATTTCAAGCTTTTCGTATCTCATTTTAAATAAAACCTAACTACTCACAAAGGGACGCACGGTCGCAGTTTCAAACATATGGTTAACTTTGTGAATTTATACAAAACTACTTGGTTATGTTTAGTCAACGAAATTACTTGGTAGGTTTAGGAAATGATCACTCTATTATGATTCCCATTGCTATTCTTGGCAAGACAAGCCCTGTGTAGCATTCAAGCCTGAGGATTGGCCAAGCGTCCATGACGTGAGGCACTGGTAACCCCTTTTGATGTTCAGGTCCTATGCCTATGACCAATGGGCCCTAACCACTCAAAGTTAATGCCTAACTTCAACGCAGCTACCAGGCTGCTCATGAGTATGAAACTATTTTTTATAGAAACATTATTTTATGTTGGTCTCACTGACCCCTGCAGTGTATGGACACACTCCCCTGCTGTGTGAGTGCAAAGCAAGGCTGGGTCAAGAACAGTCTATACCATTTTGCCTCAGACCCATGGGTGGTCTTCCCTTAAACGGCTTTGGTCAGCTTTTCCCTCTTGACACTGCAAACGAATAGTATCATTCACATGCAGTTCTGGATAAAAGCCTTTCTGTTGGCAATGTGCTTCACAATAGTGCTTGTTATCCCAAGGTATCAAATGCTCAATGGAAGGAATTACAGAGTACTTTGTACAGCTGGGTATACAAAAGCAGAAAGATGGTGCTAGAAAGACAGGCTGTACAATAAATGTGTACACTATGATGTCCTGATTACCAGTTTCTTTTATGATTGCTTACGCACAATCTAAAAAATGGGCTCAGTTTGTCAAAGTACTACACACAATTCACACAACCACACACACACAAGTAGCAGCACACTTCAGATCGTTTGCAAAATGAAACACTTCATTCAAAATTTTTAATAATTTATGAAAAAAACAATTTTGTCACCGTGGCACACATGCAGTTAATTCGGTCCGACTCATTTGAAACATTGCTGTGCTCAACCTAAAACACTTTTAACATTTCTACTTTTCTAAAGATGTAGTCTGGGTTTGATTTTACAGTAATGTTAGAGACAAACACAACAGACACAACAAGTACTTACTGCACACTGATGGAAATATTTATTTCTCTAGTCAATACGTAAATTAATTTCCAAATTTTTCACTGAAATTCAGAACAGAACGTATTCTAAAAAGATTATAGTACATAAAAATTGAAAACATTTATGGAGACAAAAAACAAAGCATGAATACAGTTCAATTCTCGCTGCTATGTTGGCTTCCATCGCTGTTGTAAACAAGTACTCAACCTGTGGTCTTTTGATCGTGCTTACATCCCGATTGATGGAAATCCAGCACTTAGGTGTTTGGCAGGAGTCAGTCTCAATAATTGCTTTTTATGTGTCATTTTAGTGTGTTAGCAATTGAAAAAAAAACTATGAGCAATGCTCACAACTGTTCAAAGGGAGCCACTCTATTTCCAACAGAGCACAGAGCTATAAATCCTGACCTGTCTCCTCTATGTTTGTGCGCTTGGAGATTCCCCCTGAGTCCTGCGCGAGAACTTTGTCGCCAAGGCTTCCACTCTCACACTTTCTCTCCAATACAAACAAAACACTGACTTATATCCTCTGTTTGTGTGTGTGTCTGTGTGTGTGAGGGGTGGGGGTGGGGGGGTGAGAGACAGAAGAGATAACGAGACAAAGATGTAAAATGATTAGGAATTCATTCAAATTACAATTTACAGACCATCGTACGAAATGTTCCACAGAGAAACCGGAGGCTGTCTGCTGTTGTTCACACAAGACGCAGTCCACTGTTCTTTTATTGCTGAAACAATCAAGGAAAGGTCATATTTCCAGAGGGAAGGGCTGGAGCAGCCACCTCCACTAATAAGATCAGAGAGAAAGAAGACAAACTGGAATTTTCTCATTGGCTCTTTATTTTCTGGAGTCAAGCGGCACAGATTGTAATCCTCTCGAACAAAGCATTTCAGCTTGTGAGTGAAGAACACTGGAACTCTTGTGGATCTTTCAACAGCACTCTTTCAAGGTTGGATGCAACACGTTTAATTACATACAGGGGGTTTGAGAATTCATTAATAGGAGAATGAAGCACTGAAGCACCTTTGTAGTTAATTGCTTTTTTAAAGTGACAATTATAATTGTTATTTTGTGCTCTTTAGAGAAACAGGAAGATACACATGTGATGCAATCCTGATCTTGTTTGAATAGGATATTAAATACATTGTTGGGCAGTTTTGTTACAACAATGTGACTGATAACAGCCTCGACCATCAGAGATGTAGAAGTCAGCCTTTTGTTTTTCATGAAATGATCAAGGTTTTCCGTTTTTTTTTAGAGAAACAAGGCGAATGGGGCATTTGTAGACTTTGAGTGCCTAGATAGCAACATACTGTAAATACAACTGTCTGCCCCTGAGCACACGGAGAAATATCTCCCTGGGACCTTCTCCAACTGGAAGCCAAAATACTGCCAACACCTGCCATGAATGAGCTGCGAGTGCACATCTCCAGAGGGTGAAAGAGACATTTCACAGCCAGATGAAAACACAAAAATACATCTTATTGCACCTACTTGTAATATAAATAAACCATAGTGCACCTTCCTCCTTGTCATCTAGTTTTCAATTTTATCTGGAGGCGCAGTCAGAAATGCAACTATAATCTTGGATGCAAAGCCTTCATTCAGATGGCATGATTGGGTGAGATTTTAAAGGGGATTTGCAATCAGTTGCAGAAGTATCCAAGTGCTGATGAAGAATACAGGACTAAGTAATCGTGGAATTGTGCACAAAAAGCTGCATCCAGCTATTGAAACTGCCCAACTTTCATCACATGGTGGGTGCCAAATGAAGCAGGTGTCTGTGAGGCCTAACAAGCTCTTTTCACTGACCCCTATAGATGACGTCACATGCACTAACGAACTTCACTCCAAACCAGCCAGCTACATTCATGGCCTTGCCTGTAATTTATTCAAGGCCCAGGACCAGGAATAGTGTGATGGAGAGGGGGGAGACGGTGGTGGTGTAGGGGGCAGTGTGCTTGAATATTAGTGTGCCGCCCTCCCCTGCAGAGAGAAACTGTGTCATAATGCCAGAGTCCTTTTATGATTCAAATCAAGGCTATTGTCTCTGTAAGCGACCGGCTCCGCTCTGTGCCGCAGAACAACCGAGGCACTATACGCCGGCTGGAGAAAATGAGTCCACTGCAATAGGCTGAGGAGGTGCAGGCCGAGACAGCAGGATTGCAACTCAGTACCATGGGCCGTGGGGATAACAGGAATGTCTGCACTCTCTGCGATCATGTAAACACAATTCACTCTCTTATCTGCAATTCACCAAATGTAAACAAACAAACACACAAGTAAGCCTGCACAGGACTGGACATACTCGAGTCAACTGCCATAATACAGAAGCTACTTCTTTTAAGACATAAATTAGGAGTCTTATTTGTTTTTTTACTCATACACTCAAAACTAATGATACGTAATTATCCTTTTTGTCAACGCATTAGCAGAAATTCTACATTTTGATATTTAAAACGCTTCAACCTCAGTTCCATTAGTTATTTTTGCCAGCATATAAAACACCCACCAGAATTAACATGAAAGTGAATGAGTACCTCAGCCTCCTGAGTCCTTGTGTTTATATCAAAACAAGCATTCTGTGGTTCAGGATTTGCTGAAGATAATCGTAAATTAAAATGAGATAAATTAGGGGTTTTCAGGTCTTCAGAAATGTTCTATTATGTTTTTTCACAAACTTATGTAGTTGTTGGCTCTTCGTGGCTCTAAAATAACCCATAGAAATCCCCTGTTGATTGAATGCTGATTATGGAACACGAGACAGAGAGTTTTTTTTCTGTAAAATCTACTAAATGTGTTTTGATAAAGGCAGCTTTTCAACTAATGTCTCAGCAAAGTATTCATTTGTGTTGGTCGTTTAAACCGCCTCCTGTCTCCATTCTCTTTAGGGAGCGAAATAATTCTAACTATTCTGTTTTTTGTTGTGCATGTGTGTGTGTGTGTCTGTGTGTTATGGGGGTTATTGTGTCGGTACGTAAAAGTCTCAATGTTTGGAGGCTCTGCGCACAGACTTTCTCGTGTGGGAGAGAGAGAGAGAGAGAGAGAGAGAGAGAGAGAGAGAGAGAGAGAGAGAGAGAGAGAGAGAGAGAGAGAGAGGGAGAGAGGGAGAGGGGGCGGAGTAATATCAGACGCTGGGACAGATCGGGAAGCAAAAGTTTTTCAAAAGTTTCAGGAGGTTAACCGAGAATCACAGCAGCCGTGGCCGAGCTGCGGAGGATAATACGGGATTGGGACCTAACGCTACACTTTCCGGCTGACTTTATGAAAAAGTCCCTCTCGATTTTGGAGCCTTTATTTTTATGTGAACTTTATAAAGGATGTATTTCTACTAAAAGCCCAACTTGAAACGTTGGAAGTTTTTCACCGAAATGGAAGGGAATATTCCATGGATTATTTTGTCATTTTTATTGTTTATTCATATTTGTGAAGGTAAGTCAAATTAATTAAATGTCGTAGCTATGCATCCAGAGCTAGACTGGACATGTCTGGACAACCAAATCAAATCAGGAGAATACCGCTAACGAGCTCATGGCGTGAGACATTTGTATGCGCATAACGGATGTTGTACTTTTTTATTTGTATTGTATTTTTGTTTGAGTTACCGCAAAATGTAGGCTGATAGATAACGAAGACGTTTTTCTCTAAATACCATACACACAATTGTTTTTGTATGTGTATAAATGTCTTACTTCTGTATCGGGGAAAGTGGTTTTTTTTTTAGTTGTTTTTTTTAAGAAATAATAATTGATCTCTCTTAGTTTCGTCTGTTAGAGACGTCTGGTGGTGGGCTATGCCTCCTATAAGCGCTGCTGCTCCACCGAGTTCACAAAACCCCAATTGTAGAAGTGGCTCCAACATCAGCAGCACTTTAAATGTTTGGCTGAGGAGCGTGGGCTTGTGAAATGATGCCTAACATAACAGCCAACTTTCCAAAAATGTATTTATTGTATGTGGGGAGGGGGCAGGGTAACAATTTGTTTAAGCTAAATCAGGGGGTGATGCACCGAAGTTACCCCCTCCCTTTCTAAACAAAGACATTTTAAACAACTGATTTTTCCCCCCCTGGAAGCGGTTGAGCAATGACTGTCAGATATGATAAATTAACGTCTCTTAGACAAACTTGTTTCCAAGCAGAAACAATCTCATGTCAGCATGTACTTCTATCGAGGGATCACAAAAGTTTAAATGCTTTTATTTGACAAAGTAAACAACAAACAGGCGTGTGTCTGCAAGATGCCACAAGTGGCCAAAGGCCTGCTGAAGACATGCTTGAATTCTGTATCAGTGAGTTTTAAGATTTAAGGAGGTTACATCAATTTGACTATCTTCACAATACTTCACATATAGTTTAGAAGGATCACATGCTATTTCAAAGGAACATTCGTGGTAGTATTGCTGAGATTAGTTACTTGTAGGGTTACATGTTCCCCCCCCCCCTTAGGTTGAAGTGGATGACAAGAATTCATTTGTCAGTTGTCTGGTTCTCTAACACATTTCTCTAATTTCCACAGGGTCCCGTTGCGTGGATAAATACAGACCTTGTGAAAATGGAGGGACATGCTTAGATTCACCTTCTCGGTGCATGTAAGTGGAACATATTTAAAGATCTGACTTTTCTCCCGCATCACTTCTTAAACTCAGCTTTTGTAAGGCATTCAAACCACTTGTTTGTAAATTGACAGGCTGTTATTTGTCAGTTGGTTCTTCAAAGGTTCAGGAAAAAAATGAACTCTAGTCTAACACTTAAACAAGTAAGTGAATTTGCTCTCATTAAATCCTGTTGGCTTTTAATTTACAACATTTACATAAAAGTGGTGAAAGATGGGACACATTAAATTAGGCCTACACAGATGAGCACCATCAAGCCTCAACATGTTGGGCAGCTACACTCATCTTTTGCACCTGTTAAAGAGCTTTGTCAGACATGTATCACGTCATTATGCTGCACATAGCAAGTCAAGTTTTCGATCTGTGTTTTTCATTGTTTGTTATGTGAGTAAATTTCAAGGCTTTAAAACGTTTTTTTGATAAATTGCCTTCGTTTGGTGCCTGCTTCAGGCATTTTTGAGCTCTCACATCTTTTGACAGTGATAAGGCTTTTGTTTTCCAAATTGGTGAGGGGGGTTGTGTAGGAACCTCTTACAATAGTCAAGTTAAATGGCCTACAGTGTCTTGCCCGGGGGTCATCTGTCCTTTCTAAGAACCCTTTAGCTTAGAAAACATGCCTGAGTGTCTTAGGTGGAGGAGATACTTTCATTGCTAGAACAAAAACTCCTGTGTTGCTAGCTGCTTCCCTCCAAAACAGTACATTTATTATTTTATTGTCATGGACTTTACAATACTGCAGGGTTCAAAGTTGAGCCGTTACCAGGAATGCACTTTTCACAAGCAAACGTGAGGGAATTTGTATTATACATATATTTCTTCTTCTATACATGAAAGTAACAACATAGTTCTATAAAGTGTTCATTCTGCCAGTTGTCGCCATTGCACACTAGACAATGTGTAACTCAACTGCATGTGCAACAAGTAACTGCCTCCCACATTTTTTCAATCATTAGCTGGAGCCAAGATGGGTGAGTGTCATTAAGTGAGTCAATGTATAATTATATGTGGCCAGATCTTTTTTTTTTTTTCTCTCAGCATATCCAACATCGTTTTTCTGAGCAAATCATTTCGTGTCGACACCACACAGAAATAGCACTTCCATGAAAAGTAACACTCAATGTTTTACTTAGTTTCAACATTAGTCCCCAATGTTTTCTTATGGAAGATACCATTCATTCATCCTTTGTGCTCCTTCAATCCTTTTGTGCTGTGTACATGCGTTAGGGGTGTAAAAGTCGGGCACGTGTAACCACTATGCTGGTACAGTGCCAACAAAATGAAGCACTTAAAGTGCAAAGGGAAATAATTTCCAATAGAAGGGGTCATCAAATGTCATACCACACAGTGTAGAAAGAGTCCCATGGCAGGGCAGAGCAGTGGAGCAGAGCGTGGACACATGAGAGTGGTCAGACCAGTCCTAGACAGAGGTGAGTGGTGGAGCCACCCCACCCCTTCCCCTGGGAGCCCAGAGAAACAGGAGATTGCAAACAGCAGAAAAGATCCTTTCTTCTACCAGATACCTGCCTGTAACCTGGCACCATCAGAACAGGGCGTAGAGAGGGAGAGAAGAAAGGCCACGGCAAAATGAAGCCGATAAACAGAGTAGAAAGACAGAAACAAACAAATAGGCCTACATGTTTCGGCATTTGAAAGGAATTCGGAGAACCAGTAGGAAATAACTTTGCTTGAAATCACCCCTGTTCTACAGAACCACACACACTGTTCTTTGTAGAGAATCTTCATCTGTTCCTGCTTGTTCTCCAGACACTTGCTTGTTTAATTTTTCTTACGGCGGGTATCTTCTCAAGTGACAGTAAAACTGAGTGTATGGCAGCTACCATTGTCACTGTCCCAGATACCAATGTATCGTCTCTCTTGTTAGCAAACACAAACGCACTATAGCTCGAACATGAAAGAAAGGTTCTCTAGCCTCTTAGGCATGTATGTGCCTCTGAGTGTGGTGGCTATAGTCCTCAGTTGGCTTAGTAGAGGTTGCAGGCCAGAGATGCTGATAGGAGATTACAGTGGTAAACTGTTCAAGTGAACATACTGATTCCCATTTCACCTCTTTCAGTTGCTCAGTAGAAATCAGTCAATGCTTTTAGTCTGAGTGGGTTGAGCATTCCATAGGTACTAACTTCCATCAGAGATTGACTGCAACTGTTTGTCAGCCATAAATTCCTTTCTTTGTGATTGCATTCATTGCAACAATGGTTGAACATGATGTAGAATGACTGGTTGCATTCACTATTCCTAAAGTGATCACATTTTTAAAAAAGTTACCGCTACACAAAATATTTTGCACATGCATGTGCCAATTTGAAACCCCAGTGTACAAACACTGCAGTAACAAAGAAGTGCAACTACAATTGTAAATCAGTACAATAGGGTGATTAGGGAAATCCAGTATTTACAGCAATCTGGTACGAGTCAACTTGTGTTCAGCTCAGAATCCATGTCAGACGTGGGTTCATGTGAGAAATGGTATAATTAAAGCAGGTAGAATGTGTTTGATGAAGATGATTACCATTGAAATTGATGCACTTCATCACCATATGAATCTGCACTGAAATGTGCCTTTGTGTCTGAGTCTGCAAACACGTTGTATTCACACATGCACTGGTGGGAGTGTGGCTTTTACCCGACCAGAAAGTAAAAGTTGCATAGTAAAACCCCAAAACATAAACCCAATGGGTAAAATCAATTTGATTTTTTTTGTTTATAAACTGCTGCATAATTTAATTACTATTGGATGTTCATCCAATCCCAAAGCATACACTTCCATCTTCAACCAGTCTTTGTTTGAGGGCTGCAGATAAGCACATGTAGGTGAGATTTTGTCTGTTCCAGAGATAAAGATGCTCCGTAACGTCAGCTCTGCAATCCAGCCTTTGCTAGGTTCAAAATAGCACGACACAACATGGCTTACATTCAAAATACTGTGTTGTAATATCAGGTTTTATCTACATTTTCTGACACACTGTTCTCCTTCACAATTCATTTTAAGTAGTGACCAATAAGTCTCCTTTCTATGATCTTACTGTGGCCCAGAGTTTTGAACTTGACAGTGAAGGGTTGATTGTGTCACAGAGAGTGCGGCCTTCTAGGTGAGCAATCAGGAAGTCCAGTTGAAGAGCCTTGGGCCCCTCAGCTCCGCCCTGTGAGCAGAAAGTGCTGCCTTGCGAGGGCCACAGCGGCGTGGCCGGAGGAGAGATAATTAGGCAGATTGAGAGGGTGTCATTCAGAGAGGATCCAGCTGGAGGGATCGGACTGGGGGCAGGGAGTGGGTAGAGGGAGGCTGGGTTGAAGCGAGGGAGTGGGGGGGTGGGGTGGTCTGCGTAGAGGACAGCTGGTGGATGTTGTGATGGTAATCCAGTGAAGTCAGATCTTGACAAAGGGGAAGCATAGGGCCAGGTGCTGCCATTGAGCAGTCAGCCGCCCCCATACTGTGAGAGACAAGCTCGTGGAGGAATGAAGCCGGTAGCTCACAGTCCCTCGAGCACATGTTGCCTCTCTCACAGCGCAATGGCAACCAGGTCCACTCTTTCTCTCTCTGCGTGTCGTCCCAACTCTGGCGGCTCATCCTCTGCCTCTGTGTCTCAACACAGTGGCAGATCGCAGATTACGTCCAACTCTTTCCTCTGAGCTGAATGGAAATAAATGTGTGGCTTCTTCGCTGCGTGAGGCCCATGGATGGATACAGTGGTCCCCTTTATGTTATTAATGCTTTGCCCTTGGCCTCAGTAGCAGAGTTAGCATATAAATTGTGAGTGTTTTGTTATGACCCGGCAACTCCCAGCCTCTTAGAACATGATGAAGAGGACATCTTTGACTTTGATGGGGAGCAGACTGTCCAGCAAGAGAGCAGACTGCTGTTTCTCTCGTAAAAAGTTTCCCTATGGCTATTTTATTTAACTTCAAAATACTAAGAACTGTTCATTGGTTTGAAGAGAACAGACACATATTCTTTTCAATAAGGACAAATTCAATTTTCACAAGGGAGAGGGTACAACCTTTCCAAATGTGAAATGGGGCAAATGCAAGTTAATTTACAAAATAAATGCATTTCTGCAATTCAATAAGAAGCAGAAATATACACGCATGCCAATGCACATATTTACTGACGGACCGTAGCAAAGAAGACCGCTTATATTGTTGGCTTAGTTCAGAGCACCTCGGGGCTAGTGTTTTCTTTGGCATCTTTATGGTGGATTAGAAAGGAATGCTTAGTAAGATTCCTCCTGTCCCTCTGGTGCTTTCAGGTTATTGTCCGTACCTCCCATCCATTCACCCTGGTAGCCCCTTCAGGAATGCCTTCAACAATACTGTCAGCCTAGTCTCATTGGAAATGGGATGTTTGGAATGACTTGTTTGATTTGCAATTACTTTGCAATTTTCTGAGGCGACATATAGCCCATATCACTCATGGTGTCCTGACAGGCAGATGGAGCCATTGTCAAGTCATTATCCAGGAAAGCTAATGCATTACAGACCCAGTAGTTTGAAATCACTTAAGGAGAGCAGTTGTCATATCTATGAGGAGATGAGTACTGTCTGACCAAGAGGTTACGCCAACATAGGGAGGAAGATTTGGGTTTGTTGTCCTTTATTTTTTCTCTGGGTCATGACTTAAGACTGAGATGTGGTTCCCAGGCCCCGTCACAGGAAGTTGTGCCTTCTGACCTCCCTGCTACGCACATCCTGTCTTATCAGAGAAGCTTAAGCAGCTTACTCAGTCCAGCCAGGTCTTCATGCTCCTTAACTTTCTCGTCTTTTGAGTCATTTTATTTCACCCTCCCCATATATGCTAAAACTCGTATTATCATTTACTACTTGGAACTTGTATGTGGAAAAGAAAACGATGTTTGAGCGCTCACACGTCACACATTTGCAGAAAACAAACCCAGTGTGCTAATTGATTGCATATTTTTGCATTATTGTGAGTTGGCACAGGAACATCTTGTTGGAATTTGTGTATTCTTTTTCTTTTTGGAGTCAATGTATGTCCGAACCACATGCTTTTGTAGGGATAAGCCTGCCTCTGAAACCTCATCCCTTGGTTGTTTGTTCTTTTCCGTGAGAAGATGACTTCGGAAGAGACATTCGGGCAGGCGTGATTGGAATAACTGAGGCCCGCCAGCAAAATTTCCCCAGTCTCTCCCTCCCCTTCAGAAGAGGAAGGGATGGGTCCATCATTAAATGATTCAGGAAAAGGCTTTCACTTTTCCACTAAGCACATTTTCCACTGGCATCTTGATTTCAATGTTTACCTTCTCTATATTGAAGGTTTTGGGACTTAAATACCTTGCCACATGGATATAAGACAAACGTCCTACATTATTATGTATGACTGGCCACCAGTCTTCTTTAACTAGTACTTAATTGGGTGACAGCAGTTTCTGGCTGTTATCGTTTTCTTTAAGAGCCTTTGCCAGTGCAACGTAAACAATTTCATTCTTTCAGTCACCATTGTTAAATTGGAGTGTGGTTGATCAGTTATAGTTCTGTTTAATCCACTTTAATTGTGCAGAAAATGTTTGCTGTGAAATGAATAGCAATACAGGCCATTAGATGTTCTAAGATCATTTTTGTCACGTCATGTTTTTACTGTTAAGGCTAACATGAGAAGCATTGGACAAGGCATTGAAGTTGAACTTTCATGTTAGGTTGAGGATGGGGTCCTTTTTTAAATTTCACTTTCAAAGTTTAATGGAATCTGGTTCAGTTTAGGTGGTTGGGTGGGGTTTTTGTGGTTGAGTTCAGTGGAGAATGCTTTGAAAGACCTCGACCCTGGGATTCATGCAATGTGGTTATGGGCAAATGCGTTGCTATTTGAAAATTTCAAGGAGTAGTCTTCCAAAAATCTGTTGACACTTGAGGCAAATTGGTTCGGAGAGTGTACAGACAAAAAGTTTGGAAAAAAAACTACCATCTCTCATTGGGTCCTTTTCATAGCAGCATTAAAGAGCACTTAACAACAAGGGTACATTTTTTTTATTCACTTGGTGCAGAAGATCTGTGCAGTCCCCACTGCCAGGCAAATGCCAGACATTTCTGGATTTATGGTCGTATACATGTGAATTTGAATCAGAGGTGAGAAGGACGCACTGGCAGCCTTCCTAGCTTTCTAGTCGGATTCATTACTGCTTTTTCTCAAGAGAAAGTTAAAAGTCCTTATATTCACATGTTTAATATTCATGCTCTGGGGGGGGGTGCTCTGGAAACCTCCTTCTGGAGATTTCAATACCTCCATTGTGTGTCAAAGCACAATTGTTGGAACAAACTTTGCACTTTAAACTGTGAATCACGCATCCTTTTAGACATGATCATACTTAATTACCGGACTGAATTGGTGCCGCACGGCGCTCAGTGCTACCTGCATATGAAGGGGATCGGTCCTCTGAAGTGCCCCAACTGTCCTTACGAAACCCTGTCTCCCAACACCCCCTTTTTCTCACTCCGGTCTCTCTCACCATGGGTTACTGTTGCCAGGCTACAGCCCAGGCCTGTTGGTCCATGTAAGCCCAGGCCTGAAAGACTAGCTGTTTGGGTCACTGCTCCCCCCCCCAGCACTTTCATACAAAGGAGTTCTGACTACTTTAGCTCTTTTATTTGGGCCACAAAACACTCCCCAACCCCCAATCTGGCTCTTTGCTGAGAAAGGGAGAGCCAAGCTGGGGAGAGCAGAGCAGAGGAGGCTGTTGGAAGGAGGGGGGGATGTGGATGGGATCCTGTTGGCAGTGTGGTGTCAGTATGGACTCGCATTAAGGAGTAGATCTGGTTCCTGCTTGCTCGTAGAAAGGCGGGGGTGATGGAAAGACGTCTGTGTTGAGAGAAGGAAGGAGACACTGTTTCCCAAAGATCCTAATATTGTGTTTTAGCAGCCTTAGACTCAAATGAAATCTTAAAATTTTGATTAGCTCTTTTCATGCAATATATGTGTTGAAATCTTGCCCAAAGTCAAAAGATAGCGGTTCTGTTGTTGTTGCTCTTCCTCTCCATTAGTTTTAGGAAATGCCCTCTGAGATAGGAAGACTCCTTTCTACTTGTTGCTTTGTGGAGCATGACTGTGTGTATGAACCGTGTCAGAGATTACAGCCTCTTTGTTCACAGGTGAGTCACCTTCTGACCTCTGGCAGAGTAGCTGCTATTGTATAGGAGAGGATGAGCTCAGGTTACCCTGCTTCAGTGACCCAGAAGGCAGGAAAACTGGCATTGTGTTACACACATAAAGGTGACAGAACTCACTTACATAAATCAAACTCAGAAATCACAGTGCACTGCTGTAACATCTTATTTCATATTAAAGAAATGTGTTTGAGGGTAATTTGCACTTCAAACTCATTAAATGTTTAACAATTGCCATTGTCTTTCTTCTTTCTTTTATTACTTTCTCTGTGTATCTTCTCTTTTATGGGTTCACGATACTACCCTTCCTCAGAGGCTGAGGCTGGTTGTAAGTTTCTTTTCTTTGTGTTTGGGTGTGTAGTGATTGTTGCATGTGTTTGCATTGTTGCAGTGGTGCCTTCGTGTCAGTCTTTAAAGTTTGTTAAGAGGAACTGTTAATGCATGCGTTTGTGAACGATGACCACATCTCTTGAGTGTTGTGAAATGGTCAATGTGTGTGAGTGTTTCTGTGAGTGTGTGTGGTTATGGGTACTGGGAATTTCCCATGAGTAAAACAGTACAGTTGTTTTGGCTTAAAGTCTGGCAGGAGATTTAGATGCCAGACACCCAGAGGTTCACTGACATATGTGGACAGATGCACGGTGCCGGGGCTGCAGCTGGCAAAAGTCCTCATATGTGTTGACACGGGGAGATTACCCATTCTGGCCATTCCTCCAGTGTACTCAAAGATCTTCTCCTCATCTGCTCCATTCTCTTCCTCAAAGGTCAGAAGTCGACACTCACTATATATGACTCATTGCGCAACAGCAGCTAGCACCTGCCTTCCACATCCGCCACCAATAAGGCTGGGCCTAGGCGAAGGCATGGTTCCTGCCTTGCTGTTCCCAGATGTAATGGAATCCCCAAGGTTGTAAAGAGCCTGATAAGGAGACTCTCAGGTGCACCAGGACAAAGTTGCATGTCTCTGACAGTGTCCGCACTGATAGCACTCTGATTTGTGTGTTATGGGAGCAGCATGTTGGCTATGAGTCAGACCTAGACAAAAGACTGTGTGTTTTGGCTGCTCAGTTCAGTGTGCATTTGTAAGGGAGGACAAATTATTTATCAGACACAACTACTATCGTCATTCTTACACACATGCACACATATACACTAAGACAGACACAAATGCACTTTATTCTCATAGTTAAACACACTTAATTCCAAATATCCAGTATTTCAGTCTCCGTAGTGCAACACCAACATGCACTTGAACGAACAATACTTTCTGGAATGAGTTTTAAATTATTCTCTGTCTGCACAGAGTCACGATGGTCTGCCTAGAACAACAGCCCGTTAAGACTGTAGCTCTTTGGCTTTCATGAGCAGTCGAATGCCCGCAATACAGAGTGGCTCCAGAAGAATTTGACTGTCGGTCTGTGTTGTACTTTTCAGCTCTATAAGCAACTTTCTTCCCTGGCCCTTTCAAAGCTCTCTTTGTGCCACATTTGTGTTTCATTTTTTAGTGACACCCTAGATTCCAGACATAGTTAATTTGCCTCTAAATAAACCCAGCCAAGCCATGACAAATAGCCATGGTGACCAAAAGTGTGGGGGGGTGTTGAGTCGGGTGTCAGACTTGTTTGTTCGTCTGTGAGGTTGCTAGGACAACAGGGATCGTGCATTCAGAGCAAGTCCAGTGTTTTCATAGCAAGGGACGAGGGATTACAGGAAATATGACATGATATTCTTGCTGGACCAGACCACTCTCTCCTCCTCTTCGTCGCCCTCTCCACCAATTCTACCTTCTAAAGACATTCTCTCCTGCAGAGAAGCCCCAACCCACTCCCTGCAGCCTGAGTGACATTATCATCACAATTAGACGGGGGACCTCTGACATTTGACCTCTCAGCGCGTGAGAGGAGGGGGGTTGTCGGGGGAGCCAAGCTGGCGTTCTGGGGGGCTTTAGGAGATGGAAGAGAAGCTGTAATAACTCTCTGAATAACCTTGCTCAACAGTGGTGCTCTAGTGCAGCTTCACTTTAACATTCACACCAAGTTTCAGTGCCTTAGTGCTGATCATGGGAAAAATCTCCATTCCCAACAGCATTTATAGTTGATACAGATAATTGATTATTTTAATAGACAAACTATTACTTCGGAGACGTCATAGTTTATTAAGGGGGGAAGGTACATCAAAACAGTAAACGATGAACTAACTCTAGTATAGTGGTGATGCTCCTGTTAAAGAGAATAGATGAAAACCCATTGTTGATCCTGCCCAGGGGTTCCTTTCCAATGAAAGAGAAGACAGAGCCCAAGGGCGGGCCAAAACCTAGCCGTCACTGCCCTGTCATCAGCATCAAACAGCCTGTTTGAAGAAGGGGCTTGTCCCCAGCCAGGGGCTCCATTGTGGGTATAGAGTTACCAGCTCATACTGTACTCCTTAGTAAGTCCAAACCTTGTCTAAACTCCCATATGCCCTTTGCAGAGTGCTATAGGAAGCCATGTTTATATGTTTATCTCAATTTCTGAGTGGAGCAGGTTTAGGTCAGACTTACAAAACGTCTCCACAGCCGACATAGCGAAAGCAGCGCATAAGCAGAGCAACAGCAGAAGCTTCATTTCCTCGTGTTTTCCTACACAGGATGCGTTCAGCCACATTATTAAGTGTATGTCACCTGTGTTTTGCCACTGTTTGTAAGTAGCTGTGTTGATAAGATAGAAGTCTGTCTGTTCCATAAGTTGCGCGTGAGATGGATGACTGAAAATGTGTTGTTCCATTTAGCTACCACAGCTGCTTCTCCTATTCGGTTCTTCTGTGCTGTGTGTAGTCCTCGGTTTTCTCATGTCAGTAATTGTTGGCAGTAATACGTTTCCAGACTGCTGTTTCTGGGTGTGTTCTTTTTCATATATGAGAGCAGAGCAAGAGCCGAGGTGCGGAAAACTGCAAACCGTGTAAGAAGAATGTTAGCTGACATGGACAAACTGAGGCTTTTTAGTTGTAACAGAGGATGTGCCTTGTGAAGACCGTAGGACAAAGAGAGATAGCCTCCCTCCATCTTCATTTTGAAATTGTTTGAGTGTATGTGTGTTTTACTCTGTGTGTGTGTATGTACTGCATGGTAAGTACTTGTGGGGTAAGCTATGTTATTACAAATTCGTTCCAGGGTGCAGAAGAATTACTCAAGCCAATGTATGAGTCAGCCAGCAGGCCTTGCCAAGGTGTCGGGGGGCCCTGATTGCCAAACCCAGAACTTGATGGGATTTGGGCTACACTGGAGTCTGAGTGTCACAGCTCGGTCTTGAATACCTTAGTTTGTCATCTTGTGATCTGTTTTGACATCAAGGTCAAAGACATCCTAATGTGTGTGTGAATTTGTTTGTCCAGATGTCGTCTGGGATTCATTGGTCCTCTCTGTCAGCACCTGGATCCCTGTCATCGATCGCCATGCCTGAACGGAGCAGCTTGCAAGAGCCAGGTGGTCAATGGTATCCCACAATACACCTGTGTGTGCCAGAGAGGGTTCAGAGGTACATCTATCAGAGTTTGTCTAATTGGAGAGATTGGATCTGAGAAGGGAGATTGAAAGTTCCTATTTTAACTTGATACAATTCACTATTTTATTTCCAGGCCAAGACTGCTCCCTCATTGATGCCTGTGCCACAAGTCCCTGTGCCAATGGGGCCCGTTGTGCCAATTGGAATAACCACTACAACTGTTCCTGCCCACCTGGCTTCCAGGGAAAGAACTGCCGCAATGACATTGACGAGTGCCGCAAGCCTGGCGTGTGCCTCAATGGTGGCCTCTGCATTAACACCCATGGGTCCTTCCGCTGTCAGTGCCAACCTGGATACAGCGGGCGCACATGTGAGGTGTCCACCCTTCCCTGTGCCCCATCTCAGTGCCTTAATGGGGGCACCTGTCGTCAGACCAGCGACCATTCCTACGAGTGTGCTTGCCTACCAGGTAGAATAACTCTTTATAAGTGTAATAGACCACACATGTAGACACACACACACACACAAAATAAAAAAAACTTAGTGTGCAGACCCTGTTTTTTCCCAGGCCCTTAGCATAGGCATACAGATTTTCCCAGCCTGATGATGTAGCTGTTAGTGCTGTTTCTGGGATTAACTCCTCCCTCCCAGGTCAGCTTCCTGTCTGCTATTAATAGCTAATGATGGGATGGTGGGAGAGTTGTAGAGGCAGCCCGCTGTCACTCCACTCTGCTCTTTTCACAACAGAAGGAATTTACTTTATGGGCCTTCTAGTTTCCCACTGGGGAGCTGACAGGAAATGTCTCTTGCCAGAGAGGAAGTCATTGAAACTGTGAGAGATTATAAAACAAGCAAACACTGCGGGGAGTGCGGACCTCTGGAGCAGGCAAGAGTCACGGCTGTTGCTGGCATAGTATGGGAACCATCATGAGAAGACGTAAACACTCGGACACCCTCTGAACCTTTTTACTGCCCACATTACCCCACACCGTCTCAAGTGTGGGAAATATCACTCAACGTCCTGAGTGGAGATGCTCTGGGTCTGGAACAGGAACCACTGAATGTTTAGTAAACGCTCAGTTGGTGTATGTTACTGTGTCTGTGTATCATAACTCTTTTTTTCTCTCCTTCTGTCTCAGGGTTTGAGGGACACAACTGTGAGAATAATGTGGATGACTGTCCAGGTCACAAGTGTATGAATGGAGGAATATGTGTGGATGGAGTCAACACCTACAATTGCCAGTGTCCACCAGAATGGACAGGTACAAAATATACACAGTAATATCAACTTTAAATGTATATATCTCATGGTGAGTATGTACAAGCAAATCTATCATCTAATCACTCTAGGGCAATACTGTGCTGAGGATGTCAACGAGTGTCTCATGCAACCAAATGCCTGCCATAATGGGGGTACTTGCTTCAACACCATCGGTGGTCATACCTGTGTCTGTGTTAACGGTTGGACTGGAGATGATTGCAGTGAGAACATCGATGACTGTGCCATAGCCGTTTGCTTCAATGGTGCCACCTGCCATGACCGTGTAGCATCCTTCTTCTGCGAGTGCCCAGTTGGAAAGACAGGTACGTGGGTTTCGTCAAATGGCCCCTGTGTGCCTCTAAATCCTGGCTGCTGAATAGTTTATTTCATGTGTTTGTGTCTTTTTGTGCCGTCCCCACAGGTTTGCTGTGCCACCTTGATGATGCATGTGTAAGTAACCCTTGCAACGAGGGGGCAGTGTGCGACACCAACCCCCTTAATGGCCGTGCCATTTGCACATGTCCTGCCGGCTTTGTAGGAGGTGCCTGCAACCAGGACATGGATGAGTGTTCGATTGGTAAGTCTGCAATTTTTTTTTTAACCATTTCTCAGTTACTGTGGTCATAGCCTCTCTGCTTGGTCTTTTTCCCTTAGTGTGTTTCCTATACTGAACCTCAGCCTTCTTCCCGCAGGTGCCAACCCATGTGAGCATTTTGGTAAATGTGTGAACACAGAAGGCTCCTTCCAGTGTCAGTGTGGCCGGGGTTATGCCGGCCCGCGATGTGAGATTGACATCAACGAATGCCTGTCCATGCCCTGCCAGAACGACGCCACTTGCCTGGACCGCATTGGAGAGTTCACCTGCATCTGTATGCCAGGTATTCAGGCCTGTTTTATTTCAGCGCTGCTAATAAAACAATACAGAAAACCTCAATTCACCCCGATCATCCACTTAAGACAGCCACACACCCCATAGCAGAGTGGAACAACTTATTATTTAAACTTTCTGAAGCATCATCTACAATTCTGCCAGACTGACTGCCAGTGTAGACTGTTATGTAATGCATTCCCATTGACGTTGGGGGTGTGGAGGGTCTGCTCTACTCTCAGTGCACTATACAGCCAGACAGGGTATTAGTTTGGACTAAGTGATGGTTTGGACACTCAGTGACAAAAACACAGTGAAACTCTCACGCACAGTCCTACATGCATCCTGGGGTTTTGGGAACTATACAAATTAGAGCTGGGAGTCGGGTCTATAGGACTGTATGTGAGAGAGGGCGAGCAGTTAGGGGGAGGAGTGTGCTGTGAATACTAATGAGTGGTAGAGTGGTGGGAATGGAGCGGAACAATAGGGCCCCTCTGTGCTCCACTTTGCACCCCTCATACACAGAGAGGGAAAGAGGCCTTTTCCCAGAGCCTCTCCCCCTCCCCCTTCTTTTCCAGAGACAGGCCCTTCCTCATAACCCTCCTCATCATCAGCCAGCCTGGCAAAGCTCATGTGGAGCTGCTGATTATTTCTGATTCCACGCTAGCCTCTCCCCCAGCACTCTGATCCACACTCTGTTTCACCTCAATGAAGGAACCCTCCATAGTTTGCTAACGCAGAATGTATAACACGCATCTGTTGAATGGGACACTGACCCAGGGAGGGAAAATGCTCTGATTTCAGGTCAGTATAGTGGGAACACTGGGGATGCTCTAGGGATCTTTTATCCATTCTGTGGTTCAGCAGAGTGTGTGTCAAAGTGTCAAAATCTCTGAGGCCTCCCATGAGAGAGAAGTTTCCCACAGATCCTTTCCCCCATCGCAAAGAGTACCCACTACTACTGACATACCCGTACATAAAAACGGAACATAATGAATCTGCTTCAATGCAAAAACGTATGTGATTCAGTTTGAACTTCTCTCTTCCAGGTTACATGGGGACTTACTGTGAGGTTGACGTAGATGACTGTGAGAGCAACCCATGTGTGAATGATGGCATCTGTCGGGACATGGTCAATGGCTTCACATGCACCTGCCAGCCAGGTAAGACTTTTCTGCCTCGCCGTGATTTCTCTTCCCTGTGTTTATTTCTATCCCTGTTAACAACTCAGAGAGCCAAAGTTTAAATGTCCACAGAAACGGAGGAGGGAGGGTAGGCCTTGCTACTTCTGCCTGCTGGTGTTTAGAGCCCACAAGGCAGCCTGTCCTCTCCTCCTGCCTGAACAAAGACACTATTGTGACCCCCGCTCCCCTCCTCTGTGGAATGTGGAAGGGACAGCAGTCTCCCTCATCCTGCCCTGGTGGTGGTGGGGAACAGCAGTCCTGCTAATGAGATTCTTTTCCAGGTCCTCAATTTACATCTGGGACAGACGTCCCCTCTCCACCCCCCATCTAGCTATTGAGCCAGTGGAGCTGATGCAGGAAGGGGATGGGGGGGTTCCCTAAAAGAGAAAACAATCCCACCGTCTCCTCTAACCCGCCCCCCCCCCCCCTTTAGCAGCCCAGGCACCAACACACAGACCATCGTGACACTGTTAATCAACTGAGCAGTGTGCTACGAATGCACCAATTCACCCCTGTCTGGGCACTTTGCCCACTGATTTCAAGCCTGCTCAGTTTCTCAAGCTTTTCAAGCCACTAGATTTGAGATATTATTACTTTTGTTATCGTTCATAATTCATTCATTATTCATATTATTGTTGTTGTTATTGAGGCTGTTGTTAAAATGAGCAGTTTCTCCACACATTCTATTTAATTTATTGTACCACTGAGTCATAAAATGCCAGTGTAGCTAAGCCATTGTACAAACACACAGAAATGTGACGTAACCTGAAGTGAAATAAAGCTGCCTAAATTGGATTTTGCTGCCCAGATATTTCAAACCACCTGATAGCAATATTCCTTTATTTTCACATCCACCTCGTATGCACTACATTGTGTGTCCCTTCTCATAAACAGTACCAAGGTCACAGGCTTTCCAATGCATTCTGTAGTGGTCATCTTAGCCCTGGTCCAAGTGCACAGATGACATGTCCTTAACCAGTCGAGACGCTCGCAAACCCAACCTGAGCCAGACGTCACTAACCTAGCTAAAGACCTCTGCCCTTCTAAGAAGAGACAGAACTGCCCTCTGACCTGAGCACGGACCCTTCCACTGGACTTTCTTTCTGACCCTTCACCTCTGTGTTTGTATGTCCCAGGGTTTACTGGCACCATGTGTCAGATCGACATAGATGAGTGCGCCAGCACGCCCTGCCAGAATGGAGCGAAATGCTACGACCGGCCCAATGGGTTCGAGTGCCGCTGTGCTGAAGGTAAGGGCTTCTGTACCAAATAGCTGTCAGTGAATAATTGCTAGGATGTACACAGCTCAAGATGTCTTCCCAGGCAGAAGAGCAGATGAGCCTTAACCACTTGTTGGGCTGTATTTGGTCTTTGTTAAGTGTTCGTTGTTTTGAGGGGTCAGCTATTTCCCTGGATGTCTGCTGGCCAAGCAGACTGACTTGAGGCCCCTAATCCCCCTCTTTCCCTCGTCGGCTCTCAGGATCATGGGGTCACTGAGGACCAGCAGTTGCCAAGAAAGGAGCCTTGGTCATCACCCCGACATCTGTTCATCTGTTAAACCCCCACATACCACCTCATGCTGCATCTTATCTTTCATTCCTTCACATTCAGTCATGTCCAAGTTTGAAAACAAGCCCAAATACAGTGAGCTACATGAAAGTTTGTCACAAAGACTGCATGTATGAGCTGACTGTGTGTATACATTGAAATGTAACATGTTTCTTTGGACCTAAAGCTACCGAGGAGCCTGCTTCATTGTTTCAGTGGCCAGCTGCTTGGTACTCCCTCTGTTTGTGGGCCCCTTCTGTTGAGTGAAGTGGCCCTGTTTGACGTGGCGCAGTCTATTGTTCCCTCCGCCACTGAGAACAAAAGCAGGACTGGGAGGCCTGTGTAGGGCCCTTCTTTACTGCTTTGCCCAACTCAGCACTGCACTACACACATACCACACAAACCAACACACAGACATTGTCGACATGGAAACCACAGTAATCTCAACCCAAAACTCTCGAAGCTTTTATAAAGAAAAAGTGGGAAACGGACAGAGGAAGTTCAACAAAATCACTAATCAATTGAGAAAAGTTGGAACATTGTATAAAAACGGAACATTAGAATTATAAATGCTTTCATTTATAAAGAAACCTTTGCTGCATCAAATGACCAGATAAACAATCTACATTTATTCTTTTATTTTTTTCATTTTTTTTTTTTTTTTCATCTTTAGGTTATGAAGGGACACTCTGCGAGAGTAATATCAACAACTGTCAGCCTGACCCATGCCACCATGGTACTTGCATAGATGGCATTGCCAGCTACACCTGTAACTGTGGCGCTGGCTACACAGGCTATCGCTGTGAGAACCAGCTCAATGAGTGCCACAGCAACCCTTGTCAGAATGGGGGCAAGTGTGTTGACCTGGTCAACAAGTACATCTGCCAGTGCCAACATGGAACCTCTGGTAAGAGGAATAACTTCAAAATCACATAGTCGGACCTTGTTAATTCAAAACTTTTCAATTGTTTTTGTAATAAAAATAATTAATTTCCAGTGAATTTACTGCTAAATCATGGTGTATGCTCATACATCAATGTAAAAACTCTTTGTCAACACAGGCACAAACTGTGAAATCAATTTTGATGATTGTGCCAGCAACCCATGTGACTATGGCATCTGCAAAGATGGCATAAACCGCTATGACTGTGTTTGCAAACCTGGCTTCACTGGTAAGGCCCTTTTGACAATGAAAGCACAAATTTGAGATTAGTAAATCAGTCCTCATTGGAAATGTTTCATATTTTCTTTCTTCTGATTGTGTCTAAAATCTCTCCTGCCAGGTTCCAAGTGTAATGTGGAGATCGATGAGTGTGCATCTAGCCCCTGTAGAAATGGGGGGACATGTGTGGATGAAGAGAATGGATTTCACTGCCAGTGTCCGGAGGGGTTCAAGCCCCCTTACTGTTACTCCCAGGTGGACGAGTGTGGCAGCAGCCCATGTGTCCATGGCTCATGCAGGGATGACATCAACGGGTATGATTTGTTTCAGACTTTGTCGCAGTTTTAAGTGGCATCTTGTGTGATTATCAAGGAGAAACTTGGCATCAACACCTTGCAAGCTTGTTGCGAATCCTACAAGTTACAACTTGTACATGTAGAATGTGTCATCTTTTGTCATCTTTTGGTGTATTGACTGTACTCCTGTATTTCTAGTTATCGCTGTGACTGTGAGCCCGGATGGGTGGGGAAGAACTGTGACCTGGACAGGAACGATTGTTTGCCAAGTCCCTGCCAGAATGCTGGCACTTGCATCGACCAGCTCAATGGCTTCACCTGCAAGTGTCGCCAAGGCTTCAGAGGTAAGTGTGTGTGTGTGTGGCATGGTAGCACAACACACAGTAACCGCTGGAGTCATCAACATCAAAAAGTACAACACAAAGAGAGGAATACACATGTACAGCACATGCAGTAAAGTTGTAACTGAGTAGCTTATAGACTTAATAGACTTTTATTTTTGTCTAAATGATTCATACCATGTCCTTCATCATATTCCTCCTCCTGAATGCCAATCATTTACCTCCCCCTAGTGGTGTATTCACAAAATGCCAAATTCATTCACCAGTGTTAGGCCAAGTCTCAGACTCATCAATTGAGTTCTGAAATATGTGTTAATGTCTTCTCTGCCTCTCCGACAGGTAACCTCTGCCAGGTGAACATCAACGAATGTGCATCCAGTCCCTGTCTGAACAAGGGCACTTGTGTGGATGGTGTGGCAAGTTTCACCTGTCTGTGTGAGCTTCCTTACAGTGGACCCACTTGTGCTGAGGTCCTCACCCCTTGTTCCCCTAACCCATGTGCAAATCATGCTATGTGCACACACACACCAGACTACTTGGGCTATCAATGTAACTGCCAGTCAGGTTGGCAAGGTAAGCAAATTTTGTACTTATCATCTCACCGCCTCCGCATCTATTGTGAAATAATCGGCCTTGAATCTTACAGAAAGTCTTAATGCATAAGCGCTTATGAACTTGACTGTGAACCTAAACCTTGTTGTACACTTCTTTTGCCTTTTTCAGGTCAGTTGTGCAATGTGGATGTAAATGAATGCATCTCAAACCCCTGCAAGAACCGTGGGACCTGCACCAACACACTTGGAGGGTTTGTGTGCTCCTGCAGAGCTGGATTTACTGGGCTGACGTGTGAAACGGACATCAATGACTGTTCTCCTAGTGAGTAGCCACGTAAACCTAGCGTGCTGAATTACTATAACTGTCTGTTGCTATCCAACACAATACCAAGTGTATACTGTTCTGAACCAAAGTCATCTTATCCTTTTGTGCTATCAGATCCGTGCCTAAGTGGAGGGTCCTGCACAGATGGTGTGAACTCCTTCTACTGTAGCTGCCTGGCAGGCTTCACTGGACCCCGCTGTGCTTTAGAGATCAATGAATGCCAGAGCTCCCCCTGCAAGAATGGAGGCACATGCACGGACTATGTTGACTCCTACACCTGCACCTGTAGGCCTGGCTTTACAGGCATCCACTGTGAAACCAACATCCCTGATTGCACTGAAAGGTGATTGTTTGAGTCATGGAGACATCCCACATTGTACTTGCTCATATACACATTTATATAACTTCTGAATATGACAATATAACTTATGTTCATTCATGTCTGCAGCTCTTGCTTCAATGGAGGGACGTGCACAGATAAAATCAACGGCTATTCTTGTACCTGCCGCTCAGGCTTCACTGGCTCCCACTGCCAATACGAGGTCAATGAGTGTGACTCCCAGCCCTGCCTCAACGGAGGCATCTGTCAAGATGCCCTGGAGTCCTTCCGTTGCTCCTGCCCAAAGGGTTACACTGGCAACCGCTGCCAGGTACACACACACTCACAGACTCATCTAGAAAGGGTCTTGTAAGGGCCTTGTGTAGTCATGAATTTGTTTTTAGACGAATAAATCCTGAGAATTTTTCTATTTGCCTCTTGCCTGCCCAGACACCAGTCGACTGGTGCAGACGCTCATCTTCCTGCCAAAATGGAGGACGCTGTCGCCAAAAGGATGCTTCCTTCATCTGTGACTGTACTAACGGCTGGTCTGGACGTTACTGTGACATCTCCAGGGTCTCTTGTGAGACAGCTGCTCGCCATAGAGGTATGCGGGTATTGCATGTTATTTAACCTCTTGTGTTTGTGTTGTAACTGAGTCATCAAGGTTACATTTTTCTTCCAAACCTTTTCTAATCAGGGCTCCAGACAGATGACCTTTGCCACCACGGTGGTCACTGTGTCAACACTGGAAATGCCCACTATTGTAAATGTCCTGCTGACTACACCGGAAGCTATTGCGAAAGCCAAGTGGACCACTGTGAAGACAAACCCTGCCACAATGGCGCCACCTGCAGGGGATATGTGGGAGGGTATCAGTGTGACGTGAGTACATTTCGTTTACAATATTTTGTGCTTCTCTGTCAGATTTGAGTAAAGTCAGTATTCACACAGTATTCATCACAATTGTGGAGATAATGTAATTGTCATCTGCATGTTATTACAGTGTATGCCCGGCTTTACTGGACAGAACTGCGAGATCGAGATCAATGAGTGCCAATCTCATCCTTGCCAGAACGGAGGCACTTGCATTGATCTGGTGGGACATTACATCTGTTCCTGCCCCCCTGGCACACTGGGTATGCAAGCACATATTCAAAAGTGTATTACTAGAGATTACACTACATAGGAATAAAATATAATAAATGTATAGTATTTAATAATCCTCTCTTTTTAAAGGTGTTCTCTGTGAGATCAATGAGGATGACTGTGCCCCACCTCTGAGGCTGCGCAGTGCTCCCCCTAAGTGCCTGAACAATGGCACCTGTGTAGACAGAGTGGGTGGATACCGCTGCAATTGTCCCCCTGGATTCACAGGAGAAAGATGTCAGGGAGACATAAATGAGTGTCTCTCTAACCCCTGCAGTCCCTCCAACAGTCTTGACTGCATCCAGTTGCCCAATGACTACCAATGTGTCTGCAAGCCTGGATTCACAGGCCGGAGGTGTCAGAGCAGGTTTAGTGTCTGTGAGTCTCAGCCTTGTCAGAGCGGAGGAGTCTGTTCTGTATCCAGCAGCTCTGCACTGGGATACACTTGCACGTGTCAGCTTGTAAGTACACATTCACATTAAGGATTTAAACACCTAATTGGATTTTGTGCGTTAGAGCTAATTTCTTTATTGAAAGTTCAACATCTAAGTGCATGAATGATCGTTTATCCTTAGGGTTATGCTGGGCCCAATTGTGAAAGAAGCATGTCCTGTCGGGAGCTGCCCTGCTACAATGGAGGCAGCTGTGCACTCACCACGAGGGGGGCGCGTTGCACCTGCCTGCCAGGTTATGGTGGGCCCCAGTGTCAGCATCGCAGTAATGAAGGCTGCTCTTCCCAGCCCTGTCGGAATGGAGGGTTGTGCACTGAAGAGACCAGCTTCCCCTTCTTCCACTGTCAGTGTCCCAGTGGCTGGACAGGTAAACGGTGCGAGCAGAGCAGCAGAGCCATTGAGGATACAACACCCTCATGCCCTCTAGCAGACTGTCAGAGCAAAGCCAAGGATGGTGTTTGCGACAAGGAATGCAACACATTCTTTTGTCAATGGGACGGCGGTGACTGCTCTCTGGCAGTGAACCCCTGGGCTCGTTGTGCAGACTGTTGGCAGGTCTTCAACAACAGCCAGTGTGATGAGTCCTGCAACAACCTTGAATGTCTGTATGACAACTTTGACTGCAAGAACAAGGGGAAAGTTTGCAAGTAAGTTCACTTTTGCTGCTAACGGGATTCCCCAAAATGTTTCTCTACTGATCTGAGAAAAACTTGAGCTGATCCTTTTTTTTTGTGTTGTCTCCAGTCCAATATACGAAGCCTACTGTATAGACCACTATGCTGATGGAAAGTGTGACCAGGGCTGCAACACAGAGGAGTGTGGCTGGGATGGCTTGGACTGCGCAGGGAAGGTTCCAGAAGACCTTGCTGCTGGTGTCTTGGTTGTGGTCGTCCTACTGCCTCCAGAGGAGCTTCGCCGCACCAGCACAGCTTTTCTGCAGAAATTGAGTGCAATCCTACACACTACAATCCGCTTCCGACTGGACCAAAATGGAGAAGCCATGATCCGCCCCTACACCCGCAAAGAGGCACGCCTCAAGCGGGAGTTGCAGCCTCATCAGGAAGTCATCGGGTAAGTCGGGCCTACGATAAACATAAAAGCTGAGCTGTTTCCTGTAGATTGTACAATACACTAAACACCTGCCTCTCTGCTATCCTTGTAGCTCGATAGTGTACCTGGAAATAGACAACCGTCTGTGCTCTCAGGGCTTTGAGGACTGTTTCCCTACAGCTGTCAGCGCTGCAGACTACCTGGGAGCCCTGTCGGCTGTAGAAATGCTCCGCTTTCCTTACCCCCTCAAAGAAGTTCGTGGTGAGTAGGGATACTCAAAAGAACACAAAATAAACTTGCAAGACTAATTTGGCACACATGTGTGATTACTACTTTGTCTTCTCACCACAGGTGAACAGATTCCTGATACTGATCCCATACCTCAATGGGGCAAGCTGATGCTGGTGGGGATAGCTTCTCTTTTCCTTTTGGTCATCCTTGTGATAGGCATGTTGATTGCTCGTAGAAAGAGAGAACACAGTACCCTTTGGTTCCCTGAGGGCTTCTTCCTCAAGAAGGAACCCAGCAGCAACAAGAACCGCAGGGAACCCGTGGGCCAGGATGCTCTGGGAATGAAGTAAGTTATATGTGTGCAAAATGTAACACTGATGATGTTGTTGGGACTGAATTACTTCAGCAATGCTATTTGTGCTTATATTGTTTAACATATGCATCTGTACACAGACACATGCCAAAAACCGTGGAGGAATCTCTCCTTGGAGATCACAGTGACCATTGGATGGACTCAGACTGCCCCGAGCCAAAAAGGCTCAAGGTCAGTTACACACCTTCTTTACATGAATACATGTTTCTAGTCAACTTACATACAAGCACAAGAGTGTGTATATACATTTTACAACAACATGTCAGCCTGTATTTAAGCCTGCAGTAAGTAACGAAATAGCATTTTCTCCTTCTGTGAGTTCAGGTTGAGGAACCGAGTATGCTCTCAGACAGTGAAGATGCAGTGGACAGCAGGCAGTGGACACAGCATCACCTTGCAGCCGCAGACATCCGTGTGCCCCCCACCATGGCCCTCACCCCACCTCAAGGAGAGTTTGAAAGCGACTGCATGGATGTTAATGTCCGAGGCCCAGGTTGGTAGTGAGATAATCTAAGTTCTAAAATTGGAATAAAGATTTGCTGGTTTTCTATACTTTCTTTGTATGATCTGTTGTGTTGAGCGCTTGAACAGACATAAACTCATCCGTGCCTGTTTTCTCATCTCCTACCAGATGGTTTTACACCTCTGATGCTGGCTTCATTCTGTGGAGGCGGCCTAGAGCCCGAGATAACAGAGGAGGAGGAGAATGAGGAGTGTTCAGCCAACATCATCTCTGACCTAATCTACCAGGGTGCCTCCCTTGCTGCCCAAACGGACCGCACTGGTGAGACAGCGCTCCACTTGGCTGCTCGCTACGCCCGTGCTGATGCTGCTAAGAGGCTGCTGGATGCCGGGGCAGATGCCAACGCTCAGGATAACACAGGACGTTCACCGCTACATGCTGCAGTGGCTGCAGATGCACAGGGTGTCTTCCAGGTAAACAAACATCAACAAGTACTGTTTATTGGCCACATCACTTGTAAAAATGCTTATAACTGATTTTAGCACATGTATTGTATTAATCATTACATCATTTTTCATCTAGATTCTGATCCGAAATCGGGCTACAGATCTTGACTCCCGTATGTACGATGGCTCTACTGCACTTATCCTGGCAGCACGGCTGGCAGTAGAGGGCATGGTAGAGGAGCTCATCACTTGCCATGCTGATGTCAATGCAGTAGATGAATTGGGTAAGTGTGTGCAAATATTTACTTTTTTTTTTTTTTTTTTTTGGTTCAGAGTTTTGTGATAATATTCACTGAAACTATAGATGTGTAATCTCATTGTTTGTTGTCTCTTTAAGGTAAATCTTCCTTGCACTGGGCTGCTGCCGTGAACAATGTGGAGGCCACTGTTGCCCTGCTAAAGAATAGCGCAAACAAAGACATGCAAGATCTGAAGGTATGACATCCACTAAGACTTTCGCAGCACCTTGGCTTAAATAGAGTGTTTGTATCTAACACAGCATCTGTTTTTGTTGCTGTTTTTATTTTCAGGAGGAGACCCCACTGTTCCTGGCAGCCCGTGAGGGCAGCTGTGAGGCTGTGAAGGTGCTGCTGGCTCACTTTGCAAACAGAGAGATCACAGACCATATGGACAGGTTGCCAAGGGACATTGCTCAGGAGCGTATGCACCACGACATTGTGCAGCTTCTTGATGAGTACAACACAGTAAGGAGTCCCCAGGGCCATGGAGGGGTTGGACACCACCTCTCTGGAGTACACACTCTGTCTCCACTCATGTGCCCTCCCAGCGCCTTCCTGCCTAGTCTGAAGAACACCCCACAGGGCAAGAAGAACCGTCGGCCTGGGGCCAAGGGTTCAAGCCTGGGAGGCCAACATGCTACCAGTCTGAAGGAGTCAGTCAAGGCCCGTAATAAGAAGCTGACCTTGGACATGCAGAGTGCTTTACTGGAGAGCTCAGTTACCCTGTCCCCAGTCGACTCACTGGACTCGCCCCACGGGGGAGCTAGCAATGCTGGCTACATAACCAACCCCACTTCCCCTGTGGCCATGCAGTCACCAGGGCTCTACCACTCCTCCATGTCTGTCCCAAACACCCCAATGGTACACAGTAGCATGTTGGAGGGAGGTGGCCCCTTTGCTGTGTCTCTAGCACAACTCAATGACCTGGGAGTGGGAGCAATGTCCTTGCGCTCCATGGCTTCAGATGTCAACCATGGCTATGTGCTGAGTTCAGGCCAGATGGGGCTCAACATGGGCTTGGTCAGTCCTGTCAGTGTACCCTTTGACTGGCACAGCCGGATGTCCTCCTCCCAGTGTGGTCAGCAGGTGGTCAATCTTGTGCAGAGTAGCCAGGCAGGCATGCACCCACAGAGCCCAGCCATGCAGCAGCAGAACATGCTGATGCACCAACAGCAGCTCTACCGTAATGCCATGCTGCAGCCCACACCTGTTACCTCCACACCTACGATCAGCCCAGTCAAGCTGCCCTCCATTGCTGAGCAGCAGCAGCAACAACAACAACAACAACAACAACAACAGCAGCAACAGCAGCAGCAACAACAGCAGCAGCAACAACAGCAGCAGCAACAACAGCAGCAGCAGCAGCAGCTTATCAACCACACCATCACCAACCAGCAGAGCATGGCCCGCATGGGCACCTCCACCCCACCGACACCCCAGACCTCCCAGCCCCCACCATCCTTCTTCCAGCAGCAGCAGATGTCTCAGCAACCTCCTCAGCCCCAGCCTCCTGCTCAGCCCCCACAGGCAGCCACGCCAGCAGCCCAACCCAGTCAGGCTGTGCCCTCCCAGCCGAGTGGCAGCACTGCAGGAACGGAGGATTACCCAACCCCTCCCTCTCAGCACAGCTACTCATCCGCACTAGATGCCACGCCCAAGCATTACCTCCATTTGCCCAGTGAGCACCCCTACCTGACCCCCTCCCCTGAGTCCCCAGAGCCCTGGTCTAGCCCCTCTCCTCACTGTGTCTCTGATTGGTCAGATTCCACACCCAGCCCAGCAGTTGCTGGCCCTGCCCAGACCCAAATTACTCAAATCCCAGAGGCCAATGGCAAGATGCAGGTGTTTGCATGAAGATCTCATGGCCCCTGCTTGAAAGGGGACCTGGGGTAAAATAATTTGTGGACTGGCGCTTAGGCCCGTCTTTATGTGTCAGCCTGTTTCCAAGATTTTCATTGGATTTGGATTGACTGATTATCACGAGGACCGTCTGCTAGTGATTTTGCAGAGGAAAAAAGTAAAGGGAAAATGTGTGTTGTCTGAAAAAACAGCAGACAAATTAATGAAGTAATTCTGTCACAGATGGACTTGTTTTTTATTATAAAAAAAAAAGTATATGAAGAAAACCAAGTCTTTCATTTCAAAGACTTAGGGATGCTCTCCTGGAAACTAACAAACGTTTAAAAAGTAGATAAGAGAAAAAAAGTTCAATGTTGAAGGGAATTCATTTATTTTTATTTATTGTTTTTATCTCTGAATTGCTTTTTTAGGTGTTTTCACCCTCTTTCTGTCCTAGCCTCTTACATAATGTGCCACTCCCTCCTATTTTATACGGACCGCCAACATTTCTATTTAGCCAGTGTGGCAAGTGATTGTAAAGGAATCTAATTCATCATTCAGACCAGTTAACAGACAGAAAGAGAAAAGTTCACCTCTATTAACTGATATTTATTTAGGCCAACAACAACTGGTAAAGATGAGAAACTGGTTCTAGCAGATATATATTTTAAAAGTTGCTCAGCAGTAGTGGTATGTTCTGATTTGATTGAATTGTGGTTATTGATTACTTTCCATATGAGTATTATGAATAAGAATGTAGATGAGTGTCTCCGAAGCACTTCAAGTGACCGGCCTCAAAGGGCAAGTGGGGGTCAAATACAACATTTAACTGCAATGGATATTTATAATATATGTGTGGCATTAAATCCATGGTAATTTTCCCTTTGAAAAGTTCCCTTTGAACTTTCAAAATAAATTAGCAGAGTAAAGGTTTAGGTGTAATGCTCCAACTTACCTCCATTCTACTGTTAGCCCTGATACATGTATTGTTTTGCCTTTAAAATCAGCCTCTCACTGCCTTTTTTTTTTTAGATTTTTTTTTTTTTTTTTTGTTCAATTTGTTTTATACTCTGTATATTTGTGAAAACCATGGATACCGTTTTTTTTTTAACATCACTTCGGATGTACTAAGCTATGCTCATCAGCTGCTATTTTATGTCACTCTTCCCTGCAAACATTCCTCCATTTTCAATTTCTTGTTGAACATGGATGCTGTACCGTTCAGCAGCATCCAACACAGAGTAGAGCCAGTTGACAGACAGGTTAGAGGTTCGATTTGTCTAGTCACCGGACTAAACGGAAACATTCCTGGACTATCTGTGGCAGTTGAGGTCTCGTTGACACTCTGACCTTGTAGTGTCTGTGGTGGAGTACTGGTCAGTGTGAGGGTGTGGCTTGCTGGGCTGTGACTGCTTGTGCCCTGTCACTCCTCAGGGAGGTGTTTTATGGGATGCAGTGGGACAGTTCCCCTGCATCTACAGTGGCTCCCAGTCCAGGGGCAGCGGAGATGCATCCTAAGATGATTGTTAGAAGAGACTGAAAGGAAAGAACGCTACTATGTAGTGCTGCACCCTTAAACTTTTTACAAAATTCTGAGATGACTCTCCCAGTTGTCCAGCTTACACCTTGTGTTATGTTTGACCAAGTCTTTACCCCCACATGACCTGAGTGGTTAGGCTAGAGGTCATCCTCTCACTTACTGTGGACATTTCAGCATAAAGTCAGAAGATAATAGTAGAATTTTGAGAAAGTAAACATTGCATTTTCATCTTGTGACATCATGAACAGAAATTAGTAGGCCACCACTCCTAGCTACTACTTTCGTGGTGACCTAACACAGCCCCTAGTTGTGTCATAGTTTGTCTTTCATTCATTGTTTTATCCTGTTCACTATAGACCCAGCTCCTGTTTTGATCAGACCTGGGAAAACATGTTGTTGTTCACAGTCCAGTTCACATTTTACTTACAAAAACTGTTTTGTTTTTTTATTTTTATATATAACTGGTCTTTCAATTTTCCTACCAGGTCGCACTAAGTGTTTTGTACATTTCAACCTCCCAACTTCTGTTTGTAAATATGTTTGTTCTGGGTAGATCTTTGCTTGAGAAGTCTTATGTTTCTGAAATGATTATGTACTAAAAAGGACAAAAATAAAATGTACTTCATTTAGCATTATTTGAAGCTGAGGCTGTGACTGATATGTTATTGGTCTTGTGTTATTAGAACAGTCATAGATATTTTCTATCATTATTAATTTCTATACTTGTTTAAAAGTAGTTCAAAAATCACTGTACATAATCCTTTCCACGGTTATTCTTTCTACAGTCAAAAATTGTAAAGGTACTTATAATAAAAACTGTAGGGAACTACATTTTTTTTGTGTCCTGGTTTTCAGTAATCGTTTCATATTTTAAAAGGAGGATATTCATTAATTCCGGTCCTCATAGTCATAACCATTCAAATAAAACTAAAAAATACAGTGAGATGAATTATTCTACGATTTTATAATCTGAAATGTTACAATTTCTGTCCCAATACAATAGCCAAATAATAACGGCTGTCTTTGGGACTCCTGTTAGATGATACATTCTTGATTTTTGAAATCTGAGATTGTGGTATTGGACTGCATTATATATAAACTACCCATTATTTTTGCACACTAACACAAGCTACAGCCTAAAATAATTACCAAAATGATGTCTGAACACCTGTCTGAGCTCTCTGGATCAGCAAGGTTCACATTATAATATTCTTAATGGTAGCATTAGTTGCAAAATGATTGTATTAGACTGAATATGTATAGCTGCTCGTGATATTATGTCCATGTCCACCCAATATATTTGAAACAATTAAAAATAAGGTAAGAAAATGGAAAAGATGGTTAAAATGGCCACAACCCATTCTTGTACATAAACCACTTTCTGAATAAGAACAGATTGAGATCTCTCATCTTATATTTACCTGCTACATTCTTGAAGTTTAGCTTGCTCTTTCAATTTAGCAAAAGATGTGAAGTAATAATAGTGAGTTTGGTCTAACTGATGCCATATCTTTTTAACTAAAATAACATTGGAAAAATAGAGCTCAGAGACAGTTTTGTTTTTATCATGTTTTTTTTTTTTTATTGTTTTTCTGCTTCTGATCCCAGTTTGTTTCTCAGCTTTTCTTCCAGTCAATTGCACTGACGTGCAGCAGCGGTTTTAGTCATAGTGGGGTGTAGAGACTACCTACCCGGCAGCACCAGTCTCCCCTGTCGAGGTCTACTGGGACATGGGCTGTGAGGATGAACCTCATGGTGGCACATGTTATTTATAATTCAAATATCATTGTAGCAAATGTTTTAATGCACTAACAACTTCAGTTCATTTAGACTATACAAGAGTGTGATGGGACCAGTACAGGACAAGCGGGACCATTCTTCTCCTGTGTTGCTTTGTCCCATCAGGGTATAAATGCTGTCTCTGTAAGAGATTGAATAAATAAGAGCTATGAACTGTGGGGTAGACAAGGAAGACTTTGAAGGGGCAAAGGCCACTTGTATGTAAGTCATGTCAGTAAACCTATTTAGATTACCATTCCAGAGTGAATTGAGATGCAGTAAAGGAAGAAATAAGATTATTATCCTCGCCGAGTGCATCATCTAAATTTCAAAGGCAATGTCACTGTTTAAACCAAGAGCTTATGGGTAATGATGCAAGAGAACGTATTCTACCAAAACTGTGACTGCAAGTTTGATGACAATACACAGATATACAACATTTATGATACAATTTATATTTATCCTCAGGCGTTCTCCATGTTTTGGCCATGTTTCAGTTTACATGTCGGGGGTGCCCTTAGCGGGGAGAGAAGACTGATACTGTTGCGTTAATGTAGCCTTCTAAGATGTTAAATATCAATTATTTTTACTTTTGTAATAATATTTCACCAATTCTTTATTGTCAGACTCATTACAGTAGTACAGTTAATTAATGAGAAGAGAAAATAGATTCTACAATAAGAAAGGTCCATAAATATGGTGTGCATAGTTACAGTACAGGATTCACATTATTTTTAGAGTTAATGTACGTACAGTTTACAGACAACATCCTACAGTTGGATGCTATACTTAAAAAACTGTGACAACATGTGGTAGCTATACCACAGTCAATCACTGTCTCCTCATTAAGAATAACATTCACAGTCTATGGAAGCTGACAGCAAAAATCTTTATTTCTTCCCTGCCATCCGCTGCAGCACGCGCAGCACCCCGAGAGTAGCATTGAACACGCTGTCGTGTTTAAAAATCATCTTATAGAAGGTGTCCAGAGGCAGTCGGCCAGTCGGATCTGCGTGCTTCAGTGCTGTCATGGGCATGTATAGGCGGTTGGTCTGGTGGCGCAGAGGAGGCTCCTTGGCTAGGATCACTTTAACAGTTTGCTAGAATACAAACAGAAAGATGTCGACACTGTCGGGGGTTTGCTCGTTATGCGTTTCCCCTGGCAAAACCAATTTTTGTTTGTGACCTTTTAAACTCAAATGGAAATTGTCATCACTTGCCTCAGCCACTTCCTCTGGTGTCTGGCCTAATGAGGCGAAGACCTTTATAGAGTATGGCAGGTAAACTTCCCGGAAGATTTTGGCGGTCTCCTCGTCCGTCCCTGACAGATCCATCTTCTCAGCGTCCTCGTACACTTTCCTTTCAAACTCTGTCACCACAGGGCCAGGCTCCACCAGAGTTGTCCTTGTGACAGAGATATAAAAAAAACTAACATACATATTGGACCACTGTTGCATTACAGTCAACACCTTGTAAATACATTAAAGTTGTTGGGCGACTGCATAAAGTCGTCAAACATTTTTCAGGACATGTAATCACTTGATGTTAAACTTCATTGCTTGCACTGCCAGACTTTCGCAAAATCCTTCCACAGCGAATTTGGAGGCCGAGTAGACGTCGTTGAACAGAAGCCCTGTGTGGAAACAGAAGGAAACCTGCTACTGTAACTCTCTTTTAATTGTTGGCTTCTTCTGTAATTTCACTGACACTAACAAACACACCTTGTATTCCCATGACACTGCTCATCACCACAATATGGCCGCTCTGCCTCCGCTTCATGTCAGGCAGCAGCTCTCTCACCAGCCGTGCCAGGCCGAAGAAGTTTGTGTCAAAGAGCTCCTTCATGGAATCTATACTTTGGCACTCCAGTGGTCCGATCATGCCGACGCCAGCGTTGTTCACTATAACAGCAGAGTATTCTATGTCATTATATGCTTGTGGAGAGATATTTAATTGACTTAAAAAGGGTGTCTGTGAGGATGCGAAGGAGAGGTTACATACCAAGAACATCCACCCGTCTGTCCGGCAGGCTGTTGACACACTCTTTGATGGAGGCTTCACAACAGGCATCTAACTGTTTGATTTCCAGGGTTTTGTTTAAGGAGCCACCTGCCGCTTTCTCCAAGGGCCCCCGTTTCCCAAGATCCCTCATTGTGGCAACCACTACCTCAGATAAACGATGAATACACAGGCAGTAAGTAGCTGTAGTTATATCTATCCTCCACTCTGTTTTTGGTTGAGGAGAGTGAATGGCTGACCTTTAAACCGTCTGAGCTCATCCTTGGCCAGCCGCACAGCCACAGCCAAGCCAATGCCAGACGAGCACCCAGTCACCAGCACCCTCCTGGTTCCCATGGCCGTTTGACCTCTGACTTCCAAGCTTAAAAGGATCCTGGCTGCCCAGTCAGGGAAATTTAATTAAAGGAAAATCCTCCCAATCATATGCCTTCATCACCATTCTGTACAGTACAGATGTTTTTTTGTGATTCAGCATTGTAATTGGTCAACCCATTTTCCCTAATATGCCATGTGTATATCTATTTAAACTATTGATTTATTTCTTTGTCTTGAATGCTATTTCAACATACCCAGAAAATCTGCAAGATAATTGATGTGAGAGAGTCATTTTTAATAAGCACAGTAACAACAAGAGTCCAGTCAATTAAAAACCAACACATAGCATTGTAGCCTATGCTCAAATTGCAACAAATCTTGCAGCTGTGTTAGATTATGATTTAATGGCATTACTGTATAGTTTCTTTTTTACATTTATTATCTTTACTCCCCTGTATGATCACTGAATGCTGGTGCAAAGTAATAAGCCTTCTAAGATGCCTTTGTTATCCCTTAGTTCCCTCGTTAGCTGATATAAAATCCAAATGTTTAAACCTTATGTTGTTGAATTGGAATTTTTAGCTGCCTACAAATGCAAGCTTAGTGTCTATAGAGGCCCTTCATTCTCACTCAAAGCTGTAACAGGTATAATCACAGTGAGTGTGAAGTGTCATGGCATGCACAACATGGTAATAAAATAACAATTTTGGAAATCCAGTCCCATCCCAATCAGTGTGTAATGTAATGAAGGCTAATACTTTCACATATTTACATGGATGCCTCTGAGTTAATGGTTATGCAAATACAAGTCTTTAGGCCTAAAGCAGGAACAAATTGTTTAATATAAATCCATAAAAAGCACCTCAGCACTTATAGGCTTATGTCCTTACTCCCCACCACTGCATGTCATGCAAATTACAGTGACACCACAGGGGATGAAATATAGCCTACAAAACGTCACTATAGACTGTGAGTATTGCAGCTTTTTTTTTTTAACTCCCTATAGGACGAGTCGTCAAAGTCCAGAGTCGGAGGCCTGTTTCCGCTTGTAGGTGTTGTTCTACCAACCTGTAGAGCGCGTCCTCCACAGCGGCAGATAGTGGAAATAAAAACTGTTTCCCCTCTAAACCAGCGGGTCGACAGCGTAACGTTGCTGCATGTGTGAGAGCAGCGATACGACACAGCAGGACAGGCGGCTACATAAGCTCGGCGATTACCTAAATGGGTCACACAGGGCGAGTCAGTGTGTGTGGGAGTTGTAGTTCTTGAGGTGACTCGTGAAAACTGCAGCACATCATATTACGGTTTGCCATATTACGGACCGCTCACATCACTGTGTTATGTTATGGGTTACACTTTCAATTATAGCAAGTATAGGCTACTCGCGCATGTTCTTAGGCTGTATGCCTGAGTCTCAGAATTGGATAGAGAACTTTAAGATTATTATAATTAGAAGTAGTAGTATTACAACAAAATATGTCTGTTCTTTACATTTCTATCAACATGTGACTTTAATTAAGTCACAATAGTCATACGGTCCCTTTTGCAATAAATAATTTCATAATTTCTTATTTCGTTCTTCCATCATCTATACTGCTCACCATGCGGGTTCCCGGGAGTTGGTGACAAAGTACGATACAGTAATACAGATATGATTAACATTAATGCTTAAAGTTTGAATATTGTTAATATATATAAGATAATAATCAAGAATTGGATTGTTTTGACACTTTATTTTTAATTTGTAATTACCGGTAGTGATACTAAAAAAAGATTGCATTTCTAGTATAATTGCTTGAGTAAGTAAGGAGTAATTCAATTTGGCACCAAGTCATAGTATAGCATGTTGAAAAAACTCAAAAAATCTCACCATAGTATGTCGAAAAAGTATAAAAACTTCAAAAAACGTCAAAAAGATTCAAAATATAGTATGTTGGAAAAATGTCATTAAAAAGTCATAGTATAGTTTGTCAAAAAAAGTTAAAACACTTGTGAGATTTGGTCAGATGTGTAAATATCAGTAATGTTACTGCTTAAGAGTAAATGAAGATGGCACACAGCACAAATGAAAAATGTTTCATCCTCTACATTGTGCTCATAGTAGTATATCTTCATGTTAGAGGTTTACAAAGAAACCAAATCCACATTTCTGTTTAAACTGTTTTATTGCCCAGTGAAATATGGTCTAAACGTGAAGGTTCAATCAACGTCTTAGTTCGAATAGTCGTTGGAAAAAAAAAAAAGTTCACTTCTAAACGTCTTTTAAACATCACCGTATTTTAAACTTATTTGAAACGTATTTTAAACGTCGATATGCTCACAGTTCATTCAATATGTAGCAATTAAATACATAGTAACACGGTCAACTGTTTTCACGTACAGGACAAAGAAGACCATGTGACACAGACAACAATTCATTTGTATTTATTATATAACTATAACATAAACAGTGTTCTTTAAATACAACGAATGAAACAGAAAATACTCGATTGTTGAACAAAATCTCCCTTTCCTTCTTTAAATGTCGCTGTCAAAGCCACACAGGAGCCGGTTTCAGATGGTCTGCCATATTTTCAGGGTGGACGTTGTAAATAATATTCACCTTTGGACCATTTTTAACGTCTTTTCACCAGTGACCATAGTCTTTTTTTAAAGGCATGAGGTACTGATACTCCAAATGCAAGGGGTGGTGTGGAATGCTCCAAGTCGCGGTGGAAACGGGGGGTTTTATGCAATGTCATTAAAATACTATACAGTCTATGTTAAAATACCATTAAAAAAGTCATGCTATAGTATGTCATTAAAGTTTCATAAAAAGTCATAACATAGTAAGCCATTATAATGTAATAAAAAGTAATTGTATGTTATTATAGCATACATATTATACCATAAAACGAATATTATAGTATTCCATGAAAATGTCGTAAATATGTCACTGTATAGTATGCCACAAGTTATGCCATAAAAAGTCATAGTATAGTTTAAAAAAAGTATTCCATAAGAAAGTCACAAAATCACAGTATAGTATGCCATCAAAATGTCATAAAAAAAGTCATAGTATTGTATGTCATAGATAAGTCATAGTATAGTGTGCCATTAAAAAAACTCATCGTATAGTATGTCAAAAAAAGTAATTTAAAAAAAGTCCGAGTACAGTATAAAGGTCATCAAAAGGTCATATGATTTTATGCCATCGAAAAGTAATAGTACAGTGTTTCGTAAAAAAAATGATATAGTATAGTATGACAATCACATTCTTTAACAAAATCATCACATTTCAGTGTACAATTTAATTTTAATTGTTAAAAGTTTTTTTTTTGTCACGTAGCCTGATTGTGCACTAAAGCTCTCTTATCTGTTTGACTGTAATTGGAACTCATGTTTTGTGGTTGAATGCATTTTTTTGAAATTGGAACCATCTGTACAGATTTGGTGGTCCCCTGGCCAAAAACCGGTATCATGTGATCTTTGCTAACAAAAGGTTTAAGTAAGAACTTCTTTTGTGACATGGTTCTCACAGTCCATCATTTCTATACAAGCCACTTGTTTGTTTCTGCATGCCAGAGCTATAGGTTGGGACATTCTGTACAACGTGGTGGTAAGTAATACCATGTGGGAACTAAATAAGTTTAATTGATGTTCTGAGAAAAGTGAGCCACCACCTCACATGATTGTTTTGTCAAAATGTATACCACCTGATATGGCTTGGTACTCAGATGACTTTGCTAAATACAACAATGTTTGTTGGTTATTTTAACTTTTAAAGGGTGAACTTGGTTATTCACATATTCTAATATTTAGATTATATAGAAAATAAATCAGGTTCACATGGACTTATACTTGCAAGTGACAAAAGTAAAACAAAAGGGGACATTTGGAGTATTTTGCTTATCGATTGGCAATTCTCTTTTCTATCTGGTATCTCAGTGGCCACTTCAGCTGTAAAATGTAATGGAATCCAATAAATCAGCTTTGTCTTAAATTCTACCTTTACACGTGAATAATGCTGACACTGTCGGAAAGGCGTCAACAAATACTGACAAGCATATCTTTTGTATTTTACCTATTCTTTTTTTAAGGTTAAAGACAAATGACATTTATCAATAAGAAGAATTCTGTTTTATATTTTCCCATAGTGACTTGAGAGATCAGATTTTAAACATGAAAAGAGATCCTACGTCACACTGCAGCCAGCCAGATCAGGATTACCTGTGTCTCATCTATACGCCTCTTCTGAATCATGTTACACACATTCACCCACCTACATGCACACAAACACATACTGACCTTTGGATGATGTTTTTAAAAGTCAATGAAAAGATATCAATACCTCTCCTGGCTGCCTCAACCAGAACTGAGCAATGAAAGTTGCGTATTTGTTGCAGTGCTGTTTTATTGAATTGTGTTAAACGTATGTGTCCCCACTAGCCCAGAGTAGTCCAAACTAGATCTCTTTAAGATCAACGACAGTAAACATATGTCAGAAGTTACAAAATGTGTTCTGACACGTGTTTCTGTGTTTGTTATATAATTCTTCACACTATCAATATATAATTCTGTTACGGCTTTTGGTTCCCATTGGTCAAATCTGGTTTGTATTGTGTGTCCAGGGAGTGGCCAGTTTTCGTTTCATAACCAGACATGGAATAAATAGCTGCTTTGGACCAGACTGCAACGATACAGTCTTCGAAAACACAGAAGTCAACTCTTTGCCACGATGTAAGTACAATTTTATGGTTCATATTGTCTTTGATGGTATTAAATGAATAAACAGTTCTTGGTGTGTGAACTAAGCTTCAATGCTGTGAGAAAATTATCCTTTTTTTCTCTCTGGGTGAACAAAAATGATTTAGTGGAAACTCTGTGTGTGTTTCAGGATTTGCCTTTCGGTGCTTGTTGGCTTCCTGTTAGTCTTAACAGCTGAGGCCAGAGTTGGGTAAGAAATGAACCCCCACTTTAAGTAGATTGTTGTATTTGAACCAAAATTGGCATTTGTGCCTTTTTTTAATGTTTGCCTTCCTCACTATACAGAAACTCATCTCAGTTAGCATTCTGTACTGAGACAGAACAATGCCTGCTGTTTGATCCGATTTGTAAAACTGACGATTACGAAGTGAGTGTGTCTAAGCAGAAGAGAAACCTTTTCACATTTGAGGTGCAAGAGACTTTCAAAAAGCCTTCTCAACCATGTTTGTTCATGTCCATCAGGTCCGTCACTATGACTCTGTCAATTGGGTTTCAACTGACGAAACATCCTGGTTCATGGACATCGCAACAATGACAGCATTCAGACGACTGTTTGCCTACATCGCTGGTATGAGAATCAAGTGCTATTTATATATGTTTTATTTGATCTATTATTGAAAGAGTTAGTCTTTTTAAGATCTGTTTCTTTTTCAAGCGAGACACACAGACAATCAGAACAGCACACCATTTGCAAACACAATACAGTGGTGCAATATTACAGAAATTAAATCAAATTAGTCAAAATGAGGATGAAGTTTGAAACTTTGTGTGACTCAGCCAGTTTGCAAGAAACGCAGTATTTAAAAGCAGATTTTCCAGCCTCTGTTTGAATATGTTGTGCAGCTGAATTCAAAATGCCCCTTTGACCGGACATCATAATTACTGTGTTTAGCTGTGCTCAGAGAGCAGAAATAGTTTGGCTGTATTGTAGAATATTCAAGCCAGAACATTTTGTTTGCTGTGCATTTCCTATTTTTGACAATTAAAAACAAATAAAAACTGTTGTACTTTCAAAATGTTTGCCTACAGGAAATAATATTAAAATGACAGCTCCTGTTCTCGTGAAATGCACTCCTGCCACCTCATTCTGGCAAACGGGTACCTACACAATGAGTTTCTTGCTGCCAGTTGAACATTAAAAGAATCCCCCCAAACCTACTGATGTTAAGGTAAGCTTCTTTGACAAAAATGAAACACATTCTTAATTTAGTGATGCCATGATGCCGTGTTTGAATTCATTCCGTGAAGTCTACCTTCAGCTCTGGCAGATAATGAAACTTTGTTGATTTGCAGGTGTACATCAACAAGATGCCAGATATGAAAGTCTATGTACACAGCTACGGAGGATGGATGATGAGCTTGACTGAAAAAAAGCAAGCAGAAAAACTGCGCAATGACCTTGATAAAGTGGGTGCAGAGTACGAAGAAAGCTTCCACTATGCTGTTGGATACAACAGGTAAACAAATGAATAATTTTGTCAGCGATAATCAGAAAGAAAAGCCCAAAGAGAAACTTCAATATTTGTTGATCATTTTTATACTGTGCAATAAATCACTGTGTGTGCATTTTGTTTGTTTGTTTTCCAGTCCAATGAAGCTGTTTAACAGGCACAATGAGGTGTGGTACATCGTTGAGGATGAGCCGATGTGTACCAGCAGTGAGGAATTGGATTTTTCTCCTCCCTCCTAAATATTATAAGCCGTGTGCAATGACAGCTTACAGTAAGCATGGTATGTAAAGAGATGTTGTAGCTGGACATTGCCTCAAGTCATAAAGTGTCATATAAATAACCTGCCAGCAAGAGCATAGATTTGAAAAACTGCTGTTGGATTTGAATCAATTGAATACACCATGCAGTACTTGTTGTACACTGGCTTGTTTGTTGTTGTTTTTTTGTTCTATTCAATAAAATTACTGCATTGCATTTTGGTGGTTCGGCCTCGTCTTTGGATTTATCCTAAAATGTGTCAAAAGCAGCTGGTTTAACAATAGATGAGGCCTGCAAAAGACATTGTCCGACTCCAATTTAGAGCAGAATTATTCTACAACACCTCTAGATGGCACTGCTTACTTCAAGAATACCGTTATGGATTACACATACTGCCTGACATTTCAAGCTTTTCATATGATAAGGATTGTTGAAGTTTTTGAAGATGTACCCGATGAGTGAGGGGAGACAGTGTCCAGGTGTCTGAAGCCAGACTGGTAAAAATAGCGTGAGGACTATTTTATTGATGAGTGTCGTAATCCATTTACAAGCTAATGTGCAGGAGTCATAACCATCCACCCTTGAACTGCCCTATTGCTTTGACGTCACTGTGAGCTTCATCAAAGCAGCCACTGCACCTTATCAAGCACTCGCTGGGGAAGTGGAACAATTTAATCACAGTCCCTCATCTCAGCAATTGGCTAATATTGTTTTATATACTGAGTTAGATTTACTGGACTTTTCTCGATTGCAGTTTAAGGGGGATAAATTATATTTCACTCGAGAATGAACAGCTGATGTTAAACTGAAATTCAGTGGTGGAAAGTAACTAAGTACATTTACTTAAGTACTTTACTACAGTTTTGGATAACTTGTAGTGGGTTTCTGCATCCTTATACTTCAACTCCACTACATGTCGGATGGAAATATGATACTTTTTAATTCCACTACATTTATATGACAGCTATACTAGTTACTTTGCAGGTTAACATTTTACATAAAAAAACAATCAGTGTCTATCAGTGGTTACCAGTTATACTAAAGAGTGACTTTCTCGCTAAAGATCTCACTCTCAGATGGTTTCATTAAAATTACCCAAAGAGAAAAAATCATCACCATTTTCACAGAGAACGAGAAACGTAAAAGAAAAAGACTACACATTTGTAGCTAAACTTTATTTTGTCTTGTTTAGCCCAATAATCATCTCACAATGCCTCATGTTTATCTTGTGAACCTTTGGAGGATGGGACCCACTGTACTGTATATATGTGTGTGTATACTGTATATAAAGAAGTTACAACTAGATGCATCTTGACCAGCTACAACAGTAAAATGCTACTTACTCATTGATGCAACACTATTTTCTGATAATGTCATATATAACAACATATCATTCAAAGAGGACAGTGCTTTTCTGCAGTGAGTACTTTTACTTTTGCTGATAATGCCTCTGCGCTTTAACTTAAGTCAGATTTTTAATGAGGCACTTTTACTCGTAAAGTATTAGATCACTTTTTTACATTGTTTGACTGGTACTTTTACTTAAGTAAACAACCTGCGGTGTAAGAATACAACAACCTGTGTATTCTTACACTGCTGCATAAATTGCAATGCCGCAATACCAAATGATAATCCAGAAATAAAAATTTAATTCTTTTAGTTTTGACTGTGATTAACGGCACTCTTCAGTTGACCCTTATCTTATCAGCTGAGCTCCAGGATGGATCAAAGATACTGTCGTGATTTCATGACAGTTACATTCCAGCAGGTGGATATCTGACCAGCCAGCCCCTGTATAGGGGCTGGCTGGCTGGCTGACTGACTGACTGACTGACTGAATGAATGGGTAGGAGTGCCAGTCAGGAGAGGTTTTATGACACAGACTACAGATCAAAGTTCACTTGTGGGCCACGAACAGCCATCAGTCCACCGGGGCTGTTGGGCCTGCCAGCGGGCCATTTTGTGGCTCTCCTGTGTCTATCTGGTCTCCTGATCTCTGAAACAATGAAGATCAGGCGGTGTTGACTCTGAAGCTCATGTCCCATCAGCCATAATGGAGCTACCTGATTATCACCCACAGCAGCCACTTGTCCACTGCACTGGCAATTACACAGAGGATCCGTTAACTTTGGAAGGATCATCAACATGTGAGTATATACGTTAGTTAGATAGTGCCCGTATAGACAGGTTTCAGAAAATAATGTTTGAATTTGTATAGTGTTATAAAGGTATCAATGTTTTAAATGTCTTGTTATAAAGTTGGAGTACAACAGTGTCTGGAAACGTATATTTTGAAGAGTTGCGGTAATTATATCGATCACGTCGATGTTAAAATCCCCATTTACTGAAGTAAAGGCGTAAAGTTGTTCACCGTTGTGCTACAGATTTAAATTTGGTAGACTGGGGATTACGTAAGGGTCATATCTGTGTTCACAGTCAAGCAAACCAAGCTGAGCGATAAGGTAGTGTCTGTAACAGAGGCATCGTCCTGTACTGTTCTCTATTCTCTCAACATGCTGAGCAATAAACCCCATTAGATGACACACTTGTGCCAGCAGCATAGCACTGACCCAGAGTAATCTACGTTGTTTTAACTGGCAGTATTACTGCCGTTATTCCAGACGTATTATCAACTCAGAGTCTTCTTTGTGACTGACTTGAGATACACAAATCATTCCCAATAAAAGATACAACACAATGTAAAGTCTACTTACTTGTATTTTTCTAAAAGTAAAAAAGAAAAAGAGAGAACAGAGAAGAAGGTTGAAGCAGCATTTGCTCGACACAAAACCCCATTTTACAACCAGCACTTGCTTTCTCAACGTTAGCGGTCTTCAGCATCAGCAGACTGTGTCGTACTGTACATTTGACATTCAGCGTTAATGGTGGTGTCATTCTCCAGCTCAGGAATTAAAGGCAGAACCAGATGGCAGACCAGTACCAGAAGAGAGCTGTCCCATCTGTGGAGACAAAGTGTCAGGATACCACTATGGACTGCTCACTTGTGAAAGCTGCAAGGTAAGGGATAGAGTCCATGAAAAAGTATGTATTCTCTAACAGTACCACAAAGCGCTTCGGTGTCTGTATTGACCAAATAGTCACAGTCAACAACTATAGAACTAAGATATATTAACTATCATGATTTATTTTTTATATTGTCACTCACAAGACACACAGGATTGTCTTGTGATCCACCGGGAATAAAGCAATAGGGTTACAGTCTCTCTCTCTCTCTCTCTCTCTCTCTCTCTCTCTCTCTCTCTCTCTCTCTCTCTCTCTCTCTCTGCAGGGCTTCTTTAAACGCTCAGTGCAGAATAACAAGCATTACACCTGTGCAGAACAACAGAGCTGCACCATGAACCTTTCGCAGAGGAAACGCTGTCCTTTCTGCCGCTTCCAAAAGTGTTTGGCAGTGGGCATGAAAAGAGAAGGTACAGTAAATAGGGTTAGGGGTTAACCCTACCCCTCCCAGAAACATACACACATGCACTCATGCCTTGTACTTGTATTCTGCTCCGTTGTGACATGCATATTCTTTTCTCCCCCATACGACTTATCTAAGAAGTCATAAAGCATACAGTGCTGTAACGCCCCAGATTATAAATGACGACTTTCTATCTGAACCCTAAGACAAAACGGTTACATGAATTAAATCACCTCTGGCAATGTCTGAAATCTTGATCGTTTGTTTCATCTTCTGTCAACAGCAGTAAGAGCAGATCGTATGAGAGGTGGCAGGAATAAATTTGGCCCTCTGTACCGGCGGGACAGGCAGATGAAACAGCAAAAGGTGTATCACCAGCCAAACACTGCTCCCTACAGGATTAAGATGGAAACCACTCAAACACATCGGCCCACAGCACCAAGTGAGCATCACCTAATGGGCAGTCACACAAGTGCTCCATTTTCCTCTGATGCTTTACATCAGTCCCACATATATCCCTCTGGCATGGGGCAGTCGGGTGCTCCCATGCCTCTGGACTGCACTATGAATGCAGACAGGGTGCTCACCCCTCTCTCGCTGCCCTACTCTGGACTGTACCACCGCACCTTCCCCGGATACCTCCAGGAGAAAGGAGAGATGCCTTACAGCTACAGCCCGGCTCCAACAAACTATGTGCACCCAATGTCGGACAATTCATTCACACCAAGAAGCACACCAGCATCATCCCCCTGCTCAACACTAAGCTCATCCACCCCTTTCTCACAGGCTCCCACCCAAACCCCAGACACCCCCTCATCGGCCACACTTAAACACAACTTCCTCAATCAACTCCTCGAGGGGGAGCAGGACGAGAGCCAGCTGTGTGCTAAGGTCCTCGCCAGTCTGCAGAGAGAACAGGCCAACCGGGGCAAGCACGACCGCCTAAATACATTCAGCGTCATGTGCAAGATGGCAGACCAGACGCTGTTTGGGCTTGTGGAGTGGGCTAGGAACAGTGCACTCTTCAAGGAGCTCAAGGTGATGAATCATGAATTATAAAGTTACATAACCTTTTTCGCAGTAGTAGAAATCTGCTGTGTGAGCAGACCTATTTGACACTTTTTGCTATATGTTTGGTACTTATTTGAGCTCGAAGGTTGTAGTCTTTCATTTACAACTACATCAGACCTATTTTTTTAATGCTTCCCACAGGTGGAGGACCAGATGGTGCTGCTGCAGAGCTGCTGGAGTGAGCTGCTGGTCCTGGATCACCTTTGTAGACAGGTGATCTACAGCAAAGAGGGCTGCATATATCTGGTCACTGGACAACAGGTAAGGTTTACCGTTAACACCACAACATCTGGAATTCTTATGATCATCAACAATGTCTTTGGATTGAACAGGTCTCGTTTTGGGTTGCACAGAAACTTTACATTTTGAACTCTTGATCACCAGCCATCTCTCATTCTGATGTAGATTGAGGTGTCGACCATCATCTCTCAGGCAGGAGTGACACTGAGTAGCCTGGTATCAAGGACCCAGGACTTAGTGTCCAAACTGAAGGCATTCCAGTTGGACAGACATGAGTTTGTCTGTCTCAAACACTTAGTGCTATTCAACCCTGGTGAGCTTCTCCTTTTAAAAGTCTAGTTAGACTCTTCATAGAAGATACACATCAGATGTAGCTTTTTGATCGACAATGTCACCTTTTTGTCTTCCTTCATGTCAGTCATGCATGCAGCTGCTGTTGGTGTTGAGGGTGTATGAATTATATACTTTCTGCTGTAGATGTGAAGTCAGTGCAGAGCCGCAAGCAGGTGGAGCAGACGCAAGAGAGGGTGAACAGGGCCCTGATGGAGCACACCCAACAGAGTGATCCAAGACACTCGGACAAGTTTGGCCAGCTGCTGCTACGACTTCCTGAAGTACGCAGCATTAGCTTGCAGGTTGAGGAGTATTTGTACCAGCGCCATCTTCTGGGAGATTTGCCATGCAACTCTCTACTCACTGAGATGCTGCACACCAAGCACAGCTGAGAAGATGCTGCTGTATCTTCAAGCCCTCTTCAAACAGCGGCACAGTCAGAGTGTGCTGCTGTGAATTTTTGTACCTCCCTTTAGGCCTTTAAGACCCAACTTTTTGACGATTGTTGCAAATAGTAACTGGCATGCTCTCTTTAAAAGCCCTTGCCGCTTCAAAAATATTTTGAAAAAACATTTTGTAAACCTGTCATACTTACCCAAGTGTCCATTATCAACAGTATTACCAACAGTCCAGTCAATATATGTTGCTGTCAGTATTGTTAGACAGATTTGAGGTCCAAGCACTACCAATAGGCAGAAGTGCTTAACTGTGTAAAAACAAAATATCTGAATAAAGAAACCAATGTGTATTCAACACCCATAACTGAATTGACTCAAGCATGTATTAACATATCAGTGTTGCTTTTTCAGTATCTGCCAGAAAAGCTCCTTTCTGACAATTCTAACAAGGCAAATGGGGAAAATAAAAATGGGAATGACAAAACATGGATGACGATGATTTTAAAAGGATTTTTATTCGTCTGGTCTAGTTGCCAAGGATAGTCAATTCATGAAATGATCATACATAATGTGCTGGCACAGGTTTGATAAGAAAAAGAGAAAAGAAAACATAAATGTTATGACAACTTCTATGAAATGAATGGGAGACTTACCACCTTAACCTAAAAAGACATAGAACCTGAAACTAAACATCAAATGCACCATCTAACGCAAACTAAATAAATACACCTCTGGGTAACGTGGGGATTTCTAGGGGAGAATTGCACAGAATCAAAATAGTGTTCAACTACCACATACTATTTACAAAACACATAAATACAAGCATCCAACAATTCCACATGCACTCCTCCACACTCACTTTTAATCAATCATCGTATTTCCTGAATGCGGCTCTTAACATTTTTTTTTTTTTTGTCCCACATCTTGAATCACATTCAAACAACACATTTGTTGGAGGCAGTCAGTGATTTGAAAGAAGACAGCTGCACCACGGCAGCTGCTGTAGTGCTAAAGACTGCAAAGGAGGGTGAAGAAGCACAATTTCCAACAGGGTGTGTGTGTGTGGTGATTATTGACCTGATCATAAGCAACTGCAGGGTCAAGACTTTTTCCTAACGACGTGGAAACACTGCCAGACAAAGTGTTTTACAATGGCGTCTTACATTCCCCCCAGTTATATATATATATGAAGGAGTCTCTCGAGACTGTGTGGGGAAGATGAGGGCTGTTACAGTCCAGAATGATCCTTCGACAAGAAACCTACTGTTTATATGCAGGTGCACACAAACAGGGAATCATAGAACAGGAAACAGACTCCTAGTGACCTGAAGGATTTATTACTCCCTAGACAAAAGGTTTAAGCAAATTGTTAGTTGTTTGACATTTTCATTCTCTTACACTCATTCTCATCTCAAACATACATCTCACTAATGCTTTTAAGCAGCAGAATAGCTTATTCGTAGCTTACAAAGGTCAACTTACTTTTTACAAATCATTGTCAAAAAAATCGAAGTGATCAGCATTCAGTATATATTAAATTAGCTTTGATTATCATTTTCACACATAGCTGTATCCGAGAAATGATAAACATGGTAAAGCCCTCCTTCATGTTTCCAGTCATTTTTTTTTTTTTTTCAAGATAAGCTCAGATAACATTTCAATTCATATCACATGTTGAAAATGAGAAAGCAAGTTAAGAGGAAAAAGTCACATGAATTTCATTCTTCTTTCAGCTCTCAAAGGCCGAAGCAACTTGTCCAGCAAAAACATGTCAAAATAGTATAAAAAAAAACATCCAGATGTCTACAGCTGAAGGAGTTGGAATTGAGTGGAATGCGCAAACTACGGGGGCACAGGCAGTTTCTAGGTGTGCAAGTCCAAAGACAGCCACAGTAGCCACCACCAGTGCAGCCCACATAGGAACCACCCACTATGCTTTTCTTTCTGGTCCTGACAAACCAAGAGAAAACACCCTTGAATGGAATGAGTGGTTAGTGTGTGTGTGCCCTACATTCATACGAGAGCAGCATTACCTGCCATTCATTTTCAGCTAAGATCTCCTATCAGAACTGAGAGCCGGGCCACTCGTCTCACTAGACCGGAGAGAGGGTGAGCCCTGGAAGAAGAAGAGGCGGCAGCAAAAAGGAAAAAGCAAGCAGAATTGAGAAGGGGCGGGAACTACTCTGGCCCAAAATACTGTGTGGGCGAAGGCAGTGTGGCTGTCCCCTCTTTTTCTTACCTAAGAGTTGCAAAAAAATGACTCCAGGGGCAGGGTAAGGCAAGGCATGAGGAGGCAGGGTGCAAGGGAAAGAGAAGTCTTCATCCCAACAGAATCAGTTACATTACATTTTACAATCTAGGGAGACGAGGCAGAGCCAATCAGAAGCCCTCAAGAAAGAAACTATTGTAACTACATTGGCTGAATGAGTGAGTGATTGGCCCCTTCTCTTGGCATGTAGAGTTGACTGAATTGCTCCAAGGGTAAAAAAAGCCTAAATCAGTCATGCTGTCCATTGCTAGTTAGCTGGATTCTGCACAATCTCAAGCGCCTCATTGGCCAAAGCAGAGGACAAAAGGAGCTATTCAAGCTGGGAGCTGGTTCCCTGAATGGTAACATCTCTACCTGTCTTCACCCAGCTCTCTGACATTATTTGGGGGTGCCAAGCTTCTTGGGAGTTCCTGGGCGCTTTTGCCAAAAGTGACCAGGGATGGTGAAGGCGTCAACACTCATGGACATAGTTTTGGACGGGATGGCAGTGAACTGCTTGCGGTCAGAGCTGTACTTGTAAATGGACTCAACCATCTCAGGCGCAATAATCCGAGGGCCAATACCAGTGAGCCGTACCATCTCCTCAGTTTCAGGGTTCATGGTGTAAACTGCTCTGAACTGGCAGCTGGCATCTCTGAAGAGGATGAGGAAGTGGTTGCCCGTGCTCGTCTCCATCTCCTGAATAGGAAGAGACAGAAAAACAACACACAAGATGAGTAGAGTAGAAATCACAGTCACTTATAGCCTAGATAGTGTGGACCTTTTATTTGGACTCTGACACAGGAGGATAGTTTACCTCTACAATCTTGTTTTTCTGTGGTTCATTGACCTTGCCGGCCAGGCAGCAGCGGGTGATAGCATTATGGATGATGAACTTGTTGGACTTAAAGCTAGGCTCCTTGTAAAGCTTTGGTCCTGTAAGACAGAGCATTTCATAATGTTATTAGGCCGACAAAACAGTGCTTACTGGAATCATCTTCACAATCGAGTTTAGTTGGAAACACGTCACTGACCTGTATATTCTGGGATTGAGGCAGGGGAGGAAATAGTGGAGCCATTCTCCCAGTCCTTCTCTCCGTTGTGACCACTGACTCGTCTTGGTGACATTAGCCTGGAGGGAGAGTGTGAACGGCTAGAGGGAGTCAAAACAAGAGTGTTGTGAGAAAAGTCAGTTATAGACCTTCAGGCTGTGTGTGTGTACATTGTTTGTTACGTGTACCTTTGCCCCTGACAACACTGATAACGGCTACGACAAAACCTTTAATTGTCGATATAAAATCACACACACACACACACACACACACACCAGATGTAATCCTTGTTCGTTTTACTACACTGAATCATAGTTTATCTCAGGTAATGATATACAATTTCTAATGATATATTGCCCAGCCAGAGTTTATTATGTAAAATCGATTAAAAAAGGTGTAAAAGACGTTTTTTTTGTTCTTTGGGAATTAAAATATTCTTGTTGTAAAACCACACTGATCTATACTATATTATGTGCCTCCCACTTTATAAGCATTTATTAAGAAAATACAAGCCATCGTCACTGTGCGGGTTACCTGGGAGACTTCCTGACAGTCAGGCCTCCAGAGTCATTAGCCATGGAGGACAGGTTCATGGTTGAGCGGGAGTACACCTTGGTGCCTAGAAGGAAGAAAAATAAAACCATATTGAGTAACTAAATACATATGTGTGTGTAGGAAGACGGCATACAAAAGTCTGACACCAAGGTGGGTAAAGAACATCAGAACTATTTACCCATGAAACCCCTGGCAGGGCTATGAGAGAGGACGGAGTCATCTCTGAACACAGCCTTGGGTCTCTGCTTCTTGACACCGCGAACTGTGGTGGGTTTCTGCCTCAGCACCTTGTCCAAGTCTTCCATGATCTTCAGCTGGTGTCTCCTCTCATACTCTAGCCGAGTGAAGTCTCCTCTGCGCTGAGGAGTCCCCTCAACTGGTGGGGTGCGTGATGCTGGAGGGGTGCCTGGAGTCTGGGGTCCGTCCTCACTTTTGTTGCCCCAGCCTTCGATGATCATCCACTGAGGCTTCCTAAAAGTACAGGAAGATACTCTGTAAAACCTCCAATGTGCGACACTGATATCGCTAAACCAATGATAACTAGAATTGCTGCCTTGTTTGTCGACGTTTGCACCAAATTTTAAGAAACTCCCTAAAAGAGTTCCTGAGCTTTTGCTGGCGAGGAGGCATAAATACATAACTGGTGTATCAGACAAATGATGGCAACAATTAGTTTCATTCAATAAACACCGGACAATATATCATTAAATCCTAATCAGATACAGTGTATGCTTAAAAAATATGGCTACAATAATATCCAAATATGACCAATCTTAATGTAAGATATTATATGCTACAGTCTTCATTTGGTTATGATTGCAGGTATCTGAAACAAAAAAAGGGTCTCACTTTGATTCTTTTTCTTTTTCCTGCTCAAGTTTGCGTCTTTTCATCTCTTCTGCTCTCTTCTGCTGTTTTTCCAGCAAAGCTGCTCTCCGCTGGGCCATCTCGTCTTCTGGTCGTACCTCGTCATCCTAATAAAAAAAGGCATGAATGCACTGACCTTACAAATGCGGCATTTTTAGAAAAAGGTATACAGCAATAATAATTGCCTACCTTGAAAAAGAAACCGACTCCTCCTTTCGCCTCTGGCTCCGTCCGTTCACTCATCGAGTCGGAGAAAGCGTCCAGTACTTGGTCGTCCTCCTCCCCATCTCCTCGCATGGCAGACAGCGAGATCTCTATCAGGCTACTGCGTTTGCCATTCAACATCCCTGCAGTGGCATCACTCTCGAAGGAGCACTCTGATGGGGCACCAGAGCTGCAGCCCCCATCTGCAAGCCTCTTGTTTGCCAAAAGACCATGTGAGGGCCCGGCCTCCAGGTCCATGCTAAATATACTATGATCGTCATTGGAGCCGACCTCTGACATTGTGTCATCGGGACGGGGAGTAGGTATAGGGGTCAGTGTTGGCGTGGGGACAGGAGTTGGTCTATATGAGTGCAGCTCATCTAGGTTGTCAGAGTCACCAATGGTGAATGAGGACAAAGACTGGTCTTTGGATTGCCAAGGACTGACACGACGAAGGTGGGGGATGCGGTCCACGTTTTGAGGTGCGGTCATCATAACCCTCGATATGGTTGGAACCTTAACGTCCAAGGAACGGCTGTGTTGGTTGTGTTTGGGGCTTTTAGGGGGCACAGATTGGGCTCTACGGTGGACTTTAGGGGATTTAGGAGGAGTGGTGTGGTTTATGAGTCTGTGGGATGGAGATGGAGAGGAGGAGGCTGAATTGAAATCTCGGGTGGATTCGCGCGACAGGCGTGAAGGGGCTGGGGTGGAGGTTTTAGGGCTGGAATCTACAGCTTTCTTCTTGATTAAGTGGTTCTGCTGCTCGGTCAGCCGCTGCATGTCACTTTGCAGAGAGCTAAGAGCTACAGTCAGCTTGGACACGGCATTGTTATAGTCCCCTAGTGGAGCTACCATTTTCTCACCATGAGTCCCAGAGCCCTTCTCTCCTGGTGTACCTGCCTTTTCTTTGGAGTGACTGACCTGTTTGTTGAGCTGAAGTCCTACTTTGACATTACCGTCATCCTCCACTGAGGGGCGCTGTTCAGTTTGTTCTTGCTGCTCTTCCTCTTCCATTCGAGCTAGCCTTTCTTCAAGTGTCAAGCGAGAGAGGTCTTCTTCTGTGGATGAGGTGCTGATCTGACCATCCCCTCCTTCCCCTTCCCCTTCGTCCTCACGCCGATCCTTCTTTAACTGCAGAAAGGCACTCTTCCCCAGTCTTTGTCGGTGCTTTGCAAAAATGGCCTCAATGCGTTTTTTCTGGGCTTCAATAGCCTTGCGCTTTTCTTCAAGCCGAGTTCCCAGCTCAGACATCTCATTGTTGAGTTGAGGGCTATTGCTGGGGCTTTCTTCAGACTTTTGCGCCCATGTGGTCATCTGAGAAGAAGAAGAGGGGTGGCTGGCTTTAGGAGAATCCATAATATGCTTCTTTTTGCGTTCTGCAAAGCTGGTCATCTTCACACCACTATCAGACCCCTCTTTGCCATGGCCTCTGGCAGAGTGTGAACCAGCAGCAGGTGTGGTTGGAGTGGACAGGGCTTTAGGCAGGTCTTCTGATGCATCAGAGTCTACACTGCCGTCTCTCAAGACCGAGTCATCATCTCGAGAACATTCAGAGGCGTTTCTGATGCGAGTGGGCTCCTTGGACTCTCCCGTGGGCCGGTACATCATTCCTGAGCGTGTAGGGGCAGAGCAGCTGATGGGTGGTAAGTTGTTATGTCTGGAACTAGCAGGGTCATCAGGAGAGTGGAGGTAGAAGCCATCAGGAGCACCATCAGGGTGTAAACGAGGCTCCATCTTGCCCTCGTTGTGGATAATTTGGAGAGCCTCTTCAATAGTAGGCAGCTCTCCCGTTTCACTCGCCACAAGGCCGTTCTCCTCTGCCAACCTTGGAACACTAGGAGTCTGGGTGGCCCAAGAAGCTCTTTGTGGACCGTTGGAGCCAGGGGGTTTGCTCAGCAAATGGCTGAGGTCTTCAGGAGGGGAGTAGGGCACCCGGGTCATATTTTGGCCTGCTGGGTTGAGTTGGTCTGAGCTCACAGAGCGGGTTATCACAGGGTTGCCCATCACGATGTCCACATCACTGTCCAGGCCAAAAGGAATGCTGAAGGACACCGCTGACAAGGGGCGGCTAAGAAGAAAAATAAGTGTGTGTAAGTACAATAAAAATAAGTAAAACAAGACAGTGTTTTAATGGTAATGAATAGGTGAGTTCTACCTGAGAGGTTTTTTGCTCCATGTCTTTCCAACTCCTTCTATATGAGACATTGAGGTAGACTGAGTCAAAGATCCTGAGTACAATGGGGGACACACGGACTCGTAAAGGCATGCACACCACACAGGGATGCACAAAACAAGCAATACACCAAAAAATAATGAAAATACGAAAAAAATAATCATATACACAACACGAAAAACAACTAAAAGACAAACAAGGATTGAGGGGAATAGGTGAACCAGATTGTAAAATGGTAGAAACATACAAAACACTGTAGCTTGATGTAATGATGACAGGACACGGTCTTAATCTTACCTGACGCGGGAGAGGAGATGGGTAGGAAAGGCTTCTTGAAGATAGAAGGGGAGGTACTGTAAGGCAGAGAAACAATCTTTTAGTAAACAATATGCCAGACTACTAAAAAAAGCTAAATTATATTCAGACAGCTTCTGTACCTGCTACCACTCAAGCTACTTGGTGTTGCTAGTGTGGATCCATCTAACAAAAAAGAAAACACTCAAATCAGACTTTGTCACGGATACTCATTGTAATGATCTCACTGATAGGATTACACAGTATTACACAGGACCACAACAGTTGCCAACACTTACCCAACGCGTCTATTGGCTGAACAAATTCTGGCCTTCGTACTTCAAACCAGCTAAGCAGTTCTGCTAGGAAGCTCAGCAAATTAGGCTAAATAAATCAAGACAGAATAAATCAGGCATTCGGAAGATAGAAGAATATTTTTGTTAATGTCTCAATCAGTCGATTAATAATCAGGAGTTTGAAGGCAAGCACCTGAAGCTCCTGTGGGGTGTATAGCATGTCCTCCAGTGCCAAGTGACAGCAGCTCTTCAGACAGCTGTCACAGAATTCATGGATGAACTGCAGGTTGTACAGGCCGTCTACTGCAGACATGGACTCCTTCATGCAAACATCTTACAGAGAGATGGGGGGGAAAGGGTTAAACTGACAGAAGCATATTAAGTACTAAAAGGCTGTTCAGGGTTACAAGCTTTGCTGGTACCTTCAAGTCTTAGCAGGCCAGGGCAATAGTAATGTATGACTGCAGCAACAGCACAACCACTGGACAGGTCCTTTACTTCATTCACCACCGGAAAGATGGGCTTTTGTTTGGACTGCATTTTATCCTTCCTGTAGCGGAGCTAAAAAAAAGCAACAACACACAAACAAGTCAATCAAATACTGCAGGGTGGCCTTAATGGTAATTTGTTAATGTTTATATGAACAATATTTCACATATTAGTTAATGTTAAGACCATCATCAAAGTCAGGGTTTTCCAAACATGGTTGGAAGTCTATCCACACACTGTGACACATAACAGAAAATGTTAAAAACAGACTTGCAGTATGCATGTAAGAAAGGAAAACAAATAAAGGCCATGCTAATGTGTTCAAGAGAGAGCTATGGTGAACAAATGACAGATGCAACGTGAGTGACTTAATCAGAGCAGAAAGAAGGAAGCTTTTGACAGGAGAAAGTGGGACAAATGAGAATCTCAGAAGGCAAGAGAGAGAAAAAATGTTTCAGGTGCAACAGTTAACTACGGTGTATAAACAGCTCACTGTCTGCAGGGACCAGCTGACTAGAAGCTGGTCCCTCTGTTAACCTCCACAGACATTCATACACAATCACGCACCTCTGTCGCACAGAGGACCAGAGAAACCGGTTGTACACGGCAGGTTCAAGGCCGGCTGGAGTACTAATTGTGATTCATGCACCTCGTTTGTCAAACAAACAGTGACCCCGCCCCTATTGACATTTCTGCTGTGACGTGCACTTTAATGCAGGTTAGGATGTGATGCACATTAGTATTCTCACACCAGCATATGGAGAAAGAAAAACAAAAACAAAAAACACACCTGACCATCAGATATTTGCTGATACATTTGATGAAGACACTGGAGAGATGGAGGGACAGGGGGAAGGAGCAGAGGAAAGGAAGGAACTTACAGGAACAAGTTTCCAGTACCAGCGAGTAGGACACTGTCAGAGAGGAGGAGGGACAGGAAATACAGAAAGACAAGGAAATGGAGAACAGGAGCACAAGCAGAGGTATTAAGCCTAGAGTGGAAGAACTAGACAAACTTGAGAAAGGGCTGTGATGACGGTACTTTCTTGTAATGACAAGACAACCTTGTTGACAAAGCAATGACGCTACCCTTTAGTGTTATTGTGTCAACCAATACTGGCTGTGCTTGTAGCATTCGAATTGGCAAAGGCCTACAAAGTGTAGCAGAACCAACAATGTCAGCTTAATCCACAGTACTTTGGGTGCCTTTTTATAGCACTGAGTGCATAATCCTCGACAGTCTGGTTATAATAATGTGTGACAAGAGAAAGACATACGCTGGATGTGTAATGCAATACTCACAGAGGGTTGAACAGGTTGGGGCTCTGTCGTGGCCTGAGACGTGTCATTCTGGGCTCCTTCAGTACGTTCTCTTAACTTCTGGTTTAACTGAGAGCATGCCAAGACGCCAAAATGGTTAACATGCATGCATCACAGATGTACGGTATACTATGCATTATCACCTTAGACACAGTGGGTTAAAGATTTACAGCATCCTTATTTATGTAGCTAAACAGACACTGGATCATCTACAACAGTGGTTCATTTTCCAAAACGAATACAATAAAGATGCGTTTGAAACGAGCATTGTTTCTCTTTAGGCTTCCTTACCCGATTAACCCAATGAAGCAGAGCCTCCTCCCAGGTGGAGGCTCCGCCCAGGAGCTCGGCAGAACCACATGTCCTCACCGCAGTCACCGTCTCCATAGCTCCCATGGCCATCAAGGCATCCATCACTGCCAGGTGAGCACTCTGCACCAATCACACGGGAGAAGGAGAAGACAGCGTCAATCAATTACAGCAAACACTATAATGCTGGACACTGACACTTGTACTGCTCTAGCAGGGCACTGCTAACTGCAGAGCAGAGATCACAGCTAACTGCTGCGGCGCGAGCATTATTTACCAGCAGCATCCTCCAGAGGTCACCAGAAGCCAACTGTGAGTCAGCAGAAACACTAACGCGAGTTTTAAACAAGCAAACGCACACATCAGTAGTTGCGGGTGAACTTTGGACTCGTGTTTGTACAATCATTAAGTCCTTAAATAAGCAATGGACCCATAATATGATAACATGCGTGTGCTAGGACTGTCATTCCTCAGCTGCTTTAGCTTTATTTGCCTTCTCTTCAGTGTGCTGCCCTTCCCTTTTGCACAGTGAAATATTGCTCTATGACTCATGTGCAACAGACTACAGGATGAGGTGTCGTTACTAGATTACCAGGAAGCACAACAATGAATTCCCGGTAAGAAACAGGTGTTCCGTGTCTTTTTTTGCAGTTTTGGCGTACGAGTCTGTTTTTGTCAGGAAACATAATGGATATAAAATCTAATGAAGATAGTTTTTTACACAAAATACAAGAATCAAACTATAAAAATGTCATTTCACATATTTGACGTTGCCGAGCATTTTTACCGGACAGACATAAGTGTATTTCATTATAATTAGGAGAACATCAAAGAGCCCTTTCTAATGACTCGAGCCCATTAAAATGCACCATCAACATTGTCAGCTCAGTCAGACAGAGCGCCTTAACTCTATAAACCGGTTAGCTCATTAGGAGTTTTGCTGGGTATGTGCCACGGATCAACAACCAACAGCACTTTACAGTATATGTCTGACCTCCACATTGTTGTAAATGATTCGAATATTTGAACCATTTTAAGAACCTTTTATGCCTGATCAAGTACCCCTTTCATTTGTCCAGGTTTTCATCCATTTGTTTTCTTTTGCAATTATCAAGATAATCCCGGTAGCTGCTAAATAAAGTGCTTTGTAGTTTTAGAAAGCCTCAACAGGACTATAGCTCATTAACAAAGTCAGGACTAGAGGTGTTTTCTAATAACTCCTTTGTTTATGGTAAAGAAATTGAACGCATGATCCTTCTATTTTTGGCTAATCGGCTAATTGCAACAAGCACCTTGTTATGATAATCAATTCTGGCCAACAGAGAGGACAGGCAGGTCGAAAACAACACATTCCTGTCATGGGGCCACTCCTTCAATCTCCAACCTTCAGATTTGAGCCTAATCTGTGGAAATCGGTGCCTGTTCCCTTTTACTACTTACGAAATCCACTCTAGAGGCCAGACATTCCTCCTTTAACCTCTTACGTTGTCCCAGATGATGGCTGGTGGCGGTCCAGCTGCGTGCATGAGCCCCGTCTGCATGTCTGCCTACTCAACCCTGATGTAAAGTGCTGACCTGGGCAGACCCGGTGCTGTGGCAGGCAGGGCGGGCTATGCCAGCAAAGGCTTGTCAGATAGCATTGGTCCAGGCTCTCTGGATGTGTGCTGCAGTCAGTCACTGCTGGCCTGCCCTCCCTAACACTGGTGCCACAATGAGGGCTGCTGCTTGTGGCACGACTTGTCTGTTCAGAGGACAAATGGCCTGCTACAGGGACTGGGGCTTCCCAGAGCTAGCCACAATCTGATATGCTGGGGATTCAATAAGATCATTTATCAACTTTCATTGATGTTATCAATATATTATATTATCATTTAAAAAACATTCCTTTGCCCAAAATAAGAATCCTGAGCAAACGTAAGATACTGTTTCGCACGAGTTCTTTCTGATGCAAACAGATAAAACACTGTTGTTATTTTGCATGCATTTGCCATATTGCAATATTAATAAAACATTTGAAGAGTTGTTATTTAAACTATATTTATATTGACCTGTGTTTCTGATATTTGGGAAATTCAAAATATTAGATCATACTTCTCAATACAAAGCATTCCAGTTCAACCCAATAATTTTCTCTGTAAAGGTAGGACTGAGAACAAAAGAAACAGACTGCTGCTAAATTGTGCCAGTAGCTGTGTTTCAAACACTCAGTGATTTAATGTAGTCGCATATTTTTGCGTTTAGCCACAAAGTGTAATCATCGGTTGGAGTTATTGTCACAGTGTGAAAGGAGACAGGATGACAGAGAGAAAAAAAAAAAAAAGGAAATGAAGCAGAAAGAATGGCAGACCTAGTGAAACCTTGAGGTCATACTGTACAACAGAAGAGAGAGTAGAGGGTGATTCATGACAAAAAAGTGCGGAATAAACGGGAAGAAGGGGGGGGTTGCTAGTGGATTTCCCGCTGCAGACCCGGGAGAGCTCGCTAAGCTAAATCACAAGTCTCCCTAATGAGAGGGGGAGAGAGGAGCCTGCCAGATCACCATAACAACCATCCAGCTGACCCACAATGCATCTCGACACAAGCCTGACCGCAGCATTGCTCCGTGCCCCTGGCTGAGCACCGGCCCTCTGCTCTGAAAAATCCAACCAGCAAACGGTTAGCACCCATCAAAACAATGCAACAGCGAGAGGGAAAAGTGATACCCCATCAATTAACCCCATAGACATAAAATATTTAAAGGCTCTATGAGGTAAATTTGCTTGCATAATCATGTCAACAACCAGTCGTACAAAGAAGGCAAAGTCATCTTATGGATCATTAAGCGAGATTATGAGGGAGCAAAATCTGATTATGCCTGAAATATGACTTAACCCAACCCAACCCCCCCCCCTTGTGCCTACAGAGGGGGAGACAAACAAGGGGATCAGCCAGGTCTGGGGCCCAGCAGGGGATCTTAGACAAGAAGCACATGGTTATATGTATAAGAACTGGATGCTTCAGCAAGGAAAACCAGTCTAGAATAGCTTCACACCAAACCTGTTTACCATACGGTAGATACGTTTAATTACTACTCCACAATCAGTGAAGGCCCAACGCAGAACAAATGGTGTAAAATGATGGAAAGCATTTCTGATAGTGTGCCACTTCTATTTTCAACTAAGCTCCTGACTGATGCTCACATGACCAGAAACCTGCCAACACAGCAGTATGATTTAAGACAAAGTGTCAGCGCCGATCCAAAACCAACAGGGGACCGGGAAGAGGGTTAGCTGCATTATAGCTACATGACTTACTTTGTCACTGTGGGAACAAATGCTCAACACCATCTCTAGTGTAATCAGTATCAGTATATTTGAAATGGATGATTAGGATTATATTCTACGGTCTCAACCAACAATAAATGCAACAAATCAGTTTGATGTTGTCAGACATGGTAGATGCAATGGTGGTCATCTCTTGGCGTGTCATCCAATCGTGGATGATGACGTTCAGTCTGCGTGGGAGATTATCTCTAATCTGGGCTGGGCCACCACCAGAAGGACAGTTACCAGTAGGGCGCACACGCACACACACACACACACCCGCCCCCCCCCCCCCCCCACACACACACACACACACACACACACACACACACACACATAAATATATATACATATATGCATGTGTAGCTTGGGTAGCAGGAGAAGTGCCATTGATTTACTGTTAAAAGATGCATCAATACTCATCTATGTGCTGAATTAACCAAATCCATGTACCTATATTTTCTCAAGGTTCAACATTTTTGGGGTTCTGTGGAAACTATTACAAGATAATGTCAATGATAAATAACAAAGTTACAAAGTTTTTTACAGATATGTCCAGCGTGCATCAGTTTACAATACACCGCCATAAATACAGTTTGCCTTCTTTTCTGAGCTTATTTTGTCAAACTAATTCATTTTTAGATGTGACCTCATTTCTCATATTATTACCTACAATTCAGAGGGACCTTCCTCTTGTCCCAGATCACGCAGCTCATACCATTTTCTTCGTTAATAGTTTTTAATCTAACTATTTACTAAGGAATGTCAAGGTCTAGAAGCGGGGACAAACAGCAAAAGCTTCTTCATCATGTAGCAGAAGCTTACAGTTTGATGTGTCCTTTTTTTTGTTTTGCCCTACTTTGATCAGAGCACCGACGGTGTAGTTTTATATAGAGTGGGTCATTGGCGCTCTGCACTGATGCTGGTCCAGCAACTCAAGCCAGTACCGTACCATACAGTATGGACGTTTGCAGATTTAATATACAGCAGCGTTGCAGCAGATCGCTGCTGCTGCTCCAAAGCCGTTTACTAGCCAAGACCCACATCGATGCTCCATCCTTCTAATGCTGCTGCAGCGTGACCCACTTTCTTTGCTTGCCACACTGTAGCTACAGTGGCAGTCAGCGACAGACAAGCTCAGAGAGGAGCCCAGGGAACAAGCAGCGACTGGAAGGCTCATATACCAACGCATCAAACGGGCCATGCAGCATTAACAGCACCAGCCGAAACAGGAGTTTAAAGGTTAGGATTTACAGCGGAGATGGTCCACGGTCTGGCCTGAATGCATCACCCAGAACTGAGAAGCACGCAAGCAGACAGACTCACGCACACACAAAGTACAGCAACATCATGCATGAAGGAGCTCTACTGTGTCATCAGCCCATTATTGCTGGTGCTGTAATGATGATGATGTAGTCGACAAACTACAATTTTTAATCTTTCATGCTAGCATAAAAAATATTTTCCATTAAATGCCTTGTTGGTGCCGCGGTATAAAATGGTACATCTGTCGGTGCACAGGTGGTTATTGTGAGAAATCCTTCAAGGGCAAGCAGGTCTGTGATCCTGTCTGCAGTCCTGTGTAGACCTCTAGTAGGTGGACTATATGACCACACATTCAATGCATAAGGAGGGTGCATGTGACATGCTTTAGGCCAATGATTGATGAGGATTTTATCAAAAGACTAAACCAACACACAATAGCAGCACTGAAAATGACTGAAATTGATGGCAAACGATTGAAATAGATACTGAGACTTACATAGTTGTGTAATTACTTTTTGGAAATAGGTAGGGAGGTACAGGATAAGGCGAAACACTATTTATAAATAGAAAGGAAATCCCCATTAAAGCAACCTTCTCCACTCTGCCCTTACCAGCGCTCTTCCTGTGTCTTTCATCTTTATCTGTACAAAACTAACTGCCTGGTTCCAAAGTACAACAAGTATTTACATTCATTTTTTCATACTAGATGTAGCTGTACCACAATATTACATTAAATAACATCCAAATGCTCACATCACCAGGCTTTACTGCTTATGTTATGGTCACACAATTTCTATGTTATCTAATTTAGAAAATGCTACAAATGCATGCACACCTTTTCCAGCATACAATTAAGCTAATCACCAGCAGTGCTGCACCTGCTACAGTGGCCAGGAGACAGCGGCGGTGGAACAAACAGCTTCCACCTAAAAAAACAACACCATCCACCCAGATCCCTGGAGACTCCTTACTTAGCTTTAAATAAAACACAGCAGCCTGTAAATGCATGAACCAAGATAACCGGGCAAATGCAGTTGTAGGACACTTTTTGAGGACGATAGTAATCTGTATAGAGAGAGGTTTTGTATCAATACTAAAAGTGAGTTACAATGAGTCATTGTTGCGTCAGCTGAAGCAAAAAAAGAAGTATATGTTCTAACAAACCTAAAAGCATCCCTCTCCTTTCAGACCGTTAAGATTCCTAATTTGAAAATAAACGTAGTTATCTCGAGGTGTTCAGGCTGAAGAATTCAGGACTATATTATGTGTGTACAACACACACACAGAGAGCGAGCGAGCGAGCGAGAGATCCATTTTCAAGGGGAAAGAGGACAAACCAGTTTCTCTTGATTTAACTCACTGGGCCAGCCCCAGAGCACTCTCTCAACACAGAATCTAAAGTTTCACTAGAACGATTTAGCTATTGTCCGGATCTGGAACATATATTGACACTCCCTGATCCTCAAAGTAGTCCTCCCTTGTGTCCCCATGACTGCCCCTTGTCTTAGCAGCTGGATCCACTCATCCTCTGGGATCAGCTGGGGGGCAGCATGGGGGGGGGGAGGGGGGGAGCAGGATTGAATGAGTGGGGTCTTTTTGGTGTCCTTTAATCCCTAGAATCAAAGCATAAACAAGCCCCTATATCAACAACCGAGCCCACTCGACCCCCTTGTGCTTTTCTGCAGACTCCTGGATAGCAGAGCATCCGGTTCCACAGGAGACGTTTACTCCTTAAGGCGATAGACAAACAACAGTTCTGACATTTCTTTGACTCAATCCCTTCCACTACCAACAACATTGCATGCCAGACTTGTGTGGCTTCATCACCTATGTGTTTCACGGTTCCTATGACCGAAGCGTAACGTTACCATTTTGATGGGTTTGTGTCGGAGGTCTGCATCGGTCACCGGTGTGTCCCGGTCTTTGGAGACGATGCCTCTCTGAGTGAGGAGCTGCAGCAGGGCGACGTTGTCTTTGGGCTGCGCCTCGGCGCCGGTGCCCCCCAGTAACAGGCCGTACGTCCGGCAGTAGAGCTCCGACGACTGCAGGAGGCGCGTGACTGGCGGTTTAAGGTGCTCCTGCTCATACTGGTCACAGTAGAAGGGGTCACGCAGCTCTGCAGGGACACTCTCTACCAAGGGACAAAAACATACAGACACAGTTAGATAGGTTCATCGAGCAGTGGAGCTGGGAGAGAACTGGTTGCAAAATTGTACAAACAAGGGACATGTATAGGTGAAATTCTGACTGTTCGAAAATGGGAGGAATTTTCTCTAATTAGTCGTCAATGATCATCTTGAGCATGTTTGTTTTTTTTTTGGTTGATGGCGTGGAAACCTGCTTTCTGCCAGGTTTGCCGGCAGATTAAGACCAATCTCAGAAGCAGCGATAAGCAACCAGATCAAAAACTGACAGCAAATGAGAAAACTCAAACTGTGTCTCAACTCAAGGAGAGTGTTGTGAAGCAATATGTAGCACTCTCTATTAGTAGCTAGCTAAAGATTTTTAAAGAATCTGTTCCAACTGGTCTTTCTGTAAATAACATACAAACGTAATTATAAAAACATACGCTGGACCGCCCCCCCTGTGAAACTGGTTTCTCTGCATCCAGAGCACCACACTCAGCAGCCTCATCTCTGTGCAAACATACTGGAATAAGTGTTAAGGGGCCTTCTGGGGAAACAAGTTGTCTGTCTGAAGAGAAACATATGAGTGCCTACGAATGTGCCAAACAGAAAACAAAGGGGCTATTACAAGGGAGGTGTCAGTATGTTGCTGTATCATTATAAAGTCATGCAATAGATCCACTGACATCAACAAAACAAAACACCCAGCTTCAAAGATTTAACAATGCCCTGTTCTCCGTCTCTCACACCATGATGACTGTAGTTGTCGGACAATATTGTCAGCCATACCCACGTGGTCCATTCTGTTATAAATAAGCTCAGAACTACAATGCTCACTTTACTGCTGTATTCACTGGGACACGCCCACCTCTAGCCCTGGTCCCATGTACTTACATAATACATGTAAAAGAAAATAAACTCCTCCCACGATGACTTATATAAAAAAAGAAGAAAAAAAAAATTCCCCAGAAGGCAAAGCAGGATGCAAATGCCACTACTGAGTGAGATGAGAGAGATCGATACGAGCATGATTTCCATATGAGACAGCCCGGCCATGAACAATGACTTAGTGTCACAGACACAAACTCAAGGTTGTGTATCCTGACACAATTTTACAAAACTGCACATCAAAAATAGTAACAATCAGCGAGCACACACACCTAATGGTAATTAACTAAAAGGAATGGAAGGTAATACAAAGAATGACCAGTTAGCAGCCTTAAGCGTCATCAAGCCCAAGCCAAAAGGATTGTGAGGCCTCCATAATGTTGACATCAATAGATCCCCAGGGAAATATTTTGATTAAAAACACAAGCTTGTGTGTGTGTGTGTGTGTGTGTGTGTGTGTGTGTGTGTGTGCGCACACAAACTGGAGCAACAGCCTCTCTGTCACTTTCACAGGTCATGGGGTCAGTGCTTATCGTCGATTCTAAATAAGAAGTCAAACGTGGGCAAAGTTTATTAACACTTTACCACATTATCATGGTGGGTGAGCAGGGAGATCAGTCATAAAGTGGAGAAGTTCGAGGGAGCATAGTGAGAAGATTTTGACCAGAGACACCTGCAGGTGTTCTGTACTGGAGCTGTAGGCGGAAAACAAAATCAGAATTTCTCTACAGCAGTGCCACACTGTTGTTATTATCCTCACAATAAAAAAAAAAAAACGAGAAAGACAACAGCACCATTTCAGTGGTGAGCTGGTGTGTAAAACTGTAAAAAGATTCAAATTAAGCCATTAAAAAGTATAGTGGGACTGACGCAGCTTTGCCGTCATGGCTGCAACAGTTCAGCCGTGTTTAGCTCCTATCCGTCCTGACCGACATGGCTCGATAGCCTGCTGATAACAGGAGCCATGTGTCCTTCTGCTTCATTGGCTGACTGAGCTAGCGTGCTGGTCGTGTCACAGAGCAGCGCAAACGCATCCAAACAGAGGTTGGTGAAAATCAGCCACAGCTTAAACCAGACATGACCCCCACCACACATCCCTTCTCACTTTACATTTAAGTGGAACAATCAGCATTGGATTGCAAGAAGGTTATCACGGTAACAGTTAATATTAATTAACCCCCGTCTATTAATGACATTAAAAGGTTGCAGAACCTGCTGGATTTGACAATCTAAACTAACCGGCTGCTTACTGGAACCCTTCAGGGACCCTGACACAGATTAAATAATTCATAACAGCTCAGATATGCAGAAGCGTGCAAGGTAAGCATACAGACAGGAAGTTTAAGATCAACCATACTTAACCCCCCCGTCATGTGTAGACATCAGTGCATGCACACATGCCCAATCAAAACACCTAAATATAATTTAGTGCCAACTTTGTTTCCTACAATGCCACTTCAGGAGAATACAAGTATTCACTCCGCATTACGTGTTTTCATAATGCTGTTGCCTGTGACTTCTAAGTCCTCCTTGGAGAACTGAGCTATAAACACTCATCACGTGGCGGATCAAACACAGAGGATTGTCCACTCTCGTACAACAAAGCAGGTTCTGTTTTGTTGCCCCGAAATCGAGAGGTAATGAGAGGGGCTATGTTGACACCCTAACCTACACGCGACCACCAGTTCTGAGTGAAATGGTAATGCCAACACAAACACTACAGCTTAGACATCCTCAGGCAAGACTGGGAGAGACGATGCATTTATCAGATGTATGCATCATCATCTTCTGGCTCGAAGGAATATCTTAAATCATCAATAAACTGCCATTGTATTGTAGTTTCAGCTGACAGTTCATCTGTTCCACTTCCCTTGGGTCAACCGCTGAAACGGAAAAAAATATGCATGCACACAAATCAATGAATCAATAACCAACATCCGATAGGCTGTGCTCAGAAGGAAAAAGCACACGCCAAGCACTCTCCCAACCCCCCCCCCCCCCAATACATGCACAGGTCAATTTGCCAGGAATATGCCGTCCCTAACGGCCCTGTGTATCCTGTACTACATCCTCACTGACAGTGCTCTAGTATGACATGAGAAACAGTGGCTTTAAATTGCATTACAGGGCCAGAGTACACAGACGCACATCCTATAGACGGAGATAGTGATTACATTACGGGTGCCTGAGAGCCTAACAGGACGACAGAGTAACAAAGTGTGCAGGATGCATCTGCCTTTGGGACGTGTCCTCAAGTTAGACACCATCTACCAATCAAATCTTTGTATAACGTTCTGTATTGCGTATTCCCTGTGAAATTACTTCTCTTTCAATAAAGTCTCACATTATCCTGAAACAAACTGCGACTCAGTAACTGTATCAAGGGGTTAACCCGAGTCTGGGAGAGGTTCATCTAGTGAACCAATAGGATTTCCTACATCTTGAGTAAACACTAAAAGCAATTAAACATCCTCCTCAGGTCCTTGTCCCTTGTTGACTCATCATAGTTACAAGGTTGGTGAGAGGATGAGTAATCATTCCTATAGGCTTTCAGCGTGATCCGAGCAGCTTTGTAGCTAGGTGGAGCTAATGTGTAAAAGAAACACACGTTTTGAAACATGCAGGTACAAGGTGGTTTGGTTTCACTGCCTCAAGAACAAAAACAAATCAGAAGAGGGTAACAAAGAGACTGATGACCCAAACATCTGGGCAATAAGCGGTTCCATCAGTGGGAATATAGTTGCTAACAGATGAATTAAAAAGCATGGACAGTTTACGTGAACTTGTTCCTCCCGAGCCTCCAAACTTGTGGATCAAGAGTTTCTGGTCTCATTCCAAAGTAAAGTTACAAACTAGTTTGAGTCACCCTTAAACGATTCATCCGTCACAGCAACTACAAGGGTAGATCGTAAATGTCAACCTTGCCCAACGTCTTTTCCTTCACCTTGATTATAACATTATTCATAAATGACTTGTCAAGGCATTACCAAAGATCATAAGACACTCCTCCGAGTCTCTGTGTTTGGGTATCGAGCAGCCAAACATCTACAACGCACGTCTTAAGATGCATAAAGCCTCATGAAGTAAATGTGGAAATATGAATAGAAAAATAGTATAGTAAGCACTTTTTGACATCTATAACTGTGATGAAGCAGCATTAACTATTTACAGCGTATTAGAGCAAGTAATGAGACTTTAGGCTGGTTCTTAATGTCATTATGAAAGTCCAAACATAATGTTACCAGGTGGCTCAAACAGCCTATAGGGAACACCCACATTCTGTGCCGTCTATTGCTAGTGCAAAGCATTGTGGGGATGCTAGATCTCCTTTCCTCTCATAAAAAGGATGCTTCTGTGTTCCCTTAGCGAAAGGAGACAGATAAATAATTGCAGCAGCTCTTTTCTTTAGCATTTAGAGAAACGGTTACTTTACACGATGGGTTTAATAGTGGTGAAGATCTTCTAGTGACTATGTTTAAAACTGTTTTCTGTGCACTGCTTTTTTCTGGGGTAGGGTTTTTTTTTTTTTTCATGCCAGCATAGGTATTTCAGTCCAAGCCAAGCCTATAAGCAGCTTTCAGATTATCGTGATTGCACATGGATTCAATTTAGGGTAACCTATATAAAGACTAGAGATCTTTTTTTTCATTTAGTTATCATTTGGTGCTTACCAGTTCCCATTAAAAGCTACCGTCTAACCTCAGCATTCCTCCATCTAAATAAAGATATGCGATGCAGACAGTGTGCCGTCTATCTATGTGAAAGTCCATTTTGTAGTGTAAAGACTCAGAGATTAAAAATGTCGCCTATTGTTATCATGAGGTTAATTGACCTGGAAGAGCTGAGGACCAGATGACCCGGTCTGCCTCCTGCTGTGCTATCTGTTGTTCTACCCATGCTGAGCTTTTTTTTGGGAGAGGAGACTAGATGATGTCATCTTGACTTTGCAGAAATGTTCCTCATGTTCTTGTATCTCGGCATGGAAAGTGACTTTGACCAGAGGGGCGTGGTTGAGGTGCTAAACAGAGCTGCAGCAGCCTGTAGTCCTGGACACAAGGCCGGCCTGGGACTGTGTGGAACGCAAGTACAATAGAGTAAACTTCACACATCCTTCTAGCCGAAACTGAGTCTGTGATCCAAACCTTGAGTATTTACTTACATGCACATCCCAGGAACAAGAATGTGCTTTCTATACTGCCTTTTATCTTGTGTCATTTAATTAAGTAAACGTAACCAAGTACTTTAGGATAAACAGTCCAAGACATCCATCATTAGACTAATGGGTCTACTCAAAATGAAACAAAGGAGCATACTGTTTTTGGTGTCTTCTTTGACAGATCTAATCTTTACCAGATAGTGCTCTAAAACAAGAGAGACTTCTTATCACCTCAGGGTCAAACGCTGGCGCTGTTCTTCCCCTCGTCTCTGGAAACCTGAGGCAAGTCTGCGTCTTATGATACGTGTGATCTACGCAACACAATTCCATTTATTAGGTGGGCGTGTTGTGCATCACAGTGGCTGGCCGGTTTCTCGCAAGCGTTTGTTGACCGAGAATATAAGAAAGCCACAGAGTGAGGAGCGGGTGTATAGGCTACTGAAAACCATCATCTAGGCCCCGTGTGCTCTATGTAACCGGATTAAAAAAAAACATACCCAGTAAGCCTGCAATTTGTGTGTGAAGCCTGGCGGTTAGAAACACGGCAAAATGGGTTATCGTGATAAGGCCTAGGGGAGGAGGCCCGTTCCTCTGACTCACACATTAGCTCACCTTGAAAATGTGACCACTCACTGAGTGAGAACAAATGACATGTGTCAGAGTCACAAAAACCCCGCACCGTGCATGGTCCCCCTTTCATCTGCTGCTCTTTGTGCTGAAAACCGCTGAGCTATACACACACACACACACACACACACACACACACACACACACACACTCCAGTGTCCCTACATGCATGTGCTTTTCGCTACAGTGCTGAGCAGGATATACATATTGATGGTCAACAAAAGGATAGTGGTCTTTGCACTACTTCTCATAATAACATGGACACTCAGCAGGCCCGCAGCCTGGACTCAAACCCACCTGCACTGCCGTAGGACTTTGCCAACAGCCATCCGACACTTGCGCATATTTTCGCTTTCGTACAGTCATACAAATCCAATGGCTTTATGTCGGGGACCACAAAAGTCTTCCTCATGGTAAGGGAGTCCACCATAGCGAGTTTGCAACAACAACAAAAAAAAAACGTGAAGCGTTGCTGGCAAAAAAAAAAAACGCTACAAAAAGATTCAAGCAATCATTATTTATAGCGGACTGTTCCACACGACCCGGGGACTAGGAATACAAATGTGGGTTATGGTTTTTGTCGGGAAAATATCCGCCACGGAGCTGCTTCCAAGCCAGTTAATGTCCCTTTTCTGTGCGGTTCCGTGTGCGTAAATCCCTGTTAAATCGTTCCGTACCACCGAGCGAAGCCCCGATCCACCGGGATGTTAGAGGAAAAACGGACTATTCCCCTTGTTTTTGCCCTTCTTCGCCCGCATTGCTGTGTACTCCGTTCACTATGCGCAGCTCCACTGAGCCCGGGCCGATGACTGACTACCAGGTGCTCCACACCGGCATCACTCACTCATCTCTCCGTCCAATAGAAAACGAGCTTGAGCCGCGAGGGCGGGACCTCCCTGTGTGAACACAGACAGCAGGTGGAGGTGTTGGTGCGACTCCTGCTGCAGGTTCATCTGCTCAATCAGGTGTTAGTTTGTAAGCATACATTGGAAATACTCAAGTACCCTCATAATTGTACATATGTACAGTACTAGACTGAATATACTTACTTTCCACCTCTGAAGCCGACATTGTGGTCCCTGTACTGCCTGTATTTACATTCGAAACGTCTCACGTTTTATTTTCTCACACTTGAAAGGCATTCAGGGTCAAGATACACTGCGAAAATGTAGGTCTTTAGCTTTCTGTTTACGACTGTCTCAGATGTGATGACCCCGGTTAAACACCATGAAACACCAGCCGTGCTGCAGTCACCTGGGCAAACTCCATCAGCCTTAGGGGTGCTGCTGTAAAGGACCCTGACCTCTTGCAGACAGAGAACAAAAAGAGAAGCTCTGACCCAAGATCACTGAAGCACATTATCGATCTTTGGAAAGCTATTTTAATGACTTTGATTTGCTTGTGTAAACCAGAGAAATATGACATTCATCACAATGTGGTCTGACCAAAAAAATATTTGGCCCAATTATTGCTGAGATGAAGACATTTACAAACCACCATAACCAAGGCAGCTTGTATTCGTCAATGCTTTTAAGTTTGTCCTGAATTGAAGAACAATATAAGAGCATGCAATGTAAATTTAACATGTTAATTGGTCCTTTACTTCTTCTTCTCCAGAGCCCAACAACATGCAAATAAATAAATAAAGAGCTAGGCATACGACACATTACAATGCTGGGTAATCAGAACATCAGCTCCTGATTAAATAATAATAGTTAGAGATTAGCAGCAATGTCAAAAACCTGCAGATATGTTCAGTTGTTTACATACCTTGCTGCACTTTAAAAGCAGACTGCTGTATAAACAGAAAGGCTGAAACGGGAGGAACAGAGTAAATATACTATTTTATGTAAATCTATACAGGAAGGGAAAATGGAAATTGAGTTTGGAAAATAGTGTAATTTGCCTCTAATTTTCATTTTAATTGTGACTCAGGAGTTTCTTTTCGATTGGTTTTGAAGTGTTGCTTCCAGAAGCACCATCCCATTGAAAAACTGAAATCTCAAGAGAGCCTCATCATCACATGATGTTCCAAGAGCACTCAGCGCCCAGCTGCAGTAACTTTGTAAGAGGATTACCTCTCAGCTATTTCAATCTAATTATGACAGAAACACTTTATCCCTTATTTCATTTAACTCCTATGGTGGGTTGAAAACAATTAAAAGCATGAGGCCTTTTACATTAAATACTGAAGTAGATTTACATCATATTTAATCTCAAAGGACAAATACTTTGCACATCTATTATTGGAGCACATCAATCTTGATGTGTTTAGTGTCAGACTAAAGAAAGGAGTTTTGCAGAAATTAAATGTGTCTAATGAAAGAAAACCAAATTACTTTAGTGCAGAATTTCCCGTCAGATGAAAGTCACTGCTTTGCACAGATATAAATCAATTTTTATCACAACTGCAAATTTCAAGACATGTAAATAAAGTTTCAGACATTCAAAGACACCAGCTTGTCAGTTAGAATTGATGGCGCATAATTCACAAAAACGTATGCAGTGGCAATCAGAGAACCTAAAAAGAAAGTCTTGTCCATACCAAAAATTATCAAACTGCATTGGGTCACGATCAGACCCTCAACAACACTGACTGACAGAAACTACAGCATTAATACCTCCAGCTTCTAAAATGATCAGTGGGAAAGTAAACACCTGCACCTGGCACAAGAAGTGGGCATGAGGAAATGACTGCAGGGCTACTGAATAATAAGTTTTAAATGCTTTACTACCCTCCTATTATTCAACTCAGCAAACGTGTACGTCTACAATACATGTACAACCAGAAAGTTATTTGGATGGTTAACTTTTGTTTACTAATTTTGAAATCTTTTCAGGATCACTGGGTTTTGCAAGACACCCACATACTAGAGATCGTCGAGCCAACAATGTGAGGCTTGAATGCTCAGCTCCACTTTCAAATGAATGCCTCCTGTTGAAAACAAACAAACAATGCTCCTCCCCCTTTGTTTTCTGGGGCAGAGCTTCCCGTCAGAACAAGAGCTCTGCATTTATTAAGTGTACAAACGTGTTAATTCTTTTACAAAACGTTTTTTTGGAAACAAGAACTTCACCAGACTTCAGTTACAGTTATCACGTAACCACATAGTAGCATTTCATAACAGAAGACTGCTCATTTGCACAATTATCTTGAGCTTGATATTTGAGAAAGACTGACACCATATGGCCAAAAGTAATACAAGGTCCTGTATTTGTGTACTGTACTACAAAAATCCACCAGGATGGAAAAAAAGGCAAAAATGCTGCCATTCTATAAAGTAAATCGATACAACTAAGGAATTACACAAATTTCAAAAAAATGGGAGCATATTCAATGTCTACAAGAGAAATCAGAAAATTGCATCTTTGAGAAATACAGCGAGGGAGGAATCTTTTAGTCCTCTTTAAGGCCTCCGAAGACGGCTGTGGGGACACTCTTCTGTTCAAGCTGCACCTCTGCGAAAGGACAGGACGAAAACAACAATTTACAAATGCATGTTCATGAAGAAAACATGTCCGCATGAATGTTTAAACAAACACCTAATTTTCCTGTTTTACTGCTGAGGCTAGGCCCGTTGTGTCTGTCACTCACCTTCTGGTCCCTGGCCTTCATCACCTCCGTCCTCGTCATCATCGTCAATGTCAATCTCATCAGGATTGGCTCGTTTGGCAAGCTCAGCCAACTCGCTGCGAGAGGTGTCGCTCCTGCAAAGGCACATGAAGAGGATAAGATTCATGCGTCTCCATTTAGGTTGGAGCGTGTTGTCCAATTTTATAAAAAAGGCATAACTTTTCACCAGAGAAAACAAAAAGACCGACCTGACAAAGAGAATCTTCTCTTTGGGTTTGGGTTTGTCCTGCTCGGCCTCGGCAGCAAGCAGCTGTGCTTTCTGCTCCAGCATCTTCATGTCATCAATTCCCATTTGGCCCGGAGCAAGATCTGACACTGGATACAAAACAAATGGTCGGACAAACAGAAACATTAGCAGGAGTACATTCATCCGTGTGCTGTTCTTAGGGGTAACCTCAGGATTTTGGAAAAATAGCACGCGTGGCTACCATATGAATATTATGAAACATCCCCTCCCTAAGTTCCGTACTGCCTACTCAGCTCACGGCTAACATGTTAGTGCAAGCTCTCTCACCGGTGCCCGTGGAGCTCGTTATTGCCTTCATCATCTGAGAAGACATGAAGTTGACCTGGGTGTTGTATGTGGCTTGGACACTACGTTTGATCCTCAGCATTTCTCTGATCGTGTCCTCATTTCCGTGGCGGATCTCAAATTCCTTCCAGGCCTGCCAGAAATTTGCAGTCACCTGAAAGACCCAAGTTCATGAATATATCAAGAGGAATTACGATGTGCACGTCACTGATGGAAATGTGTCACTTCATTCAGAAACGGGTAACGGCAGGAGGTGGTTTATCTCACCCGTGGGTCGCAAATCTGCGAGCAGTAGGAGTAGATCGCTCTGGCCCGATCGATCTCACCAAGTTTACTCTCCATGTCAGCAAATCGCTGACACATGTCCCTTGCATGCTCATCAGGAAGCACCTGGATAAAAACGAAAAAGGTATAATCCAGATTTTTTGTTATTTCAATAATGAATACAACAGCAAACGTAATTTTGATGAGTCAGAAATAGTAGAAGGATTTGCATAGATAATAACTTGAAAGTATTTAAAAATATCAAATTAAAGGGTCTATTGTGTAAGATTTGTCATTAATATTATTATATTTAACTTCTGCCGATATTCTCCTAAATGCTACACACTGTTCCTTTATTTCAACAGAAAAAAGACCTTCCAATACCACATGTTGTCATACGCGTCAATGCTCTTCACATGTACCTCGATAGCTTTCTGGTAAATGGCTCTGGTATACGTGACTCCGTAAATTTCAGCTGCTCTCTTGATGTAGATATTGAACATGTGATGTCTCTCAACAGAGTCTACTGCCTGCGTTGCTCTTTCATAGACAGCCATGGCGTGTCGTGCCAATCCATATCCCTCCTCCAATTTGGCATACAACAGGTAAATGGCTGGAAAGCAAAACACAGTGGTACATTCAGCATCAATACATTTTATTAAAAAAAAAAATAGACACAATGAAGACTATGCTGTATACACGTCAAAACGTTTTGACAAAGGTACTTACTCTTGGCAAACTTGGCAGGGCAGCCGTCCAGGGCTTGTTCAAATAAATCTCTAGCTCTCTCCAGCTTCTTGCCCCCGTAACGATCAATGAACTTGGTGAGGTAAGTGTTCCAGATGTCATAAACATTTGGCCACCTGAAGAGAGCAATACCGCGCTCGTATGCCTAAAGAGGTATCAACAAACACATTGAAAAATTGTTCAAACGGGTGGTACGGTGATCAAGGCTAGAATACATTTTGACATTATTTAATTAGTTAATTAGTGGCATGTTATTACTTTGAAGCTTTCCTCAAAGTAGTTGTGCTCTTCAAGGAACATGGCATAATTGATGATGATCTGTGGCGTGGCGATGCGGAGGTCAATGATGCGATCGTAAACTGCTTTGGTAGACTGAGAAGAAAAATGGAGGAAGAATTCAACATATACCACTCACAGAGATGAATGATTTCAAAGACACAGGGGATCAGAATTCTAACCCAATACTTAGTATCTTAGAGTTCACCTGTCATGTTACCTTCTGTATTGGCTTATATGTAAACAGTGAGCTTACCTGGAAAGTGCCGAGACTCTCCTCCAGGTCCGCCAGCATGGACCAGACCTTCAAAGACTTGTAAACTCGGTTTTGGACCGGCTCAGATACATCAAAGTACTCCGCCTTCTTGGATGGGATTGCTGTCGCTTTCTAAATTCAAATAATTGAAAGAACAACATACGTCTTACCTCTATATCCACAAAACATGTATACACAAATACACAAGTGGTCTCATTTATTTAAAAATGTGCAATCAGTAATATTCCAGTCCGTGCTCAGAATTGCCATAATTCATTGGCAGGGACTCAAATCAAAGCTAGTCATTTATCTGTTGCTCACATTTCACCTTTTGCCCCAAATCTCTTCTGTTGTGAATACGCTAACCGCCTAGAGCCCTAAACCAGTTATCTGGGATGCATTTGGTTTTGTTTCCGTCAAACAAGTGACCATCTCTGCATCCTCTGAAAGGTTGAGAGAGCTTCAGAGAAAGCAACAAACAGAATGTAATGATTTTGTTAGTCACAAGTCAAGCTGTGGTTCAAGTTTAAAGACGAACACTACACTAAACACCATTACGATAGGCAGCCTCAGGTCAAATCTATGGACTGCTGCATCTGTTACCAGCTGTTAAGTTTGAAAATAAACCTCGACAGAGAATATGCTTTCAGGAAGTAAAAATATGCCAATGTTGTTGTAGTTTCTCAGTCCTGCCACTAGATGTCACCAAACACCTAGTGGAAATAGTGCTACTATTTGACTGATGGCACCCGTAATAATGACCGCAGACGAGATGCAAGTGCCTCACCCTCAGTATGCGCAGCGCCTGTTCATAGTTCTCATGGCGAAGCTCCATCTCTCCATATTCACACCACACTGCAGCAAGGTCATCCACCTGCTTGTAGTTCACCTTGGTAGCCTTCTCAAAAATGGTCCTGGCCTGAGTGACAGTCAGTAAACGTTAAGAAATATCAAAAAAAAAAAAAAAAAAAAAGGAATCTCAGAACTGTGGAGGGTTTCCATAATGCCCGTGGAAAGCCCTCAATGACTTACATCATCCAGCTGCTCGTTTTCCTCGTAGAATTTAGCGAAGGAAACCCAGAGCGAGTGAGGCTTCCCCGTGGCCTTCATCGGATCTATAGTCTGCACCGCCTCAGTGTATGTGTTGATAATCTGCAGAAGATATAGCGAGCGCGGATATATTAGTATAGTACAACATAAATGCAGTTCTACCTGTGTAGCGTTTGTTAAATGTTGTACCAGTATGACGACTTACCTGCCGTGGATTGCCGTCATACAATTTGACCCGCTTGTGCCACTCATGAACATTATGAGGGTTCTGCCGCAGTAGAACACTGTTCAACAGGAGGGGCCGCCGGGCTATCAGCTGCTCGAAGCGGGCCAGTCTGAGCTCCATGTCTATGTCCTCTGGGAGGAGAGGGACAGAGAGTAAGGCATGCATGGCAAGAGAAGTGAAAGCAAGGAACTTTTGCAATATTAATGAATCCACACACACACCATCTTCATCCTTCCCCATCTCAGCTGTGGTCTCCATCTTTGCTGCGATCATGCTCTCCTCAAACTGGGCATAGCTGTCAAACACTTGTGTGAAATCCCGTACTGTTACCACTGTAAGGATGGCCTCCTCATACACATCACGGGCCTGAGAGAAGTAAAGACACGTAAATCATCATAGACAGTCAGTCAACTAGCTTAATATTAAGCAGCGGTATCTCGTATTTTGTTTAAATATATTTCAATATGATGAAGTGCTGTATGATATGTATAAATTGAAGCTATTCGGACAATACACACCTTCTCAAAGTGACCACTCCTAATGTAATAGTCGGCTAAAGAGCACCAGAGTTTTCCAAGTTGGTCCGTGAAGCGAGTGAGGCCTCCTCGGATGATGGCCCCTACATTGAGTGACGTCACTTTATCGGGGTTCTGGGAGATCAGGTCGCACAGCTCATGCCACAGCTGTCCGACAAAATACACGTAGAAACAAGATCAATTTTGCTCGTCAGCTTAAGAAAAAAACAGGCAAATTTGGAAGTGCACAGGATATTAAAATCTTACTTGATAGTTAGATTTGCCCTCTTTGGACACAAAGCTTTCGTCATTGACAACAGCTGCTAGCCGCACAGCTGCTTCATCCAAGCGGCCAACAGACCGCAAGTAGTCTATGTACTCCTCTGCATTTTCTGGAGAAAGCTGCATGGTACAAATAGCAGACAGCACATGTGAAGGACATTATCATTCTTCTAAATGTGTTTTGCTTCTTCATCAACATTTGAGCTTTATACAGTATGCTGTTAAAGCTTTTTGGATAGTTGGTAAAACATTCTCAAGACAAAATCAGCAAATCCAGCGCACAAATACAACTATTAGTGTTCCTCCTAAATAACAGCTGTTTTATGGAACTAGCTTTGGTACCGTGCTCTCACCTTAAGGTACCTGCGGTACACTCGGATTGCTGTCTCGGGCAGAGGGAGGTTACGGGCAAAGCGGAGGTACAGAGGCCAGATACGCGGGTGCTGAGTAACAGGAAGAGCTCGGAGTGCCCGGTCGAATGTTTGCCGGCTTCTTGTGATCTTGCATTGAGATACAAGGAACTGGCAGTAATCAAGCCACAGTCTGGGCATCTAGTTTAAGGAAAGACAGGCGTTAGGTTTCAAGCACAACTGACAACACACAGACCACAATGGAATGTTATTTTGTACTGTCAAGTGGTTCAGTATTACCTTATGCATGAACACCAATGCTCTTTCATGGCAATTGTTGATCTCTTCATATCCTGGTTCAGTGACACATTTCCCTTTGATTTGTTTCCGTCTCTCTCGCAGATAATTGTACCACAGCTTGTAGCTGTAAAATGGAAAAAAAATTAAAGAAAAAGGTTAGACCATAAGCAAATAGTAGTTGTGCACAATTTAAAACCTGGTATAGCCATCTGGCCACTCATCACCTAAATAAAAAAAACAAGGCATGTTCATTCATGCATGTTCTAATGTGATTGCAATAACTTGGATTTGCAGGTAATCGCAGCCAACTGCTTTTACAGTACAATGTTGTTGCTTTGTGTATAACGGTCCCCCGTCACGTTAACTACCTGCCGGGCAGCTCTCTCAGAGCGCGCTCGTAGATCATGTTGAGGGTGGATTTGGCTCCATTCTGTTTGAATTCGATGTAACGCATCCAGCACTTGACAGAGTATGGGTTCCTGATGATCTCCTCTTCGTATGGCAGATCGTCGTCCTCCTATCCGAGCCACAAAGCACATAACACGTCGAGTAACGTAACAACTACAACATGAATAACTTCGAGAGAGTTTCGTTTGCTAAAGCTAGCATTAGTGCGACGTTACTATAACGTTGACACTACATCCGTTTATAGATCGTAAGTAAAACATAAATAAATCTGCGATAACTATCATAACTACTAGTTAGGAGCCAAGAATGCCGGACAACAAAATCTCTACGATTCACAGCTTACGAGCCATAGCAAGCTAACTTGTTACACACAAACACACAGCTATGCTAACGTTAGCGCTTTAGTAAAAGTTAGCTAATGTTAGCTAACTAGCTAACACTCCCTGTCAATAAACGCCATTAGATAATAATATGCAGTGGTGTAACTTACGAATATAACATCGGGTTTTCCGTTTTGTGAAGGCATTTTCTTCCAGGGGAGAATAGCCGTTCGAGATTTAAAAAAAAGAGCAATGCTAACTGTAGCTAACACTTCGGTTGCAGACAACTCAAAGCGTGTCGGGTGGAGGTGGGATACTTCCGGCTTTGTCACGTTACGTCACAGCAACGTCAGGGGTCATTATTTTGTGCGCAAAAATATGGATCTTGTAGCAAATGTCGTATCTGTGCTTGATCTGCTTATTACAAAGTCTGTATTATAAATTATATTGTGTCACCTTACCACTGGCAAAATTAACCAGTTGGCTGAGCATACTGCTGACATTATGCTACAATCTGAAATACAGTAGGCAAGGCAAGGCAAGGCAAGTTTATTTGTATAGCACATTTCAACAACAAGGTAATTCAAAGTGCTTCACATAAAGCCATTAAAAGCATCAAAACATAAAGCAAAAGAAAAGGAGATTTAAAAATAATCAAGAACATTCATTGAAACATTAAAAACAGTCATTAAAACAATAGAAAGCAGTGTAAGAAATAAAATACAGTAGTAAAATGCAGAAATTGATTAATATCCTTGAATCTGGTTCAAGTAAAGGCAGCAGCAAACAGAAAAGTCTTCAATCTTGATTTAAAGGAGCTGAGGGTCTCAGCAGACCTGCAGCTTTCTGGGACGCTGCTTCTCCATGTTTAGTTCTGACTCTGGGAACAGGAAGCAGACCGGTCCCAGATGACCTAAGGGGTCGGGATGGTTCATAAGGTAGCAGCAGATCAGGGACGTATTTAGATGTAGTGCACACTACTGCACATTCATTTATGTATATTTTGATTTTGATTTTGGTAAATGTCGTAATAATTAGGTATCTGGTAGTGTATATCATATAGCATGACTGATACTGGAGTGACTGTTGTGATAACCTGAGGCCAGAACAGACCCAGTCTTAATGAGACAGTTTAGTCCAGTGTAAAAGTTACCCTAAGAAAGTTAGTGTGGCTCAAATGAAAACATATACAACATATGCAAATTGTGATGTAAATTAAATATCATAGCGAGTTACCAGAAGTTAAGAATGCCGTAAAGTTACTTTTAAAGTTATAAGGTAAAACTTTTTTACTTTAAAAAAATAAAACTATTAGTGTATAATTTGTTCTCTCAAAACCACAGTGACATAATTTTTGAAGGATATTGTGTTTCCTTAACAGCAACAACATCCTATCAAATGTAGCACAAGGATAAAGAACTTTGACATCTGAGTGGAACTTATTATAGGTCTTATCTCAGCCTTGTTGGCAAACACTTTTGTATTCCTATTAAGGCAAAGTGTAATAACACTTGAACTTTATGGAATGGGCCTTACATTCAAGTTTACCAGAGCAACATGATCTGTGCAACATGACCTGCAACTATATACCAGCACCCCTTGGGTGCTTCTCCAAAATTAAGTTGCATGTCTGGCTATGGTCATGTTTAATTGCGAGGGCAAGTAGAGACAAGCTCTATTATACAATTATGAAATCCTTCTCAAGCAGGCTAAGTTGGAATCTAAATCATTTGTTATTTAATTATTTGACTAAATTATTTGTTGAAACAAATAACAGAAACACAAACATGTTGCACAGCATCTATTTTTGGACATACTTTGGACTTTGGTTAAGGCTCTCTTTAAAACATGTGCATGACATTATGAACATGTCATACTCTTCAAAATGTATATATGGTGTGTGAGGGACTGTAAGCTACTATACTAAGTTTTATTTTACTTATATTTGTAATACTTGCCAATGATATTCAATTTTATTGCATTTCAAAGATTTTAAATGTGGACAAGCTCCGACACTAAACACCAATGACATTTTAGTTCATCTCACTAAGGGCAAAGAGTTTACAGGTTCAAAAAACGAAAGTCAAAATATTTACTAAATAGATGAATATGTATTTGTCGAATTAGCTATGTTTTGTAAATAATTGTACAACGCACAGAATGTGAGTTTCGATCCCATCTTGCTGGATTCATTTATCATTTATTTTTTCTTGTTTTATTTATTTTTTGACAGTTGAGCAATGTTGAATCTTAAACACGCAAAAAGTTTACTAAGATAGGTTTCAGATGAGAGGGATGCTTGACCAAATCGAGAGGGGGACGGCTGCTGACTGGGCGGTTCCAGCCTCTATAAAAGCAGCAGCAGCTTCAGACTCCTTTGAGAACTGAGAGGCATCACAGGTTAGTGCTTTGTGTGTGGTTATGCTCATCTAATTTGCTTACAATCAAAATTGCATTAATGTAATGTCACTCTTTGTCAGCATGTTTTTTCATGTCAAATAGTCTTGAAGGGATATAAATAAGCAAATATGTTACTTTCTTTTGTAAAGCAAGCTGCTAAATATATTTTGCAACTAATAATAGTGAATTTAGAAAAGTCTGTTATTTGATATTATTCGAATGATCCAAATAGCTTTGGATCACTGGAGAGACTATGAAACACAGTTGTGTAGGAGCTTATATAACTGTACTGTACTGCAATTGTAAAGGCAAAGCAGATGTATTCATATAGCACAATTCAAACACAGAGGCAATTCAAAGTGTGTTATAGGCAAAGAAAGTTATTCAAGTGAGAACAAGAAGCAATACAAAAGCAGAATAAAATCAATCAAGATAGACCAAAAAGAATGAGAAAAAAAGGAAATTAAATAAAACTCTTAAAATGAAACAAAACACAAATGACAGCTACACTGCAGTAACAAAAGCTTATGGAGCCACGCAGGTTATAACAGGTTAAAATTCATGTAGTGTGACTGCTGTTTACTGCTGCTTTAGACAGCGGAAAATATTAAAATTGTTTTACCTCTTCAATGATCAACTCAATCTTTCTTTAACAGCATTCTAGGGCAACAAGCTGTGGCACTCATTTGGGATAAACTGAGGTAAGACATCAACAATAATACAACCTCCATAACAGTCAGATACAAATACTACCATATAATACCACCAAATACTATCACAATGAAATTATTCGAAGTAATCCAAATTCTTTCTTATCTTTTCAGTCCCAAATAAAGTGCAACCATGAGTACAGACGCAGAGATGGCGCAGTATGGGCCTGCGTCCATATACCTCCGCAAGCCCGAGAGGGAGAGGATTGAGGCTCAAAACTCTCCATTTGATGCCAAGACAGCCTTCTTTGTGGTCGATCCAGTTGAAATGTACCTAAGGGGTAAACTCGTGAAAAAAGAGGGTGGCAAAGCCACAGTTGAGACACTCTTATATGAAGGAAAGCCACCAAAGGTAAGTGTAATCATGCATGAAAATCAAATGACCCCAAACCAACTGATGACAGTTCTCTAAATCGTTAAGATATTACTATTTTACTTTAGGGACTTTCTTAGCAAGAGAGAATGAGATACATTTTATTTAACTATTATATGAGACTATGACTATGTGACTTGACTAATATTATTTAAATTAAAGGTAGGTGAATACATGCTTTATTTAAATGTATTGTTAACAATGAAATAGGATGACATCCATCCCAATTTACCTTTTTACTGCATTTTCTTTTTAGGTTCTCACTGTAAAAGAAGATGACATCCATGCAATGAATCCTCCCAAGTATGATAAAATTGAGGACATGGCCATGATGACCCACCTCAATGAGCCAGCTGTGCTGTATAACCTCAAAGAGCGTTTTGCATCATATATGATCTATGTGAGTGTTTAGATCTGCATTAACATAAAGAAAAAAACAAAACTTTTCTTTTCTCTACAGCCACTGCTCTAAATGAAATTCAGATTGAATTTATGTATACAGTATGTCAGATGTAGAAGCAATGAAGTCAAAAGGGAACTTTCTTCCCTTTCCAGACCTACTCTGGCCTGTTCTGCGTCGTCGTGAACCCCTACAAGTGGCTTCCTGTGTACGATGCTCAGGTTGTCAATGCATACAGAGGCAAGAAGAGAGTCGAGGCTCCACCCCACATCTTCTCCATCTCTGATAATGCCTATCAGGCCATGCTCACTGGTAAGAGATCGTATTTTGAGAAGACAACAGATGAATTTGTCTTTATGTGACACACTAAACAAGACGCAGCAGTTATGACCTCAAATGTGACTGTATTTCGACAATATATGGTATTTTATGAGATCTTAAAGTATTTGTTTTTTTATTTCAGATCGTGAGAACCAGTCTATCCTTATCACGTGAGTGAATACATATATAACAGAATAATATATATGTATATATAACATGTATAATATCATATAATACTATGTTTTATGTATCTATATAAGATATTATGGGACATTGATATGACTCAAGTTTTCTCCCTCCCCTCTTCTTTCCCCCAGTGGAGAATCCGGTGCAGGAAAGACTGTCAACACCAAGCGTGTCATCCAGTACTTTGCAACAATTGCAGTGGCTGGAGGAAAGAAAGCAGAAACTAGCAAAATCAAGGTAAAATTTGTTGTACGCTAAAAATCTTTGCCGCAGTTGATTGTTGTTGAATAATTTAGACAGCCTCATAATGTCTCTATGTAGGGTTCGCTGGAAGATCAAATCATTGCAGCCAACCCTCTACTAGAGGCCTATGGTAATGCCAAGACTGTGAGGAATGACAACTCCTCTCGTTTTGTAAGTGTTAAAAGGGCATAACATACACATAAACCTTTTGAGCTGCGTGTCAAAAATCCTGCTAACTTTAATCTGATGTGCTTAGGGTAAATTCATCCGAATTCACTTTGGAACCACTGGCAAACTGGCCTCGGCTGATATTGAAACATGTAAGTCATTTTCTATATTTTGCAGTTTGAATTTGCACTTGATATGGTGGTAGTATTGCAAATAGCTTAAAAACATTTGTTGTCACTGTATGATAATATATGCAATATGTAATATATTCAGCAGCAGTTATGTGGAATAGTTTTAGCTACAAGCCTTAACTCAATTATCTCTATATCTCCATTGGAAACATTGAGTCCTAAAATCTTGGGCTTTATTTTGTTCTATGCTTTTGGCAATATTGTACAAAGATATGATGCCTCTTGGTGAGGTTGTGCATACATTTATATATGTCAAATATTTCCTTTTTTATATATTATCAATAATAATAGTATGATTTAAATTCAACAAACTGTAATTTGACTTTGATTTGTTAATCTTAGATCTGCTGGAGAAGTCTCGTGTCACCTTCCAGTTGTCTGCTGAGAGGAGCTACCATATCTTCTATCAGCTGATGACTGGCCACAAGCCTGAGCTCCTGGGTATGTTACAACTCAAATTTGAGATAGAAATGTAAACAATGCCAGAAAAAACTCTAAACAATACTATGTATTTCTGTTGTTCTCCTCCAGAGGCTCTCCTGATCACCACCAACCCCTATGACTACCACATGGTCAGTCAGGGTGAAATCACTGTCAAAAGCATCGATGATGTGGAGGAGTTTGTTGCAACAGATGTAAGACAACAATTAGTCAAATAGATAGTTTATTGGGGAAAAGGTTTCCCATACCAATAACTTTGGTTCATTTACATTTCAGACGGCAATTGACATCTTGGGCTTCACTGCTGAGGAGAAATTGGGCATCTACAAGCTGACTGGAGCTGCGATGCATCATGGCAACATGAAATTCAAGCAGAAGCAGCGTGAGGAGCAGGCTGAACCCGATGGCAATGAGGGTAATTGTTTAAAAAAAAGAATACTATTCTCATCATGCAAGTTTTCTGGTTTGTAAAATACCGTACCAGTGAATATGTATTCAGTGCTCCTTGTTTTTCTCTCCACCAGTGGCTGATAAAATCGCCTACCTCCTGGGCCTGAACTCAGCCGACATGCTGAAAGCTCTGTGCTACCCAAGAGTCAAGGTCGGAAACGAGATGGTGACCAAAGGTCAGACCGTGCCACAGGTAATAAAAAGAAGATTTGAGATTTGGAAAAAATAGGGGAATGTTTGCATTTTGATATGAAAATATTTGTCTAATAAATTACCACACTAAAATCCTTACTTCTAGGTCAACAATGCTGTCAATGCTTTGTGCAAGTCCATCTATGAGAAAATGTTCTTGTGGATGGTCATCCGTATCAATGAGATGCTGGACACAAAGCAAGCCAGACAGTTCTACATTGGAGTGTTGGATATCGCTGGATTTGAGATCTTTGATGTAAGTTACAAAAACACACAAGTAGAGATGATATACACTATGAACACTGCATGCCAATTTAACTGATTATCTACCTGTTTACTGTAGTTCAACAGCTTGGAGCAACTCTGCATCAACTTCACCAATGAGAAACTGCAACAGTTCTTCAACCACCACATGTTTGTCCTGGAGCAAGAGGAGTACAAGAAAGAAGGCATTGAATGGGAGTTCATTGACTTCGGTATGGACTTGGCTGCCTGCATTGAGCTTATCGAGAAGGTAAGACAAATCTGTCAGGTAGAACTAAATTCCTGTTTTTTGGAGTGGATGCTAAATTATTGATTCTTATATGACAAAATGTCTCTTCAGCCAATGGGCATCTTCTCCATCCTTGAAGAGGAGTGCATGTTCCCCAAGGCCTCTGACACAACGTTCAAGAACAAGCTGCATGATCAGCATCTTGGCAAGACCAAGGCCTTTGAGAAGCCAAAGCCTGGAAAGGGCAAGGCCGACGCTCACTTCGCTCTGGTTCACTATGCTGGTACAGTGGACTACAATATCAATGGCTGGCTGGACAAGAACAAGGACCCCCTGAATGACTCAGTTATTCAGCTCTACCAGAAATCTGCAAACAAACTGCTATCGTTGCTGTATGTAACCCATGGAGCTGAAGGTAAGACGCTATACAAACTGGTAATTAATACATTTATGTTAATAAGGAGATAAAACCTGAGCAGAAACAAAGGCAATGATTCAGTGGCATTGTTGCAACTTCTCTGGAACAACCATCTGGTGGGCGTAAAAAAAAAGGATGGTTCCTTCCGGACCATCTCTGAACTACAAAATCCATTTTTCACGAAGAAGAATGCTTAAACACTGATAACACGTTATTTATTCAGTCCCATTAATGAAATTCAATTATTTTGCAAAACAGATGCTGCTGCTGGCAAGAAGGCTGGAAAGAAGAAGGGAGGTTCCTTCCAGACTGTGTCTGCCCTTTTCAGAGTATGTATTGTTTCATACAGTATCTTTGGATAACAATCAAAAACCTCAAATAATGTTGACATATTATCTTGTTATGACGCTCCACAGGAGAACTTGGGCAAGCTGATGACCAACTTGAGGAGCACCCACCCTCATTTTGTCCGTTGTTTGATTCCTAATGAATCAAAGACCCAAGGTAAGACATTCATAATCCTCCTTTCTGCACTTTGTGAAACATAGTATAAAAAAAGAGAAATTCTACCCAATATGTGTTTGCAATTACCAGGTCTTATGGAGAACCACTTGGTCATCCACCAGCTGAGGTGTAACGGTGTGCTGGAAGGCATCAGAATCTGCAGAAAGGGCTTCCCCAGCAGAGTCCTCTATGGAGACTTTAAGCAGAGGTGACAATCATTTTCAGTTTATGCATGACAAATTGAATTGATTTTATGCCTGCCCAAGAGTTGAAATACATCAAAGTCACAGCATAATTTCCTTGCAGATACAAAGTATTGAATGCTGGTGTCATCCCAGACGGACAGTTCATTGACAACAAAAAAGCTTCAGAGAAGCTGCTGGGCTCCATTGATGTGGACCACACTCAGTACAAGTTTGGGCACACAAAGGTACATTCTTTTGGACAATGTTAACAGACTTTCACTAATGCAGTTGTCCTGTTCTGACTAATTTCCTTCACTTGACAACATAGGTGTTCTTCAAAGCTGGTCTGCTGGGTACCCTGGAGGAGATGAGAGATGACAAACTGGCTCTGCTGGTGACCATGACTCAGGCTCTCTGCAGAGGATATGTTATGAGAAAGGAGTTTGTTAAGATGACGGAGAGGAGGTACAATTATCATGCATGCACTATACTAAGTGATATCATATTGATATTTCAACATAATCATATTACAATAAAAGTTCCGTTAATATATATATATATATATATATATTTTGTTTTTAGAGAGGCAATCTATTCCATCCAGTACAACGTCCGTTCATTCATGAATGTGAAGAACTGGCCATGGCTGAAACTCTACTTCAAGGTCAAACCTCTTCTGAAGAGTGCTGAGACTGAGAAGGAGCTGCAACAGATGAAGGAGAACTATGAGAAGATGCAATCAGACCTGGCTACTGCACTGGCCAAGAAGAAGGAACTGGAGGAGAAGATGGTTTCTCTGCTGCAGGAAAATAATGACCTGCAGTTGCAAATGGCTTCGGTAAGTGAAGTCATTTGGACCGAATTCATCAATTAGATCTCAGGAGATACTTGCAGACCAAATGCAGGGTTTGCATTATGTACCTGCTTTACCAAATATCTAGCCTTTCTGAATAGTCAATCTATATATAATTGGTATTACACATTAAACAAAAAGTAAATAATAAACTCGTATTTTCATGGATAATCTAAAATGTGTTACCACATGCATATTCAAAATATAGGAAGGTGATACTCTCTCTGATGCTGAGGAAAGGTGTGAGCAGCTCATTAAGAGCAAAATCCAGCTCGAGGCCAAAGCCAAAGAGGCAGCTGAGAGACTGGAGGATGAAGAGGAAATGAATGCTGAGCTGACTGCCAAGAAGAGGAAGCTGGAGGATGAATGCTCTGAGCTGAAGAAAGACATTGATGACTTGGAGCTCACCTTGGCTAAAGTGGAGAAGGAGAAACATGCCACAGAAAACAAGGTTCACATAACTTGAAATATACACTGATACAAACTGATAAAATATTTCTACAGAATCACATATGCATAGTTGTTAAGTTATACTAAAGCGTATCCTTCATTCCTTTTTTAAGGTGAAAAACCTGACGGAGGAGTTGGCATCTCAAGATGAGACCATTGTCAAGTTAACGAAGGAGAAGAAAGCCCTCCAAGAGGCTCACCAGCAATTACTTGATGATCTCCAGGCAGAGGAAGACAAAGTCAACACTCTGACCAAGGCCAAGACAAAGCTGGAACAGCAAGTGGACGATGTGAGGAAACATTGCTTTCAAAGTTATGAAACTAGAAAACAGTTTGGGTTTTAGCATTGATGTTCCATTGTACAAACACAAAACATTTTATTTCAAAAGCTTGAGGGATCACTGGAGCAAGAGAAGAAGCTTCGCATGGACCTTGAGAGAGCCAAGAGGAAGCTTGAGGGAGATCTGAAACTGGCCCAGGAATCCATAATGGATCTGGAGAATGACAAGCTGCAATCTGACGAGAAAATCAAAAAGTAAGTTTTTGTTTCTTTGTAAGTTTATTAATCCTCGTATTAGCATACCACACATTACTCTCAAACAACAGTAAAACTATAACAAAGAAATATGTTTGGTCTCCTCTTCCAGGAAGGACTTTGAGACCAGCCAGCTCCTCAGCAAGATTGAGGATGAACAGACTCTTAGTGCTCAGCTTCATAAGAAGATCAAGGAACTCCAGGTAATGTATTTGACATGAATATTACACTCAGTGAATCAAAACAAACATGTTAAGGTTAATAAGTTGCATTGATATTACTATCATCAAATCCAGGCTCGTATTGAGGAGCTGGAGGAAGAGATTGAGGCTGACAGGTCGGCTCGGGCTAAGGTAGAGAAGCAGAGGGCTGACCTCTCCAGGGAGCTCGAGGAGATCAGCGAGCGGCTCGAGGAAGCTGGTGGAGCAACATCAGCTCAGATTGAGATGAACAAGAAGCGCGAGGCTGAGTTCCAGAAGATGCGTCGGGATCTTGAAGAGTCAACCCTGCAGCATGAATCTACCGCAGCAGCTCTCCGCAAGAAGCAGGCTGACAGTGTTGCAGAGCTGGGAGAGCAGATCGACAACCTCCAGCGTGTCAAGCAGAAGCTGGAGAAGGAGAAGAGCGAGTACAAGATGGAGGTTGATGACCTCTCAAGCAACATGGAGTCTGTTGCCAAAGCAAAGGTGTGGGGTTTGTTTCTAAGTCAAAAATGAAAAAGAAAAATGATCTATTGACAAGCAGCAAATGTCTGTGTTGCTTGAATACAAATTTAGCACATTTATTATTAATAGGGCAACTTGGAGAAAATGTGCAGAACTCTTGAGGACCAGCTGAGTGAGCTCAAATCCAAAAATGATGACAATGTTCGCCAACTGAATGACATCAATACACAGAGGGCCAGACTGCAGACGGAGAATGGTAAGTCACCTGTACACCTGTAATGAAAAGCACTTGCTAGGTGAGTTAACCATTTTCAAAAACTAGTTCATACATTGTCCTTCAGGTGAGTATTCCCGTCAAGTTGAGGAGAAAGAATCTCTGGTTTCCCAGCTGACCAGGGGCAAGCAGGCCTTCACTCAGCAGATTGAGGAGTTTAAGCGGCACATTGAGGAGGAAGTGAAGGTATTATAATACCCATTTTCTCTACAAAATACGCCGCAACTTAAGAATAATAGTAAAACAAACATCTTGTGGAAGTAACCAAGAAACTTGTATCCCTACCCAGAGTTCCTATTTGCAATGTATATGTAGGTCAGTAAACAAGGTCTCTTGTCATGTAAAACAGGCCAAGAACGCACTGGCCCATGCTGTTCAGTCAGCCCGCCATGACTGTGATCTGCTCAGAGAGCAGTTTGAGGAGGAGCAGGAGGCCAAGGCTGAGCTGCAGCGAGGAATGTCCAAGGCCAACAGTGAGGTGGCTACGTGGAGAGCCAAATATGAGACTGATGCTATTCAGCGCACTGAGGAGCTGGAGGAGGCAAAGTAAATAAACAATTTCTACTGTTCCATACATTAAACACATTGCAATACATTGTAGTGTAGGTAATGTTTCAGTATTCAACAAAGATGTGTCCTTCCTTGCTCACTACAGGAAAAAGCTTGCCCAGCGCCTTCAGGATGCTGAGGAATCCATTGAGGCTGTGAACTCCAAGTGTGCCTCTCTGGAGAAGACCAAGCAGAGGCTGCAGGGTGAGGTGGAGGACCTCATGATTGATGTGGAGAGAGCTAATTCTCTGGCTGCCAACCTTGACAAGAAGCAGAGGAACTTTGATAAGGTACGTAAATGTTAGGTAAAAAAACAAATCCAGATTTATTAAAATGAAACCAATAATGTTTCCTCATGTATTTAATTCTAGGTCCTGTCAGAATGGAAGCAGAAGTACGAGGAGAGCCAGGCAGAGCTGGAAGGATCCCTGAAAGAGGCTCGCTCTCTCAGCACTGAACTGTTCAAGATGAAGAACTCTTATGAGGAGGCTCTGGATCATTTGGAGACCATGAAGAGAGAGAACAAGAACCTGCAACGTATGTGAACAGTTATACTTGAGGGAAAATACTACTGATTGTAGAGCAGCTCCTAAAGGTGTAATTTGTTTTGTATTATCTTTCCTGTAGAGGAGATCTCAGACCTGACTGAACAGCTTGGTGAGACTGGAAAGACTATCCACGAGCTGGAAAAAGCAAAGAAGACTCTGGACACTGAGAAGACTGAAATTCAGACAGCCCTGGAGGAAGCTGAGGTACAACAACATCAGAAGTTGACAGGGACTCACAAAAACCATCCAACTGTTTTTTAGTGTGGGTAATCAAACATGCATATTGACAATGATAAAAGACATTGGATCTTCAAGTTTACTTTGGTTTGGCACATATACAAAACTAAAAACAATATGCTGGCTCCTACAGAAAAAAAGTTGATCATTTTGTAATTTTCAAGTCTGGGTGACCTGTTGGAATGCTGATTTGTTAACTGTTGAAATTACACCAAGGGTGCCCTGGAGCATGAGGAGTCCAAGATTCTCCGTGTCCAACTTGAGCTCAACCAGATCAAAGGTGAGGTTGACAGGAAGCTGGCAGAGAAGGATGAGGAGATGGAGCAGATCAAGAGGAACAGCCAGAGGGTGATTGACTCCATGCAGAGCACTCTCGATGCTGAGGTCAGGAGCAGGAACGATGCCCTGAGAATCAAGAAGAAGATGGAGGGAGACCTGAATGAGATGGAGATTCAGCTGAGCCATGCCAACAGGCAGGCGACTGAGGCCCAGAAACAACTGAGGAACGTCCAGGGACAGCTCAAGGTGGGTTTGGTTGGATTGCTGAATGAAAAAAATAATAATGGTTTGAAAGTAAAGAAAGTTAAGATGAACTCTTCATTTTTATGTTTTCAGGATGCCCAACTGCACCTTGATGATGCTCTCAGAGGACAGGAAGACATGAAGGAGCAGCTTACCATGGTGGAGCGCAGAAATGGCCTGATGCTGGCTGAGATTGAGGAGCTGAGAGCCGCTCTAGAGCAGACAGAGAGAGGACGCAAAGTGGCTGAGCAGGAGTTGATTGATGCTAGTGAGCGTGTGGGACTGCTTCACTCTCAGGTTTGTTTTCAATAATTCACAAGAAATTAGTATTTTGAAAATACAATAACAAAACATCATATTAAACATGGCTTCCTTATTTTTAACATTCAGAACACCAATCTTATGAACACCAAGAAGAAGCTGGAGACTGACCTTGTCCAGGTTCAGGGTGAAGTGGAGGATTCAGTTCAGGAAGCAAGAAATGCTGAGGAGAAAGCCAAAAAGGCTATCACTGACGTGAGTTTACATCTCTAGCTCACCTATGTTATGTTTTTGTTCTACCTCCATGCACTGACAATATATATTATAGATTGTGAAAGAATTAGAGACCATTGTATCATTTCAGGCTGCCATGATGGCAGAGGAGCTGAAGAAGGAGCAGGACACCAGTTCTCACTTGGAGAGGATGAAGAAGAACCTGGAGATCACAGTCAAGGACCTGCAGCACCGTCTGGATGAGGCCGAGAACCTCGCCATGAAGGGTGGCAAGAAGCAGCTCCAGAAACTGGAGTCCAGGGTATGCATTTTATACTTGAAATGCTCATCATATATGAAGTTTAGGACGTATATTGTGCGTGGAATGAGTAGAATGAATTCAACCTTTTTCAGTACTAATATGTTTGATGAATTATTTCTCATCACATTACAGGTGCGTGAGCTGGAGACTGAGGTTGAAGGCGAGCAGAGACGTGGAGCTGAGGCTGTGAAAGGTGTTCGCAAATACGAGAGGAGAGTGAAGGAGCTGATCTACCAGGTAAATTATTATTTAACTGGTAATTATCATGGTTTGAATCCGTTGGTAAAAAATATTTATCTATACAGACTGAGGAGGACAAGAAGAATGTGATCAGACTTCAGGATCTGGTGGACAAGCTGCAGCTCAAAGTCAAGTCTTACAAGAGACATGCTGAGGATGCTGTGAGTCAAATAGATCATGTGACACATGATTTACAGTTGATATAATAATAACATCACTCTTAACTGTCTTGTAGCTACAGTATGTCAATATAATTTCAATCCCTTCACAGGAGGAGCAGGCCAACACTCACATGTCCAGGCACAGAAAGGTCCAGCATGAGATGGAGGAAGCTCAGGAGCGCGCTGACATCGCTGAGACCCAGGTCAACAAGCTGAGAGCCAAGAGCCGTGAATTTGGAAAGGTATCTTGGTTGTTTGCATGATCACAGTATCAATTGTACTGACACAAGAAGTCAGTAAAATGATTTGATGCTGTGCACTTTCACCATTGACAGTGTAAATCAATATCACAGCTTATATCGTACCCAATCATTACATATTTGAATTTCCACCTGAGAATGACTATGCTAATTGATTTTCCTCTCTTTTTCTTTAGTCTGATCCTGCTCAGTAAGAGTCATCATCAAGTTGAGGCCTTTCAGCAACGTTCATAAAATATGAGCCAGTGGCTGGGGCATCTTTAACTTATTAATAAAAATGATAATTGACATCACAATCCAGAATCCTGTCATTTCCTTTCTCACAACTAAATTATTATCAAGCAATAAGCCATGGCTGTATTATCTTATTGTATCGGCAGCACTATGAGTGTGTAAGAACAATACCATCCATCCATTTTCTTTCCACTTATCCGGGTCGGGTTGCAGGGGCATTTCAATCAGGAGAGACAAGTCGGATAAAAGAAAAGATAGTTTATTATTATACAGATGATATGTGATGATAAAGTCCTGACAAGTAATCGAGGGGCGTCTGCCCTGAGCAGCAGCAAGATAGAAGATGGCTGATAAGGCTGATAGAATGATGAGTTGATGAAGTCTGGGAAGACGGGGCGTTGATAGGAAGGTGGAGGGGTGCATAACAGCAGCATGAACGTACTGAAGGTAGAGAGACAATCATATTTAAAAAGAGACAGCAGCAAAACTACGGGCTTAGGCATACAAGAGTATAGTCTTCCTGACTGAATTTACGGTAGAGCTTCATCAGGCTCAGCAGGGTATTCCAGACGTCCCTCTCCCCAACAAAGGTTTCTAGCTCTTCCTGGGGAACTCCAGGCCAGACGAGACATACAATCCTTCCAGTGTGTTCTGGGTATACCCATTTCTAAGGCTGAGCCCAGACCCCCAACAAAAGAAGCTCATTTCGGGTCACTTTCCAAAGCTCATGACCATAGGTGAGGGTAAGAACGTAGATAGACATGGAAAATCAAGAGCTTTGCCTTTCAGCTCAGCTCCCTCTTCACCGCAGCAGTCCGGTAAAACCATTACCGTTATCCATTTTCCCTCACTCGTCAATGAGACCCCAAGATACTTAAACTCCCTAGCACGGGGCAGTGACTTACTCCCAACCTGGAGGTCGCAATCCCCCGATTTCCAGCATTGAAGCATGACTTCAGAATTGGAGGTACTGACTAATCCCGACCGCTTTACACTCGGTGTACAATACGTCCTTCTGACATGTTGTTAACTATAAACCTGCACAAAATGGAAATACATGTGTTTGGGAAGGGGAAACCTTAAATCTTCAATATGGTGGAAGGATAATATTAATTATAAAAAATTATTCACATATTTTGAGTAGGATGGTGTTATTATTGCCTCCTTAACCCTCAAAATCTAGATTTACTAAAACCAGACCACAGTGTTTCCAACTTAAAAGAGACCAAAAAAAGAGAAAGAAAAATGTGCTGGTTATTTTATCTGAGATCAGAGCGAATCAAATTCTGCTTAGGACTCATAAAAGGCTGTATCCTATCCTGCATCCATGCAATACTTTAATTGGGATGTCACAGGCGATAAATAGATGTAGGGTGCCAAGTCATGCAAGTCTTTGCACTCTGTCTCCTGGAGGAAATTAAAGCTTGACTTGGAATCTTGGAGCAGAATGAGGTCTTAAGCCTTTGATGCCCCTCTGCTATCCCTTTGGGCTTTTTCACCGATGGGTACTAGGATTTCACATCATACTCCTAAAGGGAATATACGGTGATAGGGCAAACATGCAGCAAAGGAAATCCACACCACCAAAGTGGATTTCTTTCCATAGCAGAATCCTAAAAGGTTAAATGTAAAAGGAACAACATATAACTATATATAACTCATTGGTCCAAGTAATGACCACGTTTTTACTCAGATACCACATGGCACAACATACTGTATATTAATTCGTAGATGTTTAAAAGCAATGACAGCATGCAATCAGTATCGGGAGCAAAGAAGTTTTAAAGAAGTAAGAAATACTTATGCTGGTCACTTTAAGTCATCGCATAATCTGTATGTGTCCTAAAAGCCAACTCAAAATAAGTCAACATAAGTTAAACAAAAAAACCTGAATGAAATGGGTTTAGTTGTCATGTTTTAAAAGGTTTTCTGTGTTTTTGCTATTTCACTTATTGCTTATTTAACAGATAGTCCTCCTCCTTAGTATCACATGTAGCAACAGTATGAAGTTCAATTTTAGAGAAAGTGGGGAATTGGATCAAACCTACAGCCAACATAGATGACAGGTTAGGGTAATACGACCATTTAAACTGTGTGTACTTGAAAGGATTGGTAAAATCTCAGTGTGCTTCTCCACAAAGGAGAGCAAGCTGTTGGAGTCCTTTAAGGAGACTCCATCTGTTCTCACAGAACAGAACAGAACCTTCATTATCTTTACTACTTCAGGTCGAACTACAGCAACGCTTGATGCTGCACACCTGGCAGAGCTCTATAGCACTGCATTATCTGTAACATACCGGGGACAAAAACAAGTAGAGCAAGTCAGTCATTTTCTGTGAGCCAGCTCAGCCCATTTCTGGCACTTCTACCCGATCCTAGGGCAACAAAACTTACCATTCAGAACATATTGCCCTGATCTTACATACAATTTATTTAATTCGATCAAAATAATTTTTGATCTAAATAAATAAATAAATATTATATTTGAGAAATAAATAGATTATTCAAGAAAATAAATCTTTTTAAACTTCTGATATGGTGTTCATAACATACTAAATCTGTCCTATAAATATATCCTCCTCTTAATGCCAAATATAGATCACTGCTCCCTCCCTTAGCTGGATTTATTTTTGACCATGCATACCTTGTGATCTTCTAGTATGATGACAAATAATGAGTCACGTCTGCTCAAAGCTTGGAAATGAAAGTAAATCTTGGAGATGATCTCAGACTTTCCCTTCATTAAATCAGTCAGTCAGTATAAACTCTTCCACTCAAAAACTGCTTATTTTTCACCCATCACAGGAACATATTTATGCTATTTATAAGGACCATAGTTCTGGTGTTAAATTATCTGAGTTGGCAATCCTTCTAATCCCAGGAGATGCATAGCACTTGTCTAGTGTTAATGGAGAGACCATGGCCAGAATTTGATTTCAGATGTCTGAGGTTAGTATGTGCAGTAACTTTACACCAGTGACATTTCAAGGCTTCTCCAAATGTAAAACTCATCACTGGTTGTGATATCAAAATGAATAGGACACATATGCCCATCATAAACTGTTTATTTATTAGATTAAATAATCCACGAACGATGGAGTGCTCTTTTTCAATTTACCACTGGGTATACTTCGGACATGACTGGTGGTGTACTCAGCATTTATGAGCACAATCAAGTCCAAAAATATGTCAAACTCATAATATTGTCATCTCTTAATGACAGTACTTTTTTTACGAGGAGTACAATTATATCAATTTCCAATTTTGTGTTGAGTTGAGGTCTATACATCAACAATGTAGTCATTATGTAAAGTAAACTAACAAATGCAATTAATTTGACACTGTACCATGTCTATTTTGGTACAAATCACAAGACTTTTCAGTTAAATTGATGTGGTTTTACTGAATTTGTTTTGTAATACTATAAAGAACTTAAAAAGATATTTATATTTTTATAATATCTATACAGTACGTAGTGAACATATCACTGTCAAGCACCAAGGTCAAGCATTCCCTGACCAAATTGTGTGGGACACTTAAGCTGAGTGTATCAAAAACAGCTTCAACTGAATGGCATCCAAGACGGGTTGGTGCAGCAAACTGTTCTAAACTGTCTCTAATAATATTAATAATAGGCTCCTTCAATTTTTCACTTTACAATTACTTTGCTTAACTTAGACCGTTTTCATACTATGTCTTTTTTTATGTTCAATTTATTGTTGTAATGCAAAACTTAAATTGGTCTACCTATAACTTGTGTTGTAGCATCTTGACATACACAGGATAACTGTGAATTTCTGTTTGGATCAGTTAAGGTAAATTCTTCAAAACAAAAATAATAGAAACGAGTCAATTGCAGGCTCTGGATAATGTATAACTTATGTTTGAATCTTTCATATTTATAGTTACAGTCTCCATTAAAATGCCACAATGAGTACAGACGCAGAGATGGAGCAGTATGGCCTTGCGGCTATTTACCTCCGAAAACCATGAGGAGAGGATCAAGGCCCAGACTGCTCCATTTGATGCCGAATCTGCCATCTGCCTTCTTTGTGACTTATCCTGATGAAATGAATGTCACGGGCAAACTTGTCAAAAGACTGGGTGGAAGACTGGGTGGCAAAGGCATAGTTGAGAAAGACGGAGTAAAGGTAGGTGACCCTCTACATAGAACCATACTATTATGCGATGTTACTGATGAACTTTATAATGTCTCTCAAAATCTCAAAACCTTTTCACTCCATATTTATCAATCACTGTAAGATGAGAGGAATCCATCACAGGAACCCACCAGAGCTGATAGAATCGAAGAGCGTCATGCACCATGGTTGATCTACTAAAGTTTTTACTTTGCTTGAATGAGTATTAAATTGATCATTTAGATCTGTATGTGCAAATGTTACATCCTCTACTAATGCAGACCTACTCCTATGATGCTGTAGTTGTGGAAGCATACAAAGGCAAGAAGAGGATTGAGGCTCCAACCCACATCTTTTCTATCGCTGAAAAGTTCATCAGTTCATGCTCACTGGGCAAAGTTACAATGTTAAAATGTGTTGAAATGTGTATATATGCTTGAACTTGAAACTTTATAAACTTTATAATGATGGCAAAAATGCAGGTAAAATCAGTTGTGAAAACTGTTTGTGAGAGGGAATTATTTTGGATGTTTTGCTTTTACAACTACAGTTTTCTATTGAGCTCCCTTTAGGATCAACTCATTGCAGCCAGCCCTCTGCTGGAGGCCCATGGTAATGCCAAGACTGTGAGGAATGACTCTCGTTTTGTAAGTGGTACATCAAGGTAAGATTCTGAGACTATTACTGAGACTATTACTACTTTTACTTAAGTAAACATCTAAATACCTCTTCCAAAGAAACTTGATTCTGCTTCAACACTCCATAAGTGACAATTCTGTATCTGAACAGACTGAGGAGGACAAGGAGAATTTGATCAGACTTCAGGATCTGGTGGACAAGCTGCAGCTCAAAGTCAAGGCTTACAAGAGACAAGCCGAGGAGGCTGTGAGTCAACTATATTCATTTGCCTTATCGGGCAGTGAAATGAATGTTATCACCATTAGCAACTAAATTAAATAATACTCTTAAACCGTTCACAGGAGGAGCAGGCCAACACTCACATGTCCAGGCTGAGAAAGGTCCAGCATGAGCTGGAGGAAGCTCAGGAGCGCGCTGACATCGCTGAGTCCCAGGTCAACCAGCTGAGAGCCAAGAGCCGTGATGCTGGAAAGGTATCTTTTTCATTCTCTTTATATCATATTATAACTATGTGCATATTCTTCCTCTATATATCCAGTATTTTACATTCCAATGTGAAATACACACACACACACACACACATATATATATATATATATATTGCTTGCCCTTTTCCATCAATACATACTGAATGTTATTGTATTGCTAATACAGTCCTACAAACACTGGCCGCAAGTAACTAATTCTCTCTCTTACTTTCAGGGAAATGACTCTGCTGAATGAGACACAAGACCGAGCTGAGGCATTTTAATAACAGAGTTCATACAATATGAGCCCCTGATCATTTTCTTCTGTAAATCTTCAATAAATGTTAAACATGTCTCAAGTGTTCTGTCTTCTTTTTACCCCTTTGTTACACCTCTTTGTCTTCGTGTGTAGTTGAGACACACAAATAATTTACAGGAAACAGTGCCTGATATTGTAGTGGATTAATATCTCTGTAAATTGTTAAAAGTATGCTCTAGGCTGAATTATGTGTTTTAACTAATCAAGAGCAAACAAGGCTTACTTTCTGTTTTTATTGTTTGGCAGAATAATGGGTTTAATTTCAACCTACCTACGATTTCTCTCTTTGGATGAGCAGCTAAAACAGCATTATCTTTAACTGCATACATTGCATTGACATTTGAAAAAGCAAAGCTTCTTATCCACACTACGAAGCTTGAAACTAAATAGACCACGTGTATATGCAGACGTAACATTTAACCAGCAAAAGAAAAAAAGGAAAATCAAACGCCTTATCAAATAACCGACCCAGTTCTGAAAATAAAAACAATAAACTTGAGTTGTACTACAGCGAGAGCTTCTAATTAGTGTGGAAAATGAAAACTACGGATACAATTTCATAAACATTGCTCAATCAATTATTTTCCGAGCCAATTACTGACACTTTACATTCATCTCTGTTGCTTTCCTCAAAATAAAATGTACAAAGTGGCACCTGACTATTGTTTATTGCCACCATCCTTCCTATCTTTCTTTCCACCCCCCTTTCCCTTTCCTTGCACTGCCTTTTCCCTCCCCTTTCCAGGATCCCCTTTCCATTTATGGCCGCCTTGAGCCACACCCTTCTGCAGCTGGGCTGTATGAATCTTCTCAATCAGAGAGAAGCAGTCTTCATCTTGACTGATGGGGCTGGTCATGTTCCCCTGTTCATGTGGGGTGGAAGATGACGGCCTTGAGTTGGCTTTTCTGGGACTTGCATGGCTCGGAGAGCAGTGCCTGGACATGACATCTTCTTTTAGGACAAGGTTTAAGTTGAAGGACAGGGCCCTACCAGGTCCCGGGCTCAGAGGGATCACAAGGTTATCTCCAGGGGCTCCTAGAGTGAGGAAGACTTCTGGGAACGCACATGGTTGGTTGATATTCTTCTGACCCTTTGACACATAAGCATAGATGAAGAAATGAATCTTTTATTAAGGCAATAGAAGGCAAAAAGCTCACAATCTACACAAGCGGTGACACAGCTTACCTGCTCTGGTGTGAAGCTCATGGACACCCTCACTGTCACCTGTGAAGAAATAGCGTGTCATTGTTCTATACAAAGTCGTTCGGCGATGCATGTTTAGTTGTTTTGTTCAGTCATTGGTGGCCAAATGCAGAACAGTTCAAAGACTAGAGTTTAAAATAATCACTTAAAGCAGCAAGAGTTGTCATTATCAGCAAAACTCACACATGGGAATCTGAGAAAGGAGCATCACTTCCACCCTAACTGAAACACTTAACTGGGGATGGGTGTGGTATTTCAAATTATGGGCTCACACAAGTTCGATTTTTTCACTTGCAACAATTTGGTGTTCTCTATTTGAACTCATGAAGGAACCATTTTGGTAATGCAGTCTACTGGCGTTACTTTATATGACCTTATATTAGCATATTAAAATAAAAAAAAGAATATGAATGAACAAGTCACCTGTGCTGGGGAATTTAGCTTTTTCTGATATTCTGTCTCAAGGGTAAATGAAGCAGATTTGGATACGGCTCTGGGGGAGCCAGATTCTGCATAAGCCATTCGGGATGGTGAGGTAGGTCTGTAACAGTCCTTCCTTGATGTTGTTGGTGTACTTTCAGACACGGGGATGTGCAGTGGAGAAGCCTTGCAGAAGAAAAATAAAAACAAAAGGCAGTTGAGCTGTCAAGTACTCCGCTGTGATTTATAGAATCATAATTAATTGTGGGTATGAGGCTGTTAATTAAGCAAATATTTCCATGCCGACATACTTTCCTCCTTTACATAAAATACAGATCTGCAAATACAGTAAAATGCTCCACATCAGGAATTTAGAACCATATTAAAATGTTCCAAAATCTTTTTAACTCAACTGACAGACATACATCATGTGGGAGTGTGATATAAAAATGACAAGGAACTAAGCAACAATTGGCAATATTCATTATGTTTATAAGACTAATATTATAAATGTTGTGTAACTTACTGGGATTCCAGCCTTTGCATTTCTACCATTTCCATTGCTTCTTTCAGAATTCCCACTTATCCCTGGAAGGGTATGTAGTGCAACACGCTGATCGTCTAGCCGTCGTCCCTGAGTGGAGGCAATGATTTTGAATAATGCGTCAGCGTCTGCACCTGTTACGGAAAGACGAGAGTTATTTCTGTGACATCTCAGAGACAGAAAACACATACTTGACCTTTCCCTGTGTGTTTTCCTGACCTGCGGGTTTACTATTTAAAGCGCTTCCATTGTGTGTGGGTGTGGCAGGTTTACTTCTGCTGGGTTGTAAAGAGCAACGTTGGTCTTCCATACGTCGCCCTTGTGCATTACTCATCATTTTAAAGAACTGCTCCTGGTTAGCTGGAGATGTCTCCTAATAAAGGATTAAAGAAAGAAAGGCAATGAGAAGTGGGACAACGTACAGACAACTTAGCAAATAGAGGCTGCCACTGAAATGAAACAAGTACATTTTTTCTTCAAAAGATTGTGGAGGAGGAGCCTCCCTAACCATCACTGATGTAATTTTAACATCTTATTTTGGAGAATATACGATTACAGGAGAGTAGATGTGTTGGCAAAACTATAAGCTGTGTTTTGCGCAGCATGACGTCTCACCTGCCCATGTTGGTCCGGTTTGCCGCGGTTTATGGAGGGAGACCTTTGGGGAGGTTTATTAGATGTGTCTGAACTGGGATGCTCTTTGCGGTGAGGAGATGGGGTACCCAGATTTTGGGAAATGTGGGGTGCTGAACATCTCTGTTCATCCATTCTTGAGCCCTGTGGGAGAAAAATAGGATTCATTGTTATAATGTTGGATCAAAGCAGTTGCACATATTCTTCACCTGCAAAAAACTATTGTCATAATGGTTTCACAATGTTTTTTGCACCGTTCTGTGTATCGGACCAACCTGGACTTTGGAGACCATGTAACACAAGTGGCTTGCATCCTTCTCTGCAGCAGTTGATGTCGATGTGGTACCTCCATTCTGTATCCCTGGCAACGAAGGAAGAGAGACTCGCTGGTCATCAAGCCGTCGGCCCTGAGAGTTGGACAGCAGGCTGAAGAACATTTCAGAATCCGGACCTGGGACAGTGAAAAAAGAGACGCGTTAGTTTTAAGGTAAAATGTGTTATCAATTCAATTATCATTGTAAAAACCTTAAATGCAAGAATAAAAACAGGAAAGCAAACATATTATTCTAACCTTTGGGCACAGTGCTCTGACTGGGTTTGTGTTTGGGTGTGGACTGGGAACTAACATTTAAGACACATCGCTGCTCATCCATTCGCCCACGCTGGGAATGACTCATTAAGGAAAAAATGTTTTCCTGTTCAGCTGGAGTCAAGGCCTAGATGGAAAAAAAAAAGTGTACAGTACATATTTAGATGAGTAAATAAATAATCTGCAAAAAACAAATGGGCGTTCAGACTGCAGACATTATTGTTTCCATAAATAAATGTAATTTACCTCCTGGGATAAAAATGATAGCAGTGACTTGAGCATATACCTGTTTTTGAGATGCTTTATCTTTAGTCTTTAGTAGTTCTATGTATGAGCCGGGGCTGAATGAGGCCGAACGTGGAGGGCCTGAACCAGATCCAGACGCACCCTTTGTTGGTGCACACTGGGTTGCCGGGGTTAGGAGTTGAGGTATAGAGCACCTTTGCTCGTCCATTCTGGAACCCTGAAATGCATTACACCAGCGCGTCTCAGCATCTTTTCAGGAGGCACACTTTTAACACATAGAGTTCCACAGAGCATTGAGCAAATAATGACTTCATGTAAGAATGTGATCATAACATACTTAGCCCAAAAATAATGTATTACTTTTATGTGCAAAAATCTGCAACAAATTTTAAAATAATTCAACTGTTCTATACTGTATACTGTACATAAAAAAACATGTCTAATTCCCATTTATAGTTTTTGCATTGAACACATTTACTATATCCCACTTCTTAGCATTTTTTGATTCACTAGGTACATTGTGGTTGTATATTGTATGTGTCTCATGCATATATTTGTACAGATTTTATTATATTTCTCATTCCTTATTTCTTGTCTTTATTATTTACTTATACCCTCTACATACATTGTGTTATATATTGTAGCAATATGCACATCCTTTCTATTTTATTTCTACTTTTCTTATATTTCTTTATGCTTATATATAAGAGCAACTGTAGCATACCAATTTCCCCCCGGGTATCAATAAAGTATTTCTGATTCTGATTACATCCCATTTGTGCAATATTTTGTCCACAATCTAATTTCAAATGTGTGCAACATTTAAAGCCATAGCCAACATCACCACAGTATTTTGGTACTTTCATCAATTGCTGTTAAAACTGTAAAATATTTAGTTCTTTAATAAAGGGAACTACTAACCTGGACTTTAGAGACCATGTAACACAAGTCGTTTGAATCTCCTCCTACCGATGTGGCATTTTCCTTTCCTAATCCTGGTAATGATGGAAGAGACACTCGCTGGTCGTCAAGCCGTTGGCTCTGAGTGTTGGCCAAGAGGCTGAACAACATTTCAGAATCTAGACCTGGGAAGATGACATGTGAAAACAGCTGGGATAGTTAAGTAACTATATAGAACTTTAAAAACAAAAATGCAACTTGTCTGAAACTGGATCAGTTGGGAAGAAACGGTAAGTAAGAGGCAATTACATACATTGCACCACACTTCTGGAAATGATTACAGAGATGAATACAGCCAGTTTTAATTTTCACCTGTGTTTGAGGTACTTGCCGCAGGCTTTCTGTGTTTGGGTGTGCAGGGAGCACTCCTGCTAGGATCTAAGGAACAGCGCTGGTCGTTCATGCGTCCACGCTGGCCATGGCTGATTACATTCATGAAATTCTGTTCTTCATTAACATCAGGTAATTCTTCCTATTGGGCAAATACAGTGAGATTAAGATTTGACCAAAGTAAGGATGAACAACATTCAATAATGCATACATCATTGTCAAAGAGGCCAGTGGAGAGAGAAAAAACTGCAATCATTAAAGCAACAAGAATGACACAGTGGGACAGAACAGACTATCATAGAAGTAGTACAGTCATGCTCAGAGCGAACCTGTAATTGCTTGTCTGGTACCAGCAGATGCTTCCTGTTTCTATCTGGAGTACTCTCTGTCACAGAAATCTGAGGTGCAGAGCCGTGATGGTTATTACTCCTCAGATCCTGAGAAAACAAGTCACATTTGAGGTAGACTTCAGTCATTTATTGATCCCACCAGCTGTGCAGGTGGATGCACCTAGCACTTTACAACCTATAGTCTAGTACCTGGTGGTTAAACCCTGGAAATGACACTTGCAGTTCATCAAGGTGTTTCCCCCCATACTTTGAACCTGTGGGGAGTAGGGGTGAAACAATTAACAATCTACAAAAGGACACGTACAATGCAAATAGTATCTTCGTGTCTTCTGTCCCAACCTGCAGGTGTGGGTTTGATTTGTCCAGTTTTAACAGGACTCAGGGAGCAACGCTGTTCTTCCATTCGCCCACGCTGTGAATAACTCATTATGCTGAGGATCTGATCAAGTCCTGGGGCTTCCTGTTGAACAGGCAGAAGGAAAAGCAAATAGTGTGACCAATGCAAAATGTGAAAGTAATATCAAAATGTTATGAATTATAATATTTTACATAGCAAACAAATAAAATACAATGTAGAAGAATAAACATTAACAGGTTTGCTTCTTTTGGTCACTTACAATAATTAAACACCACTCTGTATACAAGTAATAAGATACTTAATGCCATTCTATACAATTAGACCCAAAATATCAGTCAACAAGGCATCAAAGCGAAGTGGCAAAATGTACACAAACTTACAGGCATGGGAATGAATGTTTGGCTACAAAGGTCTTACCTGCACAGCGTCGGTAGCTTCTGATTTTGAGTCCACTTTAGCGGCTGCCATCACAGAAAATAATACACAAAAAAAAGGGAAAGTGTCCCCCACTGAAAACAAGATGAAATGTGAAACAGTACAGAAAGTTACACAAAAGTACTTGCAGTAAGTGATGAATGTATCTATTTGATGTGCAATGGAAATGAAGATCCTGAATGATGCTACTCCAAATGTGTACTGAATAAGGCTCGGTGGAAAGCTTTTAAAAGGAGTTAAGTCCTGAATATTAACCCATTGACATTAATACCCAAGCCAGTGCCCTGACCGTAATAGTACCATCTGTAATCCCAGATTAAAACATAATCCTCAACATGGTGAGGGATGATCTTTTTCACCAGTAGGTGTACATATTCTCCATTCTGACCTAACCCCACATTTTAAATATATGTTGCATGTAGGCGTACTCCCAGGCTGTGATATTGAGATTAACAAAACTGGCACTGCGATAAAAATAACATGTCTAACTCAAATCCTGCATACAAATATACTTTAAAAAAATAGTCATATACTGTATGATATACTGGTGAAAAGGATCAAATGGTAAATTACCTTGTACTTTAAACATGTAGAGTGATTAACGGAACCGTAAAGTGTCAAAATACTTATCGGTCCAAGCTGTAAAAAATAAGTTATGAGGACTGAAAATGTTCTGCCCACGTTGATCACATAATATAAACAGTATATTCAAACTAGAGAGGTTTGAGTATATTCTCTGGACGTTAAGGATATTAGGATAGCATGTTAGAGGTGGTTTAATAGCGAAGTCAAGAGACGTCCACAATGATTTAAAACAATTCTGAGCATGGAAGTTTATTCTTCACTTTGGGATCAGCATGTGGGACAAAGCTTTAAAGTGGACCATGAGTTGAGATCATTTTTATTTATTTTTTTAAATGTATGCTGACTGAACTTCCACTGGAACACTATGCACAAGACACAATTTCAAGTGAATATCAAGTTTCTTTTATTACTAATTTTTAACAACAAAGAAACAAACACCCACCACACTTGTTCCAAGCAATATATTAAAGCAGATGGTAACTGTGCAAAAAAAAAAAGAAAAAAAAAAAAAGTATTCCATACTTAATGTCACTGAATATATATGTTACATACTTCTATTGGCTTATATACATCCACATTAAACTTGATACGATTTGTATTGTGAGATGATCCAGTTTTAAGGGAATAACGACATTTTTAAGTACAAAATCTAATATATATTGTAGTAACAAAAATAACAATTTGAATGAGAATAGTAAAATAATCAAGATATTATTAATGTCTAATGAAATATTTTAATACAATTTCAATCACAGTATACAGAGCCCAATTCACAACAAACAATAAAAAGATCATTCTAAAACAAAATAAAGAATCACAAATGTTTCCTTCCGTGGCTACATCTAAGATTTTCTCCTCACGTTTCACTGCAGACAACAGAGATGCTGTGACAGAAGACCAGCAACCAATCATATCAAATGAAAGACTGAACCCTTCTTCCAGTGTGCTCTACCCTGTTCAGGATCTCACCATCTAACAGTCAGGATTAGGAACTTGGTCCAGACTCTTCAGGTCATTAAGGAAGCTGGTAGGAGTCAGGATGTGAGAAGACCCTGTCAAGGAAAAAGTCACATGTTTAATAAAAGAGGCAAAACTTCTTGAACGCTGCATTTTTTGGGACAAAAATCGTGGCCTGCTCGACAGCGATCGCTTACCAATCAGCACTTCCCATTTCCCATCGGTGGCTCGAGTAACTTCGTAGGCGGAGCGCATCTCTGAATGCGACAGCCCACCAATCACGAATATAATAAGTCGAGGGCCGGAGCGATATTCTGTTGGAGATTTATTTTTGTGCCACTGTCCAAAACGTGCGCTGCTGTAAAAGGAATTAAAACAATAGATGAGCAACAAGTAACTTTACTAAAACTACGGGCTAAGCAGCCAGTTTCATGACACGGAAATGATCCATCGATGATCATACCCAATTTGAATAATAGCAAGTACTTCAATAGTATGCAATGCTTTTCTTTTATACAGTATTCACATGAAATTGGCTCTGGTAAATACGTGTGAAAATCTTATAAATGAATTAGTCCTATAGGCAGCATGTCAGACCACACAACTTCTTCCAGTCTGGAAGCAAAAGGCTCATTATTTAAAATCAGAGATCAAATTAACCTCTTTTTCAACGGTCATGTCCGGTTATATATAGCATTAACATTATTGACTACTTTTAATTCTGCACTTTGCTAAAAAGGAAGGGGACAAGCATTGTGCTTTATGCAGATTATAAGTGAATCCAGATAAAAATTGCCTGGAGGGATTATAAAGTATTCAAAGCAAAACTGGCTTAATTTATTGTTGTCCTTGATTCACTTCATCACAAGCTTGGCTTTAACTCAGTTACAGGGATAAAAGCTTTGATTTGACAACATTAATCTGTCTGCTACCCCAGTTAATATCGTTGTTGTTGCTTTAAAAAGCACAATCACGGCCCAGAGGTCACAGAGACCTTTGACCACCAAATTCTTGGAAGTTCATCCTCGAGTGAGAAATGACAGGAATAGAGACCCACAAAGCAAAATAATAAACTGAACTAAACTAATGAACGAGTATTACCTTGGATCATAAGAACAAAAGGGCACATTTCAAAATGTTTTTGTTTCATTACTCATTAACCAATTATTTATTTACGTTCATCGTGAATTGGAATAAAGTAACAACGTGCAGCCCATATTTGTTTCCAGCAGCACCTACCTGATTGCTGTCTGAGTTGTGTTGATGGGAGCAGGGTCAGAGATGAATGGCCACAGCTTTCGGTCCAGTTTGTCATCGATGGCATTCTGCGTTACAGAAACACAGATAGTGTGAAAAAAATCTGAGGGCAAAACGTAGCAGGTGTGCCGGCAACATCAGACACGTGATTTGGGCTTTAGTACCTCCATGACGTCTTTGATGAAGGGAACCCATCTAGAGAGCTGGTAGGTGCTCTCCGTGCGGTCCTTGCGCTCCGGCAGTGTTTTCCCAGAATTGCGGCCCTGACGAACAACATGACGCATGTAACAAACACTGAAGGGGAAATGATATTTGAAAACCGCAACCACACTGCATTAAAGACATCTACCCCAGCTATAATGTTGCAGCCCAGGTTCTGCAGGTTGGTGATGATGTTGCTGTCGGCCTGTATGTTTGCATGCTGGATGAGCTTGGCAAGGTTCTCCTCCCCGATGCCTACACGGATAACCAGATATGTTACAATGGTGAAGGCAATGACACCACTTACTTCTCTGCTCATCACTTCACAACTTTGATCACGTTAACGCTTCTAATTAACAGTCGCACACAAGAATGCTTTTTGTGCACAAAGAAATGTAGGGTTTGAAATGTATTCGTTAAAATAGGAAGAGTTTTGACAAAGTCGCACCTTTTTTCTTGTGGAATATGTACAGCAGTATGATGCGGATTTTGTCATAGGCCTCAACTTCATTGTTGAGGAGCACAGGAACAATGTTCTTCATGGCATCCTTTAGAGGCTCCCCTTCTTCGTTTGCTCCCATTGCCAGGTCCTGTGGAAGACTCCCGTGTTTAAACATTAACTTCTACTACAACCTCAATTACACCTGTCAGCTGACAGACGACTCACAGGGCAGCTGACACAGGAGGAGGACTAACCTTTGAATCTTTTTCCTCTCTCTTTCATTGCAATACTATGGTTTTAAGTTTAGTGAAAGGGTCCGAGCACTATTGCTTTTATTCTTATCCGAGGCACTGTGTGACCTCCCATAACACAAATTTGGGCAAAGCCTCGTTAACGGCAATCAATAACGAAACATTTTGTGAGCAACTGAACCTAGAGAGCGGCTACAAGAGCACATAAAAAAAAATAGAGCACATTGTTTTGGTTGCAACGCTGCACACAGACATCTGTATTGGGTTGCCCAAACAATGTGGAGCACTAAAACAAATGGCAGCTGACAAGGGGCTGTTGCTGGTTGGATCACACGGTCCATCTTTGAGCCAAAACATGCCCATTGGATTAAAGAGGCAGCTTTCAGACATGCCGACACTCCCATTAGTGCAGTTGAGGGATTCACTCATATAAAAAGGGCCCCATTAACACTTGCATGTGATAATGCCACAACCATGCATCGCTTAACATTTCCTGTGTGCTTTGGACTCATCTGATACCGGACTAAATGTGGCAGAATGCATCCCCCTCAGAGAGACAAAGCAGGGCTGGCTTATACAAACGGCACACTGGGGCTTGGCACTGGTCTGGACCGTGGCTTTATCCCAAGGCTCATGTTGATGGAGGGATTTCCACATTACTAAGTAGTGCATGTGTTATTAAATGCCTTTACAGTAACAGCTTCTTCTGCAGATATATATATGGATGTTGACGTCCGGTCCCAAGCTTCTTATGCACCATTGCGATTCTACATTAAATATCACAAGACCAGTGGAGCTATAAATAAAGACGCCATAACGTCGAGGTCACTTTGCGTGGGGAGTGAGTGAGACCCTTAGTTGATATCCTGTGATATAAAAACTACAGATTGACGGGTTGTTTTGCCAACAACAGCGCACGAGAAGACAAATTCCAAGAATATTAAACTTGACCTTTACAGTAAAAGTGAAAACATCAAATTTAATTCCAATCGGACACGCAAAAGATTACCGACCTGTTCCACTTCACAAAGCTTATCAAGAGAGGCCTTGAACGTCTTCATACACGCTTCGGCTAGGTGCAAGTGAGTAGAGTACTGTGAATGAAAATGAATTAGGATTATTGTGAATTCATAAATGTGTGGTTATAATAAAATCATCGCATGATATATAAAACCTATAAAAGATTTTTTCTTAAAGCTACAGGACAACTCTGATGGGAGACTTTCTGGAGTAACTCCAGAGATTCTTGACATGATGGACCGTCAATGTTTGGGCAAATGAACTACAACGTGGGCAACATTTAAGTTTAGACTTGTTTAAACTAACTGTTAAATTTAGTCAGAAGTGTGTCCTAATACAATATGTACAAAATCCTTACAGTACAGTACAGAGTACTCGCTCTACAATAGAAACATGATCATTAGATGATAATATTACTAGTGACGAGTTTATCTTCATCCCACTCACCATGCTCAGCTCCTTTTGGTACTGGGGCATCTTCTTTAACATCTGAGAGAGATCTTTTATGTTGGCCTGGGATGCAAAACATTTTTTTTTATTAAAAACGGCATTATAACATAAAAGTTGTCTTCATCATACATCATGGACATCTGTAATAACAACTGAACCAAAACGAGAACTGCATGAGCACTCACATTGTCGGTGCACATTCTCTTGCTCTGGCAAAAGGTGCGAAGAAGCTCCGTCACTTTCCTGCAACAACGGGTTTTGAAAATGATTAGTCAAATATGACGCTACTGTTTAACTTAACTTTCATTTATCGGCATAGTATAGTGTACAATTTCTAACTTTTCGGAAAGCAAAGTGTGCGTTTTCAGTTGCAACATAAAACCAGGAGAAAGCAATGACCAGAGCCGGTTGGGAAGGATGACAGTGACACGAGAGATACTTTCATCTAGTTGCGACAGACTTACTTAGTGACATCAGCGATGTGCATATGTCTGAGCTGAACCCAGAGCTCGTCATCTTCGTCCAATAACACTTCTCTGTCATTTGAATTCCCAATGCCGGTTGACTGATAACTGAAAACAAGTACACGCATACAACACGATTGGCTACGGAGAAACGGTTCGCCCCAAGACAGCACAGTGATCTGGAGAAGCAAATGAGCAGCAGTCTGTATTTAATACGATGCTCACTCACGTGTAGATATCCTGTTTGATATCTAGCAAGTCGTGGGCCATTGCCTGGAAGGTCAACTCATGCAGGATAGGCGAGATGGGATCAAACCCACGATCAACAATCAGTAGCTGGGATCGCGCCTTATCTGGACCCTAAAACCAATGAACAGAAGAGATATAAATTAAGACAAACCAAAGATTTAATGCACAAATGCATAATAAAGGAGGATCTAGTCGACAGTATGCATGAAAGATATGGCCCTTCGTTATCTTTTTGTAACTCCGTCATGCAGCAAAAGTCTTGTCAGCTTTTATCAATACGAGTTAGAAAAGAGAACGCTTAGACAGCACAGCCATTGTTATGCACTTCAGATGTATGGAGGCAAAAAGAAAACAGAAATACATGCCTGTTAAGACCCATCTCAGGAATAAGGAATTGTCAGCTAAGAAAACAGAAAAGGAGAAGGAAAAAAGGGAAAAGATCCAGCAAGGCGTGAGAAAAACACAGGAATTAAAACCCAGAAACCAAAGAAACCATTAAAACGTCCTCAGCCTGTGAAGGTGAAGAGCTGCCGAATCCCAAAGGAAGTCTATTCTCTGATGCAGAAAAGATGGTTTAGCAGGGGAAAAAAAAGCAGCTTAAGAATTTAGAATGGAAGAATTCTAATAATACAGTAGAGCACATAGGAATTGTTGTGGCTGGCGATGGATGTAGTTCCTAACCTCCCCCATGCTTGGGTTGTCAGCTTTGTGAGCAGTGAGGCGCTGGTGGACCTCATCAGCCAGTCTGGCATTCTCCTCTGGTCCCCTTAAGAGAGATACAAACAACTGAATCAGAAAAATTCTGTGAAAAGTTACTTTTAGTTGACTTCTGTGAGAGGTTTTCGTACTTGCGGTAACGGATTGCAGGGTACTCCTTCAGTGTATCGCACAGGGTCGCGATCTGCTCGGCCAGATTTTCCAGCATTTTGTCTTTTTTTTCATTTGGCTCAGAACTGTAGAAGGAGTACAAGGAGTTTGGATCGTCCAGGGAGAATATCTGCAGGGGTGAGAGGGGTTGAGGTTAGCCCTCAATTTAACCACATCATTTATGTTTACAACAATCAAGCTGCAATATATATATTTTTTACATTACCAACGGAAAAAAATGAGGAAATGATGAAATGTGTCACTCTTAGTAATACACCCTCAGCTCTAAAGGAGCGTTTACTCGTTTGTTTCACTCTTAACTCGTAAAAAACGCTCTGATAAACCCGCTGTATGCCAGCAGTCAAAAATCGACCCTGGTGGTAAAACCCACCAAACATCACACAGAAAACACTGGTGACACGCTGTTGAACATGGATTTAGCATTTAGCAGCTAGCCAGATCATTTCCTCGGGAGCTGTCAGTCACCAAAACACAAGTAAAACAAAAGTGATTGAGGAACAATGTGGCCAAAAGAATCAAGTAAAGAGGGGATCATTCCTACCTGAGACTCATACGGCAGGAAAGCAACATTGATCTCTTTTAAAGTCTTGACAACCTTGGAGACTCTGGATCTCCCAATCTCGGCAAAGAGAGCATCTGGACAAGCTATGGAAGCAAACATCAATAAATAACTTAGAAACGGCAATACAAGTATTCAGTATATCTTGAAACTTTAAATGTTTTGCACAATACTTTTGAAAATAGCTGATCAATAAATATGGTTCCTATAGGTTTAAGTTGTTTTTCATCGTGAAATCAATGATGGAAATACACACAGTACACAGACAATCTTACTATCGGTGAAGAAGATGTGTGCTGCTTTGTAAGTAAAGGCAGCGTCTTTGAAGTCATTAATGAGAGCACGAACCGACTGTAATTGAAAACAAATTTTGTTTAAAATTTTAGGATAGTGAGAAAGATCACAATGAGCACAAGAAGATCTTGTTGAGGGAACTCTGAGGAAGAACAGCTGACCTTCTCCACGGGGGAAATCAGATAAATGGCCTCCAAGCTAGAGATGGGCTCCCTGCGTTTATTGATGTCCTCCACAACTGAAAAGGATAAAACAGAGGATTTTTAATTCAATCTAAACAGTCTCACTTGATCAATATGCAACTGCAAATAAAACATCATCTTGTAAAAGGAAAAAAACAAATCAGTGAGTGTTGGCATATCAATCTCCCATGAGAAATTCACACATCTGCTGCTTCTTTTAATAAGGCTGGTGAGAGTTTTTTTATCAAATAAATCAGTGACCATTCATGCACTGGGGACAGTGGACATTTATAACTTAAGAAATACTTTGGCCATCCATTAGTATGTGACAGGACAGCTATAAATATCCCCCGATTGCTCTATGACAGTTTGAAGAGGTTGGCGAAAATGAAGCAACACCTGAAGAAAGTGTAGCTACTGACATCCGTTCTTTTTTATTTTTATTTTTTTAGTTTGAACCCTCGTGTTTGCGACTGATCCACAGGATGCAAGACCGTTAATTATCAGCATTCTTACTGGTCACGCCCTCTGCCAAGATGTCTGACATCTTGCAGCAAGAGGACAGAATCCGCATGCTCATGTGATCCACGATGAGAACCTGGAGAAACACGAGATAAACAGGTTAGAAATTCAGTGTGACAAGATCTTCTTCATTCCTATTGAGCAACTGTTACCTTCCATTCTCCATCCTTCTTTACGCTCTTTATGACCCCACTGAGGATTTCTGTAGAAGAATTAAATGGATGGTTACAAAACAATCAATAATTTGGAAACATTTCTTGCGCAGCACAAAAATGGTTTACGTGAATTTTAGCAACGACTCCAATATGGAAATATCTGGCAATGCGGTTTGTGAAACAGAACTGACATAACACCATAATAGTTTATGCCTATAATTTGCATTGACTCCCCTTTTTGTTACAGCATCCATTTATAATTTTTACAATTCATTTTTGGGAACATTCTTCTTTACTTGTAGACAAAGAGTGACATTTAATATATTGCGGATCAGTGGCTAAAGAGTGAAAAATACATGCGTTAATTGAAATGTTGTCTTTTCTGCCTACAGTCACTGTAAGGAGATTCAAGAGCAAGTCAAATATCTATTTGAAACGTTGTGACATTTCTTATATTAAGCCAATGCAAAGGGTTAAAGGTCGGCTGTGTGTGTCTAAAACTCTCTTAACCAGGAACAAACCTCATATTTACTACTTGTATTTACCAACTTGTGGTGCAACTTCCTTATGTGATATTGTTGCGATTACAGTGTACGAAGATCCGACAAAAGCATAGTTGTTCCAGTGACTTCATAGGCACAAGAGCTGAGGTGTGGCACTCCCTGTGAAACCAAGTGTGAGGGTCTAGTGCAGTGTTTTATTGTGACAGTGGGCCATCTTACCCAAAATGCTCTGAAATAAAACATACAGCGCAACGGTGCTATTCCACGAAACAAAATCCATCAGTCGTTAGTGTGGCTATTGTTTTAGGCCATCATATATTCACCAGGATCTGGGTGGCTTAACATTTCCTCCCTTTAATAGTGCACAGAAGGGAGGACGGTGTGGGAATAAAATAGAAAAATGAAGAACTACATCGATGTGATATCATGTTCATCACTCTACTTTCTAGTCTAACCTCATTATAAACCCACCTGTGACTCCCTAAGACATACGATTGATTCTTATAGGCCAAGTCTTATCACCACATCTATTCACTTGCTAATTGATGTGATAATTGGCTGGTTAATTCAGCAATTCATTATAAAAAAAAAAAAAAAACATTTTTACACTACACCTACGTTAAAGATCATTGTCATCACTACGCCATGAATTGTTTCCACGAATAGATTGGTGAGGGTTCTGGATATTTCAGTGGATACTGGATGTATATTTGTTTGCTTAGATAGGCATAACTATAATCTAGTTTGTACCAATTTACTTTTAACGACGTAGAACTGTCTGCCAGGACCACGAGGAAAATGAATCACTGACAAAAGGTCGTGTCATGCCCAACCCATTTCCAAACAGCCAACTGGAAAAGATGACTACTTGAAGCTGGGGCCTTCCACCTCAAAGCAGAACATCAAACCATTTTAGCAGTCTTAATCTAAGCCTATATATTTGTTCCCCTTTACAATGTAGCAAGATATCTGCATGCATAGTTGCCAGGCATCAGCCCCGTCTTGCCTCTGACAGAATGCTGTTATTTTTGAGTTTATGACTTGCGGTGACTTATATTAATTGGCATTATAGTGACAATGGAAAGTGGCAAGGAAGACGGCCTGCAGCTTAGCTTAACTTGTGTGGACAACAATATTTCCAAGGATTAGATCAAGCTCATAAGACCTGTCCACAGGCCACCGCTATAGCAGCGTTTGCAGATTTCCTAAGCCCAGGTCCAGCATCACAAACATGTGTTTTATATTCAAATCAGTTGCAATTAAAAACTCACGGTTATAAATAGGCCTAGAATAAACAAATAGCAAGTCATAGTTAGTCTGATCTATGAGTCCTGGGGTCAGAGTTACTTGTATTACTAGAGCACAATTGAAGATTTGAGCACAATTGAAGATTTGAGCAATTTGAGACAGGTTTGTTCACACTACACTCCTCCCTCTGACATAATGAAAAGGTTGCGTTAGAGTATAAATAAATTAGCCTTTAAACATTACAAGTTCTTTAGAACAACTGAACCCCTCAATGCAAATACTTATGATGTATAAACGTATATAATATTAAATAGCCATTACCATTACATGATGCTATTTATCTTTGATTTGCGAATCCGAAATGTATTCATTAATCATTATTATATCAAGATTTAAGAGATGCTTTAAGCACAATTGATTCTATGACGTTATTGAAATGGTTAGGCTTTTTGTAAAAACGAAATAAGTTAATATTGAAACATCATTTACTTTAAAAAACTTTTTTGTAACAACAGCTCACATTGTATTAATGACGTACAACACGATTTGTTACGGCTGATTTAACGTTAGTCCTTCTCAAGTGAAGTTACCGGACTTCCTCTTTGGGTTCAGCAGCTAATGGTAGCTCATATTTAGGACCAACACGACAATGGTCACAACACCGTCAGTCACTGAAGCCGTCGATTTGTACAACCGCCCAACAACAAACCACCCGTTCTCCTCGGCTAACGGTGTTACCAACACTCGCAACACAATACAAATGTGTATCCAATGACTTGGTTATCGATGACATTATGTCCTCAGGTAGTGTCATCATTTTAAATTGTGACTGGAACAGGAAGAACCTGAGCTCGACCAGCAGCGCTTCCGATAAAGGTTTAGCGTCAATTCATCGAGCTCCTTCGAGTACAAAATGAACAACCTGTGTATTTTATTTGTAATAAACTTCTGAAAGTGAACACAGCGATTAAACGAATGTATAACTTACTTTCTCCAACTACCGCCTTCAGCCCACTCGGTGCCATCTTGACAGCAACCTGTTGGCTCGCTAGTCGGTCACTTCCTTGTTGTTAAAGCCTGTATGAGTCGAGCGCACAGGCTTTAACAGTGAAATGTTGCCCTCTATTGCCTGATACTGCTATTGCATGAACACGTCTCATACACTTGATCCCAATTTGTGTGCAGTAACCTTGTTGAAACAAATAGCAAACGTGTGGGAAATATCAGTTAAGATACATTAATCATATGGTGCATGTTCAAAATGCTTTATGGATTGTTATTCTTTAAGGCATTGCCTTGCGACTGTTGCTTTTGCACTCCAACCATGCACATTCTGGGCAAAATGATTAGATGAGTGGTGTTGCGCAACGAATAGCACTGTAGTATCATATGATACATCATGGCACCATCACTTCATAAAGGGTGTTGAATCAGAAAAGGTTTATTGCCAAGTACGTTACACATACAAAGAATAGGTCTTGGTGATTGGTGCATAAAAATAAACAGTGCAATAGTATGAGACATAATTTAAATAGATGTTAAGCACTTGAAGTCCTGGGTTATTGTGGAGCCCAGGAAATGGAAGGACTCCACAGATTCAATGAGGGAGTCACACAGGGCGATAGGGGCAGGTGGGGCTGTGTTCTTGCAGAAATCCACAACCATCTCCACTGTCTTTAGAGCGTTGAGCTCTTAGTTGTTTAGTCTGCACCATGGTCAACAGATGGTCGATCTCCAACCTGTAGGCGGACTCATCCCCACCAGAGATGAGTCCAATGAGTGCGGTGTCATCCGCGAACTTCAGGAGATGCTGAACTCCAGATGCTGGAGGATGAAGTGAAGGGCCGTGTTGACTGCGTCGTCTACAGACCTGTTGGCTCTGTAGGCGAACTGCATATTCACGTGCACTAACAGCCTAAAGCATATCAGTAAATGCTGTATTTTTAAAATACAAATACAGTAATAACATTACCATACTCAGGAATTCGGGAAAATTCACTTTATTCCAGAAGTTGAGGCATTTTGAGTGATCGAAGTACATATTTAAGACATCTATACTGTCTGCGTTGAACCAGGAGGTACATTTGGGTCACATTTCAATGCCTCTGCACAAGTTACTCATAAACACCTTGTTCCTACAAATAAATATTGGCTGGTGGTCAAACCAGCTCTCTTCTGGTCAAAAAGCATCTTTAACCAGAGGTTAGAGATGTGGCCATAGAATGTACAGTACATCAGATACATCTTCATAGCCAAGCACAGCCATCAATGCTTCTGATACAAAACAAAACCAACATTGACTTTAATTAAAAACAGCGTTAAAATGATTTGTTAACAAGAACCATACACATAGTCAGTGCCTATAGCGTCAAATTCCTCCATTCCCTGAACTGTTATTATACAAACCCAGGGGATGTCATAAGGATTTTACAACAGTGATAAGCAGAAAATAAAATAATTGAATGTCATAGTATCACACAACTGAATCACCACTGGTGCAGACAGTTCTTTTTCTGAATGCAGCAAAAGTAAAAATCTCACAGAAGGAAACCTGCTGCAGACTAGTGAAACTTGATATTTTATTTCCCAATAAGATAACCCAGAACATAAATTTAAAGTTACCCAGACTGTAAATCAAAGGCTAAAAGCAATAGTTGCTGCCATCTGTGCCTCTAGTAAATACTTATGCAATCAGGTAGTTCGTATTTTGCGTTTGTGCTCTAAATTCAAATCAGTTTATGGAGATTTTCTTTATGCTTTGGTATTAATGTCTCTTTCTGTTTGTCATTGTCAAAAATGCTCAATTACATCCAATGTGATACAATGTTGTAAAACGCTAAACATGAAAAAAGAAATCAACATTTAATAAAAACTGCTCCTCACAAAATAAATTGTGAAAATTACATTAGATCCAACTGGATATACAACTCAAATAACTATTTTATGACAATGCAATCACAGCAACTCATCGGGCATCTGAACAGTCAAAAATAAATCACACATGTAGATTAAAGGCATACTAGGAACGCCCACCACACATTAGGGATGCGTTAACTCCTCAAAGAGTTTCGATGTGTCATGCTCTTAATCCAGTCCCATCAGTTTCTCGTTTTACCCAATAAACACTGCCAGATAGTCCTCCATCAGTGGTGCTGGTAATATATGCATTTTTTCAACACATAATCCTCAATTCTCAGAGTCCATAGAAAGTGTTCTTAATAGTTGCTGCTCCTTACGAAGACGCATTCGCTCTTTGAATTCCTGCATCTCTTTCCTCTGAAAATACATATAGCACAATCATTATCATATATTGTGCTTTACAGCCGTAGTTTTTGAATACTTAATTACACACACACACACACACACACACACACACACACACACACACACTGCTTTTTATGGATACAGCTAGGAAATCATACGGCAATTATTAGTGGTGTTTATTATTAGCCTTAAATTAAATGAATAAATAAAAACGTACCCGCAGTCCTTCGTCAGGGGGGAAGATCTCCCTCTGGAAACCATAAAAAATGCCAGCAGAGAAAGAGATATGCGTTATTACAAGAAGAGCACCGAGCATGTGGACAGAAAATAAAACAGCAGCGTTGCTTACCTTTCTTTTTACTATGTACTCTTCAAAATACTCTGCTTGATTTGAGATCCAGAACATGGTCACGGGAAAGGACAGATACAGCATCATCTGCTCAAAAACAAATAAGATCGGGAAGTGAGTGACTGTGGAAAACGACCACATGACCACACATAGCCTAATGATAACTACTAGCTAGATCCAACCACTCAACCTGGACACATTTGTGTGATATTCAATCTTAAAAACAATACATATTAAATGTCCAGGGACATTGTTTTAAAACACTTGGTACTCACTCTAAACATCTCTATTTTAACACCCATGTTTGCGTCGGCACTGGACCCAACAACAGTGAAACGTTATCTAAACTCCTAACATCGCCAAAAGACCTTCACACTACTTCCGGGTAACTGACTCGGAAGGCACAACGCATGCGCTTGTGCTGTCATAAATACATATATTTCAACACAATTGTAAATAGACACACGCATCACATTTGATGTTATACGTGGTTTTGCCCCTTGATAAAATAATATTTGGAGAGTTTTAAAATGTGACGCTTAACTTTTGTATCGCAGCTGACCTTTGGTTAAATAAAGGCGCAGAGGGGGGGGGGGGGGGGTGTCCACCGAGGGGCGCTGCAAACCATTAATTGTGTCCTGATACCATTGTCACTCTGCTTTTTAGGTACATTTTGCAATAAATACCTACAAAGAGACCTACAGTGGATGTTATCTCGTTCTACTGATCATTAATATAACAAAGCATTAACAAGCATACAGGCTGGTCACGCTGCTGTTGATATTATCTTTCAAATATGAAATAAAAAACAATACAGTGGATTTATTATCAACCCATTTTTTACTGTCTGACAACTCTTTTGAACTAATTGTTTGGGCAAACTTGGGTTTGTATTTACTCTCACCTATTTTAAGAAGTTACATCATATCTAATCTAATCAAAAACAGTGAGGAGAAGACACCAAAACGGGGTACTTTTGGGAACAACATTGGTATTTTTACTTTCACTTATATTTCTGTAGCTTTGTCCCAAAACGTCATGTCGGATTTACCCAGTTTATTGCCAGTTTATTCCCAGTTATCCAGATATTTTTCTCGTCACAGTAACACGGTCTTTTACGTCCTCCACGAGAGACCGACGCGTGACGTCATCGACAACGAGAGGTGTTCAGGATCCTCGGAGAGAAAGATCCCGCGCGCCCTGGCAACCTGATAAACCCCCAGGTAAACGCCGTTGTTTCAAACGTTATATCTGCCAAGTCATGTTGTCTCAGTAAAGCCGAACGGGTAAACAGCCAGAAGACACGGTTAAAAGCGGTGTAAAAGGCTTGAGAGGGAGCGCTGATGCCCCGGCGCCTCACTGAGACCGTTCACTTGCACGGCGGGCCTGTTCTGGCTAGCTAGCTTGCTAGCTAAAGCTAGTTGGGCAGTTGCCTTATCAAAAGACACAATAACCGCTTCTACATTGTGTGTCTATCTGACACCCCGTGCCTGTCTCACACACCGCTGACCACGAATACGCTGTGAATAGACCTACTAAGGGTGCTACGACCACTGTGTATCATCTAGTGCTAGTTCGCTCGTCGACTGTCTTGTGTTGTGGGAGACGGTGACGCCGTCACGGTGATGATGGCGCACACTCGGACCGAGGCTATTTGACGAGAATGCAGTCAATAGAGCAGGTAACACGTAATATAACTGTAATGTTGATCTTCCAAAGCTCGCTGTGATGACCATGAGACGATACGTGGGTGTCTTCGTGCGCTTTCAGCTCCGCTATTCACGCTCACTGACGTCCATTACGAAACCCGGGCAGTAATCTGTGCCCTGTGGCCTAACGTTAGGATCTTGGCTTCTCCGCGAAGATCGCTCGCCAACAGTCATTACTTTGCAATTGTATCCTTTTTATTCACCAAATGTGGTAATGATATCCATCCCACATGGACGTGGTTGTGTCTGTGGTGTTCATAAGCCTACTATGGGGGGATATTACAGACATAAAGCTGACCGGTATGTCTAAACAGATTACTCATGCAGAGGCCCGTTACTTAACTAACTGTCCCTCACAGGCGTGTGACATGTTTTTCGTGTTGTTTTTAATGCTTGTGTGACAGCATATGGCTCGATCTCATAGCAGGACAGTAGTCCACCTGCAGTCACGTGCTTGTTTGGGTAGGCTTCTTTGCCTAAAGGTCCAAAAACACTAAATCAGTTTAAAGCTTTAGTGCCACTGTAAACCTATCGTATACCTTTTTTATTTTTTATTTGCCATCATCCTTAAACAACATGTTGGCAGTCTATTATTAAGACTTTGTTGGTAACGAGTCAAAGCCATAGGTCAGTTTTGTGATTAACTTGTCACTGATAAGGTATAAAACAAATGTTATTAACCTTTGTGTAAATACAAGAGGACCAACTGGGTTAAAGGGCAGTTACCAGGAATGCAGTTAATCAAAAATAAAAGCTCAGATGGTTGAGCTATTAATAACATTACCGCAAATTAAGTTGAAATTGAGTAACTGCATCATACTTTTAAAAAAAAAAATAATAACTGACTTAAAGTGCTTGTAGATACTACTGGTTAGGCTTCACAGAGCTGAGCTTGTAATGACATACTTTAAAATACCAGTACGTCATGATTGTTGGTGTTACATTTAAAACCGTTGAAACTTCCTAAAACAGTTCAGGGTGTCAGGATGACATGCATGTGTGCTGCTTAGGTCTTATTTCTGTCTGTGAGTTTGGACACCATGTCCTACACTAAAGAACATACATTTTTTCTTCTTGTTTTTTAAAATTCCTTTTTTTGGGGTTTTCTTCTCCCTGGTTTAGTTGCCATGGTAACACCATCCATGGCCTAATTGTGAATGACCTCTGAATGAGACGTGAGTGTGTGGTCAGGGAACTAAATCTGTCATAAATGCTTTGTTTATCACTTTTGAGTCATTGGCAGTAGTGTCATGAAGTCTACTACAAACGCGTCAATATTGCAGAACACAGAATTTTAGTTTTCTCTCTTCGGCCGCATGAAAACAGTGCGTCTTTGTCATATTGTGGCATGTTCGGAAAGCAATAGACAGTATTCACAACTTTTCATTTTTTGATGATTTATTTATTTCATTTTTAGAACCGTCAATGCCCATACTGAACAAAGCTAACTTTAGAATCAGCCAATCTAACAACAATCACTGGTTGTTGGCTTGTCTGTCACCCATGTCATTTTCAGCAGTTGATTCACTATTTAAATGCAATACTCAATATAAACATCCTATGTTGGTTAGAACAAAATGCAATACTGGGGGGGGGGGGCTTGCTTTGAATAAAGTTGTGTTGAAATTGTACAGATTGTCGCCAATATTTTCTCGAGCTTTAGTTGGAGTGGACATTGACACGATCCAGTCGTACCCGACATATATCTCTACTCACAAACCTCCGTCAAACACCCTCTCATGTCACACTGTTGTGTTAACACGCACAATCACTCGCAAACGTCGTAGATCGCCAAGATCATTGTATATCGGCACAACCCTTGCAAAGTTACCGGCGTATTGATACGCCCCGATGTTGGTGGTGTTTTAATAGTACTTTTTAATGTTTTGATGACAAAGAGCGTCGGGCTGAGCTCCTCCAACTACACACATAGACACAAACACACAATCTAAGCGCGAGCAGAGAGGCCGCTGTGGGGAAGTGAACCAGGTGACGTGAAGGATACTCGTGTTGACGGCAACGACGCCTGTTACTGTACATGCAATCAAATAGTTGCGATTAAAAAGCCAATACTTTATCCAAACATCTGTGAACATCGGCCACTATGTTTACACAAGCACGATCGGCCAAAAGCTTATTTTTTGTAAACTACAAAGCAACCGGGAGGACAGAAGTCAGGAGGAATGACTGATACTGACGGATGTCTGTGTTCTTTATGCTTTATAAACTTCACTCAGAAGTGTTTGTTTTATTTACATTTTATAAGAGGGAAGGTCTTGTGGGTTTAGACATTGGCTGAATAAATGTACTGAGTATTACTCCGAAGTCCTAAATACTCACTCTCTTATAGCCCTGTTTTTGGTGTCTCCCAACTCCTGAGGGTACTACCTGGTGCTTTTGTTGCTAATTGCTCAATTATTTTCTCCAGGTGTTTTCTAACTCTGTCTTTTTGCCATTTGAAGCTGAGCAGAAATATGATTATTTTCGATGAAAACAGCTGCCAAAAACGACGCTGTTAAAGTAGCGACAGTGAATGAATAAAAACTGTAAGGTTTGAATGAGCTGAAACAGTCTATAAAGTTCTGTAAATCCAATGGGAGCTGCAGATTTGGGAGATTATTCCCAGTAGGTTAAAGGACAGGAGTACGGGCACGGAAGCAAAGTACTGCTGTGGATGGTGGCAGCAGTATTTAGCCACTTAAATTAAAGGTCCTGCTTATGTACAAATTAGAGCCGCACGATATTGGAAAAAACTGACACTGCTTTTTTTTTTATTTTTCTTTGATATTGTGGTATTGAAAATTAAGGAATAGCCCCACCCTAAGTTATGTAGGCTACATTTTAAACAAAGAGTTGAATCCAACGGACAGATGCGCCTGCTCTCTGAGAGCAAACGGTCCAAACATGTAATATATACAGTTTATTACTCTTCTTCTCTGGACTGCCGCCGTAACATTCAGGAAAGTTTCTCGTAGACTGCAGCTGTAGGCTGCGAGCAGCGGCATGGCGGCTCCCCAAAAGTGAAGCCAAAAACATGTCAACCGTCAGCAGGTGGCTGGTAGTTGGGTTAGGCAGCGCTTGATTCGATGTGCAGCTGAGTTTTCTATGAGTGCGGCATGCATTTTAAACGTCAATTTCGCAGGCGATAGTGTTCATTTAATTATCGGAGGCCAAAATCGTGTCGTAATTTTCGACTATAGTGCAGCCTAGGTCACTATGGTAAGACAAGCCCCTGATGAAAGTTATATATTTAATCGCTTCTAAAATGCATATGCTAATGAGTTGCTTCAAGAGGTACTCCAGTGAATTAGTGCCGTATGGCACTAAAATAAAGCTGAGGACTCAAAACGGACTGTTTAAAAGATAATGGTGAAATAATACAGGCAGAGCTATTCTGACTTTTAGTCTCTAGCACGGTTCAAGCTTTCTTTCAGAACTACAGAAGCATTATTTGTTAATTCTCAAATGACTAAAAGGCTTTTGTTATTATTGCTACTAAGTACCTCTTTCTCCACCCATCTCCTTTCTATTGTTTTTCCCCTCACAAAACTGAATACATAAGTGCGTGCTACACCATGTCAAGTTGGCAGATTGCCTGTTTTCTCCACTCTGTGTCCCTGCAGACTTCAGCTTCTCCGGCGCTCTGATGATTAATGGAAGTGCCTCAGACTTTCTCGCAGAGTCTCATCTCTGTGTGCACTTCTGCCTCTTCATCTGACCCAACCCCCAGTCTAAATGCAACCCTTTTCTCCCCTTGCTCTTGCTATCATCCCTCCCTGCCCTGTGTCTGAATACGACCCCCCACACACACACACACCCTTCCAGTGACAGGGCCATCGGTTTGGCCTCCTCTGAATTGCTGTAGGTTGGAGCTTTGTCGCTTTCGCAGCTGCTGTATTGTCTTTGGGAATGGTGCATATGGCGCGTGGACAGAGAAGTAGGTCTGTGTGGACGTTGTCAGTGTCTGGCTGCACAGATGAGCTACTTTATTTTTTGGGGGAAACCCGGCATTGTGCATTGCACTCACAAGTCACCTAAATTGACTCAACTTTGTACTTGGTAGATCTATACTTGCCTGATCTCTTAGGTTTTTGACATCTCACTCTGATTCAACTTGCCTCTGGTAGTATGTATGCAGACATTTAATGGGGCTAGTTTGATATACTGTGGTGGATGCTCAAATGCAATATTATGTGTATCCAAAAATAGTTACTTGGTAGTTAGCTGCTAAGAACTTTTTACTTTTGTGACTTATCGTCATATCTTTTGATAAGATCGGATTGAAAAAAAAAAAAAGAGGTCTGTACGTGGTCAGTGGGATGTCCTGAACATCAAGACAGGAGGGTGCTCTGGTCACATGATCTGATCACTTCAGTTTTCTTTCACGTCCACAGTTTGACCACCGCTCTACGTTACGTCCTGAATTCAGATCATTCACATGAGTTCACATGCAGTCTTTCTACAAGATGCAGCCTCTGTTGTGTAAGTTGTTGGTGGCGTCGTGCACATACTAATTATTTATTGGTTTTTTTTTATTTCTATGTAGCTTTGTGGTTGCTTGCTTTATGGGCAAAGTGGCTACAAGAGATGTACTCTTAAAAAATCTAATTGTTCCACTTTGTGTAATTTTAATATGTTGATGGCAGTGCTGCAATAATGGCTTTCCAATAGATTTGGCCTTGCTGGTTAAGTGGTCATTTTGGTAACCCTGACCAAGGTCTCTCTGCTTGAATTAAATGTGATTTAGAGATGCTTGTGTTTCTGGGACAGCAGAGTTCATATTGTTGATGTAGACCAATATATGTATTGGAGTAGTCCAGCCACTATATGAATGGCATTGGTCAATAAGGGCTGAAATAAATGGTTATTATTATTATTATTATTATTATTATTATTACTTAGTAAATGTATCAAAACGACAATATGAAAAGGGGTCACTCGTAGTATTGAACCTACAGGGAATTATCTCCCACATCTATATCAAGAGAGGGTGGAGTGCAGATAAGGAGGGGGGGGGGGCACACAAGATCACTCCAAGGGAGGTGAGCGAGTGGGGGTGGGGCATGATGAAATGGACTGAGGAAAAGACAGGAAGGGGGTGGGGTGTTAAAGGTGTAAGAGTGTGAGCAAGAGAGAGAGGAGAGAGAGCCAGCACCTAAAGCTATTGATGGGAAAGCGGGGAGGGGTGGAATGAGCAAGTGCGTGGGAGGGAGGGAGGGAGGGAGGGGTGAGTGGGCTGAATGAGGAAGCAGCAGAGCCATTTTTACTGTTGAGCAACTGCATGCTGGTCTTGCCTCTTGCTTGAGAGAGAAGGTGAGAGAGCTAGAGCTAGAGCAAGAGGAATAAAGCGCTCCTCCTGGATCTTACCGGAGCCCTCTCTCCCGTCTCTCGCCTTCCCCTCTCCGTCTTGCTTTCAGTTTGTGTCCATTTAAGTTGGGGGGGGGCCCTGGAGAGGACACACAATGGAGCGGAGAGCCTGTGGCAACTGGGCCGTTGTGCTGCTGAGAGGGGGATGGGGTAGAGAGAGGACCGGTTCACACAGCTAACACAGCCGGCCGGCTGGAGGCTTCCTTTCCTCCCCGCCTGGACCCACTGTTTCCAGGCCGGGGCCTTTTTTTTGTGTGGAACAAGCCGTCCTCAAACTTCGCTTGGACTACACTAAGGATTACTCATTGTGCTCTGTGGGATTTTAGGATACGTACTGGAGCCTGAAAAATAAATCCCTCCTGTGTTTTGGAGAAGAGAAAGAGGGGAAAAAAAACAAACTTCTGTGTAATTCTTCTTGCCCGTTTTTTTGGTTTCTGTTTAGCGGAGTTCATAAATGGATTACAAGATGCATGCCAAGTCAAACGATTTGCTGGATTTTCAAAAACTGGACGCCCTTCTGGAAAAAATTGCACATTCAGTCTCTGTGAAAAGGTAACGTTATCTGGCGAGGTTGACTCCCCCACAAAGTTTTCAGACATTTAACAGAGGCACTAAAGATTTTACAACCATACATAAAAAAATAATATGATCATTTGAAATACATGGTTGAAAAACTGACGAGGTTGAATCAAAGACAGCCTTGAGTAATGGCTCTTGGGACTATCATGTGGTTAGCACTATGGCCCAGCACGACTATCCAGTTTACATTTGTAGTGTTGAGATTGGTATTGTTATCCAGATTTCAGCCAGAAGCCATGAACCTACCCCCTGGTGAGAGAGAGAGGGGGGGGGGGGGGGTGGAGGAAGGGTTAGTTCAGAGGAAGAAGGGGGTTGTGTGTGTGTGCGTGCGTGTGGCAGTTGTACAAACGTCTCCTGATTCCTGGCAGGGTTTGGCTTACTCATCCCAACCAGCTGGAAGTTAAACCCGAAAGGGCTGGCATGATTCTTGCCTTTTCCTGTTTATAATGGGCCTGACTCATAGTTAGTCTATTCGAGTCGCTTGTGCTCATGCACTGACTCATTCAGGAAGTGCTTATGATCAATACTAGAGGAATGTATTGAGATTTACAACATTGTGGTGATGAACACCCATAAAGACAAATGTAAACAAAGCTGTCCATATTTGTTTTTGTGTTTAACTGCAGTTTGTCTGTAAGCACACTTAAGTCACACAGGCCATGGGTGGTTACTATTCAATTGGTAGGCTGCCAAAAGTAGGCGTTGGAATCAACGAGAATAAAAATACACGACACATGCCCAGAAGTGGAGAATTAATTTTTCTTGAAGCAAAGTTTCAGAGGTACTCGCAAGGAAGCAACCGATGGCACATGATACAAGGTGGACAAAGGTAGAATAGTTACATCCCTAATGCCGTGGATATTATCGGTGTATAAGTCTTACTACTTTGCCAGTACTCAGCCTCACACTGTACAATTTTGAGAAATGTGTAGAGCTCATTATTCGTCTATTATTTCTCTACAGTTGTGTATAATGGCACTTAAGATAGCATTAGCATATTTAGATTGAGTCATAACATTGCCGGTACTACTGTTACTCGGCTAATTGTAATATATTGGTACTCGGTAGATGCATCATTGATTTTTGAATGTAGAAAGTACAAAAGTTCACCGTGACAGCCTTAATTAATTAGGTGTGCAGAGTTTTAGCGTAACCTTTTCCTAACAGACATAATTATGAGTAAAAAACATTGAAAGCTTGTATAAATAAATCCATTTACGTTGCCTTCTTTAAAGCTTTATTTACACAGTTGCTTATAGCAGGACACGTGTTTGTATATTTGAATGATAAATTCGATTAACGCAGTCTTATTTTGGTTATAAAACAAATCACATATAAAAGGGCTGCTCCTGCTCTGGCTGTCATTATTCTCAAGTTAGAAAAATAAGGATAAAATACAATTCTTGGCTGCGTACCAGCTTTATTGGGGAGTACAACAGTTGCCCTTCAGGTGCCATTTGGTTGTAGTTGGGGGGTCTTTGGCTGACCAATTTTTGTGTGGCCTGTTCTGTTGGCTCTAGTTGACCCTTAATGGCCGGAGGCAGCAGGTGAAAGACGGCTCCTACTAACTATAAAGCCTTGAGAATCAATGATTCCAGCCATTTAGTGCCGTTTCTTGTTATCTCTCACATGCACCTTATTTCTTTTGTACATAAGTCAGAAGACTACAGGCTGACGATAGCACTGCAAAGTAAAACGCGACCTTTTACCTCGATGCTCTTGTCACATGGAGACCATGTGCCCTCATCGCAGGTTCACGTCATTGTGCTCTATGTGCTGAAAACACTGGTAACTGATGTCCAGGGGATGCTTGACAATGAATTCTAGATCACTGAAATAAGGGATCAATCCGTCATCATTTAACATTGTCTAGGGATTATCTTATATCTTTTATTTTTGTACATCTCCTTTGTCTTTGTTATCGACCTACATTTTTAGGTAGGGTTATTGGCCATAGCCTGTATTCACCTCATCGGTGTACATCAGGACAAACTGTCCATTATTTACATTCGGACTGGATGAACTCGGTTGAGTTCACAAAACAGAAATACTCTCACATTTGTCATCTACTAACCAAAATGGAAACACTTAAGACATGAGTGCAAAGAGGCCAGTAAAGAAGAGCATCAATGGAATCAATACGTTGACGTGTAGTGGCAGATAGAGGAGCTTCCTGAGAAGTGTTGAAGGGGGTTTTATGAAAGAGGAAAAGGCCGGTGAATACGCAGAGAGTGTTCTAGGCCTTGTCGCTGTGGTCTTATTAATTATTTAGTCCTTTTACTTTCAGGAAAAACATAGGCCATCATTCTGACACTTAGTGAGGACCTCAGGTGGAGTCTGCAGGCCTACATTTTTGTCTGCAATCCCCTCCTACATGAATGATTTATAGTTTGGGGATGTAGACATCTTGTTATGTTTTTCCTCTGCTTTCCAAGTAGGACAGTCACTGAGAGGCTGTACACAGGACCAGGCTTTCCTGGTGTGACATGTGAATCCCCCCCCCTCCCCCCCGTATTCAGAGCCACTTCCTCCCCAGAAAACATTCCACAGCAGTCGTCAGTGATCTATGTCCAGGTCAAAGATCAACTGGTATTCCAGAGCAGAGAGCCATGGAGGACGTGCTGCAACAGGAAGTGGACCTCTTGATTGACCCCTGTTGGGGGGCTTCTGTAGACTTGATTAGTCTTGCATGCCAACATTGCTCTTACACAAGGAAGTGTTGCCTGGTGGTTGTCTTGCATTTACTTGGAATTTCTATCTAATCAATTAATTGACAGAAAATACATGGATTTCTGACATTTTACAGACTAAACGATTCATCAAAAAAGACAGAATAGTTGCTAATAAAAATTCAGACAGAGGGAGACAAACGGAATTAAAACTTTACTTTCGTTTGTAGTAAGTGTATTAGGGTTACTTGCGGTAACACAAAGGGAACTAGAACAGGCTCAGCAGGTTCCCTTTGACAATATTATTTCATCATCTGTTGAAAGAACAACAACAGTTACTTCAACCGTGTTCATGTTTGTTGTTTCTGGCTTGTCAGGTGCAAAAGACCCAACTCATCACAAACCAAACCACTGCCACAATAATCTCCCAACTCTGCAAACCACATAATCATTTGGCATAATCCTCAATGTTTCCTTGAGACACAGAAGAACTTCATCAAAGAAACGTTGAGCTGTGCAGTTTGTTCCTAACAATGAGGCTTGTTCCTCTCTGGGATTGTTTGGGTTAAAGGCCCTAAATTATATTTATGCCTGCAATAGACTGTCCTTAAATAACATTGCGACATGATGCAAGAGGCCATTCCTTGACAAACTGCAGTAACTACATTTGACAGACAAGAATAGAGTAGGCCGTAAACCTACTGTATTGGTGGAGAGTGTTTTAAAGGTGAATGAAAACCTCTTTGCATATTTTGTGAGACACACTGAAAGGCATTTCCCTTTAGTTTGTATCACAAAACTGGTATTTGTTAGGTGAACATAGTAGGCTCAAGTCATTAAGAATTTATTACTGTAGTAACGTGATACAAGTTGATTGACGTGTGTAAGCTGATCGCTAAAACCTGTCTCCATTTTCATGACGGGCAGTGCGGGATGGTCTTGTCTTGTCCCTCACTATTTTTCACAAATCGACTTTCTGTGCGTGAAAGTGAAACAAAACGTGTGCAACCCTGAACATGCAGATGACAAACTCGATGAGTTGATTTGGATCCGAGCTTTCCCGAAGTGTGTTTACACTTGTCGTCGTTGCAGTGCTCTAATGTCAATGACTGTGGCTGTGAGAGTGCTTATCGCTCATGTTAATGAGCTATTAAGGACCATCTGGCAGTATTTCTATGACGAGACTTGAACTCAGTGCAGCGCTGGAGGCCAGCTGTACCAGGCTCATGTTGTGGTTTTTAAAGGCTCCATTACAGTAAAGTGGTGTCATTTTATCAACCTATCGCCGTTTTAGCGGTTCTATTATTTGCCTCTGCCCACTTAGTCATTACATCCACATTATTGATCAGTATTGATATATTTACATACAAAAATATACAAGTGGAGAAGTATGTGTTTATGTTCTTAGTGTGTTAGTCTGTGTGTGTGTATTGTGATGTTGGTTGAGGGTCTGGGAGGTTGTGTATTTAGGGTTAGGCGGTACTATCTACTAAAAAAGGCAAAAGTAATTTTAAAAAAGTAATATACTATCTAAGCTTGTCATGTTAGCAATGAGAGGTTACCTTCCTGCTAACTCCCCTGAAGATGTTGAGGTAGACGCAATATCACGAACACCTGTGCAATCCAATGCAATAGCCTTGTCGTGTCAGAGAGCTATTGATTGTGCTCTGGTAACAGCTTGTGTTGACTAACACCAGGTACCAGAAATAAGAGGACCTGCAACATCCCAATACACTTGATCGCTTAGGAAAATCCCACTAAAAATATGTTTGCACTGCTCTCTATGGGCTGTGTTTGTGCCTGTTCTACCAATGGTCACAACCCAACCATGTGATGGTACAGCTGATTGAAAGCATGTACTGTGACTCGGCCTGTCACCATTTATTGCCATTTACTTATTATTAATTTCGCCACACCGGGATCATTTGATAGATATTGAAACTGAGTGAGTCAGAAATGTCTTTTCTTCTTCTCATATGTTAGATGTGGTTGGAATACCTGCTGTTAGCCCACAGATGTGATGTGTGGATGCTGTCAGTGGTTTTCTCTACAACAAATGGCTGTTTAGGCTGAAAGTTGCCGGTGGTATTGGTCAGAATTTCCTCGGCTTTAAAGTTTTGCACATTCGTGCCTTGGGCCGAGACAAGTTCTGTGCTTATTTATTTGTGAGGTTTGTCTTGCCTCCAGCCACAAAAGTTCCATCTGTGTTAAAATGTCTTCTTTTGTTTTGTTCTTTCTTTCTTTAACGTGTTGTCATTCAACATATTGGTCAGTTAGTCAGATTCTCCACTGTGTTCGAGTGCCTCGGGGAGGCCAAGGCTGTGATCATGTGGTGTGCAAACTGCTTCCCTCTTCTCCGAAAGTGACTCATCAAGAATGAGATTAGTCGCAGATCTATACTGTGGTGTGTGTGTATACATCTTTAAGGCCCTGTTGTGGGGGTTGGTTTTAAGTCTGCAAGACTGGGGGGGCATTTTGTTTCTAATAGAGGCGTGAATACCGTATGATCAGTGCTTTATCTATTTTCTATCTAGTTTATTGTTTGGCCTTGTTGTCTTAACAGCCTTGTGTGTATCTTGAATGAGATGTCTCTGACTGCCCTGGAGAGGACATGATGTTGGACTGAGCGTTGCGTAGTGGAACACTGTCTCCCAGCTGCCAGATGACGCTAACCCCCCACCCCCTCACCCCCCACCCACATCCCTAAACACTCCCAGGTCCTTAGACAGTGTAGGAAGACAAAGATCTACTGAAAGCACATGCAAGAGCCAAACCTCTGAGCTCTTCTGAATACAGTGAATTTATTCTCGTAAAGTAATTAATGTGTCGGTAGGAGGATATCAACTTTTATATATAAAGTCATAACTAAAGGCTGGTGGTTGTAACCTTTTGTGGGCGTTCAGTGCTTGTAGTTTATTGTTATGCTAAGTAGATAAGAAATGATGATGAGCACTATGAGGAGGTCCGTGTGCCACAGCATCGTGTACTTTTAACATTATTATCTTATCTTTAATATCACAATCCAAATCATATCCACGACTAGGGCTGCACCGAATATTTTAAAGCTTCGAAGCATTATTCAAAACGTTAACATTCAAATTATTATAATAATGAATATCTTACAGAAACGTTGCATGCAGTAGTCCATCTTCTCTTCCTTTATTGCACCCCTTTCTTGTCTCTTTAATTGTCTGTCACACAACGTGCTTTTGTCTCGTGAAATATTGTGCTTCAATCCACATTTGTTGGTGCTTCCTAAACTGTCTCCCCTGCACGCACCAGTACTAACGAGGCGGTCTAGCAGCAATCTAACAGCACCATAACTTAAATCATTAACCACAATAACCTATTTTATCCATTGTTCAGGGTGATAAAGTCATAAAATATGAAAACTGACATTCAAAGCTTCATTTGAAAACCTTTGAATGTGCAGAAAATGACATTGGAAAGAGCCCTAACCATAACGTTAACTACTCTTAAGCTTGGTTTATACTCATAGTGAGGCTCGCACCACAATGCATTTATTATCAACTTCTTTCTTTACAGGTCTTGTGTAAAGGCAATTAGCTATACCATGAATATGTGGTATGAAGTTACAGTTGATTACAAGTCCTCCTTAGCATTGTGTAGGTTAATTTATGCCGTTTTGCTGGTAACACTGGTTGTCTTTTTGCTTCATCAGAGTACATTTTGTTTGTCCGCCCTCTGGCGTTTCAGAGAATACCGCAACAAAGTAGCTTTGTAGCTTGCGCGCCATCTGTAGAGGGCCGCACCGTGGTGCCAAGCATGAGTAGAACGAGCCGAGATGGAGCATATGGAGAACGAAGAATGCGGGTTGTCGGATTCACGAAAAAGAGACGGCAAACTAGTTTGTAATTAAGGATTTAAAATGTACTTGTGCTGAGTAACAGGGCTCAGCTGGTGGACATGCCGCTCTACCAGAAACATCTCTAAATGCACCGTAGAGCACAGAGTGTAGAGATTGTTTTATAACATCTTAGTTTTGATAGTGAGTTGGTTAAAATCGCCTTAATATTGGCGTGGGAAAAAAAAACTTTAATTGTCTATATACTATCCACAAGCCTAATACCGTGTTCACTGATTTACTATAGTTTTTTAACTGTTGACCAGAGCTATATTTGCAGGACTTTTCATTTCTAACCAATTAGAAATGTGTCATTTCCAATGGCCATAGCATCGACTGTGATTTTCTACTTGTAATGTGGGAGTTTAGTAACTGAGGCAAAATCAAGCCTATGACTGTCATGACATTAGGAAAGAAATGTCTGAAAATCAGCCAATATTTTTTATGAGGAAAATCAACTTCTGAGTATGAACACTTGAATACCCTGAAAGCATCAGGTCCTAGAAGTTGTAAAATGCAGAAGATTGCTGGAAGATCCGGGTAATTTTATACTTGGAAGTCAATTTTTTTTCTGTTTGAGCAGCTTTCATAGGAATAAATAGGGGCGCCACCTTCAACACTGTATCCAGTTCTCTTTATACATCCATTGGTGCTACCCAATACAGCTGCTGCTCCAATGGAAGGAAAAAACAAAACATTCAATGTAGAGTAATAAGACTAGTATGCCGCTGCCTTTTGCAATCCAATTACAATAAGCTCGATATCAGAAGTCCACCTAACAATGCGCTGATTAATGATTCAAATAAAACTTTGTTAATGACTGTGTTACTAACAAAATAACGATAAATTGTATTGAAGCCTGTTTAAAAAGACGCTAATGACTGCTTTTTTTTTTTTCATTCTCCAGAGAGTCCAGCGAGGAGTGCAATGGGATCAGTGGTGCTCTGTCAGTGGAGTCTGTGCCGGGGCCAAGACTGAACTGGTGTCCTGCCAACACCACTACCCCTGCCCCTGCAGCTCAAGCTCCAGCTCTGGGGCCTGAGCCCAACCCTGTCAGAATGGGGGACGGCCTGGATGCAGCACAGATGTCAGGCGGCAGCAGCAGCAGCAGCAGCCAGGGGCAGGCCCAGCAAATGGGCAATCCCCCACCCCCAGAGTACATCAATCCCGACAGGCCAAAGCGCCAGACCAATCAGCTGCAGTACCTGCTGAAGGCGGTGGTCAAGGGCCTGTGGAAGCACCAGTTTGCCTGGCCCTTTCATATACCAGTGGACGCGATCAAACTTAACCTGCCGGTGAGTGCTAGCTTTGTCCCTCTGTGTGCATGATGCCACGTACCTCAAAACTGTAAACACATTAGGCTGTACATCAATATGCTTCTCACAGTTTGACCTGCGATGATTTATGGTTATTCCCTCTACATTTCTGTATGTGTAGTGTTAACCTACCTCTATGCAACTTTTTTTCAGGACTACTACACAATAATCAAAACTCCCATGGACATGGGAACAATCAAGAAAAGGCTTGAGAACAGTTACTACTGGAATGCCCAAGAATGTATCCAAGACTTCAACACGATGTTCACCAACTGCTACATATACAACAAGGTAACGTTGTAAGACTGGAGCCGTTGTTAACATGAAGTGCCAAAGATTCTGAAATGCCTCTACTTTTGCTAAGCGTATTTGTCTCCCCCTGCAGCCTGGAGACGACATAGTCTTAATGGCTGAATCTCTCGAGAAGGCTTTCCTCCAAAGGATCACAGAAATGCCTGAGGAAGAAACTGAGATTGTTGTCATGATGGGGAAGGGCCGTGGCCGTGGCCGAAGGGAAGGAGGTATGTCACTTACCGCTTTACACTGTTTTCCTCTTTGGGCTGACCTCTGTGAGACATGATATTTATCCAGGTGTCTTCTTCTTCTCCCCTCAAGGTCTGAACTTGAAACCAGGGGCCATCATTGATTCATCGTCCACGACTCCTCAAACACGTGGTCTGTCAAATCTCTCAGCACCACCGCAGCAGACCAGAGGACCAGTGCAGGGCCCGCCTTCACTACCTCCCCAGCCTTTGATGCAGGTCCTGCCGTCCCACATGCCCCCAATGTTACCCAGCCACGCGCCACAGCTTGGAGCTCCCTACTCCCTGGGCCAATCGGACTGTGCTCCTCAAGGTCCCATCATGACTTCTGTGCCTCCCCCTGCTCAGACCTCCCTTCCCCCAGCATCCATCCAGAGCACTGCCCCCATGCTGCAGAACCCTATAACCATGACCAAAGTGAGTTTTGATAGACACAAGGAAATATGCTTGGGAAAGTGGGCAAGTTTTTGACAATGCTCGGGGCTTTAGACGGGCTTAGTTAAGTTTTGTCAACTCATTCTAATCACTTATTTTTGTTGCTCTTTTGCACCATTTCTCTGCTCTCTTTGTATTCACGTCTATCTAGCAAAGAAAGAGCCAGAAAAGGAAAGCTGACACTACAACGCCCACAGCAAATGACCAACTGAGTGAGTCTTCACCAGCGGAGTCCAAATCTGGGAAGACACTACCCAGGCGAGAGAGCACCCGGCCTACAAAACTGATAAAGAAGGACGCACCAGACTCCCAGCATCACATAGGCATGGTGATGGGACTGAGTGGACCAAGTGGAGGTCATAGCCCCAAACCACAGGATCAGCTGGGTTACTGTGCTAGTCTGGTTAGGGATATGTTGTCCAAGAAGCATGCTGGTTATGCCTGGCCATTTTACAAACCTGTCGATGTGGATGCACTGGGACTACACGACTATCACGATATCATCAAATATCCAATGGACCTCAGTTCCATCAAGGTGTGTTGAAGATGTCATATATTTTCAGCTGAACAGAGAGGGTTCGTGACATGGCAGGTTAATACATATCCTTGATGTGTTTAATAGGCCAAGCTCGAGAACAGGCAATACCGGGAACCCCAGGAGTTTGCTGCTGACGTGCGATTAATGTTTTCCAACTGCTACAAATACAATCCACCAGACCACGAGGTGGTAGCTATGGCTCGCAAGCTACAGGTAAATATTGGCTATCATGAAGGCAATGTTGCCACGGCATGTGTGTGTATACATTTGTTTGTCCATGTTTGTATATGCCCAGTCCATCACATCTTCCAATTGTTTGTTCTTGTGGTGTTTTGACTCTCTTCCTAAAAACGTACACGTATGCTTTGCTTAGCTCGTTTGTTTCTGTTCATTTCATAGGATGTCTTTGAGATGCGCTTTGCCAAGATGCCAGATGAACCTGAGAGCAAGCCTCTAGTTTCTGCCCCAGCTCCTACACTTCACCATCCTGCCCCTGTTAAGCCCCAGCCTCCTCTGGCCCACGTTGCTTCATCTACAGACAGCTCCAGTGATTCGTCCTCTGAGTCCGAGTCTTCAACCGATGACTCTGAAGAGGAAAGAGCCCAGAGGTTGGCAGAGCTCCAGGATCAGGTCAGTGACCAGAGTAGATTCAAGATGGCGGCAAATCCATTGTCCAATTCTCGTTGCAATGTTGTTGAGAACTGGTCTTCTTCTCTTGATGCAGTTGAAGGCTGTCCATGAGCAGCTGGCTGCCTTGTCCCAACCACAAGCCAGCAAACCAAAGAGAAAGGAGAAGGAGAAGAAGGAGAAGAAAAAAGAAAAGCATAAGAAGAAAGGAGGCATGTCTAGCCTTGTCGATGAGATCCAGGATGCTATACCTGTTCCGCATCTCTCTAAGAAAACAAAGACTAGTAACAATAACAACAAAGAGGTTGTACCCAAGAAGAAACCTAGGTGGGTAATACACTTGTCCTGTAAATAGATATAATCCTTAAACAGTTGATTGTGGTATTAAAAGAATGATTGATTGGTATGTATGTTGAGAGATACAATGCAGAATGTTTCATGATTGGTAGGGGATCTTTGTCATATATTCTTCACCTGTAGTTTTAAGATGTGTCTGTTTTTAGTTATGAAGCCTTTTAAGCTGTGTTTGTAGAGAGTTGCTCTTTAGGTAAAGTGTAGTCAGTGGTACATATTGATGAATTACACATTTGTGTTTTGCCTCTAGTAAAAAGGAAGGGATGAAAAGCAATCATCCCTCCAACCTGCTGCCTGTACCCGGCCTGGAAGACGATCTGGGGGCCGCTGGGTCATCAGCAACGGGGGAAAAATGCAAGCCCATGACGTACGAGGAGAAGAGGCAGCTAAGCTTGGACATCAACAAACTTCCTGGTGACAAGCTCGGCCGTGTAGTCCATATCATCCAGTCCAGAGAGCCCTCACTCAAAAACTCAAACCCTGATGAGATTGAGATTGACTTTGAGACGCTAAAACCCTCCACTCTGCGCGAGCTGGAGAGATACGTGTCTTCCTGCCTCCGCAAGAAGAAAAAGGTTCACGGTAAGTCCCACTAGAAAACCAGCAACGGTAGTTATTCACCCGAGTCTGTAATTCTTTTGTTTATTTACGCCTCATTGGAAATCCATGAACACATAGTTGTTGGTTTGCAGTTGAGAAGCCTGTGGAGTCCATGGCTACCTCCAAAAAGACTGGATCCTCTTCAGAGAGCAGTGGCTCCAGCACAGACAGCGAAGCTGAGGGGACAGGTGACTTACTGCAAATATGGCAATTCAAATGCCCACAATGAAAGAGGAAGTGCTTAATCTTAATTTCACTTTATTTATTTTTTTAGGAATAATTAAGCATCAGAAGAAGAAGGGCCATTCTGTGAAGGAGGGGAAAAAGACCCATCCTCATGTACACATTCAGAGTGGCCCTGCTCAGATTGGGCTTCATTCCCAAATTGCAGGCCTTCAGTCCAGCAGTCAGATGAAGCAGCAGTCTCAGCCACCCCCTGCAGGCTTCCCTGCTCCCCCTGTAGCTGCTCTGGAGTCTTCCCAGTTACTGGAGACTAGCTTTGACTCCCTGCCGCCCTTCGGCCAGCCCCTCATGCATCTAACCCACCACACGGGCAACTCCTCGCCCGCACCGCCACACCTCAACGCTCATTCTGCTGGGCCAGTGTCCCCTGAGACCCACCCCTTCCTCAACCAACATCCCGTCCTCACATCTCCAGGTAAGGCGGTGTGCAGGCTGCTTCACTTTTGATAGCTCCACTACTAATCACTACTTAGATTTTCATTGTTTCTGTAGGTGTAACTGCAATCCCTCCCAAGAATAATGCTCTTACAAAGTCAAACAGTCCCCAATTAGTTTAGCAAAATGAATATTAAATGAAACATGTCAAGGATCACAAGCACAACATTTGTTGTATTCATTATGTGTTGTGTCTCTGCCTCCTTTCCTGGAACTGTGCAACCGTAGCTTTGCACATTTCCATGCCTCAGCAGCCTTCTCGACCCAGTCACAAGGCAGCGCCTCTTCATCCCAAACCCCCTCAGCAGCAACCAGCACCTCCTCAGCAGCAGCCAACCCTGCAGCCGCAGCAGCAGCCGCCGCAGCAACAGCTGCAGCAGCAGCAGCTCCAGCCCCAGTCAGCACCACCACCCCCACCACAGCACCAGCTTTCCTCTCAGATCCTCCACCCTCCTCAGCCCCTGCACCAGCGACCCTTGTCCCCTCCAACACTCACACCCCAGGGCTTGCTGTCTTCCCAGCCTCCCCAGATGCTGCTGGAGGATGATGAAGAGCCAGGGTCTACAACGCCTATGAACCAAGTAGTACAATTATACCTGCAGCAGTTCCAGCAAGCCCGTCAGCCCCAGCAGTCCATGCAGTCGCTCCAACCGCAGGCTCGTCAGCAGCAGCAGCAGCAACAACAACAACCAGGACAGATCTCTCTCCTGCAGTCTGTCCACGGACAATCTCAACTATCCTCTCAGACCACACTGCCTCCTCCCCAGCTCCCTTTGCAGACCCCTCAGCCCGCCCCATCACATCAGGCCCCGGCCCAACAGATGCCTCTACTCCAGGCCCGCCACATGCAGCATTCTCAGCCGCAGCAACAGCAGCCCCAACAGCAACAACTGAACTATCAGCAGGGTCCAGGACTAGCTGGTCAGTCCCAGGGATCACAACACAAGGTATCCATGCCCAGCAACAAAGCACAGCAGATCATTCTGCAGCAGCAGCAGCAACAGCAGCAGCCCTCCCCTCGCCCAACCAAGGCTGACCCCTACAACGCTGGTTAGTTTGAGAAGACGAGACTAACATTAATTGTGTAACTGACGGTAGAAGCAAAAATTGTTGCTGTACAAATACATTGTGTAGGCTGAAGTTGTATGCCGCTCCCCTCTGTTGACAGGTCACATAAGAGACAACCCATCGCCTCTCATGATGCATTCCCCACAACTTCCCCAGTATCCACCTGTCTCTCACCAGTCCCCACCTCACAACATGCAGCCCAAAAAGGTGAGAAACCCTTTTTAAAAACCGTTAAGTGCAGGGCTAACATTATGTCTCCACATGCCTGTGTCTGACTTTGACTCCATTTGCTTGTCATGCAGCAGAGGGGCCCTGGGAGCCATGGTCTACTAAAGGAGGAGAAACTTTCTCCCTCACCAGCGATGAGAGGAGAGCCATTCAACCCTGCCATGAGACCAGACCATCATAAACAGCCCGATAACAAGCCTTCTCAACCAGGCCACGGCCAACAGAGTGAGTCCCAAGGCGTCTTGTATTTTCTCTACCTTTCTGCGGCTAAAACGCCAGAGAAGAAGAAGCTACACAAGATATTGAGACTGTGTGTGTCATTGTGTTGAGCAGATGTGAAGTCCATGGACAGCTTGCGACCTGTCATCCGCTCCTCCGAATCCAGTGGACTGCCCTCCTCTCTGCAAGAAAAGGATAAGTTCAAGCAGGAGTCCAAGGTGCCCATTGCCCCCAAAAAGGTACAGGTGGGTGTAATAGTCACTTTAGAAAAATATATACAGTTGTGTGAAAAAGTGTTTGCCCCCTTCCTGATTTCTTATTTTTTTGCATGTTTGTCACACTTAAATGTTTCAGATCATCAAACAAATTTAAATATTAGACAAAGATAACACAAGTAAACACAAAATGCAGTTTTTAAATGAAGGTTTTTATTATTAAGGAAAAAAAAAAATCCAAACCTACATGGCCCTGTGTGAAAAAGTGATTGCCCCCCCCCTGTTAAAACATAAATTAACTGTGGTTTATCAAAGTAATTGAGATCTATCAGTCTGGAAAAGGTTACAAAGCCATTTCTAAAGCTTTGGGACTCCAGCGAACCACAGTGAGAGCCATTATCCACAAATGGCGAAAACATGGAACAGTGGTGAAGCTTCCCAGGAGTGGCCGGCCGACCAAAATTACCCCAAGAGCGCAGCGACGACTCATCCAAGAGGTCACAAAAGACCCCAGAACAACATCCAAAGAACTGCAGGCCTCACTTGCCTCAATTAAGGTCAGTGTTCATGACTCCACCATAAGAAAGAGACTGGGCAAAAATGGCCTGCATGGCAGAGTTCCAAGACGAAAACCACTGCTGAGCAAAAAGAACATAAAGGCTCGTCTCAGTTTTGCCAGAAAACATCTTGATGATCCCCAAGACTTTTGGGAAAATACTCTGTGGACTGACGAGACAAAAGTTGAACTTTTTGGAAGGTGTATGTCCCATTACATCTGGCGTAAAAGTAACACGGCATTTCAGAAAAGGAACATCATACCAACAGTAAAATATGGTGGTGGTAGTGTGATGGTCTGGGGCTGTTTTGCTGCTTCAGGACCTGGAAGACTTGCTGTGGTAAATGGAACCATGAATTCTGCTGTCTACCAAAAAATCCTGAAGGAGAATGTCCGGCCATCTGTTCGTGACCTCAAGCTGAAGCGCACTTGGGTTCTGCAGCAGGACAATGATCCAAAACACACCAGCAAGTCCACCTCTGAATGGCTTAAGAAAAACAAAATGAAGACTTTGGAGTGGCCTAGTCAAAGTCCCGACCTGAATCCGATTGAGATGCTGTGGCATGACCTTAAAAAGGCGGTTCATGCTCGAAAACCCTCCAATGTGGCTGAATTACAACAATTCTGCAAAGATGAGTGGGCCAAAATTCCTCTACAGCGCTGTAAAAGACTCATTGCCAGTTATCGCAAACGCTTGATTGCAGTTGTTGCTGCTAAGGGTGGCCCAACCAGTTATTAGGTTTAGGGGGCAATCACTTTTTCACACAGGGCCATGTAGGTTTGGATTTTTTTTTTTTTTCTTAATAATAAAAACCTTCATTTAAAAACTGCATTTTGTGTTTACTTGTGTTATCTTTGTCTAATATTTAAATTTGTTTGATGATCTGAAACATTTAAGTGTGACAAACATGCAAAAAAATAAGAAATCAGGAAGGGGGCAAACACTTTTTCACACCACTGTATATATATATTTTTTTGCATTTTGCAAGATTTTTGATTGCAACTTAATGTTTTCTCAGGATGTGAAACTGAAGAATATGGGCTCATGGGCCAGCCTGGCACAAAAGTCCACATCTACACCCTCGTCTGCAGTGAAGTCGTCTAGTGACAGTTTTGAGCAGTTCCGTCGTGCTGCCCGGGAGAAAGAGGAGAGGGAGAAAGCTCTGAAGGCCCAAGTCGAGCAGGTGGAAAAAGACAGACTACGCAGAGAGCAGGACAAACTACGGTAAGCTTGTCCAGAAGAAGACCAATGACTAAATATATAGGGCGGCACAATGTTTACCTCATGAGGGACTTTGTAGAGTTTTGAGAAGTTACACCTGTCTTAAAGTTCTTTATTTGCTCCACAAATCTAAATATAATATCTAAATCCCTCATCTGAGGGGCCTTGTCACCCTCTACAGGCAGAAAGGGCTTACCTATCATTTAAACACGCACCATCGTGAGTTGAGCTGAGGCTGACGGAATTAGTTGTGTCTATGTTGGGTTCACGTAATTATAGATTGAGCAAAGCCTCAACTGCCTTAAAAAGTCAAATATTTTATCGTTGATGCAAACAACATCAACAAAGGTACAGATGTCAACATTAAAAACACAGCCGCAGTAATAACCCGAAAGACAAAAATGCAGGTTGTACTATGAGGTGATGCGTTATGCCCTCTAGTGGCAATATTGTAGGACCACCACAGCCACTGAGAATCGAGTGTAACTAAGGACATGTTTTGGATGTCAACATTTGAACCAGAAAAGATTATCATTGGTTATAGCCATCGGTTGGTGGGACGTGATGTCAGTCCTCAACCTACTTATGGGCATCTACTCTTCTTCAAGCCATCAGATGTTTACAGTGGCACTTGATACCCTGCTTCCTCTGAATCTGACAGAGCAAAGCTCTTTAATAGGACACTGATCATCAAACCCCACAGTAATGAACCTCATGTAAAGTACTTGGTCAAAAAGCTGAGGCTTATATTAAGCCTTTATTTCATAAATGGAAGATTATAAAGTTAATAAGAGTTATTGGCCACCAGATGTTTACCTGTTTTGCACGTTGCAAGATTTTAATACTTGAGTAAAATCGTCATGTCTAAAGCAGGGCTGCAAAAGAATTCTGCATTCCATTGCCGGTATTTGACACACCTTAGACTTTCACTATAGCTGGATAAAGCAAAACTCAGTTCTACGGTCTATTGAACAATAGTGAGCCTCGAATCCAGAGAAAGCTCTGCTCAAAAGTGTTTGATCTTTTGCCCCAAATATCCACCAAGATTACAAACCCGCTTGTCGTTTCCTTTAACTGAAGCCTCTCTGTTTAAATCGTTATGCATGTTGTAGATCTTGTTTTCTCTCCTTGTAGTTTTATATTTAGCACATCCATTTTCCCTGTGACACATCCAGGATGAAACCAAACGTGAACCCCCTTCAGCAATGTCAAAAGTATTTGGTTTCACCTAATGGGAATTATTGGCTTAAATGTTTTCCAGAGGTCGAGATGAAGAGGACATCATGGAGCCAAGCAGAAGGGTGCACGAGGAGCCACGCAGGCGTCTGGAGCAGCAACACATTCAAGCTCCTTCGCAACAGCAGCAACAACAGCAGCAACAACAGCAACAACAACAGCAACAACAACAGCAACAACAACAACAACAACAACAACAACAGCAGGAGCCCCAGCCAGTTGCCATTCAGCAGCCTCCTCAACCCCCAACACCGCCTCAGCCTGCCGCACAGAACCCACTTGACCAACAGAGGGAGCTAGCACGCCGCCGAGAGCAGGAAAGGAGGAGGCGAGAAGCGGTAAGTTACTTGTCTTTAAGCCTTTGTTGTCTCATTTGTTGCTGTAGGAGCAATTTTCCAGAAGTTTGAAGATGCACTCAGAAATAATGAACGTAATTGAAATGCTTAGTTGTTCTTTCTCTCTCTCCAGATGGCGGCAACTATTGACATGAATTTCCAAAGTGACTTAATGGCTATCTTTGAGGAGAACCTGTTTTGAGGAGAGGAGCAACTCAAACATAACTGCAAAAAAAAGAAAAAGAAAAAAAAAAAAGGAAAATACTTCACTTCCTCTTAAGAGGGATTTGCCGACCACGCACCACAGAGGGACACGGACTGTATGTAGATGTGACGGGCCCTTGGATGGAGTACAAACGCTGGACGGGCGCTCACAGGTCGCTTTGTCCCTGTGGACTGAACACACACAACGCATGGGGATAGTCTCACTGTCTTGGATGTCATATCCTCGGAATCTGGCATTGTCTGCCTGATATATCTAACAGGAGAAAGAGGACCCCCGGTTGGCACAGTTGCCTTTGTCACTTGCTTTTTACAGTGTGTGTGTGTGTGTGGCCGCAACGATGAATTGCAAGAGTAAGGACATCCCAATAACTATGAAAATGCTCTGATAATGTACTGACAGACTGTGCAGAGATGTTTTGAAACTGCCAGATATCTGAGGTGGTGAAGAAGACTGGTCTTTTATGTTCTGTTTTGTTTTGATTGTTGTAAGTGAACAAATGAAAGGGTTGGGGCGGGGTGGGCAACAACTTCCATACTGTAAATCATGTATATTTCTCAGCAGAGAAGGTACAGTTTGCCTTACACCTCTTTCCTAAACAGACAATTATGTTCTTTGGCCTGCACACGAGGACAAACCAGTGACATTTACAACCAGGAGTAGGAGCCGTGCAGACCTTTTTTCATCATCTAGTATCTACTGTAAAGAAGTATTTTCTTATACTACAATAACTGTTTATTTTGGATCTTTCTTTTTTTTCCTCTTTAGGTCTAAATCTTCATACATCACACTCCGCCACCTCTGTCTATGCCAAACAACTCACTATATTTTATGCTAAATGACTTGTCCTAAATCATGGTAGGTAGCTAGTGACAAAAAAAAACAAAAAACCTGAATATATGCATTATCATAGTTCCAACAAGTATTTATCAAATACAGAATCAGTTGATGTTTTCATTCTGCCTTGTATTTTTCTTTTACAACATGAACGTTTGCAGACGAGGGGAAAGGTCCAGCCGTTTCTGAGCTTTAGTTGGAATATGATTTCACTACAAGTGTCGCACCATTCTTTGTATTACACTTTGAGACATAATGTTGATATCATTGGCCTGTTCACAACAGTCACACTACCGGATCAGTTCAGAAACTAATAGATGAGGACCCCCTTGCTGTTCCCTCTGTGTGCACTCTGACCTTACGTAAAGGTTTTGATCAAATGTCAACAGGTAGAGTGCTCGAGGCAGGAAGGGGACGATCAGGGGAATGAGACAAACACTTAACACCTTTCTGGAGCTGTTACTTGAATCAGGTTTAGTAGAATAAAATAGAAAATAGCCGGAGGGACTGGAATGAGCTCCCAGTTAGTTTTTGCATCAAATTGTCTTCAAATGACAGACTGTCAACAATACAAAATAAAAAAGACAAACAAATGTTTCGCAACAGAAAACTCTGAAATAACAGTTTTGATTTATCTTTGTTCTCGTTTGATAATAGTTGATGTGAGTTATGATTCTGTTCTTGGAAACATTGTTTGGACCGGGGATGGGGGTTGAAATCTGAATGCGTCTCGTCCTCTTCACTTGTCTCTGTTATGGTGTTTTTCTCCAGTGCCTGTATTGTATTGCAATTCTCGTTGGCTTATATTACACTTCGAGGGGGTTTAGAAAGGGGCCAGGTCAGGATTGGGTGGTGTAATATTTGAACGGGGAGGGAGATTTTTGAAAGAGTTTGTGTAAAAAAAAAAAAGAAAAAAAAAAAAGAAGAAGAAGGAAAGGACAGCGTTTTATATTTTACCCGTTGTCAATATTCGGGTTTTAAATTTAGTTTTAGCTGGACTTCTGAGTGTACACATCTGAAAAACTTTCTCATTTTGTTCAATCAGCAGATTTTAGGTAGATATGTTTCAGCGTTGCCACACTAGCGTTTGAGTCTGGTCTGTGAGTGTGACTGTAAATTTGGACGGCTGTGTGACTGTATGTGTTTTGTTATTGTTAATTTTTTTTTGTTGAAGTGTGTGTGGTGCATGAGGCATTTTCTCCGATTGCAGATAAGCATTCTATTTGAGAATAAACAGATAAACCGTACTTCAGGAGAACTTGTTTAAGTGCTTAAGTCACCTTTTTAATTTCTATGAAGTCCACCATATATGAAATATAGAATTTTATTGTTAGACTGGTTTTGAAAGGGTAAAAAAAAAAAAAAACTTCATTCCTTTTCAGCCTTTTTTTCCTTTTTAGCCTTTTTTTCCTTTTCACAGAAACTGTTAATGTGCCATGAGTTCTACAGAGAATGTGCTGACCCGCAGCTCAGCCCAGAGTTTGCTTTATTCAGGTATTTTATTTTGTGTTACATTTGTTCTGTTTTGGGGGTTTTGTTCAAACATTTTCCTCGATTTATTGTTTGGTATGTGAGTGATCTATCGAGGTCTCTGATTCAGTCTGTTATGATCATTGAATAAACTCATCTCTTTTATAGAAAATAAAAAAATATACTAAATTCTGTTTTTCTTTTTGTTTTTTTGTGAAATGCCTCTTGGAACTGGTATATAGCTCACCTATTCTCATTTAGCAGCATTCTCAAGACGGAGCTTTAAAGTCATTGTTTTAGACATGCCAACTGCACTTAAATTCCAAAACAGTATTGCCACCATTGCCACAGACAAATGGGGTAATAACTTCTGCACTTTTGACACCTGTTGCTTTTTTGTCTGATTTTTAGCATATTATGTTGTGACTTTTAATGGCATACTATACTATGATTTTTGACATTTTTTATGAAATACTATACTATGGCACTTTTATGAAAGCCTGCTATACTATGACTTTTTATGACATACTATACTATTACTTTTTATGACATACTATACTATTACTTTTTAAGGAATGCTTTAGTTTTACATTTATGTCAATTTTATATATGACATACAAAACTGCCATTTTTTATACTATACTTTGAGATTTCATGACATTTTTACTACATACTATGACGTTTTGATGACCCTTTTAAGAGTTACTATACTGTGACTTGTTTTATATGACTTTTTATGACTTTCAAGATGTACAATAATATGACATGCTGTACTTTAATTTTAATGTTTCTTTTTTAATCTTTGTAATTTAAAGCTAGTTTTAGTTTTAAAGTTTGGTGCAACATGATTTAAAGTTAGGCCATCGCCTGGGTGAAAACCAGGAATCCTGACCGCTAGACCATATGGGACTTGTTTTTCGATAAAATGTATGATCTTTTTCGACATACTATACTACAACATTTTTATTATCTTTTTGGACATGCCATACCACTACGTTTTTATGTTTTTCGACATGCTGTACTATGATTTTTTTTAAATCTTTTTCCACATGCAATACTATGACTCTTTTTGTAATCCTTTTCGACGTGCTAAACCATGACATTTTGATTGTCTTTTTCGACATGCTAAACTGTGACTTTTTTATGATATTTTTCGACGTGCTTGGCTGACTTTTTTATCATATTTTTCAACGTGCATTTCAGGATCTTATTAAAATCTCATTCCCATACCGGGAGTCGAACCCGGGCCGCCTGGGTGAAAACCAGGAATCCTGACCGCTAGACCATATGGGACTTGTTTTTTGATCAAATGTATGATCTTTTTCGACATACTATACTACAACATGTTTATTATCTTTTTGGACATGCCATACCACTACTTATTTATGTTTTTCAACATGCTATACTATGACGTTTTTATGTTTTTCGACATGCTATACTATGACGTTTTTATTATCTTTTTGGACATGCCATACCACTATGTTTTTATGTTTTTCAACATGCTATACTATGACGTTTTTATGTTTTTCGACATGCTATACTATCACGTTTTTATTATCTTTTTGGACATGCCATACCACTATGTTTTTATGTTTTTCAACATGCTATACTATGACGTTTTTATGTTTTTCGACATGCTATACTATGACGTTTTTATTATCTTTTTGGACATGCCATACCACTATGTTTTTATGTTTTTCAACATGCTATACGATGACGTTTTTATGTTTTTCGACATGCTATACTATCACGTTTTTATTATCTTTTTGGACATGCCATACCACTATGTTTTTATGTTTTTCAACATGCTATACTATGACGTTTTTATGTTTTTCGACATGCTATACTATCATTTTTTAAAATCTTTTTCCACATGCAATACTATGACTGTTTTTGTAATCCTTTTCGACGTGCTAAACTATAACATTTTGATTGTCTTTTTCTACATGCTAAACTGTGACTTTTTTATGATATTTTTCGACGTGCTTGGCTGACTTTTTTATCATCTTTTTCAACGTGCATTTCAGGATCTTATTAAAATCTCATTCGCATACCGGGAGTCGAACCCGGGCCGCCTGGGTGAAAACCAGGAATCCTGACCGCTAGACCATATGGGACTTGTTTTTTGATCAAATGTATGATCTTTTTCGACATACTATACTACAACATGTTTATTATCTTTTTGGACATGCCATACCACTACTTATTTATGTTTTTCAACATGCTATACTATGACGTTTTTATGTTTTTCGACATGCTATACTATCATTTTTTAAAATCTTTTTCCACATTCAATACTATGACTCTTTTTGTAATCCTTTTCGATGTGCTAAACTATAACATTTTGATTGTCTTTTTCGACATGCTAAACTGTGACTTTTTAATGATATTTTTCGACGTGCTTGGCTGACTTTTTTATCATCTTTTTCAACGTGCATTTCAGGATCTTATTAAAATTTCATTCCCATACCGGGAGTCGAACCCCGGCCACCTGGGTGAAAACCAGGAATCCTGACCGCTAGACCATATGGGACTTGTTTTTTGATCAAATGTATGATCTTTTTCGACATACTGTACTACAACATGTTTATTATCTTTTTGGACATGCCATACCACTACTTATTTATGTTTTTCAACATGCTATACTATGACGTTTTTATGTTTTTCGACATGCTATACTATCACGTTTTTATTATCTTTTTGGACATGCCATACCACTATGTTTTTATGTTTTTCAACATGCTATACTATGACGTTTTTATGTTTTTCGACATGCTATACTATCATTTTTTAAAATCTTTTTCCACATGCAATACTATGACTGTTTTTGTAATCCTTTTCGACGTGCTAAACTATAACATTTTGATTGTCTTTTTCGACATGCTAAACTGTGACTTTTTTATGATATATTTCGATGTGCTTGGCTGACTTTTTTATCATCTTTTTCAACGTGCATTTCAGGATCTTATTAAATTCTCATTCCCATACCGGGAGTCGAACCCGGGCCACCTGGGTGAAAACCAGGAATCCTGACCGCTAGACCATATGGGACTTGTTTTTTGATCAAATGTATGATCTTTTTCGACATACTGTACTACAACATGTTTATTATCTTTTTGGACATGCCATACCACTACTTATTTATGTTTTTCAACATGCTATACTATGACGTTTTTATGTTTTTCGACATGCTATACTATCACGTTTTTATTATCTTTTTGGACATGCCATACCACTATGTTTTTATGTTTTTCAACATGCTATACTATGACGTTTTTATGTTTTTCGACATGCTATACTATCATTTTTTAAAATCTTTTTCCACATGCAATACTATGACTGTTTTTGTAATCCTTTTCGACGTGCTAAACTATAACATTTTGATTGTCTTTTTCGACATGCTAACCTGTGACTTTTTTATGATATTTTTCGATGTGCTTGGCTGACTTTTTTATCATCTTTATCAACATGCATTTCAGGATCTTATTAAAATCTCATTCCCATACCGGGAGTCGAACCCCGGCCGCCTTGGTGAAAACCAGGAATCCTGACCGCTAGACCATATGGGACTTGTTTTTTGATCAAATGTATGATCTTTTTCAACATACTGTACTACAACATGTTTATTATCTTTTTGGACATGCCATACCACTACTTATTTATGTTTTTCAACATGCTATACTATGACGTTTTTATGTTTTTCGACATGCTATACTATCACGTTTTTATTATCTTTTTGGACATGCCATACCACTATGTTTTTATGTTTTTCAACATGCTATACTATGACGTTTTTATGTTTTTCGACATGCTATACTATCATTTTTTAAAATCTTTTTCCACATGCAATACTATGACTGTTTTTGTAATCCTTTTCGACGTGCTAAACTATAACATTTTGATTGTCTTTTTCGACATGCTAAACTGTGACTTTTTTATGATATTTTTCGACGTGCTTGGCTGACTTTTTTATCATCTTTTTCAACGTGCATTTCAGGATCTTATTAAAATCTCATTCCCATACCAGGAGTCGAACCCGGGCCACCTGGGTGAAAACCAGGAATCCTGACCGCTAGACCATATGGGACTTGTTTTTTGATCAAATGTATGATCTTTTTCGACATACTGTACTACAACATGTTTATTATCTTTTTGGACATGCCATACCACTACTTATTTATGTTTTTCGACATGCTATACTATCACGTTTTTATTATCTTTTTGGACATGCCATACCACTATGTTTTTATGTTTTTCAACATGCTATACTATGACGTTTTTATGTTTTTCGACATGCTATACTATCATTTTTTTAAATCTTTTTCCACATGCAATACTATGACTGTTTTTGTAATCCTTTTCGACGTGCTAAACTATAACATTTTGATTGTCTTTTTCGACATGCTAAACTGTGACTTTTTTATGATATTTTTCGACGTGCTTGGCTGACTTTTTTATCATCTTTTTCAACGTGCATTTCAGGATCTTATTAAAATCTCATTCCCATACCAGGAGTCGAACCCAGGCCACCTGGGTGAAAACCAGGAATCCTGACCGCTAGACCATATGGGACTTGTTTTTTGATCAAATGTATGATCTTTTTCGACATACTGTACTACAACATGTTTATTATCTTTTTGGACATGCCATACCACTACTTATTTATGTTTTTCAACATGCTATACTATGACGTTTTTATGTTTTTCGACATGCTATACTATCACGTTTTTATTATCTTTTTGGACATGCCATACCACTATGTTTTTATGTTTTTCAACATGCTATACTATGACGTTTTCATGTTTTTCGACATGCTATACTATCATTTTTTAAAATCTTTTTCCACATGCAATACTATGACTGTTTTTGTAATCCTTTTCGACGTGCTAAACTATAACATTTTGATTGTCTTTTTCGACATGCTAAACTGTGACTTTTTTATGATATTTTTCGACGTGCTTGGCTGACTTTTTTATCATCTTTTTCAACGTGCATTTCAGGATCTTATTAAAATCTCATTCCCATACCAGGAGTCGAACCCGGGCCACCTGGGTGAAAACCAGGAATCCTGACCGCTAGACCATATGGGACTTGTTTTTTGATCAAATGTATGATCTTTTTCGACATACTGTACTACAACATGTTTATTATCTTTTTGGACATGCCATACCACTACTTATTTATGTTTTTCAACATGCTATACTATGACGTTTTTATGTTTTTCGACATGCTATACTATCACGTTTTTATTATCTTTTTGGACATGCCATACCACTATGTTTTTATGTTTTTCAACATGCTATACTATGACGTTTATATGTTTTTCGACATGCTATACTATCATTTTTTAAAATCTTTTTCCACATGCAATACTATGACTGTTTTTGTAATCCTTTTCGACATGCTAAACTATAACATTTTGATTGTCTTTTTCGACATGCTAAACTGTGACTTTTTTATGATATTTTTCGACGTGCTTGGCTGACTTTTTTATCATCTTTTTCAACGTGCATTTCAGGATCTTATTAAAATCTCATTCCCATACCGGGAGTCGAACCCGGGCCGCCTGGGTGAAAACCAGGAATCCTGACCGCTAGACCATATGGGACTTGTTTTTTGATCAAATGTATGATCTTTTTCGACATACTATACTACAACATGTTTATTATCTTTTTGGACATGCCATACCACTACTTATTTATGTTTTTCAACATGCTATACTATGACGTTTTTATGTTTTTCGACATGCTATACTATCATTTTTTAAAATCTTTTTCCACATTCAATACTATGACTCTTTTTGTAATCCTTTTCGACGTGCTAAACTATAACATTTTGATTGTCTTTTTCGACATGCTAAACTGTGACTTTTTAATGATATTTTTCGACGTGCTTGGCTGACTTTTTTATCATCTTTTTCAACGTGCATTTCAGGATCTTATTAAAATTTCATTCCCATACCGGGAGTCGAACCCCGGCCACCTGGGTGAAAACCAGGAATCCTGACCGCTAGACCATATGGGACTTGTTTTTTGATCAAATGTATGATCTTTTTCGACATACTGTACTACAACATGTTTATTATCTTTTTGGACATGCCATACCACTACTTATTTATGTTTTTCAACATGCTATACTATGACGTTTTTAGGTTTTTCGACATGCTATACTATCACGTTTTTATTATCTTTTTGGACATGCCATACCACTATGTTTTTATGTTTTTCAACATGCTATACTATGACGTTTTTATGTTTTTCGACATGCTATACTATCATTTTTTAAAATCTTTTTCCACATGCAATACTATGACTGTTTTTGTAATCCTTTTCGACGTGCTAAACTATAACATTTTGATTGTCTTTTTCGACATGCTAAACTGTGACTTTTTTATGATATATTTCGACGTGCTTGGCTGACTTTTTTATCATCTTTTTCAACGTGCATTTCAGGATCTTATTAAATTCTCATTCCCATACCGGGAGTCGAACCCGGGCCACCTGGGTGAAAACCAGGAATCCTGACCGCTAGACCATATGGGACTTGTTTTTTGATCAAATGTATGATCTTTTTCGACATACTGTACTACAACATGTTTATTATCTTTTTGGACATGCCATACCACTACTTATTTATGTTTTTCAACATGCTATACTATGACGTTTTTATGTTTTTCGACATGCTATACTATCACGTTTTTATTATCTTTTTGGACATGCCATACCACTATGTTTTTATGTTTTTCAACATGCTATACTATGACGTTTTTATGTTTTTCGACATGCTATACTATCATTTTTTAAAATCTTTTTCCACATGCAATACTATGACTCTTTTTGTAATCCTTTTCAACGTGCTAAACTATAACATTTTGATTATCTTTTTCGACATGCTAACCTGTGACTTTTTTATGATATTTTTCGATGTGCTTGGCTGACTTTTTTATCATCTTTATCAACATGCATTTCAGGATCTTATTAAAATCTCATTCCCATACCGGGAGTCGAACCCCGGCCGCCTGGGTGAAAACCAGGAATCCTGACCGCTAGACCATATGGGACTTGTTTTTTGATCAAATGTATGATCTTTTTCGACATACTGTACTACAACATGTTTATTATCTTTTTGGACATGCCATACCACTACTTATTTATGTTTTTCAACATGCTATACTATGACGTTTTTATGTTTTTCGACATGCTATACTATCACGTTTTTATTATCTTTTTGGACATGCCATACCACTATGTTTTTATGTTTTTCAACATGCTATACTATGACGTTTTTATGTTTTTCGACATGCTATACTATCATTTTTTAAAATCTTTTTCCACATGCAATACTATGACTGTTTTTGTAATCCTTTTCGACGTGCTAAACTATAACATTTTGATTGTCTTTTTCGACATGCTAAACTGTGACTTTTTTATGATATTTTTCGACGTGCTTGGCTGACTTTTTTATCATCTTTTTCAACGTGCATTTCAGGATCTTATTAAAATCTCATTCCCATACCAGGAGTCGAACCCGGGCCACCTGGGTGAAAACCAGGAATCCTGACCGCTAGACCATATGGGACTTGTTTTTTGATCACATGTATGATCTTTTTCGACATACTGTACTACAACATGTTTATTATCTTTTTGGACATGCCATACCACTACTTATTTATGTTTTTCAACATGCTATACTATGACGTTTTTATGTTTTTCGACATGCTATACTATCACGTTTTTATTATCTTTTTGGACATGCCATACCACTATGTTTTTATGTTTTTCAACATGCTATACTATGACGTTTATATGTTTTTCGACATGCTATACTATCATTTTTTAAAATCTTTTTCCACATGCAATACTATGACTGTTTTTGTAATCCTTTTCGACATGCTAAACTATAACATTTTGATTGTCTTTTTCGACATGCTAAACTGTGACTTTTTTATGATATTTTTCGACGTGCTTGGCTGACTTTTTTATCATCTTTTTCAACGTGCATTTCAGGATCTTATTAAAATCTCATTCCCATACCGGGAGTCGAACCCGGGCCGCCTGGGTGAAAACCAGGAATCCTGACCGCTAGACCATATGGGACTTGTTTTTTGATCAAATGTATGATCTTTTTCGACATACTATACTACAACATGTTTATTATCTTTTTGGACATGCCATACCACTACTTATTTATGTTTTTCAACATGCTATACTATGACGTTTTTATGTTTTTCGACATGCTATACTATCACGTTTTTATTATCTTTTTGGACATGCCATACCACTATGTTTTTATGTTTTTCAACATGCTATACTATGACGTTTATATGTTTTTCGACATGCTATACTATCATTTTTTAAAATCTTTTTCCACATGCAATACTATGACTGTTTTTGTAATCCTTTTCGACGTGCTAAACTATAACATTTTGATTGTCTTTTTCGACATGCTAAACTGTGACTTTTTTATGATATTTTTCGATGTGCTTGGCTGACTTTTTTATCATCTTTATCAACATGCATTTCAGGATCTTATTAAAATTTCATTCCCATACCGGGAGTCGAACCCGGGTCACCTGGGTGAAAACCAGGAATCCTGACCGCTAGACCATATGGGACTTGTTTTTTGATCAAATGTATGATCTTTTTCGACATACTGTACTACAACATGTTTATTATCTTTTTGGACATGCCATACCACTACTTATTTATGTTTTTCAACATGCTATACTATGACGTTTTTATGTTTTTCGACATGCTATACTATCACGTTTTTATTATCTTTTTGGACATGCCATACCACTATGTTTTTATGTTTTTCAACATGCTATACTATGACGTTTATATGTTTTTCGACATGCTATACTATCATTTTTTAAAATCTTTTTCCACATGCAATACTATGACTGTTTTTGTAATCCTTTTCGACGTGCTAAACTATAACATTTTGATTGTCTTTTTCGACATGCTAAACTGTGACTTTTTTATGATATTTTTCGATGTGCTTGGCTGACTTTTTTATCATCTTTATCAACATGCATTTCAGGATCTTATTAAAATTTCATTCCCATACCGGGAGTCGAACCCGGGCCACCTGGGTGAAAACCAGGAATCCTGACCGCTAGACCATATGGGACTTGTTTTTTGATCAAATGTATGATCTTTTTCAACATACTGTACTACAACATGTTTATTATCTTTTTGGACATGCCATACCACTACTTATTTATGTTTTTCAACATGCTATACTATGACGTTTTTATGTTTTTCGACATGCTATACTATCACGTTTTTATTATCTTTTTGGACATGCCATACCACTATGTTTTTATGTTTTTCAACATGCTATACTATGACGTTTTTATGTTTTTCGACATGCTATACTATCATTTTTTAAAATCTTTTTCCACATGCAATACTATGACTCTTTTTGTAATCCTTTTCGACGTGCTAAACTATAACATTTCGATTGTCTTTTTCGACATGCTAAACTGTGACTTTTTTATGATATTTTTCGATGTGCTTGGCTGACTTTTTTATCATCTTTATCAACATGCATTTCAGGATCTTATTAAACTTTCATTCCCATACCGGGAGTCGAACCCGGGCCACCTGGGTGAAAACCAGGAATCCTGACCGCTAGACCATATGGGACTTGTTTTTTGATCAAATGTATGATCTTTTTCGACATACTGTACTACAACATGTTTATTATCTTTTTGGACATGCCATACCACTACTTATTTATGTTTTTCAACATGCTATACTATGACGTTTTTATGTTTTTCGACATGCTATACTATCACGTTTTTATTATCTTTTTGGACATGCCATACCACTATGTTTTTATGTTTTTCAACATGCTATACTATGACGTTTATATGTTTTTCGACATGCTATACTATCATTTTTTAAAATCTTTTTCCACATGCAATACTATGACTGTTTTTGTAATCCTTTTCGACGTGCTAAACTATAACATTTTGATTGTCTTTTTCGACATGCTAAACTGTGACTTTTTTATGATATTTTTCGATGTGCTTGGCTGACTTTTTTATCATCTTTATCAACATGCATTTCAGGATCTTATTAAAATTTCATTCCCATACCGGGAGTCGAACCCGGGTCACCTGGGTGAAAACCAGGAATCCTGACCGCTAGACCATATGGGACTTGTTTTTTGATCAAATGTATGATCTTTTTCGACATACTGTACTACAACATGTTTATTATCTTTTTGGACATGCCATACCACTACTTATTTATGTTTTTCAACATGCTATACTATGACGTTTTTATGTTTTTCGACATGCTATACTATCACGTTTTTATTATCTTTTTGGACATGCCATACCACTATGTTTTTATGTTTTTCAACATGCTATACTATGACGTTTTTATGTTTTTCGACATGCTATACTATCATTTTTTAAAATCTTTTTCCACATGCAATACTATGACTCTTTTTGTAATCCTTTTCGACGTGCTAAACTATAACATTTTGATTGTCTTTTTCGACATGCTAAACTGTGACTTTTTTATGATATTTTTCGATGTGCTTGGCTGACTTTTTTATCATCTTTATCAACATGCATTTCAGGATCTTATTAAACTTTCATTCCCATACCGGGAGTCGAACCCGGGCCACCTGGGTGAAAACCAGGAATCCTGACCGCTAGACCATATGGGACTTGTTTTTTGATCAAATGTATGATCTTTTTCAACATACTGTACTACAACATGTTTATTATCTTTTTGGACATGCCATACCACTACTTATTTATGTTTTTCAACATGCTATACTATGACGTTTTTATGTTTTTCGACATGCTATACTATCACGTTTTTATTATCTTTTTGGACATGCCATACCACTATGTTTTTATGTTTTTCAACATGCTATACTATGACGTTTATATGTTTTTCGACATGCTATACTATCATTTTTTAAAATCTTTTTCCACATGCAATACTATGACTGTTTTTGTAATCCTTTTCGACGTGCTAAACTATAACATTTTGATTGTCTTTTTCGACATGCTAAACTGTGACTTTTTTATGATATTTTTCGACGTGCTTGGCTGACTTTTTTATCATCTTTATCAACATGCATTTCAGGATCTTATTAAAATTTCATTCCCATACCGGGAGTCGAACCCTGGTCACCTGGGTGAAAACCAGGAATCCTGACCGCTAGACCATATGGGACTTGTTTTTTGATCAAATGTATGATCTTTTTCGACATACTGTACTACAACATGTTTATTATCTTTTTGGACATGCCATACCACTACTTATTTATGTTTTTCAACATGCTATACTATGACGTTTTTATGTTTTTCGACATGCTATACTATCACGTTTTTATTATCTTTTTGGACATGCCATACCACTATGTTTTTATGTTTTTCAACATGCTATACTATGACGTTTATATGTTTTTCGACATGCTATACTATCATTTTTTAAAATCTTTTTCCACATGCAATACTATGACTGTTTTTGTAATCCTTTTCGACGTGCTAAACTATAACATTTTGATTGTCTTTTTCGACATGCTAAACTGTGACTTTTTTATGATATTTTTCGACATGCTTGGCTGACTTTTTTATCATCTTTTTCAACGTGCATTTCAGGATCTTATTCAAATCTCATTCCCATACCCGGAGTCGAACCCGGGCCGCCTGGGTGAAAACCAGGAATCCTGACCGCTAGACCATATGGGACTTGTTTTTTGATCAAATGTATGATCTTTTTCGACATACTATACTACAACATGTTTATTATCTTTTTGGACATGCCATACCACTACTTATTTATGTTTTTCAACATGCTATACTATGACTTTTTTATGTTTTTCGACATGCTATACTATCATTTTTTAAAATCTTTTTCCACATGCAATACTATGACTCTTTTTGTAATCCTTTTCGACGTGCTAAACTATAACATTTTGATTGTCTTTTTCGACATGCTAACCTGTGACTTTTTTATGATATTTTTCGATGTGCTTGGCTGACTTTTTTATCATCTTTATCAACATGCATTTCAGGATCTTATTAAAATTTCATTCCCATACCGGGAGTCAAACCCGGGCCACCTGGGTGAAAACCAGGAATCCTGACCGCTAGACCATATGGGACTTGTTTTTTAATCAAATGTATGATCTTTTTCAACATACTGTACTACAACATGTTTATTATCTTTTTGGACATGCCATACCACTACTTATTTATGTTTTTCAACATGCTATACTATGACGTTTTTATTATCTTTTTGGACATGCCATACCACTACTTATTTATGTTTTTCGACATGCTATACTATCACGTTTTTATTATCTTTTTGGACATGCCATACCACTATGTTTTTATGTTTTTCAACATGCTATACTATGACGTTTATATGTTTTTTGACATGCTATACTATCATTTTTTAAAATCTTTTTCCACATGCAATACTATGACTGTTTTTGTAATCCTTTTCGACGTGCTAAACTATAACATTTTGATTGTCTTTTTCGACATGCTAAACTGTGACTTTTTTATGATATTTTTCGACGTGCTTGGCTGACTTTTTTATCATCTTTATCAACATGCATTTCAGGATCTTATTAAAATCTCATTCCCATACCGGGAGTCGAACCCGGGCCACCTGGGTGAAAACCAGGAATCCTGACTGCTAGACCATATGGGACTTGTTTTTTGATCAAATGTATGATCTTTTTCGACATACTATACTACATGTTTATTATCTTTTTGGACATGCCATACCACTACTTATTTATGTTTTTCAACATGCTATACTATGACGTTTTTATGTTTTTCGACATGCTATACTATCATTTTTTAAAATCTTTTTCCACATGCAATACTATGACTCTTTTTGTAATCCTTTTCGACGTGCTAAACTATAACATTTTGATTGTCTTTTTCGACATGCTAACCTGTGACTTTTTTATGATATTTTTCGATGTGCTTGGCTGACTTTTTTATCATCTTTATCAACATGCATTTCAGGATCTTATTAAAATTTCATTCCCATACCGGGAGTCGAACCCGGGCCGCCTGGGTGAAAACCAGGAATCCTGACCGCTAGACCATATGGGACTTGTTTTTTGATCAAATGTATGATCTTTTTCGACATACCGTACTACAACATGTTTATTATCTTTTTGGACATGCCATACCACTACTTATTTATGTTTTTCAACATGCTATACTATGACGTTTTTATGTTTTTCGACATGCTATACTATAATTTTTTTAAATCTTTTTCCACATGCAATACTATGACTCTTTTTGTAATCCTTTTCGACGTGCTAAACTATAACATTTTGATTGTCTTTTTCGACATGCTAACCTGTGACTTTTTTATGATATTTTTCGATGTGCTTGGCTGACTTTTTTATCATCTTTATCAACATGCATTTCAGGATCTTATTAAAATTTCATTCCCATACCGGGAGTCGAACCCAGGCCACCTGGGTGAAAACCAGGAATCCTGACCGCTAGACCATATGGGAGTTGTTTTTTGATCAAATGTATGATCTTTTTCGACATACTGTACTACAACATGTTTATTATCTTTTTGGACATGCCATACCACTACTTATTTATGTTTTTCAACATGCTATACTATGACGTTTTTATGTTTTTCGACATGCTATACTATAATTTTTTTAAAATCTTTTTCCACATGCAATACTATGACTCTTTTTGTAATCCTTTTCGACGTGCTAAACTATAACATTTTGATTGTCTTTTTCGACATGCTAACCTGTGACTTTTTTATGATATTTTTCGATGTGCTTGGCTGACTTTTTTATCATCTTTATCAACATGCATTTCAGGATCTTATTAAAATTTCATTCCCATACCGGGAGTCGAACCCAGGCCACCTGGGTGAAAACCAGGAATCCTGACCGCTAGACCATATGGGAGTTGTTTTTTGATCAAATGTATGATCTTTTTCGACATACTGTACTACAACATGTTTATTATCTTTTTGGACATGCCATACCACTACTTATTTATGTTTTTCAACATGCTATACTATGACGTTTTTATGTTTTTCGACATGCTATACTATCACATTTTTATTATCTTTTTGGACATGCCATACCACTATGTTTTTATGTTTTTCAACATGCTATACTATGACGTTTATATGTTTTTCGACATGCTATACTATCATTTTTTAAAATCTTTTTCCACATGCAATACTATGACTGTTTTTGTAATCCTTTTCGACGTGCTAAACTATAACATTTTGATTGTCTTTTTCGACATGCTAAACTGTGACTTTTTTATGATATTTTTCGACGTGCTTGGCTGACTTTTTTATCATCTTTATCAACATGCATTTCAGGATCTTATTAAAATCTCATTCCCATACCGGGAGTCGAACCCGGGCCACCTGGGTGAAAACCAGGAATCCTGACCGCTAGACCATATGGGACTTGTTTTTTGATCAAATGTATGATCTTTTTCGACATACTGTACTACAACATGTTTATTATCTTTTTGGACATGCCATACCACTACTTATTTATGTTTTTCAACATGCTATACTATGACGTTTTTATTATCTTTTTGGACATGCCATACCACTACTTATTTATGTTTTTCGACATGCTATACTATCACGTTTTTATTATCTTTTTGGACATGCCATACCACTATGTTTTTATGTTTTTCAACATGCTATACTATGACGTTTATATGTTTTTCGACATGCTATACTATCATTTTTTAAAATCTTTTTCCACATGCAATACTATGACTGTTTTTGTAATCCTTTTCGACGTGCTAAACTATAACATTTTGATTGTCTTTTTCGACATGCTAAACTGTGACTTTTTTATGATATTTTTCGACGTGCTTGGCTGACTTTTTTATCATCTTTATCAACATGCATTTCAGGATCTTATTAAAATCTCATTCCCATACCGGGAGTCGAACCCGGGCCACCTGGGTGAAAACCAGGAATCCTGACTGCTAGACCATATGGGACTTGTTTTTTGATCAAATGTATGATCTTTTTCGACATACTGTACTACAACATGTTTATTATCTTTTTGGACATGCCATACCACTACTTATTTATGTTTTTCAACATGCTATACTATGACGTTTTTATGTTTTTCGACATGCTATACTATCACGTTTTTATTATCTTTTTGGACATGCCATACCACTATGTTTTTATGTTTTTCAACATGCTATACTATGACGTTTATATGTTTTTCGACATGCTATACTATCATTTTTTAAAATCTTTTTCCACATGCAATACTATGACTGTTTTTGTAATCCTTTTCGACGTGCTAAACTATAACATTTTGATTGTCTTTTTCGACATGCTAAACTGTGACTTTTTTATGATATTTTTCGATGTGCTTGGCTGACTTTTTTATCATCTTTATCAACATGCATTTCAGGATCTTATTAAACTTTCATTCCCATACCGGGAGTCGAACCCGGGCCACCTGGGTGAAAACCAGGAATCCTGACCGCTAGACCATATGGGACTTGTTTTTTGATCAAATGTATGATCTTTTTCGACATACTGTACTACAACATGTTTATTATCTTTTTGGACATGCCATACCACTACTTATTTATGTTTTTCAACATGCTATACTATGACGTTTTTATGTTTTTCGACATGCTATACTATCACGTTTTTATTATCTTTTTGGACATGCCATACCACTATGTTTTTATGTTTTTCAACATGCTATACTATGACGTTTATATGTTTTTCGACATGCTATACTATCATTTTTTAAAATCTTTTTCCACATGCAATACTATGACTGTTTTTGTAATCCTTTTCGACGTGCTAAACTATAACATTTTGATTGTCTTTTTCGACATGCTAAACTGTGACTTTTTTATGATATTTTTCGATGTGCTTGGCTGACTTTTTTATCATCTTTATCAACATGCATTTCAGGATCTTATTAAAATTTCATTCCCATACCGGGAGTCGAACCCGGGTCACCTGGGTGAAAACCAGGAATCCTGACCGCTAGACCATATGGGACTTGTTTTTTGATCAAATGTATGATCTTTTTCGACATACTGTACTACAACATGTTTATTATCTTTTTGGACATGCCATACCACTACTTATTTATGTTTTTCAACATGCTATACTATGACGTTTTTATGTTTTTCGACATGCTATACTATCACGTTTTTATTATCTTTTTGGACATGCCATACCACTATGTTTTTATGTTTTTCAACATGCTATACTATGACGTTTTTATGTTTTTCGACATGCTATACTATCATTTTTTAAAATCTTTTTCCACATGCAATACTATGACTCTTTTTGTAATCCTTTTCGACGTGCTAAACTATAACATTTTGATTGTCTTTTTCGACATGCTAAACTGTGACTTTTTTATGATATTTTTCGATGTGCTTGGCTGACTTTTTTATCATCTTTATCAACATGCATTTCAGGATCTTATTAAAATTTCATTCCCATACCGGGAGTCAAACCCGGGCCACCTGGGTGAAAACCAGGAATCCTGACCGCTAGACCATATGGGACTTGTTTTTTAATCAAATGTATGATCTTTTTCAACATACTGTACTACAACATGTTTATTATCTTTTTGGACATGCCATACCACTACTTATTTATGTTTTTCAACATGCTATACTATGACGTTTTTATTATCTTTTTGGACATGCCATACCACTACTTATTTATGTTTTTCGACATGCTATACTATCACGTTTTTATTATCTTTTTGGACATGCCATACCACTATGTTTTTATGTTTTTCAACATGCTATACTATGACGTTTATATGTTTTTTGACATGCTATACTATCATTTTTTAAAATCTTTTTCCACATGCAATACTATGACTGTTTTTGTAATCCTTTTCGACGTGCTAAACTATAACATTTTGATTGTCTTTTTCGACATGCTAAACTGTGACTTTTTTATGATATTTTTCGACGTGCTTGGCTGACTTTTTTATCATCTTTATCAACATGCATTTCAGGATCTTATTAAAATCTCATTCCCATACCGGGAGTCGAACCCGGGCCACCTGGGTGAAAACCAGGAATCCTGACTGCTAGACCATATGGGACTTGTTTTTTGATCAAATGTATGATCTTTTTCGACATACTATACTACATGTTTATTATCTTTTTGGACATGCCATACCACTACTTATTTATGTTTTTCAACATGCTATACTATGACGTTTTTATGTTTTTCGACATGCTATACTATCATTTTTTAAAATCTTTTTCCACATGCAATACTATGACTCTTTTTGTAATCCTTTTCGACGTGCTAAACTATAACATTTTGATTGTCTTTTTCGACATGCTAACCTGTGACTTTTTTATGATATTTTTCGATGTGCTTGGCTGACTTTTTTATCATCTTTATCAACATGCATTTCAGGATCTTATTAAAATTTCATTCCCATACCGGGAGTCGAACCCGGGCCGCCTGGGTGAAAACCAGGAATCCTGACCGCTAGACCATATGGGACTTGTTTTTTGATCAAATGTATGATCTTTTTCGACATACCGTACTACAACATGTTTATTATCTTTTTGGACATGCCATACCACTACTTATTTATGTTTTTCAACATGCTATACTATGACGTTTTTATGTTTTTCGACATGCTATACTATAATTTTTTTAAATCTTTTTCCACATGCAATACTATGACTCTTTTTGTAATCCTTTTCGACGTGCTAAACTATAACATTTTGATTGTCTTTTTCGACATGCTAACCTGTGACTTTTTTATGATATTTTTCGATGTGCTTGGCTGACTTTTTTATCATCTTTATCAACATGCATTTCAGGATCTTATTAAAATTTCATTCCCATACCGGGAGTCGAACCCAGGCCACCTGGGTGAAAACCAGGAATCCTGACCGCTAGACCATATGGGAGTTGTTTTTTGATCAAATGTATGATCTTTTTCGACATACTGTACTACAACATGTTTATTATCTTTTTGGACATGCCATACCACTACTTATTTATGTTTTTCAACATGCTATACTATGACGTTTTTATGTTTTTCGACATGCTATACTATAATTTTTTTAAATCTTTTTCCACATGCAATACTATGACTCTTTTTGTAATCCTTTTCGACGTGCTAAACTATAACATTTTGATTGTCTTTTTCGACATGCTAACCTGTGACTTTTTTATGATATTTTTCGATGTGCTTGGCTGACTTTTTTATCATCTTTATCAACATGCATTTCAGGATCTTATTAAAATTTCATTCCCATACCGGGAGTCCAACCCAGGCCACCTGGGTGAAAACCAGGAATCCTGACCGCTAGACCATATGGGAGTTGTTTTTTGATCAAATGTATGATCTTTTTCGACATACTGTACTACAACATGTTTATTATCTTTTTGGACATGCCATACCACTACTTATTTATGTTTTTCAACATGCTATACTATGACGTTTTTATGTTTTTCGACATGCTATACTATCACATTTTTATTATCTTTTTGGACATGCCATACCACTATGTTTTTATGTTTTTCAACATGCTATACTATGACGTTTATATGTTTTTCGACATGCTATACTATCATTTTTTAAAATCTTTTTCCACATGCAATACTATGACTGTTTTTGTAATCCTTTTCGACGTGCTAAACTATAACATTTTGATTGTCTTTTTCGACATGCTAAACTGTGACTTTTTTATGATATTTTTCGACGTGCTTGGCTGACTTTTTTATCATCTTTATCAACATGCATTTCAGGATCTTATTAAAATCTCATTCCCATACCGGGAGTCGAACCCGGGCCACCTGGGTGAAAACCAGGAATCCTGACCGCTAGACCATATGGGACTTGTTTTTTGATCAAATGTATGATCTTTTTCGACATACTGTACTACAACATGTTTATTATCTTTTTGGACATGCCATACCACTACTTATTTATGTTTTTCAACATGCTATACTATGACGTTTTTATTATCTTTTTGGACATGCCATACCACTACTTATTTATGTTTTTCGACATGCTATACTATCACGTTTTTATTATCTTTTTGGACATGCCATACCACTATGTTTTTATGTTTTTCAACATGCTATACTATGACGTTTATATGTTTTTCGACATGCTATACTATCATTTTTTAAAATCTTTTTCCACATGCAATACTATGACTGTTTTTGTAATCCTTTTCGACGTGCTAAACTATAACATTTTGATTGTCTTTTTCGACATGCTAAACTGTGACTTTTTTATGATATTTTTCGACGTGCTTGGCTGACTTTTTTATCATCTTTATCAACATGCATTTCAGGATCTTATTAAAATCTCATTCCCATACCGGGAGTCGAACCCGGGCCACCTGGGTGAAAACCAGGAATCCTGACTGCTAGACCATATGGGACTTGTTTTTTGATCAAATGTATGATCTTTTTCGACATACTGTACTACAACATGTTTATTATCTTTTTGGACATGCCATACCACTACTTATTTATGTTTTTCAACATGCTATACTATGACGTTTTTATGTTTTTCGACATGCTATACTATCACGTTTTTATTATCTTTTTGGACATGCCATACCACTATGTTTTTATGTTTTTCAACATGCTATACTATGACGTTTATATGTTTTTCGACATGCTATACTATCATTTTTTAAAATCTTTTTCCACATGCAATACTATGACTGTTTTTGTAATCCTTTTCGACGTGCTAAACTATAACATTTTGATTGTCTTTTTCGACATGCTAAACTGTGACTTTTTTATGATATTTTTCGATGTGCTTGGCTGACTTTTTTATCATCTTTATCAACATGCATTTCAGGATCTTATTAAACTTTCATTCCATACCGGGAGTCGAACCCGGGCCACCTGGGTGAAAACCAGGAATCCTGACCGCTAGACCATATGGGACTTGTTTTTTGATCAAATGTATGATCTTTTTCGACATACTGTACTACAACATGTTTATTATCTTTTTGGACATGCCATACCACTACTTATTTATGTTTTTCAACATGCTATACTATGACGTTTTTATGTTTTTCGACATGCTATACTATCACGTTTTTATTATCTTTTTGGACATGCCATACCACTATGTTTTTATGTTTTTCAACATGCTATACTATGACGTTTATATGTTTTTCGACATGCTATACTATCATTTTTTAAAATCTTTTTCCACATGCAATACTATGACTGTTTTTGTAATCCTTTTCGACGTGCTAAACTATAACATTTTGATTGTCTTTTTCGACATGCTAAACTGTGACTTTTTTATGATATTTTTCGATGTGCTTGGCTGACTTTTTTATCATCTTTATCAACATGCATTTCAGGATCTTATTAAAATTTCATTCCCATACCGGGAGTCGAACCCGGGTCACCTGGGTGAAAACCAGGAATCCTGACCGCTAGACCATATGGGACTTGTTTTTTGATCAAATGTATGATCTTTTTCGACATACTGTACTACAACATGTTTATTATCTTTTTGGACATGCCATACCACTACTTATTTATGTTTTTCAACATGCTATACTATGACGTTTTTATGTTTTTCGACATGCTATACTATCACGTTTTTATTATCTTTTTGGACATGCCATACCACTATGTTTTTATGTTTTTCAACATGCTATACTATGACGTTTTTATGTTTTTCGACATGCTATACTATCATTTTTTAAAATCTTTTTCCACATGCAATACTATGACTCTTTTTGTAATCCTTTTCGACGTGCTAAACTATAACATTTTGATTGTCTTTTTCGACATGCTAAACTGTGACTTTTTTATGATATTTTTCGATGTGCTTGGCTGACTTTTTTATCATCTTTATCAACATGCATTTCAGGATCTTATTAAACTTTCATTCCCATACCGGGAGTCGAACCCGGGCCACCTGGGTGAAAACCAGGAATCCTGACCGCTAGACCATATGGGACTTGTTTTTTGATCAAATGTATGATCTTTTTCAACATACTGTACTACAACATGTTTATTATCTTTTTGGACATGCCATACCACTACTTATTTATGTTTTTCAACATGCTATACTATGACGTTTTTATGTTTTTCGACATGCTATACTATCACGTTTTTATTATCTTTTTGGACATGCCATACCACTATGTTTTTATGTTTTTCAACATGCTATACTATGACGTTTATATGTTTTTCGACATGCTATACTATCATTTTTTAAAATCTTTTTCCACATGCAATACTATGACTGTTTTTGTAATCCTTTTCGACGTGCTAAACTATAACATTTTGATTGTCTTTTTCGACATGCTAAACTGTGACTTTTTTATGATATTTTTCGACGTGCTTGGCTGACTTTTTTATCATCTTTATCAACATGCATTTCAGGATCTTATTAAAATTTCATTCCCATACCGGGAGTCGAACCCTGGTCACCTGGGTGAAAACCAGGAATCCTGACCGCTAGACCATATGGGACTTGTTTTTTGATCAAATGTATGATCTTTTTCGACATACTGTACTACAACATGTTTATTATCTTTTTGGACATGCCATACCACTACTTATTTATGTTTTTCAACATGCTATACTATGACGTTTTTATGTTTTTCGACATGCTATACTATCACGTTTTTATTATCTTTTTGGACATGCCATACCACTATGTTTTTATGTTTTTCAACATGCTATACTATGACGTTTATATGTTTTTCGACATGCTATACTATCATTTTTTTAAATCTTTTTCCACATGCAATACTATGACTGTTTTTGTAATCCTTTTCGACGTGCTAAACTATAACATTTTGATTGTCTTTTTCGACATGCTAAACTGTGACTTTTTTATGATATTTTTCGACATGCTTGGCTGACTTTTTTATCATCTTTTTCAACGTGCATTTCAGGATCTTATTCAAATCTCATTCCCATACCCGGAGTCGAACCCGGGCCGCCTGGGTGAAAACCAGGAATCCTGACTGCTAGACCATATGGGACTTGTTTTTTGATCAAATGTATGATCTTTTTCGACATACTGTACTACAACATGTTTATTATCTTTTTGGACATGCCATACCACTACTTATTTATGTTTTTCAACATGCTATACTATGACGTTTTTATGTTTTTCGACATGCTATACTATCACGTTTTTATTATCTTTTTGGACATGCCATACCACTATGTTTTTATGTTTTTCAACATGCTATACTATGACGTTTATATGTTTTTCGACATGCTATACTATCATTTTTTAAAATCTTTTTCCACATGCAATACTATGACTGTTTTTGTAATCCTTTTCGACGTGCTAAACTATAACATTTTGATTGTCTTTTTCGACATGCTAAACTGTGACTTTTTTATGATATTTTTCGATGTGCTTGGCTGACTTTTTTATCATCTTTATCAACATGCATTTCAGGATCTTATTAAACTTTCATTCCCATACCGGGAGTCGAACCCGGGCCACCTGGGTGAAAACCAGGAATCCTGACCGCTAGACCATATGGGACTTGTTTTTTGATCAAATGTATGATCTTTTTCGACATACTGTACTACAACATGTTTATTATCTTTTTGGACATGCCATACCACTACTTATTTATGTTTTTCAACATGCTATACTATGACGTTTTTATGTTTTTCGACATGCTATACTATCACGTTTTTATTATCTTTTTGGACATGCCATACCACTATGTTTTTATGTTTTTCAACATGCTATACTATGACGTTTATATGTTTTTCGACATGCTATACTATCATTTTTTAAAATCTTTTTCCACATGCAATACTATGACTGTTTTTGTAATCCTTTTCGACGTGCTAAACTATAACATTTTGATTGTCTTTTTCGACATGCTAAACTGTGACTTTTTTATGATATTTTTCGATGTGCTTGGCTGACTTTTTTATCATCTTTATCAACATGCATTTCAGGATCTTATTAAAATTTCATTCCCATACCGGGAGTCGAACCCGGGTCACCTGGGTGAAAACCAGGAATCCTGACCGCTAGACCATATGGGACTTGTTTTTTGATCAAATGTATGATCTTTTTCGACATACTGTACTACAACATGTTTATTATCTTTTTGGACATGCCATACCACTACTTATTTATGTTTTTCAACATGCTATACTATGACGTTTTTATGTTTTTCGACATGCTATACTATCACGTTTTTATTATCTTTTTGGACATGCCATACCACTATGTTTTTATGTTTTTCAACATGCTATACTATGACGTTTTTATGTTTTTCGACATGCTATACTATCATTTTTTAAAATCTTTTTCCACATGCAATACTATGACTCTTTTTGTAATCCTTTTCGACGTGCTAAACTATAACATTTTGATTGTCTTTTTCGACATGCTAAACTGTGACTTTTTTATGATATTTTTCGATGTGCTTGGCTGACTTTTTTATCATCTTTATCAACATGCATTTCAGGATCTTATTAAACTTTCATTCCCATACCGGGAGTCGAACCCGGGCCACCTGGGTGAAAACCAGGAATCCTGACCGCTAGACCATATGGGACTTGTTTTTTGATCAAATGTATGATCTTTTTCAACATACTGTACTACAACATGTTTATTATCTTTTTGGACATGCCATACCACTACTTATTTATGTTTTTCAACATGCTATACTATGACGTTTTTATGTTTTTCGACATGCTATACTATCACGTTTTTATTATCTTTTTGGACATGCCATACCACTATGTTTTTATGTTTTTCAACATGCTATACTATGACGTTTATATGTTTTTCGACATGCTATACTATCATTTTTTAAAATCTTTTTCCACATGCAATACTATGACTGTTTTTGTAATCCTTTTCGACGTGCTAAACTATAACATTTTGATTGTCTTTTTCGACATGCTAAACTGTGACTTTTTTATGATATTTTTCGACGTGCTTGGCTGACTTTTTTATCATCTTTATCAACATGCATTTCAGGATCTTATTAAAATTTCATTCCCATACCGGGAGTCGAACCCTGGTCACCTGGGTGAAAACCAGGAATCCTGACCGCTAGACCATATGGGACTTGTTTTTTGATCAAATGTATGATCTTTTTCGACATACTGTACTACAACATGTTTATTATCTTTTTGGACATGCCATACCACTACTTATTTATGTTTTTCAACATGCTATACTATGACGTTTTTATGTTTTTCGACATGCTATACTATCACGTTTTTATTATCTTTTTGGACATGCCATACCACTATGTTTTTATGTTTTTCAACATGCTATACTATGACGTTTATATGTTTTTCGACATGCTATACTATCATTTTTTTAAATCTTTTTCCACATGCAATACTATGACTCTTTTTGTAATCCTTTTCGACGTGCTAAACTATAACATTTTGATTGTCTTTTTCGACATGCTAAACTGTGACTTTTTTATGATATTTTTCGATGTGCTTGGCTGACTTTTTTATCATCTTTATCAACATGCATTTCAGGATCTTATTAAACTTTCATTCCCATACCGGGAGTCGAACCCGGGCCACCTGGGTGAAAACCAGGAATCCTGACCGCTAGACCATATGGGACTTGTTTTTTGATCAAATGTATGATCTTTTTCAACATACTGTACTACAACATGTTTATTATCTTTTTGGACATGCCATACCACTACTTATTTATGTTTTTCAACATGCTATACTATGACGTTTTTATGTTTTTCGACATGCTATACTATCACGTTTTTATTATCTTTTTGGACATGCCATACCACTATGTTTTTATGTTTTTCAACATGCTATACTATGACGTTTATATGTTTTTCGACATGCTATACTATCATTTTTTAAAATCTTTTTCCACATGCAATACTATGACTGTTTTTGTAATCCTTTTCGACGTGCTAAACTATAACATTTTGATTGTCTATTTCGACATGCTAAACTGTGACTTTTTTATGATATTTTTCGACGTGCTTGGCTGACTTTTTTATCATCTTTTTCAACGTGCATTTCAGGATCTTATTAAAATCTCATTCCCATACCGGGAGTCGAACCCGGGCCGCCTGGGTGAAAACCAGGAATCCTGACCGCTAGACCATATGGGACTTGTTTTTTGATCAAATGTATGATCTTTTTCGACATACTGTACTACAACATGTTTATTATCTTTTTGGACATGCCATACCACTACTTATTTATGTTTTTCAACATGCTATACTATGACGTTTTTATGTTTTTCGACATGCTATACTATCACGTTTTTATTATCTTTTTGGACATGCCATACCACTATGTTTTTATGTTTTTCAACATGCTATACTATGACGTTTATATGTTTTTCGACATGCTATACTATCATTTTTTTAAATCTTTTTCCACATGCAATACTATGACTGTTTTTGTAATCCTTTTCGACGTGCTAAACTATAACATTTTGATTGTCTTTTTCGACATGCTAAACTGTGACTTTTTTATGATATTTTTCGACATGCTTGGCTGACTTTTTTATCATCTTTTTCAACGTGCATTTCAGGATCTTATTCAAATCTCATTCCCATACCCGGAGTCGAACCCGGGCCACCTGGGTGAAAACCAGGAATCCTGACCGCTAGACCATATGGGACTTGTTTTTTAATCAAATGTATGATCTTTTTCAACATACTGTACTACAACATGTTTATTATCTTTTTGGACATGCCATACCACTACTTATTTATGTTTTTCAACATGCTATACTATGACGTTTTTATTATCTTTTTGGACATGCCATACCACTACTTATTTATGTTTTTCGACATGCTATACTATCACGTTTTTATTATCTTTTTGGACATGCCATACCACTATGTTTTTATGTTTTTCAACATGCTATACTATGACGTTTATATGTTTTTCGACATGCTATACTATCATTTTTTAAAATCTTTTTCCACATGCAATACTATGACTGTTTTTGTAATCCTTTTCGACGTGCTAAACTATAACATTTTGATTGTCTTTTTCGACATGCTAAACTGTGACTTTTTTATGATATTTTTCGACGTGCTTGGCTGACTTTTTTATCATCTTTATCAACATGCATTTCAGGATCTTATTAAAATCTCATTCCCATACCGGGAGTCGAACCCGGGCCACCTGGGTGAAAACCAGGAATCCTGACTGCTAGACCATATGGGACTTGTTTTTTGATCAAATGTATGATCTTTTTCGACATACTATACTACATGTTTATTATCTTTTTGGACATGCCATACCACTACTTATTTATGTTTTTCAACATGCTATACTATGACGTTTTTATGTTTTTCGACATGCTATACTATCATTTTTTAAAATCTTTTTCCACATGCAATACTATGACTCTTTTTGTAATCCTTTTCGACGTGCTAAACTATAACATTTTGATTGTCTTTTTCGACATGCTAACCTGTGACTTTTTTATGATATTTTTCGATGTGCTTGGCTGACTTTTTTATCATCTTTATCAACATGCATTTCAGGATCTTATTAAAATTTCATTCCCATACCGGGAGTCGAACCCGGGCCACCTGGGTGAAAACCAGGAATCCTGACCGCTAGACCATATGGGACTTGTTTTTTGATCAAATGTATGATCTTTTTCGACATACCGTACTACAACATGTTTATTATCTTTTTGGACATGCCATACCACTACTTATTTATGTTTTTCAACATGCTATACTATGACGTTTTTATGTTTTTCGACATGCTATACTATAATTTTTTTAAATCTTTTTCCACATGCAATACTATGACTCTTTTTGTAATCCTTTTCGACGTGCTAAACTATAACATTTTGATTGTCTTTTTCGACATGCTAACCTGTGACTTTTTTATGATATTTTTCGATGTGCTTGGCTGACTTTTTTATCATCTTTATCAACATGCATTTCAGGATCTTATTAAAATTTCATTCCCATACCGGGAGTCGAACCCAGGCCACCTGGGTGAAAACCAGGAATCCTGACCGCTAGACCATATGGGAGTTGTTTTTTGATCAAATGTATGATCTTTTTCGACATACTGTACTACAACATGTTTATTATCTTTTTGGACATGCCATACCACTACTTATTTATGTTTTTCAACATGCTATACTATGACGTTTTTATGTTTTTCGACATGCTATACTATCACATTTTTATTATCTTTTTGGACATGCCATACCACTATGTTTTTATGTTTTTCAACATGCTATACTATGACGTTTATATGTTTTTCGACATGCTATACTATCATTTTTTAAAATCTTTTTCCACATGCAATACTATGACTGTTTTTGTAATCCTTTTCGACGTGCTAAACTATAACATTTTGATTGTCTTTTTCGACATGCTAAACTGTGACTTTTTTATGATATTTTTCGACGTGCTTGGCTGACTTTTTTATCATCTTTATCAACATGCATTTCAGGATCTTATTAAAATCTCATTCCCATACCGGGAGTCGAACCCGGGCCACCTGGGTGAAAACCAGGAATCCTGACCGCTAGACCATATGGGACTTGTTTTTTGATCAAATGTATGATCTTTTTCGACATACTGTACTACAACATGTTTATTATCTTTTTGGACATGCCATACCACTACTTATTTATGTTTTTCAACATGCTATACTATGACGTTTTTATTATCTTTTTGGACATGCCATACCACTACTTATTTATGTTTTTCGACATGCTATACTATCACGTTTTTATTATCTTTTTGGACATGCCATACCACTATGTTTTTATGTTTTTCAACATGCTATACTATGACGTTTATATGTTTTTCGACATGCTATACTATCATTTTTTAAAATCTTTTTCCACATGCAATACTATGACTGTTTTTGTAATCCTTTTCGACGTGCTAAACTATAACATTTTGATTGTCTTTTTCGACATGCTAAACTGTGACTTTTTTATGATATTTTTCGACGTGCTTGGCTGACTTTTTTATCATCTTTATCAACATGCATTTCAGGATCTTATTAAAATCTCATTCCCATACCGGGAGTCGAACCCGGGCCACCTGGGTGAAAACCAGGAATCCTGACTGCTAGACCATATGGGACTTGTTTTTTGATCAAATGTATGATCTTTTTCGACATACTATACTACATGTTTATTATCTTTTTGGACATGCCATACCACTACTTATTTATGTTTTTCAACATGCTATACTATGACGTTTTTATGTTTTTCGACATGCTATACTATCATTTTTTAAAATCTTTTTCCACATGCAATACTATGACTCTTTTTGTAATCCTTTTCGACGTGCTAAACTATAACATTTTGATTGTCTTTTTCGACATGCTAACCTGTGACTTTTTTATGATATTTTTCGATGTGCTTGGCTGACTTTTTTATCATCTTTATCAACATGCATTTCAGGATCTTATTAAAATTTCATTCCCATACCGGGAGTCGAACCCGGGCCACCTGGGTGAAAACCAGGAATCCTGACCGCTAGACCATATGGGACTTGTTTTTTGATCAAATGTATGATCTTTTTCGACATACCGTACTACAACATGTTTATTATCTTTTTGGACATGCCATACCACTACTTATTTATGTTTTTCAACATGCTATACTATGACGTTTTTATGTTTTTCGACATGCTATACTATAATTTTTTTAAATCTTTTTCCACATGCAATACTATGCCTGTTTTTGTAATCCTTTTCGACGTGCTAAACTATAACATTTTGATTGTCTTTTTGGACATGCCATACCACTATGTTTTTATGTTTTTCAACATGCTATACTATGACGTTTATATGTTTTTCGACATGCTATACTATCATTTTTTAAAATCTTTTTCCACATGCAATACTATGACTCTTTTTGTAATCCTTTTCGACGTGCTAAACTATAACATTTTGATTGTCTTTTTCGACATGCTAAACTGTGACTTTTTTATGATATTTTTCGACGTGCTTGGCTGACTTTTTTATCATCTTTATCAACATGCATTTCAGGATCTTATTAAAATCTCATTCCCATACCGGGAGTCGAACCCGGGCCACCTGGGTGAAAACCAGGAATCCTGACCGCTAGACCATATGGGACTTGTTTTTTGATCAAATGTATGATCTTTTTCGACATACTGTACTACAACATGTTTATTATCTTTTTGGACATGCCATACCACTACTTATTTATGTTTTTCAACATGCTATACTATGACGTTTTTATGTTTTTCGACATGCTATACTATCACGTTTTTATTATCTTTTTGGACATGCCATACCACTATGTTTTTATGTTTTTCAACATGCTATACTATGACGTTTATATGTTTTTCGACATGCTATACTATCATTTTTTAAAATCTTTTTCCACATGCAATACTATGACTGTTTTTGTAATCCTTTTCGACGTGCTAAACTATAACATTTTGATTGTCTATTTCGACATGCTAAACTGTGACTTTTTTATGATATTTTTCGACGTGCTTGGCTGACTTTTTTATCATCTTTTTCAACGTGCATTTCAGGATCTTATTAAAATCTCATTCCCATACCGGGAGTCGAACCCGGGCCGCCTGGGTGAAAACCAGGAATCCTGACCGCTAGACCATATGGGACTTGTTTTTTGATCAAATGTATGATCTTTTTCGACATACTATACTACAACATGTTTATTATCTTTTTGGACATGCCATACCACTACTTATTCATGTTTTTCAACATGCTATACTATGACGTTTTTATGTTTTTCGACATGCTATACTATCACGTTTTTATTATCTTTTTGGACATGCCATACCACTATGTTTTTATGTTTTTCAACATGCTATACTATGACGTTTTTATGTTTTTCGACATGCTATACTATCATTTTTTTAAATATTTTTCCACATGCAATACTATGACTGTTTTTGTAATCCTTTTCGACGTGCTAAACTATAACATTTTGATTGTCTTTTTCGACATGCTAACCTGTGACTTTTTTATGATATTTTTCGATGTGCTTGGCTGACTTTTTTATCATCTTTATCAACATGCATTTCAGGATCTTATTAAAATTTCATTCCCATACCGGGAGTCGAACCCGGGCCACCTGGGTGAAAACCAGGAATCCTGACCGCTAGACCATATGGGACTTGTTTTTTGATCAAATGTATGATCTTTTTCGACATACTGTACTACAACATGTTTATTATCTTTTTGGACATGCCATACCACTACTTATTTATGTTTTTCAACATGCTATACTATGACGTTTTTATGTTTTTCGACATGCTATACTATCACGTTTTTATTATCTTTTTGGACATGCCATACCACTATGTTTTTATGTTTTTCAACATGCTATACTATGACGTTTTTATGTTTTTCGACATGCTATACTATCATTTTTTAAAATCTTTTTCCACATGCAATACTATGACTGTTTTTGTAATCCTTTTCGACGTGCTAAACTATAACATTTTGATTGTCTTTTTCGACATGCTAACCTGTGACTTTTTTATGATATTTTTCGATGTGCTTGGCTGACTTTTTTATCATCTTTTTCAACGTGCATTTCAGGATCTTATTAAAATCTCATTCCCATACCGGGAGTCGAACCCGGGCCGCCTGGGTGAAAACCAGGAATCCTGACCGCTAGACCATATGGGACTTGTTTTTTGATCAAATGTATGATCTTTTTCGACATACTATACTACAACATGTTTATTATCTTTTTGGACATGCCATACCACTACTTATTCATGTTTTTCAACATGCTATACTATGACGTTTTTATGTTTTTCGACATGCTATACTATCACGTTTTTATTATCTTTTTGGACATGCCATACCACTATGTTTTTATGTTTTTCAACATGCTATACTATGACGTTTTTATGTTTTTCGACATGCTATACTATCATTTTTTAAAATCTTTTTCCACATGCAATACTATGACTCTTTTTGTAATCCTTTTCGACGTGCTAAACTATAACATTTTGATTGTCTTTTTCGACATGCTAACCTGTGACTTTTTTATGATATTTTTCGATGTGCTTGGCTGACTTTTTTATCATCTTTTTCAACGTGCATTTCAGGATCTTATTAAAATCTCATTCCCATACCGGGAGTCGAACCCGGGCCGCCTGGGTGAAAACCAGGAATCCTGACCGCTAGACCATATGGGACTTGTTTTTTGATCAAATGTATGATCTTTTTCGACATACTATACTACAACATGTTTATTATCTTTTTGAACATGCCATACCACTACTTATTCATGTTTTTCAACATGCTATACTATGACGTTTTTATGTTTTTCGACATGCTATACTATCACGTTTTTATTATCTTTTTGGACATGCCATACCACTATGTTTTTATGTTTTTCAACATGCTATACTATGACGTTTTTATGTTTTTCGACATGCTATACTATCATTTTTTAAAATCTTTTTCCACATGCAATACTATGACTCTTTTTGTAATCCTTTTCGACGTGCTAAACTATAACATTTTGATTGTCTTTTTCGACACGCGAACCTGTGACTTTTTTATGATATTTTTCGATGTGCTTGGCTGACTTTTTTATCATCTTTTTCAACGTGCATTTCAGGATCTTATTAAAATCTCATTCCCATACCGGGAGTCGAACCCGGGCCACCTGGGTGAAAACCAGGAATCCTGACCGCTAGACCATATGGGACTTGTTTTTTGATCAAATGTATGATCATTTTCGACATACTATACTACAACATGTTTATTATCTTTTTGGACATGCCATACCACTACTTATTTATGTTTTTCAACATACTATGACGTTTTTATGTTTTTCGACATGCTATACTATCATTTTTTAAAATCTTTTTCCACATGCAATACTATGACTCTTTTTGTAATCCTTTTCGACGTGCTAAACTATAACATTTTGATTGTCTTTTTCGACATGCTAACCTGTGACTTTTTTATGATATTTTTCGATCTGCTTGGCTGACTTTTTTATCATCTTTATCAACATGCATTTCAGGATCTTATTAAAATTTCATTCCCATACCGGGAGTCGAACCCGGGCCACCTGGGTGAAAACCAGGAATCCTGACCGCTAGACCATATGGGACTTGTTTTTTGATTAAATGTATGATCTTTTTCAACATACTGTACTACAACATGTTTATTATCTTTTTGGACATGCCATACCACTATGTTTTTATGTTTTTCAACATGCTATACTATGACGTTTTTATGTTTTTCGACATGCTATACTATCATTTTTTAAAATCTTTTTCCACATGCAATACTATGACTGTTTTTGTAATCCTTTTCGACGTGCTAAACTATAACATTTTGATTGTCTTTTTCGACATGCTAACCTGTGACTTTTTTATGATATTTTTCGATGTGCTTGGCTGACTTTTTTATCATCTTTTTCAACGTGCATTTCAGGATCTTATTAAAATCTCATTCCCATACCGGGAGTCGAACCCGGGCCGCCTGGGTGAAAACCAGGAATCCTGACCGCTAGACCATATGGGACTTGTTTTTTGATCAAATGTATGATCTTTTTCGACATACTATACTACAACATGTTTATTATCTTTTTGGACATGCCATACCACTACTTATTTATGTTTTTCAACATGCTATACTATGACGTTTTTATGTTTTTCGACATGCTATACTATCACGTTTTTATTATCTTTTTGGACATGCCATACCACTATGTTTTTATGTTTTTCAACATGCTATACTATGACGTTTTTATGTTTTTCGACATGCTATACTATCATTTTTTTAAATCTTTTTCCACATGCAATACTATGACTGTTTTTGTAATCCTTTTCGACGTGCTAAACTATAACATTTTGATTGTCTTTTTCGACATGCTAAACTGTGACTTTTTTATGATATTTTTCGACGTGCTTGGCTGACTTTTTTATCATCTTTTTCAACGTGCATTTCAGGATCTTATTAAAATCTCATTCCCATACCGGGAGTCGAACCCGGGCCGCCTGGGTGAAAACCAGGAATCCTGACCGCTAGACCATATGGGACTTGTTTTTTGATCAAATGTATGATCTTTTTCGACATACTATACTACAACATGTTTATTATCTTTTTGGACATGCCATACCACTACTTATTCATGTTTTTCAACATGCTATACTATGACGTTTTTATGTTTTTCGACATGCTATACTATCACGTTTTTATTATCTTTTTGGACATGCCATACCACTATGTTTTTATGTTTTCAACATGCTATACTATGACGTTTTTATGTTTTTCGACATGCTATACTATCATTTTTTAAAATCTTTTTCCACATGCAATACTATGACTCTTTTTGTAATCCTTTTCGACGTGCTAAACTATAACATTTTGATTGTCTTTTTCGACATGCTAACCTGTGACTTTTTTATGATATTTTTCGATGTGCTTGGCTGACTTTTTTATCATCTTTATCAACATGCATTTCAGGATCTTATTAAAATTTCATTCCCATACCGGGAGTCGAACCCGGGCCACCTGGGTGAAAACCAGGAATCCTGACCGCTAGACCATATGGGACTTGTTTTTTGATCAAATGTATGATCTTTTTCGACATACTGTACTACAACATGTTTATTATCTTTTTGGACATGCCATACCACTACTTATTTATGTTTTTCAACATGCTATACTATGACGTTTTTATGTTTTTCGACATGCTATACTATCACGTTTTTATTATCTTTTTGGACATGCCATACCACTATGTTTTTATGTTTTTCAACATGCTATACTATGACGTTTTTATGTTTTTCGACATGCTATACTATCACGTTTTTATTATCTTTTTGGACATGCCATACCACTATGTTTTTATGTTTTTCAACATGCTATACTATGACGTTTTTATGTTTTTCGACATGCTATACTATCATTTTTTAAAATCTTTTTCCACATGCAATACTATGACTGTTTTTGTAATCCTTTTCGACGTGCTAAACTATAACATTTTGATTGTCTTTTTCGACATGCTAACCTGTGACTTTTTTATGATATTTTTCAATGTGCTTGGCTGACTTTTTTATCATCTTTATCAACATGCATTTCAGGATCTTATTAAAATTTCATTCCCATATCGGGAGTCGAACCCGGGCCACCTGGGTGAAAACCAGGAATCCTGACCGCTAGACCATATGGGACTTGTTTTTTGATCAAATGTATGATCTTTTTCGACATACTGTACTACAACATGTTTATTATCTTTTTGGACATGCCATACCACTACTTATTTATGTTTTTCAACATACTATGACGTTTTTATGTTTTTCGACATGCTATACTATCACGTTTTTATTATCTTTTTGGACATGCCATACCACTATGTTTTTATGTTTTTCAACATGCTATACTATGACGTTTTTATGTTTTTCGACATGCTATACTATCATTTTTTAAAATCTTTTTCCACATGCAATACTATGACTCTTTTTGTAATCCTTTTCGACGTGCTAAACTATAACATTTTGATTGTCTTTTTCGACATGCTAACCTGTGACTTTTTTATGATATTTTTCGATGTGCTTGGCTGACTTTTTTATCATCTTTATCAACATGCATTTCAGGAACTTATTAAAATTTCATTCCCATACCGGGAGTCGAACCCGGGCCACCTGGGTGAAAACCAGGAATCCTGACCGCTAGACCATATGGGACTTGTTTTTTGATTAAATGTATGATCTTTTTCAACATACTGTACTACAACATGTTTATTATCTTTTTGGACATGCCATACCACTATGTTTTTATGTTTTTCAACATGCTATACTATGACGTTTTTATGTTTTTCGACATGCTATACTATCATTTTTTAAAATCTTTTTCCACATGCAATACTATGACTGTTTTTGTAATCCTTTTCGACGTGCTAAACTATAACATTTTGATTGTCTTTTTCGACATGCTAAACTGTGACTTTTTTATGATATTTTTCGACGTGCTTGGCTGACTTTTTTATCATCTTTTTCAACGTGCATTTCAGGATCTTATTAAAATCTCATTCCCATACCGGGAGTCGAACCCGGGCCGCCTGGGTGAAAACCAGGAATCCTGACCGCTAGACCATATGGGACTTGTTTTTTGATCAAATGTATGATCTTTTTCGACATACTATACTACATGTTTATTATCTTTTTGGACATGCCATACCACTACTTATTTATGTTTTTCAACATGCTATACTATGACGTTTTTATGTTTTTCGACATGCTATACTATCACGTTTTTATTATCTTTTTGGACATGCCATACCACTATGTTTTTATGTTTTTCAACATGCTATACTATGACGTTTTTATGTTTTTCGACATGCTATACTATCATTTTTTAAAATCTTTTTCCACATGCAATACTATGACTGTTTTTGTAATCCTTTTCGACGTGCTAAACTATAACATTTTGATTGTCTTTTTCGACATGCTAAACTGTGACTTTTTTATGATATTTTTCGACGTGCTTGGCTGACTTTTTTATCATCTTTTTCAACGTGCATTTCAGGATCTTATTAAAATCTCATTCCCATACCGGGAGTCGAACCCGGGCCGTCTGGGTGAAAACCAGGAATCCTGACCGCTAGACCATATGGGACTTGTTTTTTGATCAAATGTATGATCTTTTTCGACATACTATACTACAACATGTTTATTATCTTTTTGGACATGCCATACCACTACTTATTTATGTTTTTCAACATGCTATACTATGACGTTTATATGTTTTTCGACATGCTATACTATCATTTTTTTATTATCTTTTTGGACATGCCATACCACTATGTTTTTATGTTTTTCAACATGCTATACTATGACGTTTTTATGTTTTTCGACATGCTATACTATCATTTTTTAAAATCTTTTTCCACATGCAATACTATGACTGTTTTTGTAATCCTTTTCGACGTGCTAAACTATAACATTTTGATTGTCTTTTTCGACATGCTAACCTGTGACTTTTTTATGATATTTTTCGATGTGCTTGGCTGACTTTTTTATCATCTTTTTCAACGTGCATTTCAGGATCTTATTAAAATCTCATTCCCATACCGGGAGTCGAACCCGGGCCGCCTGGGTGAAAACCAGGAATCCTGACCGCTAGACCATATGGGACTTGTTTTTTGATCAAATGTATGATCTTTTTCGACATACTATACTACAACATGTTTATTATCTTTTTGGACATGCCATACCACTACTTATTTATGTTTTTCAACATGCTATACTATGACGTTTTTATGTTTTTCGACATGCTATACTATCATTTTTTAAAATCTTTTTCCACATGCAATACTATGACTCTTTTTGTAATCCTTTTCGACGTGCTAAACTATAACATTTTGATTGTCTTTTTCGACATGCTAAACTGTGACTTTTTTATGATATTTTTCGACGTGCTTGGCTGACTTTTTTATCATCTTTTTCAACGTGCATTTCAGGATCTTATTAAAATCTCATTCCCATACCGGGAGTCGAACCCGGGCCACCTGGGTGAAAACCAGGAATCCTGACCGCTAGACCATATGGGACTTCTTTTTTGATCAAATGTATGATCTTTTTCGACATACTGTACTACAACATGTTTATTATCTTTTTGGACATGCCATATCACTACTTATTTATGTTTTTCAACATGCTATACTATGACGTTTTTATGTTTTTCGACATGCTATACTATCACGTTTTTATTATCTTTTTGGACATGCCATACCACTATGTTTTTATGTTTTTCAACATGCTATACTATGATGTTTTTATGTTTTTCGACATGCTATACTATCATTTTTTAAAATCTTTTTCCACATGCAATACTATGACTCTTTTTGTAATCCTTTTCGACGTGCTAAACTATAACATTTTGATTGTCTTTTTCGACATGCTAACCTGTGACTTTTTTATGATATTTTTCGATGTGCTTGGCTGACTTTTTTATCATCTTTATCAACATGCATTTCAGGATCTTATTAAAATTTCATTCCCATACCAGGAGTCTAACCCTGGCCACCTGGGTGAAAACCAGGAATCCTGACCGCTAGACCATATGGGACTTGTTTTTGATCAAATGTATGATCTTTTTCAACATACTGTACTACAACATGTTTATTATCTTTTTGGACATGCCATACCACTATGTTTTTATGTTTTTCAACATGCTATACTATGACGTTTTTATGTTTTTCGACATGCTATACTATCATTTTTTAAAATCTTTTTCCACATGCAATACTATGACTGTTTTTGTAATCCTTTTCGACGTGCTAAACTATAACATTTTGATTGTCTTTTTCGACATGCTAACCTGTGACTTTTTTATGATATTTTTCGATGTGCTTGGCTGACTTTTTTATCATCTTATTCAACATGCATTTCAGGATCGTATTAAAATCTCATTCCCATACCGGGAGTCGAACCCGGGCCGCCTGGGTGAAAACCAGGAATCCTGACCGCTAGACCATATGGGACTTGTTTTTTGATCAAATGTATGATCTTTTTCGACATACTATACTACAACATGTTTATTATCTTTTTGGACATGCCATACCACTACTTATTTATGTTTTTCAACATGCTATACTATGACGTTTTTATGTTTTTCGACATGCTATACTATCACGTTTTTATTATCTTTTTGGACATGCCATACCACTATGTTTTTATGTTTTTCAACATGCTATACTATGACGTTTATATGTTTTTCGACATGCTATACTATCATTTTTTAAAATCTTTTTCCACATGCAATACTATGACTGTTTTTGTAATCCTTTTCGACGTGCTAAACTATAACATTTTGATTGTCTTTTTTGACATGCTAAACTGTGACTTTTTTATGATATTTTTCGACGTGCTTGGCTGACTTTTTTATCATCTTTTTCAACGTGCATTTCAGGATCTTATTAAAATCTCATTCCCATACCGGGAGTCGAACCCGGGCCGCCTGGGTGAAAACCAGGAATCCTGACCGCTAGACCATATGGGACTTGTTTTTTGATCAAATGTATGATCTTTTTCGACATACTATACTACAACATGTTTATTATCTTTTTGGACATGCCATACCACTACTTATTTATGTTTTTCAACATGCTATACTATGACGTTTTTATGTTTTTCGACATGCTATACTATCATTTTTTTAAATCTTTTTCCACATGCAATACTATGCCTGTTTTTGTAATCCTTTTCGACGTGCTAAACTATAACATTTTGATTGTCTTTTTCGACATGCTAAACTGTGACTTTTTTATGATATTTTTCGACGTGCTTGGCTGACTTTTTTATCATCTTTTTCAACGTGGATTTCAGGATCTTATTAAAATCTCATTCCCATACCGGGAGTCGAACCCGGGCGAAAACCAGGAATCCTGACCGCTAGACCATATGGGACTTGTTTTTTGATCAAATGTATGATCTTTTTCGACATACTATACTACAACATGTTTATTATCTTTTTGGACATGCCATACCACTACTTATTTATGTTTTTCAACATGCTATACTATGACGTTTTTATGTTTTTCGACATGCTATACTATCATTTTTTTAAATCTTTTTCCACATGCAATACTATGCCTGTTTTTGTAATCCTTTTCGACGTGCTAAACTATAACATTTTGATTGTCTTTTTCGACATGCTAAACTGTGACTTTTTTATGATATTTTTCGACGTGCTTGGCTGACTTTTTTATCATCTTTTTCAACGTGGATTTCAGGATCTTATTAAAATCTCATTCCCATACCGGGAGTCGAACCCGGGCGAAAACCAGGAATCCTGACCGCTAGACCATATGGGACTTGTTTTTTGATCAAATGTATGATCTTTTTCGACATACTATACTACAACATGTTTATTATCTTTTTGGACATGCCATACCACTACTTATTTATGTTTTTCAACATGCTATACTATGACTCTTTTTGTAATCCTTTTCGACGTGCTAAACTATAACATTTTGATTGTCTTTTTCGACATGCTAAACTGTGACTTTTTTATGATATTTTTCGACGTGCTTGGCTGACTTTTTTATCATCTTTTTCAACGTGCATTTCAGGATCTTATTAAAATCTCATTCCCATACCGGGAGTCGAACCCGGGCCGCCTGGGTGAAAACCAGGAATCCTGACCGCTAGACCATATGGGACTTGTTTTTTGATCAAATTTATGATCTTTTTCGACATACTATACTACAACATGTTTATTATCTTTTTGGACATGCCTTACCACTACTTATTTATGTTTTTCAACATGCTATACTATGACGTTTTTATGTTTTTCGACATGCTATACTATCATTTTTTTAAATCTTTTTCCACATGCAATACTATGCCTGTTTTTGTAATCCTTTTCGACGTGCTAAACTATAACATTTTGATTGTCTTTTTCGACATGCTAAACTGTGACTTTTTTATGATATTTTTCGACGTGCTTGGCTGACTTTTTTATCATCTTTTTCAACGTGCATTTCAGGATCTTATTAAAATCTCATTCCCATACCGGGAGTCGAACCCGGGCCGCCTGGGTGAAAACCAGGAATCCTGACCGCTAGACCATATGGGACTTGTTTTTTGATCAAATGTATGATCTTTTTCGACATACTGTACTACAACATGTTTATTATCTTTTTGGACATGCCATACCACTACTTATTTATGTTTTTCAACATGCTATACTATGACGTTTTTATGTTTTTCGACATGCTATACTATCACGTTTTTATTATCTTTTTGGACATGCCATACCACTATGTTTTTATGTTTTTCAACATGCTATACTATGACGTTAATATGTTTTTCGACATGCTATACTATCATTTTTTAAAATCTTTTTCCACATGCAATACTATGACTGTTTTTGTAATCCTTTTCGACGTGCTAAACTATAACATTTTGATTGTCTTTTTCGACATGCTAAACTGTGACTTTTTTATGATATTTTTCGACGTGCTTGGCTGACTTTTTTATCATCTTTTTCAACGTGCATTTCAGGATCTTATTAAAATCTCATTCCCATACCGGGAGTCGAACCCGGGCCGCCTGGGTGAAAACCAGGAATCCTGACCGCTAGACCATATGGGACTTGTTTTTTGATCAAATGTATGATCTTTTTCGACATACTATACTACAACATGTTTATTATCTTTTTGGACATGCCATACCACTACTTATTTATGTTTTTCAACATGCTATACTATGACGTTTTTATGTTTTTCGACATGCTATACTATCATTTTTTTTTATCTTTTTCCACATGCAATACTATGCCTGTTTTTGTAATCCTTTTCGACGTGCTAAACTATAACATTTTGATTGTCTTTTTCGACATGCTAAACTGTGACTTTTTTATGATATTTTTCGACGTGCTTGGCTGACTTTTTTATCATCTTTTTCAACGTGCATTTCAGGATCTTATTAAAATCTCATTCCCATACCGGGAGTCGAACCCGGGCCGCCTGGGTGAAAACCAGGAATCCTGACCGCTAGACCATATGGGACTTGTTTTTTGATCAAATGTATGATCTTTTTCGACATACTGTACTACAACATGTTTATTATCTTTTTGGACATGCCATACCACTACTTATTTATGTTTTTCAACATGCTATACTATGACGTTTTTATGTTTTTCGACATGCTATACTATCACGTTTTTATTATCTTTTTGGACATGCCATACCACTATGTTTTTATGTTTTTCAACATGCTATACTATGACGTTTATATGTTTTTCGACATGCTATACTATCATTTTTTAAAATCTTTTTCCACATGCAATACTATGACTGTTTTTGTAATCCTTTTCGACGTGCTAAACTATAACATTTTGATTGTCTTTTTTGACATGCTAAACTGTGACTTTTTTATGATATTTTTCGACGTGCTTGGCTGACTTTTTTATCATCTTTTTCAACGTGCATTTCAGGATCTTATTAAAATCTCATTCCCATACCGGGAGTCGAACCCGGGCCGCCTGGGTGAAAACCAGGAATCCTGACCGCTAGACCATATGGGACTTGTTTTTTGATCAAATGTATGATCTTTTTCGACATACTATACTACAACATGTTTATTATCTTTTTGGACATGCCATACCACTACTTATTTATGTTTTTCAACATGCTATACTATGACGTTTTTATGTTTTTCGACATGCTATACTATCATTTTTTTAAATCTTTTTCCACATGCAATACTATGACTCTTTTTGTAATCCTTTTCGACGTGCTAAACTATAACATTTTGATTGTCTTTTTCGACATGCTAAACTGTGACTTTTTTATGATATTTTTCGACGTGCTTGGCTGACTTTTTTATCATCTTTTTCAACGTGCATTTCAGGATCTTATTAAAATCTCATTCCCATACCGGGAGTCGAACCCGGGCCGCCTGGGTGAAAACCAGGAATCCTGACCGCTAGACCATATGGGACTTGTTTTTTGATCAAATGTATGATCTTTTTCGACATACTATACTACAACATGTTTATTATCTTTTTGGACATGCCATACCACTACTTATTTATGTTTTTCAACATGCTATACTATGACGTTTTTATGTTTTTCGACATGCTATACTATCATTTTTTAAAATCTTTTTCCACATGCAATACTATGCCTGTTTTTGTAATCCTTTTCGACGTGCTAAACTATAACATTTTGATTGTCTTTTTCGACATGCTAAACTGTGACTTTTTTATGATATTTTTCGACGTGCTTGGCTGACTTTTTTATCATCTTTTTCAACGTGCATTTCAGGATCTTATTAAAATCTCATTCCCATACCGGGAGTCGAACCCGGGCGAAAACCAGGAATCCTGACCGCTAGACCATATGGGACTTGTTTTTTGATCAAATGTATGATCTTTTTCGACATACTATACTACAACATGTTTATTATCTTTTTGGACATGCCATACCACTACTTATTTATGTTTTTCAACATGCTATACTATGACGTTTTTATGTTTTTCGACATGCTATACTATCATTTTTTTAAATCTTTTTCCACATGCAATACTATGCCTGTTTTTGTAATCCTTTTCGACGTGCTAAACTATAACATTTTGATTGTCTTTTTCGACATGCTAAACTGTGACTTTTTTATGATATTTTTCAACGTGCTTGGCTGACTTTTTTATCATCTTTTTCAACGTGCATTTCAGGATCTTATTAAAATCTCATTCCCATACCGGGAGTCGAACCCGGGCCGCCTGGGTGAAAACCAGGAATCCTGACCGCTAGACCATATGGGACTTGTTTTTTGATCAAATGTATGATCTTTTTCGACATACTATACTACAACATGTTTATTATCTTTTTGGACATGCCATACCACTACTTATTTATGTTTTTCAACATGCTATACTATGACGTTTTTATGTTTTTCGACATGCTATACTATCATTTTTTAAAATCTTTTTCCACATGCAATACTATGCCTGTTTTTGTAATCCTTTTCGACGTGCTAAACTATAACATTTTGATTGTCTTTTTCGACATGCTAAACTGTGACTTTTTTATGATATTTTTCGACGTGCTTGGCTGACTTTTTTATCATCTTTTTCAACGTGCATTTCAGGATCTTATTAAAATCTCATTCCCATACCGGGAGTCGAACCCGGGCGAAAACCAGGAATCCTGACCGCTAGACCATATGGGACTTGTTTTTTGATCAAATGTATGATCTTTTTCGACATACTATACTACAACATGTTTATTATCTTTTTGGACATGCCATACCACTACTTATTTATGTTTTTCAACATGCTATACTATGACGTTTTTATGTTTTTCGACATGCTATACTATCATTTTTTAAAATCTTTTTCCACATGCAATACTATGACTCTTTTTGTAATCCTTTTCGACGTGCTAAACTATAACATTTTGATTGTCTTTTTCGACATGCTAAACAGTGACTTTTTTATGATATTTTTCGACGTGCTTGGCTGACTTTTTTATCATCTTTTTCAACGTACATTTCAGGATCTTATTAAAATCTCATTCCCATACCGGGAGTCGAACCCGGGCCGCCTGGGTGAAAACCAGGAATCCTGACCGCTAGACCATATGGGACTTGTTTTTTGATCAAATGTATGATCTTTTTCGACATACTATACTACAACATGTTTATTATCTTTTTGGACATGCCATACCACTACTTATTTATGTTTTTCAACATGCTATACTATGACGTTTTTATGTTTTTCGACATGCTATACTATCATTTTTTTAAATCTTTTTCCACATGCAATACTATGCCTGTTTTTGTAATCCTTTTCGACGTGCTAAACTATAACATTTTGATTGTCTTTTTCGACATGCTAAACTGTGACTTTTTTATGATATTTTTCGACGTGCTTGGCTGACTTTTTTATCATCTTTTTCAACGTGCATTTCAGGATCTTATTAAAATCTCATTCCCATACCGGGAGTCGAACCCGGGCGAAAACCAGGAATCCTGACCGCTAGACCATATGGGACTTGTTTTTTGATCAAATGTATGATCTTTTTCGACATACTATACTACAACATGTTTATTATCTTTTTGGACATGCCATACCACTACTTATTTATGTTTTTCAACATGCTATACTATGACGTTTTTATGTTTTTCGACATGCTATACTATCATTTTTTAAAATCTTTTTCCACATGCAATACTATGACTCTTTTTGTAATCCTTTTCGACGTGCTAAACTATAACATTTTGATTGTCTTTTTCGACATGCTAAACAGTGACTTTTTTATGATATTTTTCGACGTGCTTGGCTGACTTTTTTATCATCTTTTTCAACGTGCATTTCAGGATCTTATTAAAATCTCATTCCCATACCGGGAGTCGAACCCGGGCCGCCTGGGTGAAAACCAGGAATCCTGACCTCTAGACCATATGGGACTTGTTTTTTGATCAAATGTATGATCTTTTTCGACATACTATACTACAACATGTTTATTATCTTTTTGGACATGCCATACCACTACTTATTTATGTTTTTCAACATGCTATACTATGACGTTTTTATGTTTTTCGACATGCTATACTATCATTTTTTAAAATCTTTTTCCACATGCAATACTATGCCTGTTTTTGTAATCCTTTTCGACGTGCTAAACTATAACATTTTGATTGTCTTTTTCGACATGCTAAACTGTGACTTTTTTATGATATTTTTCGACGTGCTTGGCTGACTTTTTTATCATCTTTTTCAACGTGCATTTCAGGATCTTATTAAAATCTCATTCCCATACCGGGAGTCGAACCCGGGCGAAAACCAGGAATCCTGACCGCTAGACCATATGGGACTTGTTTTTTGATCAAATGTATGATCTTTTTCGACATACTATACTACAACATGTTTATTATCTTTTTGGACATGCCATACCACTACTTATTTATGTTTTTCAACATGCTATACTATGACGTTTTTATGTTTTTCGACATGCTATACTATCATTTTTTAAAATCTTTTTCCACATGCAATACTATGACTCTTTTTGTAATCCTTTTCGACGTGCTAAACTATAACATTTTGATTGTCTTTTTCGACATGCTAAACTGTGACTTTTTTATGATATTTTTCGACGTGCTTGGCTGACTTTTTTATCATCTTTTTCAACGTGCATTTCAGGATCTTATTAAAATCTCATTCCCATACCGGGAGTCGAACCCGGGCCGCCTGGGTGAAAACCAGGAATCCTGACCGCTAGACCATATGGGACTTGTTTTTTGATCAAATGTATGATCTTTTTCGACATACTATACTACAACATGTTTATTATCTTTTTGGACATGCCATACCACTACTTATTTATGTTTTTCAACATGCTATACTATGACGTTTTTATGTTTTTCGACATGCTATACTATCACGTTTTTATTATCTTTTTGGACATGCCATACCACTATGTTTTTATGTTTTTCAACATGCTATACTATGACGTTTATATGTTTTTCGACATGCTATACTATCATTTTTATTAAAATCTTTTTCCACATGCAATACTATGACTGTTTTTGTAATCCTTTTCGACGTGCTAAACTATAACATTTTGATTGTCTTTTTCGACATGCTAAACTGTGACTTTTTTATGATATTTTTCGACGTGCTTGGCTGACTTTTTTATCATCTTTTTCAACGTGCATTTCAGGATCTTATTAAAATCTCATTCCCATACCGGGAGTCGAACCCGGGCCACCTGGGTGAAAACCAGGAATCCTGACCGCTAGACCATATGGGACTTGTTTTTTGATCAAATGTATGATCTTTTTCGACATACTATACTACAACATGTTTATTATCTTTTTGGACATGCCATACCACTACTTATTTATGTTTTTCAACATGCTATACTATGACGTTTTTATGTTTTTCGACATGCTATACTATCACGTTTTTATTATCTTTTTGGACATGCCATACCACTATGTTTTTATGTTTTTCAACATGCTATACTATGACGTTCATATGTTTTTCGACATGCTATACTATCATTTTTTTAAATCTTTTTCCACATGCAATACTATGACTGTTTTTGTAATCCTTTTCGACGTGCTAAACTATAACATTTTGATTGTCTTTTTTGACATGCTAAACTGTGACTTTTTTATGATATTTTTCGACGTGCTTGGCTGACTTTTTTATCATCTTTTTCAACGTGCATTTCAGGATCTTATTAAAATCTCATTCCCATACCGGGAGTCGAACCCGGGCCGCCTGGGTGAAAACCAGGAATCCTGACCGCTAGACCATATGGGACTTGTTTTTTGATCAAATGTATGATCTTTTTCGACATACTATACTACAACATGTTTATTATCTTTTTGGACATGCCATACCACTACTTATTTATGTTTTTCAACATGCTATACTATGACGTTTTTATGTTTTTCGACATGCTATACTATCATTTTTTTAAATCTTTTTCCACATGCAATACTATGCCTGTTTTTGTAATCCTTTTCGACGTGCTAAACTATAACATTTTGATTGTCTTTTTCGACATGCTAAACTGTGACTTTTTTATGATATTTTTCGACGTGCTTGGCTGACTTTTTTATCATCTTTTTCAACGTGCATTTCAGGATCTTATTAAAATCTCATTCCCATACCGGGAGTCGAACCCGGGCGAAAACCAGGAATCCTGACCGCTAGACCATATGGGACTTGTTTTTTGATCAAATGTATGATCTTTTTCGACATACTATACTACAACATGTTTATTATCTTTTTGGACATGCCATACCACTACTTATTTATGTTTTTCAACATGCTATACTATGACGTTTTTATGTTTTTCGACATGCTATACTATCATTTTTTAAAATCTTTTTCCACATGCAATACTATGACTCTTTTTGTAATCCTTTTCGACGTGCTAAACTATAACATTTTGATTGTCTTTTTCGACATGCTAAACAGTGACTTTTTTATGATATTTTTCGACGTGCTTGGCTGACTTTTTTATCATCTTTTTCAACGTGCATTTCAGGATCTTATTAAAATCTCATTCCCATACCGGGAGTCGAACCCGGGCCGTCTGGGTGAAAACCAGGAATCCTGACCGCTAGACCATATGGGACTTGTTTTTTGATCAAATGTATGATCTTTTTCGACATACTATACTACAACATGTTTATTATCTTTTTGGACATGCCATACCACTACTTATTTATGTTTTTCAACATGCTATACTATGACGTTTATATGTTTTTCGACATGCTATACTATAATTTTTTTAAATCTTTTTCCACATGCAATACTATGACTGTTTTTGTAATCCTTTTCGACGTGCTAAACTATAACATTTTGATTGTCTTTTTTGACATGCTAAACTGTGACTTTTTTATGATATTTTTCGACGTGCTTGGCTGACTTTTTTATCATCTTTTTCAACGTGCATTTCAGGATCTTATTAAAATCTCATTCCCATACCGGGAGTCGAACCCGGGCCGCCTGGGTGAAAACCAGGAATCCTGACCGCTAGACCATATGGGACTTGTTTTTTGATCAAATGTATGATCTTTTTCGACATACTATACTTGTAGCTCCAAATCTTTAGCAGTATGTAAACCTTAAGTTGACGCGTGTTTCTGGTCTTTAGCACATAGCATAACACGACGCCGCTCGTAGATGAAAGCAATACGTGTTTTATTGATCCAATTTCCTTCGTACAAGTCAGTCAATCAACTTCCTTTCTTCCTAAAAGTACGCTGATTACTTGGACATACTATCCACACTATCCACAGGTTATCCGCAACTTAATCCACGTACATCGTTCCATAACACGGTTCATAACACGTTTCATAACACGGTTCATAACACGTTTCATAACACGGTCGGAAAACTGTGCGGCTCCCTACTGCTTCAGATATTACTCACAACTGTCAGTAACTGTCGCAAAGTGACCTTAAAGTGACAGTTGTCTGTCACTTACATGTATTTCTTAATATAACAAATTATAACGACATCCTTGTAACATTCAAAGTAAAAACAGATGTGATTAAAGTTAAACATGTAAATACAAGTGAATATTTAGCAGCACATTGAATTTGGCTCTTACATACCGGCCCCTAATTGTTCTCAAGATTTAACATTTGAAACAATTACCTAACTTAAATTAAGAGAGCCATGTACTGTAAAGGAACATTCTCACAAAATAACGATATAAGAGCCGGAGGCAGATAACAGACTCCTCACTGTTGCTCAGTCTTTAGCACTGTTCGTCTTCCAAAAGCAGACACAGCTTTGTAATGGGCCTGTGTAAAACACTAGTCTTTGTCTTTATGCAGACCTGACGAACAAGTCCTTTGTGGTCTGGAAGTGCCTTAATGACCTTCCCCATGACCCAAGAGTTCCTTGGAGCAGAGTCATCCACTAGAAGAACGATGTCTCCCAGAGTGAAGTTTCTCGATGCTCTTGACCATCTTTGCCGTTCCTGGAGCTGTGGCAAGTATTCCCTGGTCCAACGTTTCCAAAATATATCTGCCATATATTGGACGTGTTTCCATCTCCGTCGAGTGTAGAGGTCATCATGGTCGAATAATCCAGGTGGTAATGCTGGTTTAGCCTTCATCAGTAAGAGATGATTTGGTGTCAAGGCTTCTAAATCGTTCACATCATTAGATGCTCTTGTGATTGGTCGGCTGTTGACTATTGCCTCCACTTCGCAAAGTACAGTCTGAAGACTTTCCTCATCCAGAACTTGTTCCTTAACTGTAGAATTTAGAGCCTTTCTCACTGATCTGATGAGCCTTTCCCAAACTCCCCCATGGTGAGAGCCTGTCGGAGGGTTAAAGGTCCATTTGATTCCACGTTGATGAAGATAACCTTGAACCTTTGAGTGATTCATTTCATCAATAGCTGTTCTCAGCTCACGTTCCGTCCCAACGAAGTTTGTCCCGTTATCTGAGCGGATCTCCATAACTTGTCCTCTCCTGGCAATGAATCGACGTATAGCGTTGATACATGAGTTGGTATCCAAAGAAGAAGCAACTTCAAGGTGCACTGCCCGGATGACTAGGCAAGTAAAGATTACTCCATATTTCTTAACCAAGCTTCTTCCTCGTTTTACCTCGAATGGTCCAAAATAGTCAACACCAACTCTGGAAAAGGGTGGATCATCAGGAAACACTCTATCCTGAGGAAGGTCTGCCATTTGTTGCTGTCCTGTGGACCCATGCAGTCGGCGACAGGTGACACATTTTGAGATGATTTTCCTAATTGCTGTGATGGCACTGGGAATCCAATACTTTTGGCGCACTTTAGAAAGCATGTGGTTCCTTCCAGCGTGCCCAATATCCTCGTGAATCTTGCGCAGGAGTATGTTGGTAACATGGTGGTCTTTGGGCAAGATTGCGGGCTGCTTACATTCTTCTGGCAAAGCAGCTCGACTGAGTCTTCCTCCAACACGCAAGACTCCATCCTGAAGCACAGGGTTTAGCTTAAGCAAATGACTGCTCTGTTTTACATTTTGCCCTTTGCTCAGAGATGAAATCTCTTCAGAAAATGTTGCCCTTTGACAGAGTCTGACGATTTCCAGCTCAGACTTTGCAAGATCCTCAACTGAGCAGGAAGATCCTTTTAATCCTGCTTTGAATTTCTTCATGGCTGTGTTCACTTGTTGAACCTGCTGACTCTTATCCAAGTCGGATTGACTGAAGGCTGCATACAGCTGTTTTCTCTTCTGTGAGAAAGTCAACAGTAAGGCTTTGAACTTCAAGAACCACGCCACTGTGTACCTTAGCTTTGTCCATGAGGAGAAATGGTTCATCAGTTGTCTGATTGTGTTTCTGTCCTCATCCACGTTCACAAGGTTTGCTTTTACTTTCTTTATCTCGGGATCATTTGACATAATCCTGTAGCCTTCAGGGTTTTTAGGCCACTCTTCTGTTGGTCCTTGGAGAAAGGCTGGGCCAGAGATCCATGTGTCATTTTTCATGAAAGCCTCCACACTTTGTCCTCTTGATGCACAATCTGCTATATTTGTGGCAGTGTTCACATATCTCCATTGATCTATGGTTGAGTGTTTCAGGATAGCAAAGATCCGATTAGCCACAAACGTACGGAATCTGGTGGTTTCATTTTGAAGATATCCAACCACAGCAGTGCTATCGGTCCAAAATACAGAATCGGATAACTCCAACTGTAGCTCTTTTCTCAGCAGCTTGTCCATTTTCACAGCGACTGTTGCTGCCGTCAACTCCATCCGTGGGATGGTAGGTTGCTTTAAAGGAGCCACTCTGGCCTTCCCCATCATGAATGTGCAGTGAACTTGATTTCTCTCGTTCCGCAACAGTAAGTAGCTAGCCGTCCCGTAAGCTTCCTCACTTGCATCCGCAAAGTGGTGCAACTGTGCATATGTAGGATTTCCAAATACTGGTGGCTTGATGCACCGGTTGACTTTGAAATCCTTTAGATTGGGAAGTTTTGTCAACCAATCTGTCCACTGTTGTTTGACCTTTTCTGGTAAGTCGTCATCCCAGCTCATTTTCATCCGACTCAGTTCCTGAAGGATTTTCTTTGCTGGCAACACCACTGGTGCGAGAACTCCTAAGGGGTCATAGATTGAACTAACAACTGAAAGGAGGCCTCTTCTGGTAAAAGGACAGTCTTTGACAGTAATCTTAAACTGAAAGGTATCTGACTCGACACACCAGTGTGCACCCAGGGCTCTCTCAATTGGGAGTTTGTCTTGTTCGAGATCCAGGTTCTTCACCTCTTTGGCCAACTCACCACCTGGAATTGAGTTTAGGACTTTACGGCTGTTGCTGACCCATTTTGTGAGACGGAAACCTCCCTTGGAACAGATTGCTCTCAGATCCTGACACAGCACAACTGCCTTCTCTTCTGTTGCCACAGACTTGAGACAATCGTCCACGTAAAAATTCTGAAGCACTGTGTTGGCCACTTCTGGGTCAAACTCTTTCCTATGATCCTCAGCACACTTCCTCAGGGCAAAACTGGCACAGCTAGGTGAAGAACTAGCGCCAAATATGTGCACCACCATTTTGTGTTCCACCAAATCTTGCGTGAGGTCTCCCCCAGGCCACCACAGGAACCTAAGAAGGTCAGAATCCTCTTCTGCCACCTTGACTTGGTGGAACATCGACTCCACATCTGCCATAAGTGCCACCGGTTCTTGTCTGAATCGTATTATGACACCTACAAGACTGCTGGTTAAGTCTGGTCCCTGTAGAAGTTGTTCGTTCAATGACGTGCCTTGGTATGATGCACCACAGTCGAACACCACCCTTAACTTCTGCTTCACAGGATGGTATACACCATGGTGGGGTATATACCAGACTTTATCCACATTGCATTGAAGCTCATCGTCTGATAGTTGCACAGCGTAACCTTTTTCCATGAGGTCAGTCATGAAGGCAGTGTACTCTAGTTGATAGCTTGGATTTCTGTTGAACTTCCTCCGTAGGTTAAGTGCTCTCTGCTCGGCAACTTTACGGTTGTTTGGCATGTTGACCATCCGGTTCTTTAGTGGTAGACACAGGCTGTAATGCCCATCCAGAAGCTTTGCTGATCTGGTGACCATGTCCATGAAGCAATGATCATCTCTGGACATCTCGACCTGTTCATCTTTTTCCCTCTCAGGGAAATCCACCTTAAATTGCTGCTGCCACAGGTCATCAAGTCTTGTTACTGAGATGCGGTTTGATGAAACCTTGCATTGTTTACCCTGCTGGTGAGCACTACTTTCTCTTAATGGTCCATTTACAGTCCATCCTAGCCTAGTTCTTACGGCATAGGGTCCGCCGTTGACGCTGTTCACAACCTGCCATGGCTCCATGGCCTTGTGGGCATTAGCTCCGATGAGCAGTCCCACGTCTGCATTGATTACAGGAATGCACACGTCTTTAAGGTGAGACCATCCTTTCAAATCCTCTTGACGTGGAATGTTCTCTTTGTTTACAGGAATGTTTTTTCTACTGAACGAATTTGGGAGCTCAAAGAAGTTGTCCTCAGACAGATCACTGACTTCTATGCCGGACACCTCATAAGTGTCAACAGGTTTTTCATCACCCATCGTTCTCAGTAAGATGGATGTTCTCCTTCCACTGACTTTAAGTTGGTTCATTAACTTTTCTGTGCAGAAGCAGTCCGTACTTCCTGGATCAAGGAAGGCATACGTTTCCACTGTTTTATTTCCTTTTGTTGTTTTGACTCGGACAGGAACTATTGAGAGTATGCACTCTTCGTCGCCGGCCCCAGTGACTCCACATACTTTTCCAGCACATACCATTGCACTAGTGACTGGAAGACCACCACTTCTCTCTGCATTGTCAGTAGCTTTGCTTTCCTGTTCGGTTGCGTCGTCTCGTCTTTTCATATGCAGGAGTGTGGGATGTGATAAAGAACACACCTGACAGCAAAGCCTTTCACTGCAGCTCCTGCTAATATGTCCATGCCTTAAACAGCTGAAACACAGTCCTTTGCCACGCAAAAATTCAATTTTTTCTTTGTGTGGCTTCCCTCTCATCTTTTTACATGAGTCTATGCTGTGTTGTCCTTTACAAAACATGCATGAGTTTGTTGCTACAATGTCTGAGGGACCCCTTTGCATGCTTGGTTCAAAGTCTTTAACCTTGTGGTCAATGTGCACCGTGCTTGTAGTGAATGTCTTCTTGCTTCTCCAATCCTGTGTCTTTGCCTCTGCATGCACCTTTGTAGCTGATTTAACTGATTGGCTATCCCTTATATCGCCAAATATTGGATGAGTAGCGATTTTGGCTTGTCTACGGATAAAGTCATCAAGGTCTTTAAAGTTGACTTTCCTGTCCTGCCGTTCCTGGATGTCACATGCGATTCCCCTCCATCTTTCTCTCAACTTGTAAGGTAGCTTTGTGACAACAGCTTTCATGTTGGCAGCATTGTTCATTTCTTCCAGGTAGCTAATGTCCATCATGGCATTGCAGCATCCAGTAAGGAAAAGTGAGTAGGCGTTTAAAGACTCACCGTCCTCAGGTTTGATGGGAGCCCAATTTAAGGCTTTATCAATGTAGGCCACAGCAAGTTTGTGCTCATTTCCAAACTGTTCCTTGAGAAGCTGCTTGGCTTTGTTGTATCCTCTCTCAGGATCCATGTGGAGGCAGCTTCTAATTAGCTCTCGGGGCTGACCACTAGTAAACTGCTCCATATAGTAGAGCCTATCCTTGGCATTATCAGTGCGGTCCTCTACTCCATGCTCGAAGGCCCTTATGAACAGATGGTAATCAAGCAGGTCTCCTTTAAAGGTGGGAATGTCCAATGGCGGCAAAATCGATCCTTTTTGCTGATTCATCATTAGCTCTGAGATATTAGCTTGCTGCTGCATAACACTGCACAATGTCTCCACAACATTGCCACTGATTTCAGCGTTCCTGGGTGGCTGCACTGAACGACCATAAACGCTTGGCTGTGGGTTAGGAAGATGAACTGGACCAGTTTCCACATGGCTGCGATGCTCGTGCCTTTCTCTTGATGCTAAGTTTTCTCTTACATTGTTTATTCCTGGCGCTGAATGTACTATCGACATGCGTCCAATGCCAAAATCTTCCAACACTTTAAGCTTAGCATCTGAAGTTGCTAAAGCAATGTTCAACTCCAACTCCTCTCTTTTAGCCTTTAATTCAGCTTCCTGCCTTTCCAATTCTTGTTTTCGTTTTAATGTGGCAACCTTAGCTAGCAATGTAGCTCTCTCCACTTCTGCTTTAAGGCGAATAGATGATGCTGTGGATGACACAGAACTCCCACTTTCTGATCCATGTTTCTTACTCTTTCTACTCCTGGTAGACAGTATTGTGGATATGCTATCCGAGGGCTTGATTTCATCATCACATAGCTTTGCTTGCTCAGCACGTTCATCAAACAACTCTATCCATCTTTCAGTTTTAGCAATGAAAACGTTGGCCTCCTGTGCTTTAGGTTCAAACCAACAAAGCTGATCATTCATATATTCCTCCTCGGTAAGGAACTGTTTCAGAGCATAGTTCTTCTCTTCAAAGTCTCTGAGTAACCCCTCGTAGTCAACTCTCAGTTTTCGTTTTATAGTGCTAACATCAGGATCCTCCTCCCGTAGTCGCTCTATTTCCCTGGTTTTGCTCGTTAGCTGAGCTAGCTTACTCCGTCTTTGCTGTATTAGCTTATTCCTTGTTTCATCTACAGCCTTCTCTGTCATTATCACTTGCCTTTTCCCTATGACAAACTCTTCTTCTTCCATAATAGCGTTTCAATCAGGTTCCTTTTGCTTCACAGTAATACTGTTAATGCACCTTATCCACGTGAACTTGATTGACAGCTCCTAGAGTTACGTTACCGGCATAACGCTCCGCGCTCATCAGTACCAAGCAAGCTAGCTTATTAGCACATGCTTACCGGAGTCCGTCCAAAACTGTAGCCTGGCACCTCGCGTCGTAATTCCCTCTTGTCCTCGATAATCCTTTCTTTTCCGTGAGGAGCCAGTTTTCCGACTAATGTAGCTCCAAATCTTTAGCAGTATGTAAACCTTAAGTTGACGCGTGTTTCTGGTCTTTAGCACATAGCATAACACGACGCCGCTCGTAGATGAAAGCAATACGTGTTTTATTGATCCAATTTCCTTCGTACAAGTCAGTCAATCAACTTCCTTTCTTCCTAAAAGTACGCTGATTACTTGGACATACTATCCACACTATCCACAGGTTATCCGCAACTTAATCCACGTACATCGTTCCATAACACGGTTCATAACACGTTTCATAACACGGTTCATAACACGTTTCATAACACGGTCGGAAAACTGTGCGGCTCCCTACTGCTTCAGATATTACTCACAACTGTCAGTAACTGTCGCAAAGTGACCTTAAAGTGACAGTTGTCTGTCACTTACATGTATTTCTTAATATAACAAATTATAACGACATCCTTGTAACATTCAAAGTAAAAACAGATGTGATTAAAGTTAAACATGTAAATACAAGTGAATATTTAGCAGCACATTGAATTTGGCTCTTACAATACTACAACATGTTTATTATCTTTTTGGACATGCCATACCACTACTTATTTATGTTTTTCAACATGCTATACTATGACGTTTTTATGTTTTTCGACATGCTATACTATCATTTTTTAAAATCTTTTTCCACATGCAATACTATGCCTGTTTTTGTAATCCTTTTCGACGTGCTAAACTATAACATTTTGATTGTCTTTTTCGACATGCTAAACTGTGACTTTTTTATGATATTTTTCGACGTGCTTGGCTGACTTTTTTATCATCTTTTTCAACGTGCATTTCAGGATCTTATTAAAATCTCATTCCCATACCGGGAGTCGAACCCGGGCGAAAACCAGGAATCCTGACCGCTAGACCATATGGGACTTGTTTTTTGATCAAATGTATGATCTTTTTCGACATACTATACTACAACATGTTTATTATCTTTTTGGACATGCCATACCACTACTTATTTATGTTTTTCAACATGCTATACTATGACGTTTTTATGTTTTTCGACATGCTATACTATCATTTTTTAAAATCTTTTTCCACATGCAATACTATGACTCTTTTTGTAATCCTTTTCGACGTGCTAAACTATAACATTTTGATTGTCTTTTTCGACATGCTAAACAGTGACTTTTTTATGATATTTTTCGACGTGCTTGGCTGACTTTTTTATCATCTTTTTCAACGTGCATTTCAGGATCTTATTAAAATCTCATTCCCATACCGGGAGTCGAACCCGGGCCGTCTGGGTGAAAACCAGGAATCCTGACCGCTAGACCATATGGGACTTGTTTTTTGATCAAATGTATGATCTTTTTCGACATACTATACTACAACATGTTTATTATCTTTTTGGACATGCCATACCACTACTTATTTATGTTTTTCAACATGCTATACTATGACGTTTTTATGTTTTTCGACATGCTATACTATCATTTTTTTAAATCTTTTTCCACATGCAATACTATGACTGTTTTTGTAATCCTTTTCGACGTGCTAAACTATAACATTTTGATTGTCTTTTTCGACATGCTAAACTGTGACTTTTTTATGATATTTTTCGACGTGCTTGGCTGACTTTTTTATCATCTTTTTCAACGTGCATTTCAGGATCTTATTAAAATCTCATTCCCATACCGGGAGTCGAACCCGGGCCGTCTGGGTGAAAACCAGGAATCCTGACCGCTAGACCATATGGGACTTGTCTTTTGATCAAATGTATGATCTTTTTCGACATACTATACTACAACATGTTTATTATCTTTTTGGACATGCCATACCACTACTTATTTATGTTTTTCAACATGCTATACTATGACGTTTTTATGTTTTTCGACATGCTATACTATCATTTTTTTAAATCTTTTTCCACATGCAATACTATGACTGTTTTTGTAATCCTTTTCGACGTGCTAAACTATAACATTTTGATTGTCTTTTTCGACATGCTAAACTGTGACTTTTTTATGATATTTTTCGACGTGCTTGGCTGACTTTTTTATCATCTTTTTCAACGTGCATTTCAGGATCTTATTAAAATCTCATTCCCATACCGGGAGTCGAACCCGGGCGAAAACCAGGAATCCTGACCGCTAGACCATATGGGACTTGTTTTTTGATCAAATGTATGATCTTTTTCGACATACTATACTACAACATGTTTATTATCTTTTTGGACATGCCATACCACTACTTATTTATGTTTTTCAACATGCTATACTATGACGTTTTTATGTTTTTCGACATGCTATACTATCATTTTTTAAAATCTTTTTCCACATGCAATACTATGACTCTTTTTGTAATCCTTTTCGACGTGCTAAACTATAACATTTTGATTGTCTTTTTCGACATGCTAAACTGTGACTTTTTTATGATATTTTTCGACGTGCTTGGCTGACTTTTTTATCATCTTTATCAACATGCATTTCAGGATCTTATTAAAATCTCATTCCCATACCGGGAGTCGAACCCGGGCCGCCTGGGTGAAAACCAGGAATCCTGACCGCTAGACCATATGGTACTTGTTTTTTGATCAAATGTATGATCTTTTTCGACATACTATACTACAACATGTTTATTATCTTTTTGGACATGCCATACCACTACTTATTTATGTTTTTCAACATGCTATACTATGACGTTTTTATGTTTTTCGACATGCTATACTATCATTTTTTTAAATCTTTTTCCACATGCAATACTATGCCTGTTTTTGTAATCCTTTTCGACGTGCTAAACTATAACATTTTGATTGTCTTTTTCGACATGCTAAACTGTGACTTTTTTATGATATTTTTCGACGTGCTTGGCTGACTTTTTTATCATCTTTTTCAACGTGCATTTCAGGATCTTATTAAAATCTCATTCCCATACCGGGAGTCGAACCCGGGCGAAAACCAGGAATCCTGACCGCTAGACCATATGGGACTTGTTTTTTGATCAAATGTATGATCTTTTTCGACATACTATACTACAACATGTTTATTATCTTTTTGGACATGCCATACCACTACTTATTTATGTTTTTCAACATGCTATACTATGACGTTTTTATGTTTTTCGACATGCTATACTATCATTTTTTAAAATCTTTTTCCACATGCAATACTATGACTCTTTTTGTAATCCTTTTCGACGTGCTAAACTATAACATTTTGATTGTCTTTTTCGACATGCTAAACTGTGACTTTTTTATGATATTTTTCGACGTGCTTGGCTGACTTTTTTATCATCTTTATCAACATGCATTTCAGGATCTTATTAAAATCTCATTCCCATACCGGGAGTCGAACCCGGGCCGCCTGGGTGAAAACCAGGAATCCTGACCGCTAGACCATATGGTACTTGTTTTTTGATCAAATGTATGATCTTTTTCGACATACTATACTACAACATGTTTATTATCTTTTTGGACATGCCATACCACTACTTATTTATGTTTTTCAACATGCTATACTATGACGTTTTTATGTTTTTCGACATGCTATACTATCATTTTTTTAAATCTTTTTCCACATGCAATACTATGCCTGTTTTTGTAATCCTTTTCGACGTGCTAAACTATAACATTTTGATTGTCTTTTTCGACATGCTAAACTGTGACTTTTTTATGATATTTTTCGACGTGCTTGGCTGACTTTTTTATCATCTTTTTCAACGTGCATTTCAGGATCTTATTAAAATCTCATTCCCATACCGGGAGTCGAACCCGGGCGAAAACCAGGAATCCTGACCGCTAGACCATATGGGACTTGTTTTTTGATCAAATGTATGATCTTTTTCGACATACTATACTACAACATGTTTATTATCTTTTTGGACATGCCATACCACTACTTATTTATGTTTTTCAACATGCTATACTATGACGTTTTTATGTTTTTCGACATGCTATACTATCATTTTTTTAAATCTTTTTCCACATGCAATACTATGCCTGTTTTTGTAATCCTTTTCGACGTGCTAAACTATAACATTTTGATTGTCTTTTTCGACATGCTAAACTGTGACTTTTTTATGATATTTTTCGACGTGCTTGGCTGACTTTTTTATCATCTTTTTCAACGTGCATTTCAGGATCTTATTAAAATCTCATTCCCATACCGGGAGTCGAACCCGGGCGAAAACCAGGAATCCTGACCGCTAGACCATATGGGACTTGTTTTTTGATCAAATGTATGATCTTTTTCGACATACTATACTACAACATGTTTATTATCTTTTTGGACATGCCATACCACTACTTATTTATGTTTTTCAACATGCTATACTATGACGTTTTTATGTTTTTCGACATGCTATACTATCATTTTTTAAAATCTTTTTCCACATGCAATACTATGACTCTTTTTGTAATCCTTTTCGACGTGCTAAACTATAACATTTTGATTGTCTTTTTCGACATGCTAAACTGTGACTTTTTTATGATATTTTTCGACGTGCTTGGCTGACTTTTTTATCATCTTTTTCAACGTGCATTTCAGGATCTTATTAAAATCTCATTCCCATACCGGGAGTCGAACCCGGGCGAAAACCAGGAATCCTGACCGCTAGACCATATGGGACTTGTTTTTTGATCAAATGTATGATCTTTTTCGACATACTATACTACAACATGTTTATTATCTTTTTGGACATGCCATACCACTACTTATTTATGTTTTTCAACATGCTATACTATGACGTTTTTATGTTTTTCGACATGCTATACTATCACGTTTTTATTATCTTTTTGGACATGCCATACCACTATGTTTTTATGTTTTTCAACATGCTATACTATGACGTTTATATGTTTTTCGACATGCTATACTATCATTTTTATTAAAATCTTTTTCCACATGCAATACTATGACTGTTTTTGTAATCCTTTTCGACGTGCTAAACTATAACATTTTGATTGTCTTTTTCGACATGCTAAACTGTGACTTTTTTATGATATTTTTCGACGTGCTTGGCTGACTTTTTTATCATCTTTTTCAACGTGCATTTCAGGATCTTATTAAAATCTCATTCCCATACCGGGAGTCGAACCCGGGCCACCTGGGTGAAAACCAGGAATCCTGACCGCTAGACCATATGGGACTTGTTTTTTGATCAAATGTATGATCTTTTTCGACATACTATACTACAACATGTTTATTATCTTTTTGGACATGCCATACCACTACTTATTTATGTTTTTCAACATGCTATACTATGACGTTTTTATGTTTTTCGACATGCTATACTATCACGTTTTTATTATCTTTTTGGACATGCCATACCACTATGTTTTTATGTTTTTCAACATGCTATACTATGACGTTTATATGTTTTTCGACATGCTATACTATCATTTTTTAAAATCTTTTTCCACATGCAATACTATGACTGTTTTTGTAATCCTTTTCGACGTGCTAAACTATAACACTTTGATTGTCTTTTTCGACATGCTAAACTGTGACTTTTTTATGATATTTTTCGACGTGCTTGGCTGACTTTTTTATCATCTTTTTCAGCGTGCATTTCAGGATCTTATTAAAATCTCATTCCCATACCGGGAGTCGAACCCGGGCCACCTGGGTGAAAACCAGGAATCCTGACCGCTAGACCATATGGGACTTGTTTTTTGATCAAATGTATGATCTTTTTCGACATACTGTACTACAACATGTTTATTATCTTTTTGGACATGCCATACCACTACTTATTTATGTTTTTCAACATGCTATACTATGACGTTTTTATGTTTTTCGACATGCTATACTATCATTTTTTAAAATCTTTTTCCACATGCAATACTATGCCTGTTTTTGTAATCCTTTTCGACGTGCTAAACTATAACATTTTGATTGTCTTTTTCGACATGCTAAACTGTGACTTTTTTATGATATTTTTCGACGTACTTGGCTGACTTTTTTATCATCTTTTTCAACGTGCATTTCAGGATCTTATTAAAATCTCATTCCCATACCGGGAGTCGAACCCGGGCGAAAACCAGGAATCCTGACCGCTAGACCATATGGGACTTGTTTTTTGATCAAATGTATGATCTTTTTCGACATACTATACTACAACATGTTTATTATCTTTTTGGACATGCCATACCACTACTTATTTATGTTTTTCAACATGCTATACTATGACGTTTTTATGTTTTTCGACATGCTATACTATCATTTTTTAAAATCTTTTTCCACATGCAATACTATGACTCTTTTTGTAATCCTTTTCGACGTGCTAAACTATAACATTTTGATTGTCTTTTTCGACATGCTAAACAGTGACTTTTTTATGATATTTTTCGACGTGCTTGGCTGACTTTTTTATCATCTTTTTCAACGTGCATTTCAGGATCTTATTAAAATCTCATTCCCATACCGGGAGTCGAACCCGGGCCGCCTGGGTGAAAACCAGGAATCCTGACCTCTAGACCATATGGGACTTGTTTTTTGATCAAATGTATGATCTTTTTCGACATACTATACTACAACATGTTTATTATCTTTTTGGACATGCCATACCACTACTTATTTATGTTTTTCAACATGCTATACTATGACGTTTTTATGTTTTTCGACATGCTATACTATCATTTTTTAAAATCTTTTTCCACATGCAATACTATGACTCTTTTTGTAATCCTTTTCGACGTGCTAAACTATAACATTTTGATTGTCTTTTTCGACATGCTAAACAGTGACTTTTTTATGATATTTTTCGACGTGCTTGGCTGACTTTTTTATCATCTTTTTCAACGTGCATTTCAGGATCTTATTAAAATCTCATTCCCATACCGGGAGTCGAACCCGGGCCGCCTGGGTGAAAACCAGGAATCCTGACCGCTAGACCATATGGGACTTGTTTTTTGATCAAATGTATGATCTTTTTCGACATACTATACTACAACATGTTTATTATCTTTTTGGACATGCCATACCACTACTTATTTATGTTTTTCAACATGCTATACTATGACGTTTTTATGTTTTTCGACATGCTATACTATCATTTTTTAAAATCTTTTTCCACATGCAATACTATGACTCTTTTTGTAATCCTTTTCGACGTGCTAAACTATAACATTTTGATTGTCTTTTTCGACATGCTAAACAGTGACTTTTTTATGATATTTTTCGACGTGCTTGGCTGACTTTTTTATCATCTTTTTCAACGTGCATTTCAGGATCTTATTAAAATCTCATTCCCATACCGGGAGTCGAACCCGGGCGAAAACCAGGAATCCTGACCGCTAGACCATATGGGACTTGTTTTTTGATCAAATGTATGATCTTTTTCGACATACTATACTACAACATGTTTATTATCTTTTTGGACATGCCATACCACTACTTATTTATGTTTTTCAACATGCTATACTATGACGTTTTTATGTTTTTCGACATGCTATACTATCATTTTTTAAAATCTTTTTCCACATGCAATACTATGCCTGTTTTTGTAATCCTTTTCGACGTGCTAAACTATAACATTTTGATTGTCTTTTTCGACATGCTAAACTGTGACTTTTTTATGATATTTTTCGACGTGCTTGGCTGACTTTTTTATCATCTTTTTCAACGTGCATTTCAGGATCTTATTAAAATCTCATTCCCATACCGGGAGTCGAACCCGGGCGAAAACCAGGAATCCTGACCGCTAGACCATATGGGACTTGTTTTTTGATCAAATGTATGATCTTTTTCGACATACTATACTACAACATGTTTATTATCTTTTTGGACATGCCATACCACTACTTATTTATGTTTTTCAACATGCTATACTATGACGTTTTTATGTTTTTCGACATGCTATACTATCATTTTTTAAAATCTTTTTCCACATGCAATACTATGACTCTTTTTGTAATCCTTTTCGACGTGCTAAACTATAACATTTTGATTGTCTTTTTCGACATGCTAAACAGTGACTTTTTTATGATATTTTTCGACGTGCTTGGCTGACTTTTTTATCATCTTTTTCAACGTGCATTTCAGGATCTTATTAAAATCTCATTCCCATACCGGGAGTCGAACCCGGGCCGCCTGGGTGAAAACCAGGAATCCTGACCTCTAGACCATATGGGACTTGTTTTTTGATCAAATGTATGATCTTTTTCGACATACTATACTACAACATGTTTATTATCTTTTTGGACATGCCATACCACTACTTATTTATGTTTTTCAACATGCTATACTATGACGTTTTTATGTTTTTCGACATGCTATACTATCATTTTTTAAAATCTTTTTCCACATGCAATACTATGACTCTTTTTGTAATCCTTTTCGACGTGCTAAACTATAACATTTTGATTGTCTTTTTCGACATGCTAAACAGTGACTTTTTTATGATATTTTTCGACGTGCTTGGCTGACTTTTTTATCATCTTTTTCAACGTGCATTTCAGGATCTTATTAAAATCTCATTCCCATACCGGGAGTCGAACCCGGGCCGCCTGGGTGAAAACCAGGAATCCTGACCGCTAGACCATATGGGACTTGTTTTTTGATCAAATGTATGATCTTTTTCGACATACTATACTACAACATGTTTATTATCTTTTTGGACATGCCATACCACTACTTATTTATGTTTTTCAACATGCTATACTATGACGTTTTTATGTTTTTCGACATGCTATACTATCATTTTTTAAAATCTTTTTCCACATGCAATACTATGACTCTTTTTGTAATCCTTTTCGACGTGCTAAACTATAACATTTTGATTGTCTTTTTCGACATGCTAAACAGTGACTTTTTTATGATATTTTTCGACGTGCTTGGCTGACTTTTTTATCATCTTTTTCAACGTGCATTTCAGGATCTTATTAAAATCTCATTCCCATACCGGGAGTCGAACCCGGGCCGCCTGGGTGAAAACCAGGAATCCTGACCGCTAGACCATATGGGACTTGTTTTTTGATCAAATGTATGATCTTTTTCGACATACTATACTACAACATGTTTATTATCTTTTTGGACATGCCATACCACTACTTATTTATGTTTTTCAACATGCTATACTATGACGTTTTTATGTTTTTCGACATGCTATACTATCATTTTTTAAAATCTTTTTCCACATGCAATACTATGCCTGTTTTTGTAATCCTTTTCGACGTGCTAAACTATAACATTTTGATTGTCTTTTTCGACATGCTAAACTGTGACTTTTTTATGATATTTTTCGACGTGCTTGGCTGACTTTTTTATCATCTTTTTCAACGTGCATTTCAGGATCTTATTAAAATCTCATTCCCATACCGGGAGTCGAACCCGGGCGAAAACCAGGAATCCTGACCGCTAGACCATATGGGACTTGTTTTTTGATCAAATGTATGATCTTTTTCGACATACTATACTACAACATGTTTATTATCTTTTTGGACATGCCATACCACTACTTATTTATGTTTTTCAACATGCTATACTATGACGTTTTTATGTTTTTCGACATGCTATACTATCATTTTTTAAAATCTTTTTCCACATGCAATACTATGCCTGTTTTTGTAATCCTTTTCGACGTGCTAAACTATAACATTTTGATTGTCTTTTTCGACATGCTAAACTGTGACTTTTTTATGATATTTTTCGACGTGCTTGGCTGACTTTTTTATCATCTTTTTCAACGTGCATTTCAGGATCTTATTAAAATCTCATTCCCATACCGGGAGTCGAACCCGGGCGAAAACCAGGAATCCTGACCGCTAGACCATATGGGACTTGTTTTTTGATCAAATGTATGATCTTTTTCGACATACTATACTACAACATGTTTATTATCTTTTTGGACATGCCATACCACTACTTATTTATGTTTTTCAACATGCTATACTATGACGTTTTTATGTTTTTCGACATGCTATACTATCATTTTTTAAAATCTTTTTCCACATGCAATACTATGACTCTTTTTGTAATCCTTTTCGACGTGCTAAACTATAACATTTTGATTGTCTTTTTCGACATGCTAAACAGTGACTTTTTTATGATATTTTTCGACGTGCTTGGCTGACTTTTTTATCATCTTTTTCAACGTGCATTTCAGGATCTTATTAAAATCTCATTCCCATACCGGGAGTCGAACCCGGGCCGCCTGGGTGAAAACCAGGAATCCTGACCTCTAGACCATATGGGACTTGTTTTTTGATCAAATGTATGATCTTTTTCGACATACTATACTACAACATGTTTATTATCTTTTTGGACATGCCATACCACTACTTATTTATGTTTTTCAACATGCTATACTATGACGTTTTTATGTTTTTCGACATGCTATACTATCATTTTTTAAAATCTTTTTCCACATGCAATACTATGACTCTTTTTGTAATCCTTTTCGACGTGCTAAACTATAACATTTTGATTGTCTTTTTCGACATGCTAAACAGTGACTTTTTTATGATATTTTTCGACGTGCTTGGCTGACTTTTTTATCATCTTTTTCAACGTGCATTTCAGGATCTTATTAAAATCTCATTCCCATACCGGGAGTCGAACCCGGGCCGCCTGGGTGAAAACCAGGAATCCTGACCGCTAGACCATATGGGACTTGTTTTTTGATCAAATGTATGATCTTTTTCGACATACTATACTACAACATGTTTATTATCTTTTTGGACATGCCATACCACTACTTATTTATGTTTTTCAACATGCTATACTATGACGTTTTTATGTTTTTCGACATGCTATACTATCATTTTTTAAAATCTTTTTCCACATGCAATACTATGACTCTTTTTGTAATCCTTTTCGACGTGCTAAACTATAACATTTTGATTGTCTTTTTCGACATGCTAAACAGTGACTTTTTTATGATATTTTTCGACGTGCTTGGCTGACTTTTTTATCATCTTTTTCAACGTGCATTTCAGGATCTTATTAAAATCTCATTCCCATACCGGGGGTCGAACCCGGGCGAAAACCAGGAATCCTGACCGCTAGACCATATGGGACTTGTTTTTTGATCAAATGTATGATCTTTTTCGACATACTATACTACAACATGTTTATTATCTTTTTGGACATGCCATACCACTACTTATTTATGTTTTTCAACATGCTATACTATGACGTTTTTATGTTTTTCGACATGCTATACTATCATTTTTTAAAATCTTTTTCCACATGCAATACTATGCCTGTTTTTGTAATCCTTTTCGACGTGCTAAACTATAACATTTTGATTGTCTTTTTCGACATGCTAAACTGTGACTTTTTTATGATATTTTTCGACGTGCTTGGCTGACTTTTTTATCATCTTTTTCAACGTGCATTTCAGGATCTTATTAAAATCTCATTCCCATACCGGGAGTCGAACCCGGGCGAAAACCAGGAATCCTGACCGCTAGACCATATGGGACTTGTTTTTTGATCAAATGTATGATCTTTTTCGACATACTATACTACAACATGTTTATTATCTTTTTGGACATGCCATACCACTACTTATTTATGTTTTTCAACATGCTATACTATGACGTTTTTATGTTTTTCGACATGCTATACTATCATTTTTTAAAATCTTTTTCCACATGCAATACTATGACTCTTTTTGTAATCCTTTTCGACGTGCTAAACTATAACATTTTGATTGTCTTTTTCGACATGCTAAACAGTGACTTTTTTATGATATTTTTCGACGTGCTTGGCTGACTTTTTTATCATCTTTTTCAACGTGCATTTCAGGATCTTATTAAAATCTCATTCCCATACCGGGAGTCGAACCCGGGCCGCCTGGGTGAAAACCAGGAATCCTGACCGCTAGACCATATGGGACTTGTTTTTTGATCAAATGTATGATCTTTTTCGACATACTATACTACAACATGTTTATTATCTTTTTGGACATGCCATACCACTACTTATTTATGTTTTTCAACATGCTATACTATGACGTTTTTATGTTTTTCGACATGCTATACTATCATTTTTTAAAATCTTTTTCCACATGCAATACTATGACTCTTTTTGTAATCCTTTTCGACGTGCTAAACTATAACATTTTGATTGTCTTTTTCGACATGCTAAACAGTGACTTTTTTATGATATTTTTCGACGTGCTTGGCTGACTTTTTTATCATCTTTTTCAACGTGCATTTCAGGATCTTATTAAAATCTCATTCCCATACCGGGAGTCGAACCCGGGCCGCCTGGGTGAAAACCAGGAATCCTGACCGCTAGACCATATGGGACTTGTTTTTTGATCAAATGTATGATCTTTTTCGACATACTATACTACAACATGTTTATTATCTTTTTGGACATGCCATACCACTACTTATTTATGTTTTTCAACATGCTATACTATGACGTTTTTATGTTTTTCGACATGCTATACTATCATTTTTTAAAATCTTTTTCCACATGCAATACTATGACTCTTTTTGTAATCCTTTTCGACGTGCTAAACTATAACATTTTGATTGTCTTTTTCGACATGCTAAACAGTGACTTTTTTATGATATTTTTCGACGTGCTTGGCTGACTTTTTTATCATCTTTTTCAACGTGCATTTCAGGATCTTATTAAAATCTCATTCCCATACCGGGAGTCGAACCCGGGCGAAAACCAGGAATCCTGACCGCTAGACCATATGGGACTTGTTTTTTGATCAAATGTATGATCTTTTTCGACATACTATACTACAACATGTTTATTATCTTTTTGGACATGCCATACCACTACTTATTTATGTTTTTCAACATGCTATACTATGACGTTTTTATGTTTTTCGACATGCTATACTATCATTTTTTAAAATCTTTTTCCACATGCAATACTATGACTCTTTTTGTAATCCTTTTCGACGTGCTAAACTATAACATTTTGATTGTCTTTTTCGACATGCTAAACAGTGACTTTTTTATGATATTTTTCGACGTGCTTGGCTGACTTTTTTATCATCTTTTTCAACGTGCATTTCAGGATCTTATTAAAATCTCATTCCCATACCGGGAGTCGAACCCGGGCCGCCTGGGTGAAAACCAGGAATCCTGACCTCTAGACCATATGGGACTTGTTTTTTGATCAAATGTATGATCTTTTTCGACATACTATACTACAACATGTTTATTATCTTTTTGGACATGCCATACCACTACTTATTTATGTTTTTCAACATGCTATACTATGACGTTTTTATGTTTTTCGACATGCTATACTATCATTTTTTAAAATCTTTTTCCACATGCAATACTATGACTCTTTTTGTAATCCTTTTCGACGTGCTAAACTATAACATTTTGATTGTCTTTTTCGACATGCTAAACAGTGACTTTTTTATGATATTTTTCGACGTGCTTGGCTGACTTTTTTATCATCTTTTTCAACGTGCATTTCAGGATCTTATTAAAATCTCATTCCCATACCGGGAGTCGAACCCGGGCCGCCTGGGTGAAAACCAGGAATCCTGACCGCTAGACCATATGGGACTTGTTTTTTGATCAAATGTATGATCTTTTTCGACATACTATACTACAACATGTTTATTATCTTTTTGGACATGCCATACCACTACTTATTTATGTTTTTCAACATGCTATACTATGACGTTTTTATGTTTTTCGACATGCTATACTATCATTTTTTAAAATCTTTTTCCACATGCAATACTATGACTCTTTTTGTAATCCTTTTCGACGTGCTAAACTATAACATTTTGATTGTCTTTTTCGACATGCTAAACAGTGACTTTTTTATGATATTTTTCGACGTGCTTGGCTGACTTTTTTATCATCTTTTTCAACGTGCATTTCAGGATCTTATTAAAATCTCATTCCCATACCGGGAGTCGAACCCGGGCGAAAACCAGGAATCCTGACCGCTAGACCATATGGGACTTGTTTTTTGATCAAATGTATGATCTTTTTCGACATACTATACTACAACATGTTTATTATCTTTTTGGACATGCCATACCACTACTTATTTATGTTTTTCAACATGCTATACTATGACGTTTTTATGTTTTTCGACATGCTATACTATCATTTTTTAAAATCTTTTTCCACATGCAATACTATGACTCTTTTTGTAATCCTTTTCGACGTGCTAAACTATAACATTTTGATTGTCTTTTTCGACATGCTAAACAGTGACTTTTTTATGATATTTTTCGACGTGCTTGGCTGACTTTTTCATCATCTTTTTCAACGTGCATTTCAGGATCTTATTAAAATCTCATTCCCATACCGGGAGTCGAACCCGGGCCGCCTGGGTGAAAACCAGGAATCCTGACCTCTAGACCATATGGGACTTGTTTTTTGATCAAATGTATGATCTTTTTCGACATACTATACTACAACATGTTTATTATCTTTTTGGACATGCCATACCACTACTTATTTATGTTTTTCAACATGCTATACTATGACGTTTTTATGTTTTTCGACATGCTATACTATCATTTTTTAAAATCTTTTTCCACATGCAATACTATGACTCTTTTTGTAATCCTTTTCGACGTGCTAAACTATAACATTTTGATTGTCTTTTTCGACATGCTAAACAGTGACTTTTTTATGATATTTTTCGACGTGCTTGGCTGACTTTTTTATCATCTTTTTCAACGTGCATTTCAGGATCTTATTAAAATCTCATTCCCATACCGGGAGTCGAACCCGGGCCGCCTGGGTGAAAACCAGGAATCCTGACCGCTAGACCATATGGGACTTGTTTTTTGATCAAATGTATGATCTTTTTCGACATACTATACTACAACATGTTTATTATCTTTTTGGACATGCCATACCACTACTTATTTATGTTTTTCAACATGCTATACTATGACGTTTTTATGTTTTTCGACATGCTATACTATCATTTTTTAAAATCTTTTTCCACATGCAATACTATGACTCTTTTTGTAATCCTTTTCGACGTGCTAAACTATAACATTTTGATTGTCTTTTTCGACATGCTAAACAGTGACTTTTTTATGATATTTTTCGACGTGCTTGGCTGACTTTTTTATCATCTTTTTCAACGTGCATTTCAGGATCTTATTAAAATCTCATTCCCATACCGGGAGTCGAACCCGGGCCGCCTGGGTGAAAACCAGGAATCCTGACCTCTAGACCATATGGGACTTGTTTTTTGATCAAATGTATGATCTTTTTCGACATACTATACTACAACATGTTTATTATCTTTTTGGACATGCCATACCACTACTTATTTATGTTTTTCAACATGCTATACTATGACGTTTTTATGTTTTTCGACATGCTATACTATCACGTTTTTATTATCTTTTTGGACATGCCATACCACTATGTTTTTATGTTTTTCAACATGCTATACTATGACGTTTATATGTTTTTCGACATGCTATACTATCATTTTTTTTAATCTTTTTCCACATGCAATACTATGACTGTTTTTGTAATCCTTTTCGACGTGCTAAACTATAACATTTTGATTGTCTTTTTCGACATGCTAAACTGTGACTTTTTTATGATATTTTTCGACGTGCTTGGCTGACTTTTTTATCATCTTTTTCAACGTGCATTTCAGGATCTTATTAAAATCTCATTCCCATACCGGGAGTCGAACCCGGGCGAAAACCAGGAATCCTGACCGCTAGACCATATGGGACTTGTTTTTTGATCAAATGTATGATCTTTTTCGACATACTATACTACAACATGTTTATTATCTTTTTGGACATGCCATACCACTACTTATTTATGTTTTTCAACATGCTATACTATGACGTTTTTATGTTTTTCGACATGCTATACTATCATTTTTTAAAATCTTTTTCCACATGCAATACTATGACTCTTTTTGTAATCCTTTTCGACGTGCTAAACTATAACATTTTGATTGTCTTTTTCGACATGCTAAACTGTGACTTTTTTATGATATTTTTCGACGTGCTTGGCTGACTTTTTTATCATCTTTTTCAACGTGCATTTCAGGATCTTATTAAAATCTCATTCCCATACCGGGAGTCGAACCCGGGCCGCCTGGGTGAAAACCAGGAATCCTGACCGCTAGACCATATGGGACTTGTTTTTTGATCAAATGTATGATCTTTTTCGACATACTATACTACAACATGTTTATTATCTTTTTGGACATGCCATACCACTACTTATTTATGTTTTTCAACATGCTATACTATGACGTTTTTATGTTTTTCGACATGCTATACTATCATTTTTTAAAATCTTTTTCCACATGCAATACTATGACTCTTTTTGTAATCCTTTTCGACGTGCTAAACTATAACATTTTGATTGTCTTTTTCGACATGCTAACCTGTGACTTTTTTATGATATTTTTCGACGTGCTTGGCTGACTTTTTTATCATCTTTATCAACATGCATTTCAGGATCTTATTAAAATTTCATTCCCATACCGGGAGTCGAACCCGGGCCACCTGGGTGAAAACCAGGAATCCTGACCGCTAGACCATATGGGACTTGTTTTCTGATCAAATGTATGATCTTTTTCGACATACTGTACTACAACATGTTTATTATCTTTTTGGACATGCCATACCACTACTTATTTATGTTTTTCAACATGCTATACTATGACGTTTTTATGTTTTTCGACATGCTATACTATCACGTTTTTATTATCTTTTTGGACATGCCATACCACTATGTTTTTATGTTTTTCAACATGCTATACTATGACGTTTATATGTTTTTCGACATGCTATACTATCATTTTTTAAAATCTTTTTCCACATGCAATACTATGACTGTTTTTGTAATCCTTTTCGACGTGCTAAACTATAACACTTTGATTGTCTTTTTCGACATGCTAAACTGTGACTTTTTTATGATATTTTTCGACGTGCTTGGCTGACTTTTTTATCATCTTTTTCAGCGTGCATTTCAGGATCTTATTAAAATCTCATTCCCATACCGGGAGTCGAACCCGGGCCACCTGGGTGAAAACCAGGAATCCTGACCGCTAGACCATATGGGACTTATTTTTTGATCAAATGTATGATCTTTTTCGACATACTGTACTACAACATGTTTATTATCTTTTTGGACATGCCATACCACTACTTATTCATGTTTTTCAACATGCTATACTATGACGTTTTTATGTTTTTCGACATGCTATACTATCACGTTTTTATTATCTTTTTGGACATGCCATACCACTATGTTTTTATGTTTTTCAACATGCTATACTATGACGTTTTTATGTTTTTCGACATGCTATACTATCATTTTTTTAAATCTTTTTCCACATGCAATACTATGACTGTTTTTGTAATCCTTTTCGACGTGCTAAACTATAACATTTTGATTGTCTTTTTCGACATGCTAACCTGTGACTTTTTTATGATATTTTTCGATGTGCTTGGCTGACTTTTTTATCATCTTTTTCAACGTGCATTTCAGGATCTTATTAAAATCTCATTCCCATACCGGGAGTCGAACCCGGGCCACCTGGGTGAAAACCAGGAATCCTGACCGCTAGACCATATGGGACTTGTTTTTTGATCAAATGTATGATCTTTTTCAACATACTGTACTACAACATGTTTATTATCTTTTTGGACATGCCATACCACTATGTTTTTATGTTTTTCAACATGCTATACTATGACGTTTTTATGTTTTTCGACATGCTATACTATCATTTTTTAAAATCTTTTTCCACATGCAATACTATGACTGTTTTTGTAATCCTTTTCGACGTGCTAAACTATAACATTTTGATTGTCTTTTTCGACATGCTAACCTGTGACTTTTTTATGATATTTTTCAATGTGCTTGGCTGACTTTTTTATCATCTTTATCAACGTGCATTTCAGGATCTTATTAAAATCTCATTCCCATACCGGGAGTCGAACCCGGGCGAAAACCAGGAATCCTGACCGCTAGACCATATGGGACTTGTTTTTTGATCAAATGTATGATCTTTTTCGACATACTATACTACAACATGTTTATTATCTTTTTGGACATGCCATACCACTACTTATTTATGTTTTTCAACATGCTATACTATGACGTTTTTATGTTTTTCGACATGCTATACTATCATTTTTTAAAATCTTTTTCCACATGCAATACTATGACTCTTTTTGTAATCCTTTTCGACGTGCTAAACTATAACATTTTGATTGTCTTTTTCGACATGCTAAACTGTGACTTTTTTATGATATTTTTCGACGTGCTTGGCTGACTTTTTTATCATCTTTTTCAACATGCATTTCAGGATCTTATTAAAATCTCATTCCCATACCGGGAGTCGAACCCGGGCCACCTGGATGAAAACCAGGAATCCTGACCGCTAGACCATATGGGACTTGTTTTTTGATCAAATGTATGATCTTTTTCGACATACTGTACTACAACATGTTTATTATCTTTTTGGACATGCCATACCACTACTTATTTATGTTTTTCAACATGCTATACTATGACGTTTTTATGTTTTTCGACATGCTATACTATCACGTTTTTATTATCTTTTTGGACATGCCATACCACTATGTTTTTATGTTTTTCAACATGCTATACTATGACGTTTATATGTTTTTCGACATGCTATACTATCATTTTTTAAAATCTTTTTCCACATGCAATACTATGACTCTTTTTGTAATCCTTTTCGACGTGCTAAACTATAACATTTTGATTGTCTTTTTCGACATGCTAAACTGTGACTTTTTTATGATATTTTTCGACGTGCTTGGCTGACTTTTTTATCATCTTTTTCAACGTGCATTTCAGGATCTTATTAAAATCTCATTCCCATACCGGGAGTCGAACCCGGGCCGCCTGGATGAAAACCAGGAATCCTGACCGCTAGACCATATGGGACTTGTTTTTTGATCAAATGTATGATCTTTTTCGACATACTATACTACAACATGTTTATTATCTTTTTGGACATGCCATACCACTACTTATTTATGTTTTTCAACATGCTATACTATGACGTTTTTATGTTTTTCGACATGCTATACTATCATTTTTTAAAATCTTTTTCCACATGCAATACTATGACTCTTTTTGTAATCCTTTTCGACGTGCTAAACTATAACATTTTGATTGTCTTTTTCGACATGCTAACCTGTGACTTTTTTATGATATTTTTCGATGTGCTTGGCTGACTTTTTTATCATCTTTATCAACATGCATTTCAGGATCTTATTAAAATTTCATTCCCATACCGGGAGTCGAACCCGGGCCACCTGGGTGAAAACCAGGAATCCTGACCGCTAGACCATATGGGACTTGTTTTTTGATCAAATGTATGATCTTTTTCGACATACTGTACTACAACATGTTTATTATCTTTTTGGACATGCCATACCACTACTTATTTATGTTTTTCAACATGCTATACTATGACGTTTTTATGTTTTTCGACATGCTATACTATCACGTTTTTATTATCTTTTTGGACATGCCATACCACTATGTTTTTATGTTTTTCAACATGCTATACTATGACGTTTATATGTTTTTCGACATGCTATACTATCATTTTTTAAAATCTTTTTCCACATGCAATACTATGACTGTTTTTGTAATCCTTTTCGACGTGCTAAACTATAACATTTTGATTGTCTTTTTCGACATGCTAAACTGTGACTTTTTTATGATATTTTTCGACGTGCTTGGCTGACTTTTTTATCATCTTTTTCAACGTGCATTTCAGGATCTTATTAAAATCTCATTCCCATACCGGGAGTCGAACCCGGGCCGCCTGGGTGAAAACCAGGAATCCTGACCGCTAGACCATATGGGACTTGTTTTTTGATCAAATGTATGATCTTTTTCGACATACTATACTACAACATGTTTATTATCTTTTTGGACATGCCATACCACTACTTATTTATGTTTTTCAACATGCTATACTATGACGTTTTTATGTTTTTCGACATGCTATACTATCATTTTTTAAAATCTTTTTCCACATGCAATACTATGACTCTTTTTGTAATCCTTTTCGACGTGCTAAACTATAACATTTTGATTGTCTTTTTCGACATGCTAACCTGTGACTTTTTTATGATATTTTTCGATGTGCTTGGCTGACTTTTTTATCATCTTTATCAACATGCATTTCAGGATCTTATTAAAATTTCATTCCCATACCGGGAGTCGAACCCGGGCCACCTGGGTGAAAACCAGGAATACTGACCGCTAGACCATATGGGACTTGTTTTTTGATCAAATGTATGATCTTTTTCGACATACTGTACTACAACATGTTTATTATCTTTTTGGACATGCCATACCACTACTTATTTATGTTTTTCAACATGCTATACTATGACGTTTTTATGTTTTTCGACATGCTATACTATCATTTTTTAAAATCTTTTTCCACATGCAATACTATGACTCTTTTTGTAATCCTTTTCGACGTGCTAAACTATAACATTTTGATTGTCTTTTTCGACATGCTAACCTGTGAATTTTTTATGATATTTTTCGATGTGCTTGGCTGACTTTTTTATCATCTTTATCAACATGCATTTCAGGATCTTATTAAGATTTCATTCCCATACCGGGAGTCGAACCCGGGCCACCTGGCTGAAAACCAGGAATACTGACCGCTAGACCATATGGGACTTGTTTTTTGATCAAATGTATGATCTTTTTCGACATACTGTACTACAACATGTTTATTATCTTTTTGGACATGCCATACCACTACTTATTTATGTTTTTCAACATGCTATACTATGACGTTTTTATGTTTTTCGACATGCTATACTATCACGTTTTTATTATCTTTTTGGACATGCCATACCACTATGTTTTTATGTTTTTCAACATGCTATACTATGACGTTTATATGTTTTTCGACATGCTATACTATCATTTTTTTAAATCTTTTTCCACATGCAATACTATGACTGTTTTTGTAATCCTTTTCGACGTGCTAAACTATAACATTTTGATTGTCTTTTTCGACATGCTAAACTGTGACTTTTTTATGATATTTTTCGACGTGCTTGGCTGACTTTTTTATCATCTTTTTCAACGTGCATTTCAGGATCTTATTAAAATCTCATTCCCATACCGGGAGTCGAACCCGGGCCGCCTGGGTGAAAACCAGGAATCCTGACCGCTAGACCATATGGGACTTGTTTTTTGATCAAATGTATGATCTTTTTCGACATACTATACTACAACATGTTTATTATCTTTTTGGACATGCCATACCACTACTTATTTATGTTTTTCAACATGCTATACTATGACGTTTTTATGTTTTTCGACATGCTATACTATCATTTTTTAAAATCTTTTTCCACATGCAATACTATGACTCTTTTTGTAATCCTTTTCGACGTGCTAAACTATAACATTTTGATTGTCTTTTTCGACATGCTAACCTGTGACTTTTTTATGATATTTTTCGATGTGCTTGGCTGACTTTTTTATCATCTTTATCAACATGCATTTCAGGATCTTATTAAAATTTCATTCCCATACCGGGAGTCGAACCCGGGCCACCTGGGTGAAAACCAGGAATCCTGACCGCTAGACCATATGGGACATGTTTTTTGATCAAATGTATGATCTTTTTCGACATACTGTACTACAACATGTTTATTATCTTTTTGGACATGCCATACCACTACTTATTTATGTTTTTCAACATGCTATACTATGACGTTTTTATGTTTTTCGACATGCTATACTATCACGTTTTTATTATCTTTTTGGACATGCCATACCACTATGTTTTTATGTTTTTCAACATGCTATACTATGACGTTTATATGTTTTTCGACATGCTATACTATCATTTTTTAAAATCTTTTTCCACATGCAATACTATGACTGTTTTTGTAATCCTTTTCGACGTGCTAAACTATAACATTTTGATTGTCTTTTTCGACATGCTAAACTGTGACTTTTTTATGATATTTTTCGACGTGCTTGGCTGACTTTTTTATCATCTTTTTCAACGTGCATTTCAGGATCTTATTAAAATCTCATTCCCATACCGGGAGTCGAACCCAGGCCGCCTGGGTGAAAACCAGGAATCCTGACCGCTAGACCATATGGGACTTGTTTTTTGATCAAATGTATGATCTTTTTCGACATACTGTACTACAACATGTTTATTATCTTTTTGGACATGCCATACCACTACTTATTTATGTTTTTCAACATGCTATACTATGACGTTTTTATGTTTTTCGACATGCTATACTATCACGTTTTTATTATCTTTTTGGACATGCCATACCACTATGTTTTTATGTTTTTCAACATGCTATACTATGACGTTTATATGTTTTTCGACATGCTATACTATCATTTTTTAAAATCTTTTTCCACATGCAATACTATGACTGTTTTTGTAATCCTTTTCGACGTGCTAAACTATAACATTTTGATTGTCTTTTTCGACATGCTAAACTGTGACTTTTTTATGATATTTTTCGACGTGCTTGGCTGACTTTTTTATCATCTTTTTCAACGTGCATTTCAGGATCTTATTAAAATCTCATTCCCATACCGGGAGTCGAACCCGGGCCGCCTGGGTGAAAACCAGGAATCCTGACCGCTAGACCATATGGGACTTGTTTTTTGATCAAATGTATGATCTTTTTCGACATACTGTACTACAACATGTTTATTATCTTTTTGGACATGCCATACCACTACTTATTTATGTTTTTCAACATGCTATACTATGACGTTTTTATGTTTTTCGACATGCTATACTATCACGTTTTTATTATCTTTTTGGACATGCCATACCACTATGTTTTTATGTTTTTCAACATGCTATACTATGACGTTTATATGTTTTTCGACATGCTATACTATCATTTTTTAAAATCTTTTTCCACATGCAATACTATGACTGTTTTTGTAATCCTTTTCGACGTGCTAAACTATAACATTTTGATTGTCTTTTTCGACATGCTAAACTGTGACTTTTTTATGATATTTTTCGACGTGCTTGGCTGACTTTTTTATCATCTTTTTCAACGTGCATTTCAGGATCTTATTAAAATCTCATTCCCATACCGGGAGTCGAACCCGGGCCGCCTGGGTGAAAACCAGGAATCCTGACCGCTAGACCATATGGGACATGTTTTTTGATCAAATGTATGATCTTTTTCGACATACTGTACTACAACATGTTTATTATCTTTTTGGACATGCCATACCACTACTTATTTATGTTTTTCAACATGCTATACTATGACGTTTTTATGTTTTTCGACATGCTATACTATCACGTTTTTATTATCTTTTTGGACATGCCATACCACTATGTTTTTATGTTTTTCAACATGCTATACTATGACGTTTATATGTTTTTCGACATGCTATACTATCATTTTTTAAAATCTTTTTCCACATGCAATACTATGACTCTTTTTGTAATCCTTTTCGACGTGCTAAACTATAACATTTTGATTGTCTTTTTCGACATGCTAACCTGTGACTTTTTTATGATATTTTTCGACGTGCTTGGCTGACTTTTTTAATCATCTTTTTCAACGTGCATTTCAGGATCTTATTAAAATCTCATTCCCATACCGGGAGTCGAACCCGGGCCGCCTGGGTGAAAACCAGGAATCCTGACCGCTAGACCATATGGGACTTGTTTTTTAATCAAATGTATGATCTTTTTCGACATACTGTACTACAACATGTTTATTATCTTTTTGGACATGCCATACCACTACTTATTTATGTTTTTCAACATGCTATACTATGACGTTTTTATGTTTTTCGACATGCTATACTATCACGTTTTTATTATCTTTTTGGACATGCCATACCACTATGTTTTTATGTTTTTCAACATGCTATACTATGACGTTTATATGTTTTTCGACATGCTATACTATCATTTTTTAAAATCTTTTTCCACATGCAATACTATGACTGTTTTTGTAATCCTTTTCGACGTGCTAAACTATAACATTTTGATTGTCTTTTTCGACATGCTAAACTGTGACTTTTTTATGATATTTTTCGACGTGCTTGGCTGACTTTTTTATCATCTTTTTCAACGTGCATTTCAGGATCTTATTAAAATCTCATTCCCATACCGGGTGTCGAACCCGGGCCGCCTGGGTTAAAACCAGGAATCCTGACCGCTAGACCATATGGGACTTGTTTTTTGATCAAATGTATGATCTTTTTCGACATACTATACTACAACATGTTTATTATCTTTTTGGACATGCCATACCACTACTTATTCATGTTTTTCAACATGCTATACTATGACGTTTTTATGTTTTTCGACATGCTATACTATCATTTTTTAAAATCTTTTTCCACATGCAATACTATGACTCTTTTTGTAATCCTTTTCGACGTGCTAAACTATGACATTTTGATTGTCTTTTTCGACATGCTAAACTGTGACTTTTTATGATATTTTTGTTGCACTGTCTACATTGTTATTGGTATAAATTTGTACGGCTTATTGATAGTTTGATTATTACTAAATTAATGATAATTCTATTGTCTGGTGGTCACAGCTAGAGACTATGAAATTTAAGTCAGTTTAACAAATAGCTACGTTTTGTCCACCTTTATTTACACACTTGGACAGGATATTACAAACACTGTCTCCTCATTTGATTGTTTTATTTTGAAGGTATTTGTAGCCTACATATTGATGACAATCAAAACAGCTGTTGTGGCTGTTTCCTTGATTTCTTTCTTCTTCAGGAAATATAAAATATAATAAATGTCCACCTGTTGTGTTGACGACGTTTTAATATCCGATTTTTGTTTTGGAAACCAGTCTAAAATGTGTGTATTTAGATTGATGAGGGTTGTCTATCCTCTAGTGGCCACAATGAAGAACTATGTCACATTCATTTCATAATTGTTTTTCAATGCAAATATAAATACAAACACAAACTTACGGTTAACTCTTTGAAATTATTGTGAACAAAGTCAAAAAACCTGAAACAAAACTACTGCAAAAATAATAATATTACCATTATAACTCTACATTCAACATATGGCATAAACACACAGGTTAATACCTGTACAATCGTTATACACGTTGTATATAACATATCACTGTGTACGAATCATTATTAGTGGGATTATAATAAATATTCTTTCTCTAATTTAATCGTTATTTAACCAGGGTTAGGATTAGTCAAATTAAGATTAAAACTACAAAATTACACAATAAACAGGAATTAAAAACACCTACAAGAGTCATAAAAACATCAGACAATAGAGTTTTAAATGAGAATGCAGGACTAGTTTGAGAACAGTTTGCATTCATTTCATTTAAAAGGTGCATAATACCTGAAACCAGTTTGGCCAACATTAGTGTGTTTAAACATGAGGAATATCCAGGGTAAAGTAGTTACTGGATCGTGAAGTTACTACATTTAAATAACAAGAGACGTGAGGGAGTTTTGGAGCTTCAACAGTATATTTTTAGTTAATACGGGTTAGGTTCTGACTTTTTAGATTTATTTCATCTACTACATATTTCTTCTATTACTGTAGATTCTAAACTTTAAGCATAAAAAAGACAGAATAACTGTCACAACCATAATTGTGATAAATATCTGTGTTATTACCACTGAAGGATGAGAAGATGTTGGTTACTTTGTATACCTGAAAAGCTAGTGCTGTATAATGTGTTCATTGACTAATCTAATAGTGCAGTTCCTCGTTGTGACCACTAGAGGGCGACGACCCTCATAATTCTAAACACATATTCAAGCTAACTGGCCGCTCTATACAAATGGAGGTAAACAAGACATTCAGGGGAGTAAGATTTGCTGCAGAACTCTTTATATGAATGCATTACGTTGCGCATTTATATTGTTTGATGACAAAGTGTAAATATTCTGCTAAATACACCGCAGTATTAGCCAACCTATTTAACGTAGCGTAATGTAATGTAGTTATTCACGGTCGCCACAAGAGGGCGGAAGATACTCGTGATTCTAAACACGTGTATGAGAACAGTGCATGATCTAAACACATATTGAAAACGTCTCATTAAATGTCATAGCAGTGTACGTCTTGATGCTAGTTGGAGTGATTTGATGACATATTTAATGGCATACTACAGTATGACTTTTTAATGACATTTTGTGTCATTTTTATGACTTTTGTTGTGAATTGTTAGGAGTTTTTTATTTTTACAACATGCTGTACATCTTATACTACAACTTTTTATGCCATTTTTTAATGCAATAATATTCTCTGATATTTTTGACAGATTTGTTTGTGGCATACAGTACTTTGACATTTTTATGACATTTTTGTGACATAAATTACAATGGCTTGTATGACTTTTTATGGCATAGTATACTATGCTATTATGACATTGTTTGTGATATTTTTATGACATACTATGCTATGATATTTGTTATGAATGTTTATGAGTTTTTTTACAACATGCTATACTATGTTTTTTTATGACCATTGCTATGGAATAATATTCTCTGACATTTTTAAAGATATTTTTTGTGGCATACTATACTATGACATTTTATACTACGGTAATGTTCATGGTGTTTTGTGATACTTTGGTCATTTTCATATGACATTTTTCATGGCATGCTATACTATGACACTTTATACTTTTTATGACTGAGGATTTATGTGTTGGTAACGAATCTAATGTAATGTTGTAGTTCCTCACTGTGACCACTGGAGGGCAGTGATTACTCATTTTCCACCAGCCTTAAGACACACACAAAACTATATAAACTTTTCCGGAAAAATACCTTCAAAATAAAAGTACCAAAAGACACTTGTCCAACATAATGTTCCGTGATTTCAGATGATATAATATTAGCACTGTCGTGACTAGGAATTTACTTTTTTACTATTTATTGCCACTGATCTCTCTCGCGTCGTCGTCGGAGTCGCGTTTTGTTTTTTTATGTTCTGTTGTCTTTATACGCTCCTCCTCAAAACAAATCCCCTAAAGGAGTGAAACCCACTGTGTGCATGCTCTTTTTCCTATATTCCAGGCTGCAGTTGAAGGCAGCACGGTTACTGGTCTGTCGCGTCCAGCTGATCTGAGTGAGAATGATTCACTGAGAGGCGTCGACTTCGATGTCAACAGAGACAGGAGCGCAAAGACTTCGTGTTTCATCAGATAGCAGCTGTCAACTCTGGGTTCATGTCGGAATTGTCTGGATGGAGGGGACGCTAACAAGCGGTAGGTTTCAACTACTACTACTGTAGAAAGTCAAAAAAATATATATATACACGATATAATCAGCATCAGCAACATGTTCGCTGCAAGTTGAAACACGTTGCATGAGCTGAAATACATTTTTTGACGCGTACGTGTGTTTAGATGTTGTTGCCCCAGAGTAAAGAGTAAACATGTGTTAAATTGTTGTATCATCGACTGCTTGTCAAATATTACTCTACCGAATGGTTTCAGCTGTTCACAGTCTGAGGGACAAAAAAGAGCAATTTGAAGATCACACTTTAGATCCCTGTGCAATTGTGCATTTTTATTTTTTTTTTACATTATTTTGGGACATTTTATAGATTACAGAATTGATAAAGAGTTAATTTCCCGAGACGCTTTTTGAATTCATCTTTACTGTATCACATCTGTCTTTAGAAATAAGCTGTGTATGCAGCCGGAAGTTGTGATCACTCTCTGCTATTGATGATTGTGTCCCGATCGCACTGAAAACCACTGTGTTGAATGTATCGAGTTATGTGTAGACAGCAACTGACTCTCAAAGTCCACAGTTAACGATAATAATTTATTTCCAATACAGCAAAAAAAAAAAAAGAAGTTATTATAACATTCAATTTGTAAAGGTATGTGAAATAAGAGGATTAAACTGTTATCATGATTCAATTACAGGTGGTGAATATTGAATGTGTGCTGAATAAATACAGTATTGTACATTACCTGTTGTAGGCACCCTAACATGTCAGCGTTGTGTCTGCAGCTATGGCCATGGAGAGCAGTGTGTGGAGTCCCTGCGACTACAGCCACAACGTCACCTTCTTCTACAACTGGGTGGGCAAGAAGATCAGCGTGGCGTGGACGACGCGGGACTCTGTGGTGATCGGGCTGGGCTTGACGGTGTGTCTCATCGTTGTCTTGGCCAACCTGCTGGTGATGATGGCCATCTCCATGAACCACCGCTTCCACTTCCCCATCTACTACCTCCTGGGCAACATGGCTGCAGCGGACCTGTTCGCAGGCATCGCCTACGCCAACCTGATGTTGCACACGGGCCCGTGGACCAGCACGCTCTCCAAGAAGCAGTGGTACATCCGCGGGGCTTTGATCGACATCAGCCTGACGGCCTCTGTGGCCAACCTGCTGGCTGTTGCCGTGGAGCGCCACCAGACCATCATCACCATGCAGCTGCACAGCAAGATGAGGAAGCGGCGCGTGGTGCTGCTGATGGTCTGCATCTGGGCCGTGAGCATCATCATGGGCCTGGTGCCCTCCACCTTTTGGAACTGCGAGTGCAATCTGGATGACTGCTCCACCGTCGCTCCTCTCTACAGCCGCCGCTTCCTCATCTTCTGGGCAGTGCTCAACCTGCTCACTTTCTTCATCATGGTGGCCGTGTACACTCGCATCTTCGTCTATGTGAGGTACCAGACGTCGCACGCGTCTCCTCACACCATGGACATGCGGCACAGGCAAACTGTTGTCAACCTGATGAAAACTATCTCCATGGTTCTGGGTGAGAAGCTGTTTGTGTGCAACCATCCACTGCCAGATGTTAGTTGTGGGTCAAAGGTCAAGTTTGGGTTTTTTAATCAACCACAAAATTAAGAGTCTAGCTAACTCTAGGCTGTTTCTACAAAATATTAGGGTGCTTTTATTTATTATTTCAGTATCTGAGTCCTAATCTTCTACAGTTTCTCAGAAAGTAATGTTCTCACTTAATGTGAGACAAACTGAGGGAACTATTGTGTATTTTGAAGGTATCGATACTAAATGTGCTCAGGGAGCTGTTGCATATTTGGGTGCGTGCTACCTGCAGCCTCCCACTTCCCCCAAAACCAGTTTTGCAGCTCTAATCTGCATGTTAGTCAATCATTGTCTGATAACGCCGTTTTTTTAAAAGTTGCGGTTGATTGAAATCTCATTTCTCGTGATAATAGACTTCTCATTGCTCTAGTGACTCATATCCTGGACGCAAATACCTTTGAACAGGCAGTTAACCGTAATATTAAGCGATCAAGGTACAAACATTACCCCGTGTAGCTGCGATTTGAGACTATTTGTGTCGTATTACATTGCTGCGTTTGTGTAAGATTTGAGTTCATGGTCGTCGACTCTTTCCTGTCCTCAATAACAACCCGCATGTCTGCAGGCGCCTTTGTAATCTGCTGGATGCCGGGCCTCGTGACTCTCTTGCTGGACGGGCTGCTGGGTAAAGCCAGCCACGCCAACGCCTACGAGAAGTTCTGTTTGGCGATAGCGGAATGCAACTCTCTGGTCAACCCCGTCATCTATTCCCTGCGAGACGACGAGATGCGGAGGACGTTCAAGTGGATCCTGTGCTGCTTGTGTCGGAGAGGTGCTGACCAGCAGACAGAGCTGTCACCTGTCGAGGTTAACGCCCCACTGCCGGAGGTAAAGCTAGAACACAGCCTCAAAGCACCTTTCAACAGGCTTTACTCCATGTTCACCTGTACCTGCGGTCGAGATTAACAAAAAGAAAAAAAGGCCCAAATTCTCCCCCTCAATGAGTCATGCAGGTTTTCCCATCCTGCAATAATGAACACCGATTTAAATCAAACATATCCGGTATCTTGTGCCTGGCGCGAGATAGAACCAGTAAATTCCTCCTCTTGATTTCTCTTGTTGCGTTTAGTTAATCTTTGAGTCAACACCACTTTTCTCGTAAAAAGTGTCTGGGAGGGTTAACGGTGAATGAATGAATGTTACACGGCAACATATTTATCTTTATAGCCCGTAATGCTGAATAAGTTGTTTCTTCTACAGGAGACTCTTGGCTGTGTGCAGAGGTTAGAAGACCACGCCGTCTGTACGGAGACAAACCATAAAGAAGACAGTTGGACAATGCCGGAGGTATGATGGCCCCACATCGTATACAATTAAATGATTCAATTGAATGAAAGAAAATGTATATAAAGATGCATCTTTTGAAAAGGATTTGTTGGATAAATGCTTGCGTCTCGCTCAGTTTCTAAGTCTGACAGATTCACATATTAACCATCAGATGGTGCAATCTCTCCTTTTATTACGTTTGACTATCACAAGAGCAGTTGTGACAAATTATAAAATGAAACACTCCTAAAAATCTGAAATCAAATACTGAAAAAAAAAAAAAAAAAGTCACACTAAATCATTTTATTAATTTTCTAATAAGAACACTACAATTTGTCATATTCTTCCTTTTTGTTTTACTCTTTCTAGAACAATTCTAAAGTTGAGGTATAAAAGGAGTTCATACAGACTCACAGGTCTGAAAACAGTGGGGGTTATATACAAGAGAAATGGACAGACAGAGGTAGAGAGAGGGGTAAATACAAGGGAAAGAGGGGAGATACAAATAGACTAATAATAAAAACAAAGAAATCAAAAAAGGTTCAAGAAACCATTTGGTGCCGTGGAAGTAATTTAGTCACTTGCAGAATCCAAACAAGATTTAAACATGATTAACGTCAAATTAAGTTCTCGGGTTTTTTTACTTGCAGATCTGTTGCAAAGGTTCAGGCGTTCAGTCTTAAGGGTTTATGCATGAATGTTTTGTTCTGTGTCTATTTTCAAAGTGAGCTGGGAATGACAAACTGTAGCCCACAGGCTTTTATTGTGAAGGTCTGCCTCTCTTCCTGCTTCAAGGTGTTGCAAGAATTTAAATTAAGTTGCCAGTCAGTCAAATTCCTTAAACTAAATTCAATATTAACTTCCTGTCAGTCGTATGCAAATGTACTGCTGGCATATTCTCATCATATTTCAGAATCATAAATAACAGACTTGAATAAGTTTTAGAGGTTTTGGGATTCACATCTGGACGTTTACATTTAGTCGTCATGTGCTGATACATTTTAAGCGCCAGGAGCGTCGATTAACCAGTTTCAAAAACTCATTTTTCCACTCCATAAACAGAAAGCTCTGATCGCGAGCAATAAGTTGAGCATGTTTAAAAACAGATTTAGAAGCACAAATGGGTGAATATTTGGGGGAAGGTAGAAACTGAAGGGGAGTCTGACGGGAGGGAGGTCCATAAATCGATATGGCAAAATACACCAAATAATGTTCGTCGGAGAACCTCAATTGATACAATTGTCTTTCCACAGCACCAAATGTCACATCTGTAAACCCGACACTGCCACCCGGTTATGTAACAAAAATACCTAAATAATAATTCAAAAATCGATAGTTATCGTGAATCCTGTGACGCAAAGGCCAAATAAAACTGGCATCTCAACCAAAACATCAAAGTTTATAAAAGAAGAAAAAAGAAAAAATACTGAAACATTACACAAACTGTACAGTGACATCCATTACAACAGGTAGAAAAAGGAGGGGGCATGGTAATTTGGTGTGGCGATAACGTTATTCATAAGATACAGTCGTATGAACTGCGATGAGTAACAAAACAAGTAATTAGATGCGGGATATCACACGGGACCAGCTTTTAAGCTCGAGTTTTGTTCTGTAACATAGAAGAGTCTCGACCGACACTTACATCTTCATAAGGCTTGACCTTACTATCAAAATGCTTTGTTATTCACAGAACAGTTAATGTATAAAAAAGCTCAGAAGAATTAAAATCCCCCCCCCCCCCCCCCGCCCACCCCAGAAAACACATGTAGCAGGTTTGTCTTAAACACGAGTTAAGAGCTGTCCTACACCCAGCGCTGCCTCTTTTTTTGGTAACAGAGGAGAGAGAGAAGCCCTTGCCCAATCGGCCGTAGAACTAAAAACTAAATATTCGTGGTTTTACCAAGAAGCTGTCAAAGGAAGAGTTTAAGGGGAGAGCACACCTTCTATGCTCACAATCAAATTACAGGTGCGATATGACGGTCCTCACTCCACCCGCCCCACAACAAACCCCCCCCCCCCACCCAAAATAAAATCAACTTGAGGCATGACAACACCACACAGAGAGACACAAGATACAAATATAATTCCCTCCTCTCCTCAAACTGAAAAGGTTGCTGTGCACCAACGTTAGAGAGACACAGAGGAGCATTATTACATTGCTGAACGTGGCATTTTTGGTTTTGGTACAACAGAAGGTTTTAGTGTGTTGCCTTGGGCTCACAAGCTTAAATGTTTTTCTAGATGGTGGGGAGGGGGGGGAGAGAGATCGCAGTTGAACCCCACACAATGGTGTGTCATTGGCTGGTGGAAGCACCCCCCCGTCTCTCGAATGCTTACAAAAGGTGAGAGGGCACCAGCCGGTTAGACCAAGACATCCCAAGAACACTGTACACACAGAGACACACACATCAGAGCAATACACGATGCACTTTTTTCCTTTTTGGTCTTGACTGTAATAATTATACCCTTTTATTATTTATGTATTTTTTTTTTGTTAATAAAAACGAAGCTTAAAAACTCGGAAGGTTAAATGAAAAACAATAATATCACGCCTAGAAGTCCTACATGCATGGAAGACGGTCACTTTTCTAAATTCATGTCACGTTTGTCCCAATAACACATCGATGCCCCACAATCTCTTCCGCCCTCCTCACGTCATTTAGATGCTTTTATTGAGCTCATTTTTGGTGGCGGCTGGTGCATTCTTGGTGAAACAGCATTAGAAAATTAGCCTACAATCAAATAAACTAGTGGACAGAAAGCAAGAAGTAAAGTCTACAAGCCATCTACCAACACCCCCCTATTGGTTAGCAACAAAAAGGGCCATTAGTTACATCCACTCAACCAAAGATATCCTCCTCTCTGCCCTTTCCTCCTCCTCCTCCTCCTCCTCTCACCAGCCCTATTATCACCTGCCCTTCCTGGTTTAGAACAGTGGTCCCCTTCACTACCCTTTCACAGGTAGAGACACCCATACCAAGGATGCTAACTGCTGTGCTCGACACATCTTTCATGTCGGCGCACTATGAAAACGACTGAGAAGTTGTGAGGTGTGTGTGTGTGTGTGTGTGTGTGTTATGGAAGCGGGGAGCACGTCTCCATTATTCACTTTGTTTGGAATGAAACATCGAGCTGTAAAGGACTCGAGGATGTAACAGTGTCTTGTGTTGAGTTGGCAGAGGGTGATCTCAGAGGGGGGGGGGGGGGGGGGGGGGGGGGCAGCACTTTGGTATGAGCGTAGGTGAGCGGACCTCCCTGGTGATCCGTATCAACAGTTTGGCTGTCGAATGCCACGGCTTCAAGAGATCAAGGCGATCACACACAGTTTTCCAAAGCAAAGGGTCGAGTGCAGAGGTGCACACGGACAAGCGGTGCGAGTACTGTGTGAAGTTAACGTGCATATACACAACGTACAGACATCATGATCATCTACACAGCTGGGTCAGTGGTTGTTGTTTTTTTTTTTCAAAAAGTCCTCGATAGTAAAGATGTTTTCTATCCGTCTCGGCATCAGTAAGCTCGACCCCCTCTTTTATTCGGAGTTAAGGAGCTACTGTTTTCGGCTGTCCTGTGTTCCAGCACAGTGCGTGTGTGTTTATGAAATGCGAGCACAGCCAATGCGCGGCTGTCCAGTTGAAGCGACGAGGGAGCAGAGAAAAAAAATGAAGACAGAGGATGGTAGTCGGAGCAGACCGCGGTGGGAATGAAGTGACGGCAGGGAGCGCCACCGAATCAGTTGGAGGTGTCGGAGTGGACGCTGCCAGGAGGACCGGGAGGAGAGGTGACCGAGGGGGGGTTGGTGGTGTCCTGCCAGCTGTTAGCCTGCAAAACAAAGTCAGGGAGGAGAGTATTCTGCATGAAGGCGTTTTATAATGAGTTGTCTAAATCAGCTTTATTTGTGCTTACAAGCCAAATGACTGGCTTGCTGGCTGGGGCTCTGTGATTTCGGCGATGCGGAAAAAAACAGAGAGAATCGCGGACTTTAATGATAGAAATGACATTGGCGTTGGCTCGGCGCTCACTGCTCAATGACGCGAGCAGAGAGGCTCGGCGACGCATCATCGAGCAGGCCGACCTGTCGGTGAGCTACGGCCAATGAGAGCGCAAGACACGCCGAGGGGTCGCTCGTTAGTCATCGGAAGAACGGAGGAGTTCAACACCAGCAGCTAAATTTAGAACACGTTTTATAAAAGGGTGGAATGTTTTGTTTAATAACTGCATTGAATCACTTTCTTTGATTAGAAAATCTTCTATATTTTTTTTCTGAATGGCTGGAATTTTATTCATTCAAAAAAATGTGCTCAAATCCTGAAAAATGGAAATAGAAAACACAGAATTTGGGGCCCTACTTACTGGTTGCAGACAAAATTGCTATTAATTCTTCAGCCGTGTTTTCAAGCAACCACGTTACTCAAGAAATCAGAGAATGTATAAATGTATTTATTCTTTGTTAAACATATATAAAGGCAGAGAAATCCTCTCAGGAGAAATCTAGCTGGGGTCACATGTTTTACCCCAATTACAGAAACCTCGTTTCTAGTTTTCTTGATGCTCAAGAAATTGTCTTACTGGAGAAAACCGACTTTGACCAGGTCACATGCAAACACACCGCTCTCTAGTTATAAATTATTAAATTTAAGTCTCTAAAATAATTCACCAGCAAAATGCAGCTCGTGGTTTGTTGTCAAATCCCAGAAAGCATTAATTCGGTGATTGGCAAGTTTTAGTTGAGGTTAAAACTGGCCCAAAATTGCTTTAAATGTGTAATTATAACCCTGAACAGCGTTTCAATGACATTATTTCAGTTTGAATCCTTTTTTTAACAATTGTTATGTGGAACACAGACATTCAAAAATAATAATTAATTTCCAGCAAACTGAGCAGAGCATATTCTAGTTAAGTATCCTGGCTACTAAATGCAAACGTATCCATGAGCTACACCACAAAAGGAGCCTTTAGTTGGTACTCACATCCAGGCAATGAGGGGTGTAGAGGCCACTACCCGACAGCTCCTCATAGCCGCCCGTCAGGTGTGTAGCACGGTGCAGGGTATCCACCTGTCACAGACACAACACACACACAAAGCTCAACACAGTTAGACATCTTAAACTGAACCACAGGCTGGACAGAGGACTGATGGCGTCCACAGACCTCTGCTGTACGCAGCAGAGCCGCTCTGTATTACTCACTGCTCTGCTGCTAGTGACCTTGTTTTAATTAATAACAGTCAATCCGATCACTGAACATCGTGGCTCACCGAATAACTTCATGACTCGCCATTAAAGTGCCAGTCTTATACCTTTTGTTTATGATTAATCTATTATTAAATGTATGTATAGCGCTAAACAGCAGAAATATGTGGACTCCTCCAGAACAACAAAGGTGTGAGGACATGTCCTCCTCGTCTACATTAGGAGGTGAACACATGGAGAGAAGGGATGGAGGAATGTGTGGAAAGGGAAGGAAAACAAGGACTAAGAAGGCAGGAGGCTGTTGGAGGTGCAGGAGGACCTAGAGGGAGAGAAACTGATCAATCAGAGCGGTTTCTGCTTCAATTCGCAGATATTCCAGCTCTATGTTGACAAGGTAACGTCAGGACGGGGTCTGAGGTTGAAAGGAGCTACGCTAAGGGTAGGTATCCAGGGATTCTGGGTAGGTGGGTTAACGGCATGGAGGTCAACTCTTCAGCTGTCCCCGGTGCGTACCTGCGGCTGTAGAGAGGGGGCGATGCCGAGACCCTCCCCGTTGAGGGAGCGCAGGCTGAGGTAGGCGTCGCCTGTGTGAGACAAACTGTATGACCCCGGTGACCCTGCAGGCAATATATATATATATATATATATATATATATATATATATATATATATATATATATATATATATATATATAGCCAATAACCAATCAGCTCAAAGCGGTGTCATGGGGTCAAAAAGTCACCACTTGTCACGAACATCGACTGAAAGAAGTACATTTTAATAACCAGCTTCAATATGCGGGTCAATGCTCTCAGCCAGCGTGTGCTGTATTCATTATTCTACAAGCCTGAAAGCCCGGCTTCAGCTGCGCACACACACCAACGGCCTAAACGTGTGCCAGCTGGAACAAAACAAACACAAACATAAAGAGAGGTGGATGTAACTCTAAAAGTTGCAAACACGTTTTTTAGCTGCAAAAAAAAAAAAAAAAAAAAGAGTAGATTTGGTTTGTGTGGTGGAGCTGGCCTTCTCTGTGGATCACAGTTTTGGGAGTTTTGATAAAGGAAAACTGAATGTGACACGTTTACGTTTCCAAGAGTTGGTGGTTTTGTCCGGGCTGGGCGTTAGCGAAGTTACGAGGTTTCACTTTGTGGTCGAATGAAGGCGACAGTAAACTCCAAACAAACAGTAGCATTCATTGGTCTGTTCATCCACATTTTAATCTCTTTACACATCAAAACAATCTTGTTGAAACTGGAATGTTTACAACAGGAAAAACATTCACAGAACATAGTTTGTCTTTATTGGCTTTAATACTTTGCATAATCAATGTCCAAAGTCTCATCTATGTCTTATATTTTCTGGTTCAAGATATCCAGTGAATTGATTAGATTGGGCGTCTGCCCACTGAAGTTGCAGTCATACTGCATCCTCCATACGCCTCTCACCAGAACTCTTTGAATTCGTGAAATTTGGTTTAATGCTGTGATGAAAAATGCACAAAATAAACCGTTTAAAGTGACCATAAAATGAACTGTGGACTATTGCACACATCTGTTAATCAGTGAGTACTGAGTCATACTTCCTCTTACTATCTTCATGCTTTCCTTTTTCACTATTTATTTATAAAAGGCCTTTCAGTCCTTTTCTCACAGTTTATTCACTCTTAAAGGTTTTAACAGCCTGGCTGTCCAGAGTGGTCACCATTTATCCCGAGTCCACTGACGCCACATAAAGAGGAAGATTAAATGAATCAAAACATCTGGATGATCACCTACCTCGTCCATTCAGGTTCCTTAGCTAATTGGGGTTATTATATTATAACTATGTGATGCGTGTTGAATAATTGTTAAGAAAATGCACGACATAGATGCAAAGATTGAGGTAACACACACAACAAAGGCAATTAAATAAAAAATAAATGGGAACGATTTGAAGAAAGAGTATCGAGTTTGTAGAAAGAAAATATGGGAAATGGACAGAAAGCACGTTAAGCAGACTCATCATTTGAAAATATGTTAGAAAAGCACCTGACACACAAAACAGCACAAGAGGAATTCAAATCTTGGCTAACAGCACAACAGCACACACTGTCTGGTCCTAACTAACCTTTGACTTGATAGAAAACCAGAGGAGCAACAGCATTACAGACTTTTTACTCTATGGGGATGAAGATTTGGAGAAATGACTGCTAGGAAACAAAGTGAAAGTGATTTCATGCAAAATAAAATCGGCTCAATTCACATGACTCTGAAATGAAAGCATAGAGCCTGTTAATGAGAAGCGAGAGGGCTTGTGGGTAGACGAGAGGGAGCATGTGGTACCTGAGTTGGGCGTTGCCGGAGAGTTAGCCTGGCTAGCCTGCGCAGACACGTTGGCAGCATCCACCGCTGTCTTAACTGCGTAGAGGTTCGCTTCCTCCTGGAACTTACCGATGTTCTTCTTGTAGCGTATTCTCTTGTTGCCAAACCAATTAGAGACCTGAGGGACAGATGGATGTCAGATATGCAAACTCAGGGTTTCCTTTGCCATTCATTTAGCTGCTGTAGCCCCCTCCACTAGCTCCGCTAGTCAGCTTGTTTTTTCTTTTAAAAGATGCTATAAAAGTAAGCACTGAAACTGATCTTGAAACAGAGACACGACACCCTCAGCTTCCTCAAAAACAGTTGCAGTGTCCTCGTACTCAATTAGCCCAGGATAACAGTGGTGTTAGCAACTCACCTGAGACACAGTGATCGCACACTTTTTGGCCAGTTCCTCCTTGGCTTCCTCACTCGGGTAAGGGTTAGACAGGTGGGAGTAGAAATACTCGTTCAGCACCTCTGTGGCTTGCTTGTTGAAGTTGCGCCTCTTACGTCTGACACACACACACAGAGAGAGAGAAGAGATAATGACCAACATGCTTGAAAATGTGGAGTCTTACACATTGTCAACATGCTCAGATCACTTCCTCCCACAAGGAAATAATCTGTCATTCAACAGACAGACCTGGCGTCGAGGAAACGCGAGCGCAGAATCATGACGGCCTCGCAGGTGCTCTGTTTGAGCTGCATCTGAATGGAGCTGAACTTGCGGTGGATGATGGCCACCATGCGCTCAATCTCCTTGGGAGAGATGGGCCGTGTGCGAGACTGCTCTCTCAGCAGGTTCATTACATGGTTGGTGAACTCACTGCAGGCCTGGACCGAGGAGGGAGGGAGAGAGAGAGAGAGAGAGAGAGAGAGCGAGAGAGCGAGAGAGCGAGAGAAGTTGAACACGACTGTAAAAAGATAGCCCGAGCACAGATTCTGTCTCTTGCCGTGACATAGTTTTGATGATGACATGCCTCGGCTGTCTGACTCCTCTGTCAATGCTCCTTCATCTTTTCTCAGCAGAATAGAGCAACACCACGACACTTTCTTTGTGAGTTAGTCGTAGCATTGGAGCCATAAAACACAAGGTAGAGTAGTGGTTCTCATACAAAGAATACAGACGTGATTCGTGACGATGTTTGTCCGTGTGGTCTTGGAAAGAACATAATCAGAATGTTCGCTCATACCAATTATGAATCATTTGCGTGTGGTAAAATGTATCAATGTCAAAATTAATTTCCATGCTGTGTAAAGAAGCCACCTCTTATTTAAGCAGTTAAATTATAAGTGAAAGGACTTTAGAGTACCCAATGAGGAAGAGTCCAGATACTCATTTGAACTAGACTAAAGCATTTGTTTTCACAGATTATGTACTAGCTGTTCGTATGAATGACACCTGCAGACTCTCAGACGCCTGAGGCGTGATGTGGTTGCCAATCCCTTCACAAATGTTCATTCCAAACAAACCTACAGCGCCTGATTATAGTAATTTAAATACCTCCAAACAGGTAATCACTCGTGTAGTGTGGTATTGTTTGACTACAATCCTATAAATCACATTCTAACAGCAGTTTACTGTCTACTTCCTTTCATTTAGCACAAGATTGTTACCAGACTGACAAACCCAGGTACACAGACGATACGTTTCCCTCTCTAACTAACTGACCTGAATACATTTAACATGTAAATACCGGCTGCCGGTATGCGTTGGGTCTACTCTGCACACACCTGCTCGTACTTCTCCAGCTCAGAGTGATAGATCTGGCGGATCTGGGCGAGCTTGGCTCTGTAGTCGGAGTGTTCGATGCTGCTGTCGGTGGGTGAGCCCCCCGCGGCGGCCGCAGCTGCGGCGGCCGCGGCCGATCCTCCGCCCTTCTCTGGTCCTGACACGCCCTCCGCTAGCAGCATGTTGTCCAACCGCATGATCTGGGGGTCTGGGGGGTCCTCCTCCTGCACACCTCGTATACTCAGCACTGGACAGAAGGAGAGAGGAAGTACACGAGTCAGGCGGGCAAGGTCACAAATGTACCGGTGTGTTTTTGTTACAGTCTGCCCTCTCTAGGACTCAGAAACCTGTTGGTTAGAAAACTTTTTTTGAAAACCGACAGACCACACATTTCCCTTCGAGGAGGAGGCTAATCCTGTGGGTTCTAGAGGTGCATAGAAAGACACTTTATCACTGCTAAAATTCAAAGAAGTGCAGCCCTGTCAGAACCCAGTCAAGTTCCTCCCCTGAGTCATTGCTGTGGGTGCCTGGCTGAATCCTCAATGAGCCTGAACTTTCTCCGACTCAGCAGCAGAGGGCAGTGTGGTCCCTCTGTGGCAGGCTGCCAAAGATAAGGGCATGAGGCATGGGACCAGTAATGGGAGTGCATGTGCTGTCACTATGAGCCCCAGTGGCCATAAGTATAGTTATCAGTTGCTGCTCTCCACCACTGCATTATACCAGGACCTCTGTCAGCCTGCAGCCATGCTCTCATCTCTCTCCCTCTCTTTCTCACACACACACACACACACACTTACAGATACCACTGTTACCCAAAAGTTTAGCACAGACGACCGTCTTTTCTTCAGAGCCCAAAGCTTTGAAAATCGTTTGCCCCCTTTTTGCTTCTCAATCGTTCAACTTCAGAAAGTTGGCATCATAAATCAATACCTCGGGCACATTATGTAGTAAAAGTCTGTTTCTTTTGTAGATTACAGTAATGATATGAAACACGTGGATCTGACAGAATAAATACACAAATTAAAAATAATTGTAGAGGCGGTTACTTTTATTGCATATATTTACTACGTGCTTTTTTTTATTGGTAATTACATACATTACATATAAGAGCTCAAATGATTGGTTGAAAATCAACTAGCCATCGACAGACAAATTACAAAAGAGCAGTAAGCTAAATATCTCTGACCGGTGGGCTGCTGGTCAGACAAATAAAGCAATTTAAAGATGTCTCCTGAGGTTCCTTTGCTTCTTCTTTTGACTATTTTTAAAATGTTGCAGATTAAACAACAAAAACAAACCAAACAAATGGATTCATCTAAAAAACTGAACCGCAAATTAGTTGATAGTTAAATTAATTAGTCTTTGCAGCCCTACAACACACGCCAGCAACAATAATATCACGAGGATTTCACTGCCGAGCTTAAGTTTGTGTAAATTAGTAAAATGTAAGAAAGTAAGGAAATTGTCGATGAATGAAAAAAACTTTCAAAATGTGAATATTGGTTGAGTCACAAACACAACAGTGCGTCCACACTGATGTTGATCTTGTAACTGGAGACTTGATTAAGAAGGAAAAAGCCAATTCAAACAGCGCTGAGACAATATGGATGACACGATTAATCCAGTGGAAACTGGGTTCGGCGTTGGTCCTCTTTAAGGATTAGTTAGTTAGCTCATCATCAAAGGGTTTACGGGGGGTTGCGTGAACTCACTCACTCACTCATAGCGTCCCTAACTTTTTACTAACTTATGATTCTTTATGAGTTTGTCAAAGTTGAAGAATCGAAGAATCACTCTGGAGAAAAAAAAAAAAGAAAAGAAAAAAAAAAAGAAGGTTTGCAGCCGAGGAGCAGTCAGAGCTAACAAATGAGTAGCGCCGCACTACAGCACCAACACATGGGAAAGAAATGAGGACAAAAACTGTTTTGCTTAAAGTTTCCAAGCGCTACGGAGCAGATGAGTTTTTGCTTTTTTTTTTTTTTTTTTACAAACTTCATTTGATAAATGAGTCTGTTCCACCATTTAAGGCCTCTCGCAGCAACGCGTCCAACTTTTCCTCCCCCTTTTTTTCTTTTTCTTGTTCCTTCTTGCCTTTTTCTTTTTCTTTCCCTCTGCTTAGGTCTCCTCACTCTCTGAGGCGCATTCCTGCTCTGCTGCTCCCCCATCTCAGGGCTCAGGAATGCAGCAGACCCAGCCGCCTGAACTAATGACCCTGATTCGCCCGTCTCTTTCCCTCCTCTTTCTCTTTCCTCCCGGTCATTCACGAGCCATCCCTGCACTTCCTAAACAGATAAACTGAAGCTACATTTAATGACCGACGACAAAGAGGCGGGTTTTGTACCTGTTGAGTGATCGTTCGGGTACTTTGACGACACTCTGATGGCGGTTAAAGTTTTTGTGTGTACTGAAAAACAGTTTGTAGTAAAGTGTGGGGTTGATCTTCAACTGTACTGTGTTCACTGAGAAGTACAACTGACCCACAGTGAAGAGGGCAACTGTGGCTCTTGAAGCTTCTCACCTCTCCCTCCTCCCCTTTGCCCCCCCTACACACACACACTCCTCATCATCATGGCCCCCAGCTGTAGCCTAATGCCCCTACATTCCCCTAATTACTCCAATTAAGCTGTGATTACCCACAATTGCACTCATGCACAGTCTAGTGGCCTAGTGGTATTACAGCAGCTGTTGAGACGAGTTAAGATACTGCACAAGAAGAAGAAAAAAAAGAGTCCAACTGTGCTCCGCTCACAAACCAACCGCGACACTCCTGAAAAATACAAATAATACAAAATAAATCCAGAGGTCTGAGAGCTGGCTGGCTGTTTTTACAAAAATCAAAAGAGCGTTTCCTTTTGATCAACTCGCTCCTGACATCGCCGCTGGGCTGGTTCCGTTACCGAGAGACTAAAACTCAGAGTGCTGGAAGTAATGATACTTAAATCTTGCTTCTTTTTTTTTTTTTTTTTGGGGGGGGGGATAAGAAGACAGCTTAAGGCCACGGCCTGCATCCACAGCTCTTAGACATCACACCATTATGCACACGATACCACCCTAGCTGGGCTGCGTGGCATTGAGAGACGGAGCGAGCAACACATACTATGAAATATTCAGGGTATCCAGCTGGGCTTTCACTGCATACATAATCACTCTCATTGCTGCACAGCCAATGTGGAAACACAACACACACACACACTATATGAAGTGGTGCAGGTAAGGGTGAACAACCCAACCAGCAGTGTGTGTTGCTGTACATTAACTGTAAATGCCTTCCACACATAGGGAGAGATAAGACTTAAACGCACTCAGTATATCATTGCTCAGCTCACAACACAAGCTTTATCCTTGTCTGTCTTTTCCCTCGCTAGCATCCCCTTTTTCACTCTGTCTCCCCCCAACACACATCCCCTCCCCCCCTCTCCCTTTCAGCGCACCCCCACCAACCTCCCCCAGTGCCTCCCCCCCCCCCCCCCCCCCTCCCTCTGTTCTCCATTTCAGTCGAGTTCTCCATGTGAGCCGCAATCCCTCATGCTGTCAGCCCCCCCCCTTCTCCCTCTCTCTGTAGACAGACAGGATTAGCATTTTAATTGCATCAGCTCCCTTGGGTATTCTCAGCCTTTCACTGGGAGAGAGCAAGGGAGCGGGGGGGGGGGGGGGGGGGGGGGAAGAGAGAGAGAGAGAGAGAGAGAGAGAAGGAAAAAAGGGGAAAAAAGGTAAAGAGAGAGAGAGGGTAGAAGGAGAACCAAGGAGAATTGAAAAAAGGAGTCACAGGAGAAGATATGTGTGCAAGAGAGGAAGAGAGAGGGAGAGAGGGAGGGAGAGAGAGAGAGAGGCTATAGAAATATACAGAATCCAGAGTACAGACGTGCCACAGAGCAGGCGAGCCAGAAAGAGTGAAAAGATAGGACTGTGAAAACATCAGTTTTCTCTTTCACTACAGACAGAGAACTCAGATAAAGAGAACGGGCCACAGAAAGATGAATTTTACGATGCAAATATGCTACATGAATATGCAAATTCACCTCGCAAAAACAAATCTCAACTGCGGCGCTCTGGAGGTGCGAAAGGTAAAAACCTTGTCGAAGGATTAAAACGGTTCGCGGGATATAAAAACAGTGAAGGCAATACAAATGTGCCAGGGAAAATAAAAAACGTGGGCCAATCTGCCTCGTCTGTGTTACACTCCGCTCTCAGACGTTAAGAACAAATTAAAAAAGTAAAAACAGAACTCCTGTACCAAGCATGACCCTGAGGATAGTTAAACCCCACAAGGTTGAATTTGGTTTCTAGGTTGGATGAAACACGAGGAACTTTCATTTGACTACATTTGAATACCTAATCTAGTCGTGATGGAGTAGTTTACTCATAGGTCAGATATAGTATCACACTGATTTCATAACCATGTTTAAGTTCCTAACAGTGACTTTAAGTCAGGACTGCGCGATTATGGACAAAATTCTATTCTACATTTGATCATTTTACTTCATTATCGTCGATATTATCAGCTGTTTATAGCCAACGTTAGTGTTAAGAAGTTAAACAGGTCATGATTCCCTCTCTAATATGCATTTATATAACTGTAAAAACATCTCTTTCAAACAACTGTGTTTATTCAAGTTTCTCACCAAATTTAAAAACCATAATAAAGTGTGTGTTAGCTCGGTTATAAGCAGGACTGTTCTAGGGACCCCATGCTGTCGGCAGACGAGCCAATCACTGCAATTACTCTGAGCAGCATGCATGGGAATGAATCACATTATGTGAAAGTGTCTGATTAAGTTAGTTGCTCCAAATATTTTAAGGTTGTTCCTCTGCAGCTTCTTTAGGGCTTTCAGTGACGAGCTTCATGTCTTCTTCCCTCCTGCTGAAGAACTGCATGTTGTGTGTGGCTGTGGCGTTACTGTGTGTTCCTCAGTAAAGCGATCATGAACGGGGAAAAAAAAAAATGTATTATGACACTGATGCATTCCTGCTAATTAACAAATCTTTGCATTAAAATAAGTTTCTTCTATTCTATTTTCAACACTCAAGCCTGCATTTCACAGGCTGCTGCTGCTGCAGGTGTAGCGGGATGGCAGCTCCCCAAAATTGGGGCCAAAACATCTCCATAGCCCCCTGGTGGCTGGCTGTTAGTTTAGGAAGCGCTTGATTGGATATGCAGCGGCGCTTCCCATAAGCGCAACACTATTCTACACATGAATACCAAAGTCCATCATGTTCATTAATTACCAGGAAGCCTAAATCGTGATCGAGACCAATTTTTGATTGTGCAACCCGTGTGACAAAACCCAAACGTGACCAGACCTAATATGAATTCTGTTTTTCCAAATTGTAATGTTGCACCACTTCGACCTCCACCATGTTTACCTTTAAATGCATGCAGTGAAATACAAAACTTCGAGTTCATTATGCCCAATTACTCCCCGAGTAAAGTCTGTTCATGTGAAATGTCTCCGATATCACCACTAGCGGTCTTTAGCAATCGGAGTAGGAACCCTGATGCTAATGGCACTTTATTTACAAAATCACATGATGTAACACTCAATTAATGTCAACTTTCACCAACAGCTTCCTCTGTGCATGGGGCCATTTGATCTACCGTGCCATTTCGGTAGAATATAGGTTGCTCAGAAAAAAGGGGGCTTGGGTGAATAAAATGTTGCCTTAGGCGAGTTGTAGAATATGGCGTTGGAAATTAATAACTTCCCTGATGGGCATTTTGCCAAATGGATAATGCGTATATGCTAAATTTCTACGGTAAATTCAACATAAAAAGCGTGTACCCCATTCTTCAACAATGGCATTTGTGTGCAGTACAATCTACTTAATGAGCCTGATCCATATGTCCATTGCTACTTTAAGCAGCTCACACTAATCAGCATCTGTTTGGGTAGAGTCCTGTTGCACGCAGCCCCCCACTCTGACACACACACACACACACACACACACACACACACACGGTATGCATTCAGAGCAAACACAGTGTGGTCTGATTAAGGTGTGAATTGGAGAACTCACACCTTGGGCAAACACAACAACACTTCAGTCCAACACATCATTAATCAGCCCTTAATTAACTAAAGCGAGCGAGACGTGGACACTCGAGTGATGACTACGTGTACCCCCCTTGAATGGTCATACACAAATACACCATCACAAACAAAAACACACACAAGCACTAATGAGGGATAGATCAATTCAGGTTGTCACTTAATCTGCACAAATAGAAGGCATGAAAGGATCTACAATGAATGTTCCCTGCGTCTATAATTCCTATGAACAGTGTAATAGAATTGTTTCCGATAGTTCGTCGCAGGCGACTAGGAAATAGATATTTTTCAAGATTTCTTTTGCTGTAAACATGGCACAATAGTGCTTTAACAAATGGTGTTTAAAAAGGTTAGTGAAACACTGTTGAGCACCAGTAACTACATCACCAACACCATATCCCCAGTCTAGTACGGTTCTGCACGCAGAGAAAAAAAAAAAAAAAAAAAAGAACAGACAAGGAAAGTAGGAATTTGAAATGTCACAGGAGGAAGAGGATGATGACGAAGAGCACCTAGGCAGGAGGCTTGTTAAAGCACCGCCAGGATCTTCCCCCAGTCAAGTCTCATCAGGCCAGCTGCCTCCTGTGCTCATTAGCGCAGACTCTTAAGGAGCTCCTAAAGACTTTGTGAAAAATGAACGCTCATTTGAGAGGTCGTTAATTTGCACTGTTATGCAAATTAGGTGGCAATTAAGCGATAGATCAGAAGAGCAGTGCCCATTTATAACAAGTGAACAAGCATTATGACACAGTCAGATGGTGCCGGAGAGAGAGAGAGAGAGAGAGCCGGGGCTACATAGTTAGTCTGCACGGGTCCGATGTACCAGTTCAATCAGGAATCAGATCACTGTGTCTGCGGTACGTCTGCCTGGTCGGGGTAACAATTTACCAGCGGTTTTACAGGAGCGTGTTCTGAATTGGCTCCGCTAACCTGTGCACACACATGAATGAACACACATATTACAAACTGGTGGAAACAAAAACTAATTATCTTTCCAGAATACGGATTTATTCTGGATTAGCATCAATCCATCCATCGATACTGATGAAGAGTGCCACAAGCTTAGAAGCAGCATTATCTGTAATAACCCCAATGCATACTGCTAATAACCCCAATGCATACTGCTAATCCCCCCCCCCCCCCTTTACCAGCCCCGATGTTTCCATCTCGCCCCTGCATTGATGACATGGTGTGAAATATACAAACATACTGTCTGGGACAGCAATGTGCACTACTGCAGAGGGGTGGAAAGCTCCCATCAATTGTAATTAATCCTTAATTAGTCAGGATTAGGAGCTAGGCTCTGGCACTCGCCCACCCCACCGCCACCAAACTAATGCAATCCAGCTGAGACCACATTTACATATCTTTAATTAAAGAGACGCCTTCTTCTTTTAAGAGCAAAGCCTGAAAGCAATGCGAGCGGCATAGATATGCTGAGAGGGAGAGCAGATGAGATGAAGCGGTAGGTGTCCGCCCTAGTGGGGGATCCTTGACCAATACCGACGGGTCACACAATATCTCCTGGTTTCTTGTTGTTGGGGCTTAAATTCGTGAAAATGTGTGCATCCAAAATAAGCGGAAAGTGTGCAGAACATGGTGCCTTGCCTATCGTGTCACTCCGGCCTATCGTTGTTGACCCACGTTCTTCACTCCTCTTCCAACAAACCCCAACGCTACGGTTCTACCGTCAAACTGTATAATTATGTTCTTAGTGAATTCGATCAGAGAGAAGAACACCTAGCGTGGGCATTTGTGCTAATATAACCGTGCAATTCATGAATTCATCACGCAGTCTCCCACTGAGCTTTTCCCATCCTACAAACAGTCCACACGGCAGTTTCCCTCGTCAATACACAGAGGTCCAGTTCCTACAGGAATTATACCACATGGGGGAATCAGTTGGCCCACACACCATTAGGCCTATGCTGAAGGTTGGGGTGCGCTGCCTCCCCACTTTGGGCTGGGTGGTGGTGGGGGGGTGGGGGGGGTGGTGGTGTGTCTGTCAGGGCCAGGGGTCTGTGTGATATTAGCCGTCTGCCAATCTGGCTTGGGGAATGGACACCGAGTAATTACTCCTGCTCTTACTGCCTCATCAATCTCCCTGTATCGCTCCTGCAACAACCCCCCCCCCCCCCAACACACTATCTTTTTTCCGTTCTCTTCTGCAAAGAGGTCGGGGAAAGAAAAAAAAAAAAAAACGATTGAGTGGCAGGACAGCACAAAAACAACAGAGAATCCTGAAAAGCCGATGAGATATAAATCCAGCCTCATCGGATAGTGAGAGTAAATATAAAACAGACTCTTTCAGAGGATTTGACCAAGGGACGTGTGGCTGCACAAAGGTGGATGACCTATTCTTGTTTTAAACCCAAGAGATAGTAAAACTGACAATGCCGGTTTGGTAGCTTCACATAGGTCACATTTCGACCACAAACTATTTTTATCTCCTTACTGCTTCTGGCTTAAAAAAGGCAATGTATGCCTTTCCCTCATAAAAATATAATCAGACTTCCCACAGGTTCCTAACAACTCATAAAATGTTATGGCTCTGCTCCAAATTGGGCTCTTTTGAAAACTAATAATAATTAAGTTGCCTTAATGAGGCATGCGATTCACTAGACTCCGCGTACTGTAGTCTGTGGAATGGAAACACCTAAATCAAGGCTGAAGAGGTTTTTCCCAACAGGACAGCGCCGGTGTGTGATGTTTGGTCCTCAACTTTCCTGCATAGCCTCTAAAATAAACAGACGCAAATTTAAAATGAGGATTCTAAAAGGTTCTAGAAAAGTGAAGTGTTTGTTTTAGCTGTGAATTAACACACGGAAAGCATGTGTGACTTTTTAATGCTGTTTTGTTTTTGGTGTTTTTACAAATACAAGCGTGCTGTAATTCAATTAACATGTAAATTGGGACCATGTTGTTGCTGAAATGGTATTGAGACAACCAGAGTGCTGTGAATGCCACGGTGGAGCAACGACGCCACGGTTTTTAAAAACACTACGACCTCGAATGAGCCGGTTTAACATCCGTTGTTTAATAGTTTGGTTGCTCTCTGAAAAGGTTTGTAGGCTGACAGAAAATATAAGGATCCATTCAGATAAACACTACGAAACAAGGGGCTGCACTGGTGTGTGCGGCTACAGGTTACAGGATAAAATATGACTTTGAAGGCTTTTTAAATGACAAGAAGCTGCACGGTGGTTTACACTCCTTTGAGCTCGGATTGTACAACTCTCGACAGTCAACACAGCCGTCACATATTTTCTTCATCAACGTCTCACTCGTATTAATTCCTTTTTCACCAATTGTATTTGTAGTAATTGATAAGCCATCATAACTACACAGGGGCTGCTTTTAATATTAAATGTAACCAGGAATAGCACTGAAAATCATAAAGCAGAGAGCGAGTTCATGGAGTAGGCTAAATCTCACCATTCATCCATCTTGTCAAAACATTAATAGGATGTGATGATGGGTTGTCAGCTAGCCGCTTTGCCAACATACTAGCTAAGTGCTGCTGGCTCTGCCGGCAGACATCGACTGGGAGATTTCGGTGCTTGTGTGCGTTTAGAAAAATAAGACATTTCCATCCAGCATTAGGTAAATATCAGTCAAATTTAAGGCAATGAATGTGATCCAAAAATCCTCGGACAAACTCAGATCAGATGACGCAAAGAGAGCGGTGAGTGAGGCAGACAGCAAACACCCAGACACACTGTGAGGACACCTAACGGAGCAATCGACTGGCTCAAGTTAACATCACGCTGGCTGCAGGCCATCGGGATTTACGTGTTGTTGAACCCTCACTGTTGCTGCGGGATGCACGGCCCAAATGAGTGGTGGTGTATAGATACATGCATATCCGGTTGTCGTGGCCGAGTGGTTAAGGCGATGGACTAGAAATCTATAGATCCATGCAGAACATGAGAGAGAGGTGTCATTAACTTTTAACAGTAAGAGACGACACGGAGCTAGTCTTACACCAGGTAAGATGCTCGCCAGTTTGCCACCATTTCTACTCAGCCATCCAGCAGCATTATCGCACAGAGCTGTTTATCAGACAGCTTATCAAGATGAGTGTTGGAGGTGTGAACTTGTCCAAGTCAGGGGGAGGAGGGAGAGACTGTAAAGCTTTAATTCAGCTTGAAAAGTTTTTTCAAAATCCGTCCAAAAATAAACAACTGGGAATGTTCAGGCTTGAAAGGGAAGGACTTGAGCAGGGTGACGGAACAGAGTGAGTGACAGCTTCACTGTTGTCACGTGTGAAGCACAAGGAAACGCATAAAAGTACGGAGAAACGCCTCAAACATACCCAAAGTTAATGAAAAACTTCTGAGAGTAACTGCAGTGGCTTGTGAGAGATTTTGGCATAAGCTGTCCCATTGCACCAAGAGCTATTTTTACAGCAAATACCCATGAGAGCGAGGGAGAACAGAACCGAGTGGAAGCAAAGCCACTGGCTCTCAACTTTGATCATTTCCCCGTCTTTTTTTCCCATGCGCTGTAATTTCTGTTTTCGGGAGTGTATCTTTAACGAAGTATTAACAAGAATCAAATGTCACGCAGACGGAGGTCATGTTTAAATGTGAGAGAGCTCAGGACAACGCAAGCACTGTTGTAAAATGGAGGGGGGGGGGGGGGGGGGTGTTTTGGAGGAGGTAGTGATGGGGGGGTGGGGGGGGGTACTGGCATTTGCGCAGAACATTTCCTTTACAATGAAAACAATCTAACCAACTGCAGCACTCAGAGGAATTCACCTCCCATCCCCCACAACCCACCTCCCCTCCTCCACCACCACCACCATTACATTACCATATCAAAGCCCCGAGTTCAGAGCAAGTCTTCTCTTTCAAGAATGGGAGCGAGGCAGAGGGAGGAAGGGAAGGAGGGAGGGAGGGGGGAGAGGACAAGACCGAGGCAGTAAGAGTAGACCCAAGACCGAGTTTGCTTTTATCCTTTTTCGGTGTGTGTGTGTGCGTAAGAGAGACACAGTGTGTATGCGGGTGTGTGTGTGTATGTTTGTTAGTGAAAAGAAGACTGCAGAAAATCTTGTGGAGATACTAGAGGACTACTGATTGGGTCTTCCACGAGCTGCACTGAAGAGAAGTCAATTCGCATTCCAGAGGCACATAATGGGGCCTGCAGGGGGTCTGATGGAGTAGCAGTGAAATGCCAAAGCAGGTACACGGTGCAGTTAGGAGGGCACTGCGTGGCAGATGGCCAGCAGAGTACAGGCAGAGCCAAAAGATCTCCATTTATCTCACGGTTGGCATATTCACCTCAGGCATGAATCTTTTGTTAACCTGCCTCTATGCTCAGCTTTACTGTAAAAGTACTCACAGCCACTCTCCGGCTTGCCGGGAGACTAAATGTGAAAATCAAAGTGAATGGCATTAGGGTAAATAAGACCACTGGTTGCCTGGGAAACAGTGTACCCGGCCCCACTCACTCAAGCCTAGCCTTTACTTTTGGTCCAATCACTGGAGAGCAATAATACATTATTGACAAATGGCCACAACAGACAGCAGTGCAGCATTTTCAAATTGTATTTTGAACAAGAGAGGTTTGCCGTTAGAAGACACACAAGGCAACGGAGAGAGAGAAAAGCACGACGGAGAGAGAGAGAGAGAGAGAGAGGGGATTTAAAAACACCACCCATTTACACTACCATAACCATCAATCTGCCATCCGTCCCAGGCCTTTGAACCACACTAGAATCTGTCAGATAGCTGACTTGAATAGCTAACAAGATGAGAATAAGAAGCGCGTTAACTTTGAATCATTTTACGAGTAAAAGCAAATCTGAGGTGTTTACATCGGCAATAATTTCTATGCGTGTAAGTGCGTTAGCAAGCCAGCATTATTTGCTAAGACAATGTTAGAGTAGTTTTGTGTTGCTTTGCATGTTTGGATGAAGATACCTCATTTATATGTATATCCATTTATTCCCGATACACAATTACCCCAACACTGTCTCGTGAAGTTGTTTTAATAGTGCGGGAGGAAAGACTCTCTTTGAACTGAAATAGCATAATAGTTTGACTGTAAAGCAATAACCCCTGTGGAGGTTTTTTCATATCTGCCTGCTGTCAACTAGCTGTGCATGAACTTTCATTTTTCTAATAATTTGGATGCGATACGCTGTGGTAGTGGCAGCAGAAGGCCTTATTACCCTGCTTTAGAATAGTAACTATCGCTGTGTAATTCAACCAACTGTATCAGCCTGTTTGGTTTGCACCATTCATACATTTTGTCACAGAAATGCAAAGTATATTTCTTCAGGTACTCCAACAATCTGGTAAACGAGTGTGTAAACTCCTGTTCTGCCGTCCGACTCAAGTATGAAAAGGCACCAATCCAGTGAGATTAGTTTCAGCTGGTCAGTGTGAAGTCTTGGGAGGTTTCTATAATTACTAGGCCAAAACAAAAAACAGTAACGCATATTCACAATCATGTTGAACCAAAGCATGCACGATACATGCAGCCGAATCAGTTCTATGACAAATACATTCAGAGTTCTCTGCAAGTAACTTGGTTTCCAGGTAAAGTGGAACAGAGGCGCACCACATCTCCACACTGGGTTACAACCTGTGCAGACTGGAAGACAGGAGGAGAACGAGTGGAGTAGAAACTCACCCGTCTTTTCTTTGATCTCACAGAGAACGCTGAAGAGGGCTGGCTTCATTCTGTGACAGTTCAGGGCATGCTTCCTGTAAGAGAAAAGAGGGAATAAGAGAGGGAGAGAGAGAGAGAGAGAGAGAGAGCGAGGAGGATTACGATAAACAGACCTCCATCTCGAGTCGTTCCATGTCCTCCCCCATAAAAACAGGTAGAGGAGCCGTATGTATTATGCATACAGCATTTCAACAGTGCCGTGCAACACAGCAGGACAGAGCCGTGTTGTTTAAATGCACTTTCGACGGTCAAATAGCCGTCGTCGGTGCAGAAAACATCCCCGATGCGTCAATCGGAACAAGCGAGAGTAATGTTGTCATGTTGGACGCTTTGCACTGTGGGACAGGTAATGATGCCAAACCTCAAGGTCATCATTACCGAGCTCCAGATTCCAGAGTTAATACGCAGTAATCTCATTTCTACCTCTCACAGAAAGACCTGGTCCATAAAAGTAGATGGCGAGTTGATAGAGCGGATTAGGATTAAGTTTCAATTTTAATTTAATCAGAAACATTCGCTTTATTGCCAAACGGGCTGATAGCAATTAAAAAAGGAGAAAAGGGAAAAACTTCTACAGTTCACCGTAATCAAATCAGAACACCATCACAACTAAATGTCCTGCTAATTCACATCCACGCACCCACACAAACGGCTTACGTGTGTATTAAAACTTGTAAAACTGGAATGCTGTAACAAAGCCCCGTTCCTAATACGGCCCTAAATGACACTATATCCTCCAACGTTAATTATTCTAATAACAGAACACACCAATTAGATCAGAGGAGTGCTGAGTACACACAGAACTTTGTTTTTCACATTCAAAAACGTCTGAAAGGCACAAATAACAAAAACATGTAACTAAGCATGCAATACGAGCATGCTACACCCATGTAGCTCATAATGCTACTTGTCAGAGAGTTGTTGTTTAACTCTATAGTAACTGTGTGAGCATAGTTTGCGGCGCAGTTGTAATATTATGTCTCTTGTAAAATGTTTGTTATTTTGTGTTTAATGACGATTTCTACAGATGGAGAAAACAAGCATATCGATGTTTTACAAATCACAACAGGCATCATTTATTACATGAAACAGATGTCGTCAGTTGGCAAAAACATAAATATGTAATTGGGAAAAAAACAAAACCAGCATGAGGCCTCCGTTTCTGATGATTGGGAAATATGAAACAAGAAAAAAAAACTGACGATCACAATGAAATAAGGAAGTTCTTCTCCAAATAACATTGCAAACAACAAGTTGAAAACAACCACAGATGAACATGATTTGGCTACACCTGACCTCAACACCAATTCCAGTTGTGAATGTCCACTGCAGTATTAATGAGGGGACTATGGGGACTAGCAAATAGTGCTCCTACTGTATGCCACGCAAGATACGTTGTGAGGCAGTATGATGTAGAGAGTTATGTGTCGAGCATTAAATGTGTCATTTTTGTCCACCAATTCTGTCACTGCTGGATTGAGTTGGGGGGAGGGCTGCCTTCAGCATGGAGGGTATGAGCAGGAGGGGGAGAAGGAGGTGCTCATGCGGTCCTGTACTGACCTGTGCTGGAAGTTGAGTGGCAGGCCACCCCCTGCCATGCCCCCCCCTGCTCTCCCTCCCTCTGTGGGGTCGTCTGATCCACCCCAATGCGCCGGCGATTCCTCTGGCCAGCATCTGAACATATGGCGACAGGGTGAGAGGATGAGGGTGGATGGTGCGCAGGAAGTGTACTCCGCGACACCGAGTTCTTGCGCTGCCCTGACCACTCCCCATCCCGACACACTGCCACCCTGCACGACAAGGACGTCGCGCCCGCACGAGAGCCACCGCACGTTAACTTGTAGACCGTAGACCGAGGAAGAGATTGATGTGTGGGTGACAAACTTGATCAGAGTTAAGTATGATGTTGATGAAGAACTGTACATTTTTAGGTCATCACCAACTGCTCTGCTATATATTATGAAAACAATTTGTAACAGACAACATGTAGTCCTGAAGTCGGGTTATGTTTGGTGCTTTTACCTGAAGTAAACCTGCAAATTAGCACACAGCCTAACAATTCCACAGCTAATGCTGAATGTATACCGTTCAGAAGATGAATATTTCATTATCAAAATGCCGTCAATGATTATGTACAAACTATGCACGTGACAACAGCAGAGATTTGCGCTGTACATGCGACACAATTTGTATCCACTGAAGTGCCGGTAGGCTGCACTCTGTTTAGTATTATTCCTGCACATATATGGCATGAAGAGGACATGCTCTGAGAGGGAGTTTAAATCAATACAAGCATACAGCAAGGACACCTCTGGCACTTCCGAGGCAGCCACACCTTTAATTAGTTTTTCAGAATAGCCTGTTAACATCTAATAATAGCCCTGCTGTGATTTCCTACACTGCAATTGCCCCTTTAAATCCAAATAATTGAAATTTACATGACTGGTTGCACTGTAGATCAACCTTTTTGTAAATGGTCTTCACAAGCCATAAAGGATTTAAAAAATAAAAAAAAGACTGTGAGAAGATGGAAAATAATAGACTGCAATACATATTTCAAAGCTAAATTATTTGCATGTGTCAATGAAATAAGGTCTGATTAAGCCCTCAAACTTGTGCTGGAGAAAAAGGTAATACCCCAGTGTTCATAAGCTGCTGGTATAGCATCATCCCTCCCCCTCACCACCATCTCATTAATAGAAACTCGATTTGCGGACAGCTGCACTCGCGTACACATTATAGGAGAATTGATTGCACCCAGCACACAATGAAAAGGATGAACACCAGGGAGGGAGGGAGTGAAAGAGGAGTGAATTAATTAAGAGAACCAGGTGGTCAAATGTTGGGTGGAAAATCACTAGCTAATGACACATCACACTGTGGCCACAGTCTCGCAGTGGACGGTTGTCTATTGTTGGAAAATACTGTCTGCTTCATCTCAAAAAACTGCCCTCATGCTCCTCGAGCCACATGGCAAACGAGTGCGGGGTCACTGCGATGCATACTCAAAATAATGGTATACGTAGAATACCCCTAACACGAAACATTAAGTCATATGAATGAGCGACTGCTATCATCACAAACAGCACTGGGACTAGTGAGTAACCCTCACCCTTAATGTATCCGCTCATTTGCATATCAATGACTAATGATATCGACGCTCATTTGAGCGTCATTTCAGATACATGTTGTTGTAATTGGGCAAAACTAATTTGCCATAGTCTAGACTTGATATTTTGTTTAAGCTTTTTGGCAATGTGACCAAAATATACCTATTTTCACTCGCATAGCTCTGGCGCGAGCAACTTAAAAGCATGCACTAAAAAGCAGTCAGTCAATTGTTGACGTATTCTTTGTAGTCACACCAACTAATTGGCGTGGAAAGGGACATTTGCGTCACTAACGGGATATCGTCCTATGAGCCAATGGAAAGATTAAAATAATAATACTACTGATGTGGTCTCAAACTACTTTTTATCACGAGACCCACGCATGCAAACACAGATTAAGTGGTTATATACATTCTAAACGGAAACCAGTCACAGAATCAATAAGACATTCAAACTTTCACATTTAACCCTTCATTGTTATACTAATTACGATTAACATCATCGCCCCTTTTGAGCATGTTTACAAATACAGTACACAATAAAAGCACGATGTTAAGTAACAAAGAACCACCTTCCAAACTACAACAGCACTGTAATGTGGATGTTTCAAGTTACGCTGTAATCTAACGGTTAAGTATTGGTTCAGCAACGGATTACAACGTAACGTGAAGTTGCATTAATGTTGCAGTTGTGCGTTTGCCTACAATTTACGGGAAGGTTTCACACAAAAGCTTGAGCCCTGAAGCAGAAAATAAGACACACACAACGCACTTTAGCTTAGCCATCATGTGTGGAAAATGGCTCTTCGCCTGTCTCACCTGGCCTGCGCTTCGTCCAGGCTTTCGTCGGTGATGGCCATTATTTGCTGTAAAATATCCCCTATGTCTTGTTGAGGTTGACCGAGGGACTGCTGTTTCCTGACCGAGTCCGGGTCACCGATATCGGCTTGTGCAAGTCCACCGAGTCCGGTGAGACCCGTCATCATCCTGGTCTGGTCATCCATACTTTCAAAGAAAACTCGCCCGTTTTCTCTCAGTCGAAGAATACAACACAAATAGCTAGCCTGTTAGCTAGCCAGCAAAAGTCTTTTCTACGACAAAAACCATACAACACTTCTTACCGTACCCGACAGCGACGACTAAGAAACGGTTACGGGTTGTTGTCATAAGACGGATCGCACGGACACGCTTTACATTCGCTGGTGTTTTTTTTTTTTTTCCCCCCCCTCGCGTCAATAAACGCGGCCGGGCTAACGTTAGCTCACCACCGAGTGAACAGCAGCTAGGTTAGTAGCCGTAGCCCAGCAGAGCAGCAGCAGCAGGGACACACATGCACAGACTGTGTGAGCTGGCCAACAGCGCCTCGCACATTTTACAAATTCAAAAAAAATTTAAACGAAAAAACCGTTAGCAACAGTCGGAACACTCTTGACTAAAAAAAAAAAAAGAAAACTCGCCAATTCAAAAAAAAAAAAAATGAAATGTGACATGGAATTCAGCGACTAAGCGTTCGGACCGTCTCGCTCCCAATCAGAGATCTCCTACCAAAACAGACCACGGTTTGGGTTTGCCATTGTTGTTGATGTCGCGCGAGTATGTGGGACGTTCTTGGGGCTGCGCGAGCACTGTGCGTCGCGCTGACCATTGCACTCATAGCACCGTAGAGGTGGGTTAATCGGTAGACTACAATAGAAACGCAACTAATACATATACATTTCTGTATTAGCTGGTCCAATGCATCAAATACACGTTTTGTAACACAGCGTTCCAGACCCTAAAACGGTATCATTCCTGCAGGTGACAAGATTTTTCCTCTTGTACGGCCATTACAAATGGATATTCCCTTACGTCATCAGTATTGCTTGCTATTATAATTGGTTCAAATCATTTCCCTGATTAATATATGGTGATACCACTACTCAACAACATGCTTCTCCAAACAAAACTTTGGAATGAATACTGCATTTAAAATGGAATAGTGTGCTATGTGAGCTCATCACAAGCTGTGCACACAGCTGTAAACGTTAGAAAACGTGTATAATCACCAAGGTGTTAAAGCCTCTGCCATTGCACATATGTTTAAAATATTGTTTATTGAGAAAGTGCAGAGGTGTATGAATTCAACAAGCAGCAACATCATAGCCATGCTCACAAGTGTGGTGAATAGAAAAAAGGAGTATTGAGACTTATTTGTTTCATCTCATAAATTGTGCCTAAAAGTCGATGCACCGACATATATTTGTGTTTGCAGATTTTGGTAATTAAAAGAGCAATATTCAATCTCAAAGCAAAACAGTCCAAGCAAAGAATATCATTCTGTCCTAAACCCCCGATGAATGAAACATCCCATCAGTTTTCAGTATGAAAATGTTGACAGCACAGATTGAAAACAAGTGTCCTTGTTTTTTTGCAAACTGGGCAATTCTGCTGTAGTTTATCACTCAGATCGGAGAGACAGCTTTCCAAGACGAATGGCTGGCTGAATGGATGTGGAGGAGAGCTGCAGCCTGCCTTGCTGCACTGAGAAGAGATGATGGGTGTGCATGAGGGAGTACGACCAAACTGGCAGTGGTTTATGCTGACTCTCCACACATCCATCTACCACAATCTGTAGCTAATCAATCTAAAGTTAGAGACAACGAGAAGAGAGAATACAGCAAACCTAAACAGTCGTCGTTGTTTGCATGTGCATATCGGCTACAAGTCACAATCCACGTTTTCACGGTGTTTATGCCAGCAGTGGATTTTAACGCCTTAAAATGTTAAACCTACAACAAACCAATCATATAAACATTGGGCGGTTAAGTAGAAAAAGAAACTGTTCATATATAATAGCAAAAAGAACCCTCCTTTTATAATAATAGTCACACCCAAGGTACCTTTATCCAAATGTGGACTGCATCCAAATCAAACAGGAATAACTTGTAACATGTTATTCACTTGGGTCATTGAGGTTGTTTAAAGCAACATTAAGCTCTATTTGTATAAGTGAGGAGCTGCAGGGGTTATCACCTAACCCCAAAGCCAGTGGCTTTGTAAACTTCTTTAAACCTTTTATTGTTGGTGATTCATTTAAGGATTTCAGTGAAACTTCTCATTTAGATGCTAAAGCTGCCCTCCTCTCACCCCCACAAGCATCAAGCCTCATTTTCATCTAAATAAGAATCGATCTTTCCCGCTGTGCACCGTCCTCCCTTACTCACAACTCTCACGGTCACAACCCCACTTGTCTTCTCTGTGCATGTCCCTGTGCTCTCCAGTCACTCCCTTGAATACAATCACAAGGAAAATACTCCATGTTGGCGAGACCACAACTGCAAAGCACAGAAAGTCATATTTATTGTTGTCAATTGGGCAAGAAGGGGTATTCTTCTTGGTGCAATCAGCAGAGTAACAATAAGTATGAACATTTATGAGTGAATGGGTCCAAGAGATAGGAGTGATAGCGAACAAAGCTTTGACTGACTGGTACAATGTCAAAGCTTCGTTCTGCATCAGTGACCCAGCCAAATGCAAGAGATGGGGGTGAGTCACTATGGGGGAGGGGCCTCCTCCTGAATGGTCAGGGAACACCACTGAAGTGAAATAGATGCAGCACCAGAAGAGAGTATATGTGCTGTAGATGAGCATGTTAAAAAAAAGACAGTATACATAAACCAGACAATAGGCAAACTGTATAATATTCCTTCTGTATTCAACGATCTTTAAAAGTTAATGCTTTACTGTTGTCCATTTTAATAGAAAAATGGCAGATTTCATCACAGGTATAATGATACTTGTTTGACAATAACACTAAATGTCACTACATTTAAAGACAAATTCGGTTTGGTTTCCAGAACGATCATCATATATATTGACTTGTTCCATCTATCTTATGAACAATGACCGATAACCTTGTTTTGCAGGTTTCTGCAACATTTGTTTGTTCCTTTCTCCCCAACAGCTGGCAGTCAGGTCTTAACAGTTTTAGGTTTTACAGGTAGGAATACACTTAATTAAGGCCTAACAGAGAAATCCACCCTGGCCATTCGCCAAGCTTCTCATAATATTGTGTATCCAGCTACTGCCACCTGCTGGCCAGACACGTGTATTACCTGAACTAACTGTTACCAGTCCGGCTTCAGATGAAGTTGTTTTATTTGACACAGAAAATATGCAATTAGAGCGTACGTTATCCAATAACAGGTGACAAAAAAAGACTGAGCAAGAAATGATATGTTCCTAAATCACATAACAGTAAAATTACCAAAAAAAGTATGCATTTGAGTATCAGTCATAAAGAGTCATGGCCCATTAGATGATGGATTGCAGGTGCTTGCCTCCTGCCAGAGGGACTATGTAGTTGCAGAGGAGAGCGGTGCTGCAATGAGGTTCCTGATGACGTCAGGTGAAAGATCCTGGAATCCTGCCTCTGCCGCTGTTCGAAACAAATGTAACCAGATTAAATGTTAAATTGCCACACGGTTGTTTATTCTATTTAATTCTATTTAAATAAAGTCATTACCTAAACGGCCACTAGTCTCTTTCACCAATAGCTGCGACTGCTCCTTGATGGACAGAAGCTCTCTAACCATCTTACTCTGAGTGTCCATCTGCACACAAAAAGGCAGAACTGATTACACAACATGTTAAAGTACATCAAACAAAAACACAGTACAGCTGTTAATTGTTTTTCCAACAGGTCTGATGTCTTCATATTTGAGGGGTAGTCAGTACTTAGTCCTTAAAAAGATTCTATTTTAATAAATATTCAAAACATCATTACTAATGAAGGGTACGTTAGTTTAAATTAAGGAAATAGTGCGTTCTTGAAGAACTCAGCACCTTTACAGCATTGAACATGTTGCTGCAATCAAAGTACAGGTGTTTTTTTTTAAAGTACTGATAAAAATAAATACATTTCCCACATACAATCATCGCCATAGTGTGAAGCATGGGCTGTTGTCTACAGAGGAGGCCGTGGTAGTCGGGTTTACTCTGTATAAAGCGGTGCTGTGAGGACCGGGCCACAGCTGTAGAGTCCAACGATACGCCTCCTTTCTGGCCCTGCTCCACTTTCCTGCAAACGAACACAGAGCACATGATTGATACACAACCGAGAGGGTCATAGTGACTCTTGATACAGTATTCCTCAATGACGGCACACGTGTTCACCTTTCCAATTCCTCCGCTTTACTCCGGTGTTTGTTCAACAGCTCCTCCCAAGAGTCACTTTCAGCCTGGAGCCTAAAACCCAACACAGGGTGGTAAACTAAAGAACCTCACGTGGAAGGTGTTTTTAAGTTTGAATGTATGTTTTGCATAAATACTTTGGATGTGTTATCGTGATATTAACAACAACTTGCCTATTGATGGCTTTCTGGACCTTTTCCATGGCATTTTGCACTACAGGATCACTAGAACTGAAAGCAAACAATAGAGGCACACACCCAGTATAAAATATTAATTTGTAGGTAAAAACTAAATCTATATAATGCCTGCAGAGCATTGAATATATAAAACATCTACAATACCTGGCTGCTATAGCAGGGAGTTGATGAGCCCCTGGTTCATCGCGTATGCTTTTGGCCAGACAGCCCCAGTCTTTCTGCATGTGCTCAACTGCTCCGAGGAAGACAGAGAACATAGACGAAGAAATAACTTCAGGTAAAATACAGAGCTCCGTGAAATATGTACCTAATGCAGTAGTGCAAAGCACGTACCTTGTTTTTGAAAAGACTCCATTGAGGTGTTTGGCACGGACTGCAGCGAACTTTGAGTTCTTTCTATTGCCAGCTAGAGACAAAGCAGAGGTGATTAGACAAGAGTCATTCGTTTTGGTTCATGAGGACATCTTATGTACAGCAGGGAGGTACTTGTGAATAAAATCATAACATCGGAATCATCTCTAAGTTGTGAAGCTTGTATTTTTTCCCTTGCTTGTATTTTTTCCCTTACTTGCAATCCAATAAGTGTGTCTATTTTATGTTTCAGTTATTCAGTAACAGAGGGCATCATGTATCTGTTAAACAACCACTGGTCAGTTTAGTGAAAAGATGATATTCATCTCAAACAGTCAATACCAGAGACCCCTTAACCCTGCTACACACTCACCTTCATTGAAGCCTCCATCAATTTCTCAAGCCTCTCTTGCTGTGATAACGATGCACTTATGCTCCGGCACAAAACTACAACAGACACATAAATAGGGATTTATATTGCAGAACAAGCAACAACAAAAGACAAAACCCAATGACAATTCATTCCTGATTATAAAGGTTCAAGCACACCAGACATCTTACCCTGATATGGGTTGGGGAGGGCAGGGAGAGAGCGTCGGGTGATGGTGGCTCTCCTCCAGGACTTCCTCCGTGCAGTGGGGCTGACTTTGGGACTTGAGGGTCCCTCCTTGTTGTCTGTCTGCATCTCTAGTTTGTCTGTTTCTGACTGTCCTTCCTCTGGATATGGAGACTGTGTGCTGGTCGGTGGGAACACGGTACGGGGAGATTTGTTTGGGGGAGGCGTGCTGGGGCTTGTGGAGGAGCATCTCTTCTTTGTCTGTTTCACTGAGTCCACCTTGATAAAGTTGAAGAGAGACTCACATGTAGCATGAGTAGTTCATGGGTTTAGCATTAGTTAGCTGGCTTAAAACGTCAGTTAAAACCTCTTACCTCATTCTGGGTAACGTTGAGGTTATCAGCAACGGCGACACTTCCGCAACTGCAAGAACATTGTTGTGAATTTAAAAGCCAACGTTGACGTAACGCTAATGAATACAATTAAACATTTTAAGTTAAATCGGTTGTCGCAACGGTGAAAGAAAAAAGGATACAAACCTTTCTTGTGCTTCTTCCGAATGTTTTTCCGCCATTTTTTCTTTCAAATAGTTTTTCTCCACAGCGCGCGCCCAACAAGCCAACCCCCTCTGAGCTAAGCACCATGGGAAATGTAGTGTGATTGTAAGACAAGGGACAAGCAGACAAGGTATAACTGTCGAGGCAAATATCATCTGTAGTCGCTATGTTATAATTTAATAAAAAAATGTTTCCAGTTGTATTTGCAATAGATAATTAATTGTGCCTAGACTATGGATTAAAATACTTTCAATCGCGTTTGTGCTTCCTGGGAAACGGATGAAAGAAACCCTCCTTGAGATGATCTATAAAACTTTATGTGACTGTCACCCATGAGGAGTTGCATGATTATCCACAGATTGTTTTGGTGTGTAGGTCATTTGACTTTACAAAAGTTACTGGGCTTTTGTATGGCAGCATGAGCAGCTTATCAGTATATGCATAGAAACATAAAAGTTTAATTTTAAGATTTTATCAATTAAAGATTGTTAAGTGGAAAATACTGCGAGTAGATATATCATTTAATAAAATACAAAAATGAATTGAGGAAACCAAAATGCGGGCTGCAATTACAGTTGTTTCTGCATGGCCTTGGGGGGTGGAGGAAGCCATCAAGTCCTGGAAACCCCCCTAGACCAGGTTAAGAGCAAGTGTTGACCTACTAGTTGAAAGAGACAATCTTGCTCCAATCCTCTTTGTAGGCATTGGTTGGATTTCGGATATCTAGCTGAAGCGTTCATCAGCTGGTTCTTCAGAGTTGTTGTGCTTTGGCCTCCAGAGTTTAAGACCTTGTGCTCAACAGCTTTAGCCTCATTCACGGCATTTTCCAACCGCTGGCTATTTGCCTTAGCTTTCTGCAATATATCTGCAGAGTGCAGCTCAGTCATGAATACTACCTAACATGGCCCTTCTCTCACACTACTTGTCATTCCCGTGTGCTTCCCTTTATCCAGTCGTAACTAACCAATGCTCACCCAAGCTTTTCAGGGAACCACACACCTACTGTATGTTTATACATTACATGGCATTGTCTCTTTTCTTGAGTTTTTATCATTTCAGTTGCTGTGCTTGCTCTGTACATCCCCTGATCTCCAAATTGTGGCTCCAGCATTCCCCTGAAAAGCATCATTATCTTTGATCCATTATAGGTATATCCTGACCTCTGAATGTGATGTTTACATAGATGGTTAAACAAGTATTTATATACCAATTCATTTTGGTGTTTACCAAAGCTTTTTTAGCGTATCTTTTGACAGTCACTTTGAGCACATACTCCAGTTCATTGTATCCTGCTGAGATGTGTTAGTCACTATTAAGCATTCCTATAACTACGTGTACCCATGTGGGGTGGGGGGGGGGGGGGGGGGGAATGCAACCGTGTGCAATATCTACAAGTAAAAGTAAATCATAATAATAATAATATAACTTTAAAATGAAAAGAAAAAAGGTTACTTCTACCCAAGCATAAATCTCCCTATTTTCTATTTTTTAACTGCAAATCTGTGTCAGCCTTTAAACTGTATGTATATTTTAGTTTTACTTTTTCTAAATTCAAAATTATGTTCAACAAACCCTGAGGAGTGCAGTGATACATGTGTGGTATTAACAGCTCCAAAGTTCTTGAATGCTTGATGCAATCTATGATTTACAATGCAATGGATTGCATTTCTATTCAGAAATATTCTATTTTTGGTGGGAAAGTAATTTGTTTAAGATGCTCTAGTTTGTTGATCAAACAACAGTTTAAGTAAGTTCATATCAAAGATAAACAGCAAACAGTTATCTATGGTTGATGGTCTTTCTTTGTGCAGTTACACTATACTCTCATACCTTGATTGTTCTTTACTTACCTACTCGTGTGAACAGGATAGTTCATGACACATGCTCATCCTGTCCATGTGCAGACGCATCAGTACTTGTACTTGACAAAACACTTGGCAGACTTCATAATTTGTTATCTGTAAGTCTTTATAAGTCTGTTAGAGATGTTTTTCACTTTTTACAAAAATCAAGGAGAGGAATCAAAAAAAATCAAAAGCACTTTTGCAAGTCTCTTGGAGAATGCCCTTCCTGTGTTCCAGCATGTTTCACTCTGGCTGGCACACAGTCTCGCACTCCACTCAATACTGCTGTCTTCATGGCCTCGTGTCGCAGCGGGGAGGGACAGATGAGGAAAGAGGGAGAAATGTAGAAAAAAAAGAGTTGGAGAATGGAAGCTGGTGAAAATGCAGAAGCACAGATGGTTAAGGAGGGGCAGAGCAGGGCGAGCGAAGGGATGCACGGAACTGCACGGAACTGCACGCCATGACTGTCTCGGCTGTCTTGTGTAAGTCACAACAGCTTTAGTTCTCCTCCTCCTCAAAAGTCTTCTCTCCCTTTACAGTTTGGTTGGTAAGGGCAGCGGTCACTGTTGGCACCGAGTTCAAGAAGGCAGCCTGAGAGCTCCTTTGCCCAGCAGGAACTGCAAGACACGATCCACCAGCAGCGCGGCGACAAAGTCCACAACCAGAACCTGGGCGATGATTAATTTGAACTGCAAGGAAGTAGAAAAAAGTAAGCAGGTCACCTTATGAAGTAGATAATTATCACAAGGCCAACTTCAACAAAAATGATTCATGGTAAAAATGACGTCAGCTCACCTCAGTTGGAATATCTACAAGCGAAAACTGTTCGTTGAATTCCGGTGAGGAACCAGAAAGAAGTCCCACAATCGCCAAACCCGACAGAGCGATACTCCATAGTAGCGGCCGATTCTCGGTGAGAGACTCCATGAAGGGGTGACCCTTTTGGACGCAACAAGACATGCTGTGAGTTTATATATATAAAGAACGCAGAGACAACGAACACGCACGGTGTAAAGAATAAGTACCTTGTAGTTAATGGCAAAGGTGGCCATCTGCATGGCCATGGACATTATATACACAGTGCTGTTAATGAGACTGGGTTCAAACTCTTTGTATAGATCTGCAAACTGGTCCGCTCTGCAAAAGACAACGGAAAATATGTTATTATAATGTATTGATGTCAGGTTATGAATGTAAATATTGAACTTTCTCTCTCTCTCTCTCTGTGTCTGACAGAGATTTACCTGGGCGGACTTCTGGTTTGTGCCTCTTTGTAAAGATACACCAGACTACAGAAGTGAACAGCAAACTGTAGCAGCACAGTCAACACTGTGTAAAGATTGAAGATGTTTGGTAAGGGCCGCTCTCGAGATAACGTTTTCAGTGGCTGTGCAAACAGAGGTGAAAAAAGAATATGTATCATAAATTTGTTTTTCATCAAAAACAGTAGACATTCAGTAAAGACTGCCTTGCTTGGAGAACGATCAATCAAAAGCACGTCATATAAATTGTCACCTTTGATCTAGAGATGAAGAGGAAGCATCCGGCCAGGAGCAGGCCCTGCAGGGTCGCCTGGAAATCGCTGAACTTGACCCCCTCGAGGTAGAGTACAGACTGGCTGTAGGCCAGCACCAGGGCATTGAGAGCGAGGATCTTGAACATCTGGAGCGTTGTCACCAGAGTGCAACGGCCTTGCTTTATTACATGGCAGACTGGGGTGGGGGGGGGGGGGGGGTAATAGTAAAGAGTTTCAGAGGTGGGGGAACAGCTTCATGTTCAGATCTTTGCCAACTGTGTCAATAGCTGAAATCATAAACATGTGCTACTCACTGCACTGTATGGAGGAGAGCTTGGAGGTGAAGGGTGCAGCGATGGAGGCATCACCCAGTTTCACTACTTGTATCTGATCCTCTTCAAGTTCCCGTAAGACTTGATTGATTCTCTCCTGTTACAGAATAAACCCGGATGTTTAGACCTGTGCACTAAAACGTTGTTAATGCAACGAATGGCACATTTATTCTTGTTTTTGAGCTGATTTCATTAACGTTGGTAACTGGGGAGGAGGCTGACATGGGACTGCAGGTTAATAGGCTGCATACGTTTCAGTCACAGTAAGTCAGTGGTAAACTATTCCTATGAGAACCAGGAAGGAGGCCCTTTCTTGAAGATACACACCTTTTGCGCTGCAAGCTGCTCTTCTCTCTGGGTCATCGCTCTCTGCCTGGCTGCCCGAGAGCTCAGTTTGCCTCCTGAACCGACAGGTGGTAAAGGTCTGGACTCGGCTGCGGGCGCCTCCTTTTCTCTCCCCCGTTTCTTTCTTTCAGGCATGCGCTCGGGGGCGTTGGCTAACAGAGCAACACCTGAGGGGAAACAAATGATCATCACTACACACTGTTGGGGTCATACATAGGGAGGGACACGTGCTTTCAGTCTTGGTGGTTGATGAATCGTACCTATGTGGGCGTGTTTGAGAGCTCCAACATCATTGGTGCCATCACCGCACATCAGTGTCACATAACCCAGCCCCTTTAGACTGGTGATGACAAATTCCTGAAACAAAACAACACTTAAAGTTCACCCGTAGACATTTTTATATTGTTCTGTAAAGTACCATCAATCTGTCATACTCAAAATGCTGTTTAGTAGAATACTGAGACTACCATTCAGCTAAACCTCTGCTTTGTCTGTGATGAATATCACTGTCTCATTGGTGAACAAAGAAGCCTTTGATTAAAACCACACCATCTAACACCGACTATTGATGTTTAGAGAGCTCAACACTTTCTGCTATCCAACTCCATTGTGGCTGTGATTTAGAAACCTCAATGTCTTGTTGTACGTATGTTGGTTTTTGGGACCTACCTTCTGTTTTGGACTGACACGAGCAAACACTTGAATGTGAGGCAAGAGGGCGTGGAGAAGCTGGGTGTCACAGGTCAGTCTGGCTAGCCCCTCCCCTGTTACACACAAGTCAAACTGACTGATAAATGTGGAAACGGAGGGAGGGGGCAGTGGTACATGCACGCTGCCGTCAATGGACTCCCACTGCCACTCACCTGGAAAACAAAACAACATCAGAGGTAAGTGATTCTGTACTTTGGCTATGTCCTTGGTCACAACACCACCTGCGAATAGATTATCACGAGAATGTTCGTGCCCTTTAGCTACAACCTCTTTTACAGACATCGTTCTCCAATGACAAACTCGAGTAATGCATGTAATTCTGTAAAGTGATGACTTGTCTTTACCCTGACCCGGGCCCGGCTGTAATACAAGTGTGTGTTCTTTCTGGATGAAGTGGAGCTCTCTTGCTACATGGCAGGCCGTTAGAGGGTTGTCGCCTGTGATCATCACCACCTGGAAGCAAAGGGAGAGGATTGATCTCTCTTTAAACCATGCTGTTTGAGTCTGTATGCACAATTGTGTCTCGTCAGCGTATTTACATGATGAGATGCCTCCTGGATCTCTCTGATGACGGCCTTGCTGTCAGTCTTGAGGGGGCAGGACACGACCATAAACCCAGCGAAATGCAGGTCACACTCCAGCGCATCGCGACTCATCTCCCGGACCTAAAGAACAGATCCATCTCAGTTTGTAACTAAATCTATTCCCATCAGACCAGACTACTCAGACAATATTTGATAGTTTTGAGTAAAATGAAATAAGAACCTGCTGATGACTGAGGTGTCCTATCTCTTTGTAACCCAAGGCCAGCACTCTAGCGCCTTCCCGAGACATTTCCTTGTGGACTTCGTCATAATTCGCCGTACATTCTGAAAACTATGATCACAGACACATTAGGGAAAAATCAATTAGACTAGACGAGAGCGTGTATGTCTTAAGGATATGTACCATTCCTCTGAGTGTCTCTGGAGCTCCCTTGACAGTTGAGACGTAGCAGAGTTCAGTGGAGCCGAGTTTCTCGTAGGAGGCCAACACCGACATCCTCTTCAGAGCGCTGGCAAAGTGGAAACGCTGGTGGATCTTAAGTCCCTGGGTTTTGATGCCTCGTGAGAACACCTTCTCATCTGGTCGAAGTGACAAAAGTCAATGAGACACACACACACACACACTAAAGTATTGTGCTATTGAGAGCAAAGCTACCAAAACGCTACCATCTACATGAAAAAGCAATGCATTTGAAGAACAGCTTTACTTGTAGATGAACCGGTCAAATTACACCCTGCACTGTGCATTTAGTGGAAGTCATTTCCTGTTACCTTTAGTGAGGGTCCAGTCAGCCGCAGTCAGCATGGCCTTCTCCAGTGGATCTCCGACCAGCTGTCCATCATCCAGAGTGACCAGTGAGTGACAGGTGGCCACCACCCGATGCGTCTCAACCGGGATCTCAGACACAGGCATCACCTCCTTTCCCTCTCTGTCATAAACGCAAACACCAGCCGGTAACCTCCACTCCAAACAGTGCAAATGTATGCAATCATATAGTAACCTTGACCATAGCATAGTATACTTTGTGCGTGTGCTTCATAAATTAGGACCCTAAGAATGGTGAGCGGGGTTTACCTGAGGCCTGCTACTCCTCGCACCACCAGGCTGTCGCTGGTCAGTGTTCCTGTTTTGTCAAAACAGCAAACCTCCACCTTCCCTGCAAATGGTATCCTGAAGGGCTCTGTGCAGAATACATCTACGCAGGGGTAGAAAAAGGAAGATTCAAATGAACCACTGCTGTTACAAGCTTTGTATTGTACGCTGCTTTGTCCAGGTCTCGTAATATCTATTCTACACGCATGCAAATGGGAGCACACACACACACAGACATACAAAGTTTAGCCAGGGCGATAAGAGACGTGTTAACCGCCAGAGAAAGCTCTATGGGGAGTTCTGGTGGAACGACCGAAGTGAGGATTAACGTGCACTCCAGAAACAGCTTGTAGCGGTTCCTGCTGGGATCCTTGGTCCCTGAGGGAGCAATACAAAGCACAAAGATAGTATTTAGATACCATACTTCTGTCCTCACCTCCAGCTCTTAGCTATCACTCCAACTCTGATAACGTCCGTGTCCTCACCTTCTACCCACACATAAAGAGCTGCAGCAATGGCAAACACCAGGAGGAAGAGGATGAAGATGAAAGTCTCCATGTTGTTCGCCGTCACTCTCTTCACACCAAAGAGGATGGTTCGCAACAGTTTACCCTGGAGACAAGTTTGCACACACATCGGTACACATTCACATTTCACGCCACATGTTGTCAAAACTAGAATTAAAATGCATGATTAGAAAAAAAGGGGGAGCAGTAATAAAGACACACTAAGCGACATCCTCACCTGCGAGGTGTAGAATCCTGTTCTCAATACGTAGGCCACGCAGCCGTTATCTACAGCTGCACATAAAGGAGAAGATTAATGGGCTTGCATCTGGATTTGATGATGAAGATTGACAATAGACGCACTATTGAGTTCACTCATTTGCCAGTATGTGTTGTTGGTAATGAAGTGAGGAATTACTGCTTACGTTTGAGTCCGGCGCTGGCCTTCAAAGGGGGGCTATGTTGGACCACTTTTGTCCCTCCGGAGATGATGTGAAGTCGAGAGTCTGTCTGAACGTCCAAGATTCGCTCTGGGTCCAAGTCCTCCACCGGCTCCTGCACACTCCGTATTGTCAGCAGTAATTTTGACACCCGACAATAATAGTTTATAATAGTTGAGGCTTACATTCCTCGGCCTTCAGCTCTGTACTGTTACTATGTATAGTTTGCCTCTAACCTTCATCTGGGGCACCGACTCTCCAGTCAGCATGGCCTCGTCCACAATGCAACGGCCCCTGAGTAGCAGCACATCACACGGTACCAAGTTGTCCTGGGGTGAACGTCCTGTGATGTACAGAATACACATTATAAACACACACGTGAGGACATCATACAAATGTTGATAAGACATTTACCTATTGAGACGATGTCACCAGGGACGAGCTCATCGCTTGAAATAGGTCTCCACTTCCTGTTGCGATATACCTGGCACAAAATACACCAAACAAATTAGGAATGCTTTAAATACAAAGGAAATATACTGTAGATGATGGATTTTTAGACACAAGACAAAATGTTTGTTGATAAATATAACATTTTATTACACTACATTTTAAACTTGATCAAGCCTACCTGGATCATGTAGGGCTTGTTTCCCATTCGGCGGATCTCGGACATATTTCTCATTTGCTGCTGGACCAGGGAGGCCTCGAACGCCACCAGCATGAACAGTGTGAAAACACTGTAGTACCAGTACTCGTCCAGACACCACAGCCCCACACAGAACACCTGATGGAAGGCAGTCATGATTACAAGGTCAACGACATCATATCTAAAGCCATTAAACAACAGCAGAAGAATAAAGTCAATTTTTACAGCAAACACACACATACATACGCACATACCTGGAAAACAAAAAAGGGAGCTGTGGCCCTCTCTTTGAAGAGCTCGAGGAAATCTGGCACCATCATCTCGGCACAATTGGTGCCGTAGCGCTTTTCGGCAGCTCTGAGTTCGGCCTCCTCCTGGTAGCCACGCCAGGACTGAAAGTTGCCCATTGGGTTGTCAATGGGAAAAGCTATCGGGAGGAAACATTTCTTCTCTTGGTGGTCAAAAATGTAGCGGATCTTTTGAAACTCTAAAGATAAAATCCCCTCTCCATTCTCATCCTGTTGGTCAGAAAAAAAGGAAATGAAAAGTAAATTAGAGAAAGAAAGAAAAATATTTTTTCCTTGAATTTGAGAGAAGATATATGAACTGACCTGGTCCCTCTGTAGTGCCACAAGCTCAGCAGAACCGTTGTTGGGGGTGGGTATGACCTTTGCCAGCGTAGCCTTGTTTGGGTCTGGTTCCTGTGTGTACAAATGAATAGGTGACAGATTCACTCTGTGGCATGTCGTCATCATTACTTTTGGTATCACTGTGTGCCTTTGGAGCTTTGTCCCGCTCAAATGAGACCTTATGTCCTTATATACAGCTGCTTGATAAATATATCATATATGTCATGAAACACAATTTAGTCTTTTAAATTGGTGGTACAAAGCTACTACTACCAATAAGGTTGTCTCATGAAATACTGTGGAATGCTAGTTTAAAACTTCCCCTTTGCCTTCCAATTCCCCGGCAATTAATAGACATTGAATTGGTGATTATATCAATCAGCAGTCGGTCTTTAGGTTTGCATGATACATATTGCTTCTCTAGTAAAACTTACTGGAAGGAAGTTTAATGTATAAGAAAACTCACACAGACCCTGCCTAATGATCTCTGTATACAAGCGACATGGGAAACCAGTGGGCTCCTTTAGAAACATTTGCAGACATCCTCACTGTTATTGTTGTTATAACGCTGTTGTTATAACGGTAGGCGCTACAGGGCTCTGTACGGCAAAACCACCAGACACAGGAACAGCTTCTTTCCACTGGCCATCACTCTCATGAACAATAAATAAGTTATACTGCACTATTACCACCACTTACAATTCATGCCATTGTCTATAGGTTTATGTTCACATGTATATATATATACATATATATACACACACTTTTTCTCTTGGATATATATTTATATATATATTTATGCGTAAGCATACATGGATTCTGATTCTGATAACTTATGTTTACCTTCGAACAAGTTAGCCAACAGTGCGCGTGCACGGACCAATAACCAGATAGCGCTGTGAGAACGTGCGCAATCCCGATAGCGGCTAGCGACAGGAGGCCTGCCTCCGGATACTCGGAGGCACCGTATACTCCTAACCACACGTACAGCCAGCCCGGGTAGAGAACAGCCAGGAACGGAAGCACCGTGCCGTGTAGTAGCCGGGGCCTGCGCCTGTACAGCGTCACCGAGCTCACCAGCTCGTCGCCGGTGCCGCTGTCATGCTGGTTGTGGTCAGAGGGGGCCATTTGCAGATCACCCGGTCCCTGGATCCCGTCTGCATCCAAACTCCCCTCTTTGTTGGCGTCGTTCATTGTACTTTACTCACCCCTCTGCCCCCCCCCCCCCCTCTATCGTCCACCACCACCCCGTCGTGCTGTAGCCGGTAAAAATACGTTTCTACACACGGAGCGGCGCTCGGTCGAGCTTTCAGAGCCCGTTCACTGAATCACTCGTTCTCTGATCGTTACTTCCGCATACGTAAGCACGCAAAGGCACGCAACGGTTGGCTTGGTTGGCACCGCATGATTAAACCAGAGAAGTCAAACATTTATTATCTGCCATTCAGTTAAAATGTGTTCTTTTAGGTTGAGCTCCATGTAACACGTTAATAAAGAGGGTCATTTGATACAATTTCGACTGCATTTATAATTTAACGCTTAAATTAAGTAGTGGCTACCCCTTTAATAAATGCAGCGTCATCAAAGGGGAGGGGCCAGAATAAGAGAGTGACACAAACCTGAACCAATACAATGAAAGAATTATTTCAGAATGTTCTATTTCCATCCAATCAGGTAGTGAGAGGTCCGTATCGTGTCGTCACCGCACAGACATGGCTCCACATGCAGAAGCACTGGCACTATAACCTTGATTGATCAGCGTCTTCGCTTGAGACCACCTAAAAGAGCAACATGTAAGACATTTAAATATGGTTGATACCAACATTACATTAACTATGTTCTCTAGTCTAGGGAAGTAGTCGCAGACTGTAGATAGGTAGATCCAGACTCTAAATAAAGACGTTTGCTACTTTGTGAATCAGCCTGCATCCTCCACAAAACTATTGGTGCCACACTAAGTTTGTTAGGTTGATGATCGATGGCTTATTGGACTTGTCTGTAATCACTGACCGGTTTACATGCATCTGTCACCTTCCAGGCAGGCTGCTATGGATATCACGGCAAAGTATTGCCATAAAGAAATGGAGGCATATGGGTCATGTGTGGCCTCCAACCCATCAACATGGCAGTCAAAGTGTTATGAACTGAAGATGAAGGTTGCACAGTGCACATCATCACAGTAAGGCGACATATACTTGTGCATTCCCTCCCATTCACCTCAACATTTTCAACACCCACATTTTCAAGGTGCATTTGTATCTAACCACTACATATTTTTCTGCAGCCCAGTGATCCAGAAGATCAGACAGGATTGCTCCGCAGAGTTTGTAGAGTTTGAGCGCTGCCTGAGAGAAAACCAGGAAAAACCTACCTCCTGCTCATTACACGTGGCTCGCTTTCTGGGGTGTGCGGAGACAGTAGACCTCAGTGCAGTGGGTAAGTCCTTGCTGGAACTGAACACACACAACTCAAGGTCCCCAAAAGACAATTGTAAACAGTCGTGAAAATAAATGACACAAAAAAAAAATCGGAATGTGCAGATTTGTATGTCTCACTTGTCTGTTGAAGGGGGGGGGGGGGGGGGGTACACTGAATGGATTTTGCATGCTGGTTATTCAGACTTGCAGCAGTTAAGTCTTGTACTATCTTAAAAAGACACATTGGTTTTCATGTCTAAACTTAAGACTAACACTGCACCATCCTTTCTTCCTGTTCCTTTTCTTTTTCCACTCATAGATCCGGTACCTCAGCCATCGTAGCATTCAGACATCTTCCATCCCCTTCAGATTACTGCTGTCTTAACAGCAGGACAAATGGGCTGGCTTTACATTTGTCCCATCCATGTTAATGTTTTCCTCTGTGTGACTTATTTTGTCTTTCTTTGACAAAGATAAATGTGAATTGCAACGGTACAACTGTGAGTTAGACAGGTTAGAATATTCAATTACCGCATCCTTCTTCTCGTACTCCTCATGTAAATGTTGTGTTCATGTGACGATAACATTCATAATTTCCTGTATGCAGGAAGTCTGTTTTTTACGAACCATCTCATTAAAATTGACATCAGACTTGTATTACTCATCCGGTGTAGTCATCCTCTGTGGTTTTCTGTTGGTAATGTCTGTCCCTCCCACCCCTTGCCCTCCCCAGGTCTGAGTCAGAGTCAAATATAAAACTGGAATGTACCGCTCCCACACAAACTCTCCTGACTACTCAATGACTTAGAAATAGGGAGTCTGGGAAGGAAGGAGAAGTAGGAGGCTGTCCACTTCTAATCAGCGGGACTACTGAGAGACACAAAGGGAGGATATTGAGTTATGAGCCCTGTGACCACAAAGCAGAACAGACCTTTTCTGGTTCAATTATTAAAGCTTTGAAGGGGAGGGGAAACAGATTAATTTCTTTTCAAGTGTAATATCTGCTGTTCTTACCAGATGAGAAAGTAATCAGTGCATCACCATTTATCATATTTAGGACAATAAGGCAATCGCACTTCAAAGATGAAACCGCAGATTGTATTGAAGATACGGCAACATTACATTCAAAGCACATCACCTGGCAGTCACTGAACAAAAAAGTAAGATAGGAACTTGCCTAATACCGCACAAATAAGTTACATTTACAAAAATATCACTGTAAAAATACCATGAGTCAGTGATCGGAGTCAAACATATAATGTCATGAAAGAATGTCACAAGCTGCAGCCGATCACTGGCACCTAAATGAAACAAGTATCACCCTATTTTATTGTGAGTCTGATCCTGGTGCTTTCTGCACTTGCTTTCCAACTTCAGTTTGGAGGCTATTTCTTTAGACCTACTTTGTGACACATAAATATCATGCTACAATTTAAATATTTGCTGATTATCACAGAAGAAGGTACAAAATATCTACCTAACAACATCTAATTTGAGATGTTTGAGAAAGAAGTTATTACAGAAATTGACTACAACAATTAAGTGTAACACAGTCATACTCACATTTACATTTGAGAGCACATCATCATCATGTGCCCAGTGTTCGAACTTTTGGGCGTTCTAGATCTATTGGTTGTCACTTACTGTACTGCTTCTAAGTGATTACATTATAAAAGAGAAGGGAAAGCAAAATAAATAATCACTTGTACAACCCTGTTTCCGCATAAGGCTCCTCAAATAACCCTGTAGTGTTGTCTAAATGCTAAAAAAAAAGATGCGATTTTTTTTTTTGGTCCATATTAAACATGCATTATCAAAAACTAGTAGTTTGAAATTACCATTTCACATGGAGAGTTTCTTCCTCTTTGCAATCTGCGTCCTTGAATTCACTGGGCAAGTTAAATTGTACTCCTATCCTGCTCAATATCCTGAGTTATAGCTCAGGTCACATAAACATACACACTAACCTGAGAGCAATTTGTACTCCAATCCATATACAGTATTGTATACGCTGCAGTCTTCCACACACAATAACTAATCACTAGTCCTGTCGAGAAAAAAAGTAATGCAAACTACTAATGTAATTTAGACTCTCAGCTGCTCATAAGGCCTGCCAAGACTCCTGATGCGCGTACCTTGATTGATGAATTCACTTTCAACAACCAATTATCATCTGTAAATCATGATATACACATAAATATGTTTGATAGGTGTCTTTTGTTTGTCATTTTTTTTGTCGGAAAGTGCCATGAAACGTGTTTCATTGAACATTACATAAATACAACAGGAGAAATTGAGGTCTTTTTACATATCTTGGACATTTACAGTGTTTGTATTTCCAGCATGTGATTCGTATCAAGAAAAGATGGTTGGGACACGTAGCTAATATGCTGCAAAGTGATGTTGTGACTATGTTTGGCTTTGTGATGATTTTAGCCTGTGATAAAAGCTCAGAAGTGAGTTTGGGTGTAGGCTGTTTCATGGAGAGCGGTCCCACAGGCATGTTGATGGACAGACTCCATTAGCTGCATCTCTGAGGTGAAAGGTGGAACAGGAGTGGGAAAGGCGAGAGTTTATAAGGGTCAGGAGGTGAAGTAGGAGTTCTGCATGGAGTACAGCCGGTCAATGGGGTTTCCCACTCGCCCTGGCAGGAGACTGCCGTCCCCTGTTGCCAAGAGGCAGTCTCCAAGGTGGCCGAGGCTTCCATCGCTGTCCAGGTCATGGAACACCGTCTCTGAGTCTGTGGTGAAAAAGCGTGTGCAGAGCTGAAGTGGAACGGCCTTTAATTACCACCAGAGAGCACAGAAGAGTATTAAAAAAATGAAAATAGGCACATATGTTTACTCTAAACGCCAAAACTAACAGTGAGTCAGTCTCTGTAGTTTAATCTCAGCCTTTTCCTCACATCTTCACAACTTTTAGAATTAAAAACCTCCTTCAAACATTCTCCCATTAATGCAACATGATGCATCACCTTCGAGTACAAATATTACATTTTTGCCTACCTCCCACTGCACATTATCCAAGGAAATGATAAGAAAATAAGAAAAATATTGGGCAGTGCAATTGTTTGACTATAGCATATAAGACTCCATTAAACTGATGGGTTTGTAAGAAGACATTTACTGAGACTACTGAGACTAACATGCTGAATGGCCCCCTTGAATTGCGGTTTTGAATGTGTGGGAAATAAAACATCTTCATTTTGAGGGGGCAGTTTCTTTTGAATTTGCAGCTTTGACCTCCTGTCTTACCATAGGAGTGGAGCTGCTCGTTGCTCAGCTGAGGCGGTGTAAGCCCGTGTCGAAATGGTTCTCCGCCGTAGATGTTGGGGTCCAGAGCGAGTAGCTGCTGACGTGGCAGAGAGGGATATCCCAGCATCCCATCCATGCCATGGGTACTAGAGCCATCTGTGTAGAGATGAGTATCCCTTTTAGTCATACCATGTCCTATGTTGTTCTTCTATTCTTCTCCATCCTGCATTGGCACTTCAAGCTCTTACCCTCACTGTCGTCATTGCTCTGGCGGCCCCCTCTGCTTGGTCCTCGTCTGGTCCCTCCCAGCTGCTCTTGTTCCTGCTGCTGCTGCTGCTGTTGCTGCTGTCTGCGAGCAATCTTCTTCATCTGAGGCACAAAAACAATGTCCGTGTGAATTTCGTCTTTGTGTCGATCTGTGAGACAGAACATGTCCTCAGAACATATAAAGTCTAACCTTGGCTCTCTGGTTTTGAAACCACACCTGCACAACACGCACTGTCAGCCCGGTCTCAGCAGCCAGTGTCTCTCTCACCTGCAGAATAGAGTTGTTCATTGTGTCAAGCACATGTAGGGATTAATTGATATGCAGATTGACAAAGATGCCCAAAAACAATAAAGTCAAGGGAGTATTTTCTGGCACACATTTTCATTGATAAACCAAGCAGGTCCACCCACCTTGCGGCAAGGCTTAGCAGACACTTCAAAGGAGGCCTTGAAAGCGCGGCGCTGCTGTGTGGTCAAGATGGTGCGTGGTCGTTTTGAACGCTTGTGGTCCTTGCTTTCATCACCACCTTTCCCCCCGCCAGAACCTCCTCCACCTTCCTCATCCTCACTTTTTACTGCGCAAGGTAAGCAGACAACAAAACAGTCAGATCAGCCCATAGGAGAAGGTATATTTTCATTCTTCCTTAAAGGAAAAATAAGTATTTAAAACTGATGTGACTGAGGGTTTCTTAAACTAGTCCCTAGTTCTGTAGTTATTAAATCTCTGAAGAAGAAAAATGTTTCTCGAGGGTTTAATGCCAAATTGTTCCAGTGCAGAGTTCAGCTTAATATACATTTATATAGCCAGAATGCACTGTAAAAAACAGTGAGCACCTTTGCAGACTATCCGCACTGATCAGAAGACAATACACTTCTGCTAACAGTAGTACATTATTACTGTTTCATATCTAAAAGTTTGTATTTTTTAAGACCTTTTGCTGTTATGATGTGATGTTGTTTCAGGTAGTTGTGTTCTACGTCATTGACTCAGTGGTCATTTAGTCAATCAACAAGAAAGAAGCTCGAAAGAAGCTCCTTTAAAACCCCCATTTTCCCTTCAGGAGCGGCTCACTAATCTGAAGTGGAGCAATGTGATCGAGATTGGAATCTGAGAAGATGTATGTAGAAAAACCAAACAACTTTGAATTGATTAAAAAGTGATCCAGACAAAGCAACCTACTATACCTGATTCAGTTGGTGTGGGACTAATAGCAGCCAACATTTCTCTCTCCTTCTCATAGTCCATACGGCAGAGCAGCTGGCCTTCTTTCAGTACAAACTCATCACCTCTTTGCAGCCGGCGTTCACACTCGCAGCAGGTAAAGCAGCCCAGGTGGTACACCTGGCCGAGCACACGCATTATCAGCTCCGAACGTCCAATCACCTGCAGGCAAGCGCTGCACTTCCTTACAAACAGCCTGGAGGTGCACAGAAAGACACATGGGCTTGTATATGAATGATACTTACATAAACTGTAAGGAGTACTGAGGTAAGGTAATTACAGAAAGCGGCACAGTCAAGGAGCTCCAACACATTCACCCTGAGTTTTAATGATTCTGGAGATTAACATCGTCTCTTAATTAAAGGTCCTATAAGCATTACCCAATACACAGAGCAACAAGGTGAACATCTGCTGAGAGGAATTACAGTAGTCGGCATCTTTACATTGTATTTTCTTTTCTCCCTCATTACAGTAGGTGGCAGTAGTTAGCTTATGATAAGAGCTGCCTGTTGAGAGTCTTTCCCTTTTAAATCCTTTTAAATGTGGAGATCTGTTTGATGAGGTAAACTCCAGTCTGTCCATATCCCACCCACAATCTCAAAGTACTTATTTAAACTCTATAAAGCTTAATACACAGTCTTTCTCAGGTCTATTGCTTTTCCCCATGACCACTTTCCTCCTTTTGTCCCTCTGTCGCTCCTCCTGTGAGATGTTATAACCCTTCAATTTCTGTCCTGCTTCACCATCTCTTCACATCCCTATTTCCATTCACAGGGCCTTAAGTCTCTGCCATTAAATTCCTCTCAAATCCCTGCTCTCACATGCACTTGGTTTCCTCCCCCTCCGTCCCCAGTTTTTTTCTGCCAGCATTCCCAGTTCTCCCTCACGCCCTCCCAGCCTGCCTCCCCAGTTCACTGAAACTAATAAAGACAGGATTAATTAGATTGTTGTTTAAACAGTGCGATGGCCAGACAGACGCTGTAAACTCATAACCAGGGATTGGGGATAGCATGGGGTTAATCTCTCTCCTCTCACTTATGCACACTAAAACACACTTACACACACAAACATAGACACTCACACACACACACACATGCATGCACACGCACAGGCCTGCACACTGACATTTGCACCCACCCACTGAGAATCAGTATACCTAGTCTGACATTGACTAGCAAACCACATTCACCATACCATCACCCATGATCATGCTGATGTTGCAACCTGCAATCAGGAAATAGTACAGATAATCTTGATCACCAGAATATCCCTTTAACAGCAAGAGTTACCAGAGCATAGGTGTAAGAAAGAGAAAGATCAGCTGAAGCAGAAATAGCACTAACAACACAACACAAACCTGGAGGGATGGGAGGATGAGAGGGGAGTGAAAAGGGGGAGGAAGGGACAAAGGCAGAAGTGTTGACGGTCCCTGACTGAGTGATAGGAAGGTGTTGCTGCCCAAATCTGGAGTGTAAAGAAGGAGCCAGGTCTGCACATTAGAGCTCCTAATCTGTGATTCTGTCCCAAACGCAGCTGCTACGGCTAATCTCTCTCAATCCATCTGCCAAACGCTCCCCAAATTCCCCGAATGACAGTGTCGCTAGTTTAACATCATGACACAAACACAAGTGTCCCTATAAACAGCCCTTCACAGCTCTATTGTGACAGGACCTTGTGTTTAACTAAAGGTTGCTCTCCCTATTTTCGTATAGAAGCAGTGCATTGCATCTTAAAGAACTGCTTCTGCTGTGAAATATCTGTAAAAACCTTGTTAACCTTAATATTTGGCATCTAATATATTCTGCAAAGGGGAGCTATCACCATGTGTAGCCTCACTCTCCATCCAAACAGACACTTCAACACTTCCTTTCACTGTGAACAAAATACAACTGAACTGGATTGTCACAGGATTGCTTGACATAAGACTGATGATGTTGGTGGTTAAGTCCCACACTCCCTAATCGGGGTGTACACAGCACGGCAGGAATTTACTCAACATGGCAAATGAAGGCAACTTGGGGCAACTGCCACAGAGGGGGGTCTGTAAGTAGATCAGTCTAATCCCTCTAATAGAAGTATCATTCACACTGGCCCTGACCAGGGTGTAGCTTCCAATAAATCACTATCATCACGGGATGATTAAACTGCCACATGAATAAGGTAAATTTAGGTTCTGCACATTGTTTTTGTGTTTTGCACATTTTGCTAAACCTTCTGTTCAGAGATTGTATTGCACTTTTATATTGAATTTTACAATAGATTGTAAAATTCAATGCCATATGGTTACATTTGAGTTATTTCTTTGTTAATTTGCCATACTTGTCAAACAAACAGGCATGTTTTTTTGATCATATCTCATGTTTACAGCAGAATACATGTAAGGTAAAATACTCCAAAAATAGTTTAAGACAATCCAGTTTTATTATTTTGAACTACAATAAAAACATGATTTTATAAGAGTGAATATCACTAATATAGAAGTTATATTTTGAATCAGTGGAAAAAAGAATATTTGCTTGACAATGATAATACAGTTTTTTTGTCTTGCATTTCAATATCCACGACAGAAAAAGTGGAAATGAAAATTTGAATATAAACAGCTGAGGTGTAGAGTTGAGACCAGCTGTGAACAAATCTATCAGAAAAGATATTTGGAGGACTTTGCTTTGGATTTAGCGGGCTTTCCTTTAATGAAGTGATGTGTGTAATATTCATGATATGTACAGAATTAAAAAGAAGAGAAGTGTAAGTGCAGACAGAAGACTGTCTGCTTATGAGCTTGTGATGTAAAAAAACCTCAAGAACTTTGGCTGCGGGCACCTTTATGTTTAGCGCCGTGGATTTCTGAGGGGTTAGGGGGCACAACTAATTACAAGCTCACTGATTATGAGATCAAACACAGAGAGGCAGAAAAAGGTGATGTGCTGTGAGTATATTGGGTAGTTATAATCAGCCCTTTCCTACATGCTTTATTGTAGATCCTAGGCATACAAACAGAATAACAGAATCTTCATCATCTCCCTAAGCTGTATCATGTGGCATTGTTTTGCCTGTGAGCTCTGACAAGCACGACATTGTGTGGACCGCAACCACAATCATTCCATAAATATGTATGTGTCTTAGAGCGATTAGAGTTGTTGTGCTTGCTTTCATAACTGATGAATATTTATATAGGTACGGGTTTGCTTATACTGGTTTGGAGTATTGCACTAGGTTCGGTTCAGGTGTATGTTAGCGAGGCCAGAAGAACCTGACTTGGGCAGATTAAAGCTTCTCCAAAGATCTACCGTTCTCCCTCTTTTTGATTCCTAACTCGTAGTTTAAGATGCATTTCGGTCTCTAAACAAGGTATTCATGTACCAGCTTGAGATTCCAACATACGCTATGTGCTTAGAATGACCATATGTGTCACACAAATGGGTGTTCATACGTCCCCTTAAAAATGAAAGTACATTTTTAAGGGGATTCATGTGAGGGACCTAGAAAGGATTCATGTGAGGGACCTAGAAAGAACAAATGATATGCAACAATCTTACTTTAAAGTTGTATTGTGTTTAGTATCCATTTCTTCAATGTGTGTGTGTGTGTGTGTGTGTGTGTGTGTGTGTGTGTGTGTGTGCACACTTTCGGCGGATATTGCTCTGTGAAGCAAAATGGCTCAGAGCCAGGGTTCAGTAATCACATCATCTCCTTTTATTAAATCTCCCTGCACTGCTTCTGTGTTATTAAAATCTCCCAGCATTCCCCACGATACTCGCTACCCCTGCCACCACTCACTCACACTCACTCACACAAATACACACATGTATATAAATAAATAAATAAATATATATATATATATATATATATATATATATATATAGTACAGTCACACACACATACACACACCTACACATACAGTACATTGGTATACATACGGTCACATGCACACGTAAACACAAATATGCACAGTTTGTGTAAACACAGATAAGGTGCCTGGGTACAAACATCAATAAAACACTGACAGATGCTGTCATGTGTGCACCCCAACCCTCCATGCATCAATAAAGTAACATCATAAGCAGCCCTCTTGTAAAAGCCATATAATAGTTGTTATCTAATGACCACGAGGGTCTGCAGAGTACGAATACATCTTTAGAGACAATCTGCAGAAACTCTCAAGCCAATCTCACAGTTACACAGTTACATGTCATGACTCTCACCGTAAACCATTCACACTGGTAATAAGACGAGCTCCACATGAGAGCAGCACTGATGCCTGTAATATTCAAGACCTAATATAATGTACCTGTGTAAAGTAACAACTAAAAACCTGCATGACGTGCATGGTCTGCATGATATGTGTCTCTGGGTGTGTGCGAGCTACACCTGATGCTACCAAGAATGAATGCTATGTGTGAGGATATAGATGTGTGTTTGTGTGCGTGAGTGAGTGGGCGTGTGTGCGTGTGTACGTGTGTGTGTGTGCGTGTGTGTGTGTGTTAGTTTAGATAAAACAGTTAATCCCCAGGCCACCAGAACGCAATATCCTGTCTGCCCGTTTCTCATTTCCTGTCTGTCTCTGGCGGAGTGGGAAGCAGCGGGGAGGGGGTGGCGGGGGACAGCGGGACCCGTTGCCCCAGAAACAGGAGATACAGCCGCTCGATTTGAGAAAAGTCTACGCCGATCACCCTATCTCTCCCTCTCTGGTGCGACCCCCTATTCTCTCTCTCTTTTCTCCTCTCCCTCTCTGCTTTTATTATCTCAGATTTAATAAAGCCAAGGCGAGCAGCTTGTTCTGCCATGAAACATTTATTAGCTGTCTGTTATGAAATTGTTGTGGGGGAGGAAAGATGATGGGGTCTCATCTCACATTATGCAAAAACAGTGGCAATATCACCCCCACCTCACACACATGCACCCGGGCCAAAATCTGATGCTGCATCCCTTCTTAAAAATCTCAGACACCTCGTCTTTACCTTCTTTATCCCATTTCGAACCCTTTCTCCATCGTCATTAAGATTTCTCCCTGGTGTTCTTTCATTTATACCATCAAATCGTCTTGTTCTGCAACAGCACAACATCCAAACACAAAAACTCCCCCATCACCACTTTCCTTCTTCTGGCACTCCTCCAATAATCAACTGTTGAGCTGCAGGTTTAGCCTGTGTAGCCTCCTGGGTAGGGGGAGTGTTTGAACATTTCAGAACCACATGTATCATGTATAGCTTCTCACTGGGATTTATTCATACAGTCCTGTCAGTCAGTCAACCACAAACTTTCATTCCACTTGCAGAAAAAGCCAATATTTTCTCACAGGTTTTGAGAATTTCTGAGATTTCTGCTGGCACCCAAAACATGACAGTTTTACCCATAACATTTACTTTCATAACTTGTAATGCCATTTTTAAATGTAACTTCATAACTGTGCAGTTATTTATTTTAAAAGTACCTCATTAATGTGGCATTGACTCACTAACCAGAGTTGAAGTAGTAGCTGATGGGGATAAGGGCTTGATGTTCTTCTGACGTGTCATTGCATAATTCTCTCTAATAGTATTTCCCTGCAGTCTAGTGTCAGGCCTGTCATCGCAGGACAGCCACAGAATGCTGGGTAATTAGCACTGTACCCAATCAGCCTCCCCACCACCTCCTCCCCGTTCCCTTCCCGAGACACAAAGAGGCGCTGAGGGAGGCGAGGCGATTAAGAGAAAACAAGGGATAAACGGAGAGATAAACTGTTTGGTGTCATCGCTGCCATCAATCTCAACGAGAAGGAAATGAGGTTTGGAATAGAGAAATATTATTACAAAGCAGACAGTGATGAACGAGGTAACGGATAGAGAGACAGAGAGCGAAACGGTGGCTGGGATGGGGGTTTGGAGGGGAGAACGGGGGGTAGAAGATGCTGTTTCTATCCTTCGTCTCTCTGAGTTTTAAAGCCACAAGTCTCAGAAGTTCACTCACATAAATGCAGAGTAACTTGAGAGGATACTCTGTCAGGCCGTCAGTGTTAGACTCACATATAGATTCCTGGTCAGCAGAGGGAGATTCCATAACTGTGGCGGCGGGGTCTCCCTCAGTCTGTCTGCAAAGGCAGGGTTCGTAGACCTAGATGTAGTCTCAGTGCCCTCCTCCCCACAGAGTGAGGTATTAAACCCAAGCTTTAGTGAATATCCACCCTGGTGACCTGTTTTTCGCAGGGCTGAAGCTGCCTTTATGGGGCTTACAAGGGAGCTCGCAGGCTCCGCACAGCCAGACTACCCTCCATTCTGTCTGGGCGCAGCACTATTGACCAGGGAACACTGGCCTTATACTGCTCTGTTTGGCAAGGAACCATAATGTCGAGCCGGTGTGTAAAAGACAACGTCTGTGACAAGTGTGTGTACCGAGGATGGGAGACAATATGCATGCATGTCCGTCTGCTAATCAGATGGTTTCATTGTCTTATTTTCAATCAGAATGATATCTAGTCATTTTCTACTTTTTATTCAAAATAAATATGTTTTTACTTTATAATAAACAGAATTAAATAGTCATAGCCAAATTTCTACCTTGGCTCATTTAGGTCTTGAAATGTTACTCATTATAATCAGACTTCCTGTTTCCGATGTCGTACATTTTTTCCATCCAAATTTTTATTATTATACCCATCTTGTCTGTAAAAATGATTGCACAAGCGCATAAAAACATCCTGATGGGAATTTAGCCACAAAATGATTCTAAAGCCTCACGCTGAACATCTGGTCCGTGACAGGATGGAGTTCCAGAGAATTTCTTCAGGTTTCAAAACAAGAATAAATCCACAAGAAAAATCCACAAGATGCACTTGAGTTTATTGTGTCTTAATCCCCTCATTTCCATAACAGATTGAAACTAGGGAATCTTGAAAATGAAGACATACCTCCTGTTTTTATTACATATTACAAGTGGCAGTAGAGTTTGCACTAATTTATCACAAGAAGTTTCAGGGACTGCACTTGAATTTGACTCACAGCTGAACCTTTATTCTACAGTTACATGGGCTTGAATATTTAGATTAAGATGATGTGTTTCACCCTAAAAAGTTGAATGTTATGTTGAACCCTGATGTTGAGCATCGCAGTCAATCAGTTTAGAATAATTCTGAAGCAAAATGTCCTTTGAAAACATTAAACATGCAAACGTTGAATGAACTTTTGCCTCGAAGGCAGTTCAGTCCAGATGAATCAGGGTGGGGGATGGGTCACATTTCAAAATTAGATTTGTCTTCTCATTTGAATTGATAGACATCTACATGCATTTGTTTGTTTCACCTCAGCCGAATAGATTCATTATTTTTTTTTTTAATTCCGAGATACCTCCCCAAAAACACATTGTCTATTCATTTCTATTTCACCATTTTCTTTTCGGAAAACTAACTATAGAAAACAAGCACATGCGAGCAAATGCACAGTGTGGCTTCTAGCTTAAGTTGATGGAGAGTCGGGGAGGAGAGTTCTGCCTGTGTGCTGGGCGGGTGATGTAATCAAAGCAAAAGATAAATTAGAAAATATTTGGACAAGCCAGAGATACTGCACGAGGGTGAGATGGAAAATAGCCCAGTATGAGCAAGAAAAGCCTGCAAGATGTCATCTTACCATGCATGTACACGTTTCATCCACACATTCTTTAAAAGTATACTTGACCATCAATGTCTCTAGACATCGGGCAGTTGACCTGCCTTTGCCTCTTTCAACCAGCTGGTGCTAAAACACAACCAAACTTCAAGTAGAGGGTTAAAAGAAAAAATAAGCATCCCTTCATAATTGTATAATTTCCCCTAATTTTTTTATGCACAGTCCGAATTCTTGGGCATTTATTAACTGTTAAAATGCACACACCTGCTCTAGATGGGGGGGGGGGGTAGAAGTGTAAGGCGCTGATGGACAGACCGCAGGGAAAACAAGGAGACATTGTTGCTGCTGATCCGATGAAGGTCACAGACTGTGCTGTGTGCCAAGTCTGGCACCGACTCACACAACAAGGCAACTATCCATATGCAATGTATAGGGGACTAAATCAACACCATAGTGAATGAATGGCTGACTATTAATCTGGATCTACAATTACAGTCATTACACGAGGGGAGCAAATACACATTTTCATTCCATCACTGAAAATTGAAAACATTTATGATGAGCTATTACTTCCACGTTTCTCATTCATTTTTCCAGATAAACGTCACACAATGGGACTTTCATCAGCTGCAGTTCCCCTATCTCTCTCTCTCTCTCTCTCTCTCTCTCTCTCTCTATGTCTCTCTCTCTCTCTCTCTCTCTCTCCTCCAGATGTTAGGTACAGTGGGAGAGTCTGTGCTGCTGGATGCCGTCTGACACTTTTCAAAACAATGATAACAAGCTTCATGCTCGTCCTTCAGCTGTCTACCCCTGGAGCTCCCACTGCAGGCACACCCACTGACCGCAGCACACACCAAACGACGAAAACAAAAAGCGCGCACACACACACACACACACACACACGGTATGGCCTCAAACGTTGAATCATCAAACAAAAAACTGGATATTTTATATTTTACGAAGCAAGTATTAAATATGTGTTATTGTTTTACACTGCAGTATGTCCAGACAACGTTGCACATGCATGGAGCATGAAATAGCAGAATTAAGTGATGTTCATTCAAAGGAGATTGAAGACATACACCTATGAGAATTGTCCTATAAATCCAGATCCATAACTGTAATTCTATGACACAAACTGATGTGCAAAACAAATGAATTACTACAAATTCTTGCAGCGGGAAAATGGGGCTCATATGTTTCTCCATATAAGAACTCTGCAAAATGTGCCAAGAACCTCCAGTTAATCATTTGAAACCTTAATAGTCCCTCAAATCCCCTTAAGAGGCTTCACAGGTGCAGAAACATTGTTACACTCTGTCTGTCAATATCATATTTATATCAATCTGTTACACAACTTTTACCTATATATCTGTCACACTTTCACCCAAATGTTTATGTTTTGTGATGAAAATGGAAAATCCTAAAAATGTAGACACACTTTACACTTACTTCAGCCTGACATGATCTTTTCAAACTTTGGGGATCTTGACTACAAATTATATATCAAGCTATGTGGGTTTGAGCAACGCTTTGGCCCATTTGTAATGACAGACTTGTAAGGTCGCATTTTGTTAGATAAAACTGGAGGATTATTTAAATTTTCTTAAAATGTTCTGAAGGTTTTACTAAACATCAGCAGAACACTCATAAAGACTACTTTATAATTTACAGCTAAAGTATTTAAAGACATTGTTGTTTTTTGTGTGAAATGTATGTTTATTTGAGATTTGTGCAACATAACAACGGATAGGGTCATAAAACTGCAAACACTTAACCTTTCTTCTCACCTACATTCATTTGCTCAGTAACCGTCAAATGCGTATTGCTTGGTGAATAACAGCTGTTTAGCCTGAAGAATGTACCACTACATAAATGACATGCGGTCAAAAGTGGTTTTCTCTGGATTTAGGCTTTTGTTCGGCTACGTACACAAGTTTTGATCATATGGCATTGCTTTTTGAGTATTTCTTCAATTCCTGCCCGACTCTCCCATAATCAATGGAGCAAACACTAATAGTGAACCCTACGTCAATGTGTGTGTGTGTGTGTGTGTGCTCTTACTTTTCATAGTCGTGCTTGCAGTACAGCAGGCGGTCCCTGCAGTAACAGGTTCCGGTGAGCGCGCTCAAACACACGGCGCACTTGACGCAGGTCTCGTGCCAGGAGCGCTCGTTCACGCGCAGCAGGAAGCGGTCGGCGATGGGAGACTCGCAGCCCGCGCACACCTCTCCCCCTCCCCTGTACTCCTGACCTGGAGGGAGGATATCAGTGCGTGGATAGAGAGACAGGGCGGAATATTAAAATGACAGGGGTCATGATTCCAAGTCTCCACGATTTCCCTCATGGTCATCTGTAAAACGCTGCAAAAGCAGCACAGTGCTGTTACACTGTTATTGTTTGACAAAAAGACACAAAAACAAATGTTAATGCTCATTTGGCACCCTCAGACACTATCAGAGTCATCCGCCCTGTGCCGAGTGTATGCTACTGAATAGATAAAAAGTTGATCAAAACCCCACTTTTTGAAACTATTTATCTAATCTCAAGATTTAAAAAGTCCTTAGAGCATTAATTTAATTTATCCCTATAGTTTTTGTGAAGCCATACTAGATTTGTTTATTGCATTCATTTGTTTTTCATTCCTCGTGGAGTTGAACATTTTTCTATAAGATACTATTTACATTACATTGTGTGTGTGTGTGTGTGTGTGTGTGTGTGTGTGTGTGTGTGTGTGCGTGTATTTCGGTCCCTAAACAAGGTATTCATGTACCAGCTTGAGATTCCAACATATACGCTATGTGCTCATGGGTATAATGGGTTTTTATACATTCCCTTAAAAATAAAAGTGCATCAGGATTAATGTGAGGGACGCGGAAAGAAGAAATGCAACAATCTCACTTTTAGGTTGTATTCTGTTTTGTATCCATTTCTTCAATGTGTGTGTGTGTGTGTGTGTGTGTGTGTGTGTGTGTTTTAAAGTTATAACGCAGGAAACGCAACTTTTGTAATTATTTCTCCCATGGTGTAACTTATATTCTCATAATATTTTTTTGCCCTGATTTTGCCCCTGTGAATTCAGGTAATCAATAGTGATTTCATCACTTCATTGATATTTTCTCCAACACACACGCATTCCTATAGGGATTTATATTGTGTCAACACTCAATAGCAAGGTTACAGTGATGATTATGGGATTTACTCCACGTGGTCTTCATAATATTCATAAATTGTACGTTTTTGACGATCCTTAATATTTTCATATGGTGATAATATGTAATGTATCATTGTGAGTTTATTTCGTTTGGGCCTTATGCAGCAAATTGTCTGTTAACTCACCAAAAGGCGTTGAGGATGGAGGCTGCTGCTGACAGGGCTGCGGGCTTTCCTCTGTTTTCATCCCTTCTCTCCTTCCCTCAATGTGATCGCTGCAGAGAAACAAAAGCACTATTTATATATCAGCAGAACTACTGCAGTGAATCCATTTGAAAATAAGGGAAATAATGAGGCAAAATGTAGGCCGATGCACGCCGATTTAGGATATGTATTTTTAAGGCGACATTTAAGCTACCACAATATATATCCTAAATTAGACAGAATTAGCACGCACACACACACACACACACACACACACACACACACACACACACACACACACACACACTGATACAAAAATAAAATATAAAAACGAGACATACGTTTCTGATGATTTAAATACATATCAAAATAAAAGGAATTACAAAGTTTAGCCCATTACGCAAGCTTCATTTTTCGGTTGATATTATGTTACACATCAGGACCCTAAATATCTGATTATGTAAAAGTTAATGTCAGCCTTTACATAGAAATCAACACAGCCTAATAAATCTAAATAAATAAAAATTAACAAGTTTAAAAAAGACAACATTGGGAAAATACCAAAGCGTAGTAGCCTGCGTTCTTACATATCTATTTATATATATTATTTCATTTTAAATAATCCCAGTATCATTTTGATCATTTCTGTTGATTGTTTTGAAAATATGTAAATATTTAAAGTTGTCTCTAAAATTACGGTCAACAATTTAATTACTAGTTTCAGTTTGTTTTTCTAATTTGTAAATCTGTGTCATTAATGTGACAAAATGGAGTTTTGCAAAAGAGGCATTTAAAGACTACGACAGCATTTTGTCTCATAACGTCCTGTTTGAATGTGGACACATTTCTTTATCGGCCTATACTTTAATGTAGATTGTTTGCTGAGGCCTTATCAGAGTCCGTTGTATTTATTTTATTAGGCTCTTTAAATTAATATGTATATCATAATATTTCTAGTCTGTGTTCCAATTGGATATTAAATTATGTAAAGATTTTTTGTTGTGATATTTGTAAAGAATCCAAATTTTTCATGATACAATTACTTTTGGGAGGCTTGAACGGTTAGCCTGTAAAATCCACTAAATACAGAATAGGCTTTTGAATATCGGGCAATTGTCCCACTGCCACAGAAAATTTGATAATGAAATAAAACAAAGGAATTATGTAAATACAGCTAATCTGATTTAAGGTTTTTGCCTAATTGCGGGTTGAATACATCACTGACATATTTGTGTAATGCATCGATAATTACATGGTGAGATTAACAGCCTGACACTCTGATAATGATTACCGAAATAAAAATGTTGGAAAAAATTTCATTAACTTTGCTGCCGGTCACCTGGAGCTTTAATTAAAGGAAACATAATTGCCATTTCATATGAGGACCGGTAGGATCAATAAATCGGTCTATAAAGCTGAAGCGCACTGTAAAGATTGACATTCAAAGAAATAGTGAGAAGATTTTCTCGAGCAGAGGAAATATGTTAGTTATGATACTGAAGTTTAAAAAGCTGTTGAAATGGCAGGACTACCCTCGTGCTATAAAAAAAAAGACAGTGTTGAGTTGTTAAGAGTCTGTTTTGGTTCAACAACTGGATGTGATTACTCGTAAAACAGCTGTAAACGAACGTCATAAGGAAATGTTATCCACGATAAGCATCAGACAATCTCAAAAGCAACGAATCTCATACTGAACCACCAACCGAAACCCATCCGGTAATACAATCGGTTCTCTTCTGTTTGTTTGGATTGCCAAACCAAATCCAAGATCATAATGTATCAGAGAACAAGGTCACTGTGACTTCATTGTATTCTTTTTTTTTTTTAACCTGAGCATTTAAAATAAGGTTGGATCTCCGCCAGCGTTGCTGTAGGAATAAGAGACACACATCAATTCAAGCAGCAACATTATTTGGAAATCACAAGTCTGCCTTCACCGGCAACCTGTTCTTGAGTTACGGAGTCCATACCTTGAGGTGAAACACACTCCTCCTGAAATCTCGGTTGGCAACATTAAAACCTGGAGAAACTTTCGGCCAGTGAATGGACAGACGCGTTCACAGATTGTTCACCTGTATCTCACAGTCCGGCGCGCATGTTACACCTACGGTGAAAATCCAAATACCATGATGACCCAAACTATTGTCTATTGTCTCTCCCGCTTTCTCCGAACAGTCGTGTGTGCGCTCTGACTAGTTTTGTGCGTAAAAAGGCGCAGAGGGAGGAGATGGAGAGACAAGGAGGGAGGGAGGGAGAAGGTGCGGGAGATGATGAGGGGAAGATGAACGATGATGCAGCCAATTGATAACTCAGACAAGGATGATCTTTTGCATTTGTGTTCAAGGTTAGACGGAGACTTTTAAAGCGCGCAGTTGATGCCGAGTGAGACATTCATCTCTCTCTCCACGTGGGAAACGGGAATCTGTTGTCACGCAAATGTTTCGTTATATGCTTAAAATGCCTGATTCTGGTGAAGTATAAGACAAAGACAGATGAAGCTGAGAACAGTAACAGGCAACCATCTAGAATTCCATCTAGACATCAGAAAATGTTGCCTCACTTTATATCTGAACTGAAACAGGCCAATGGATGAAAAAGGCTGATGTTGAAGAAGGAAAAGTGACATCTCAAAACAGGCAATTAGAAATAAACGGTTTATTGCCCTTCCTCTATTGTGTCTGCCATGTTTTCCACCTACACTGGGAGAACACCGCCCCCCTGTGTCAAAACAGAAAAGGTGCATGAAACTAAGATTATATATCAGTGTTAGGATGTCTTCACTGTGACTCCAACGAAGGCATATGTCTTTTTTTTTTCATCTGGAGCCTATAAAACGTTCAAAAAGCACAAAAAATACATCAATCTTATCAATCATACATCAATAATATTATCTTAAAATTACAACACTTGATGGCATTTGTATTTAGCTGCATTTCATTATAGTTTGTTCAGGACAAAAACGGAGACTTGATATTTATGTGCTAGTTTGCATCGCCTGACCTGCCACCTCAAACCACCTGGTTGAAACATTCAAATGCAGTAGAAATATTTAAAAACTGATAACTACGCGATCCTCTCTCATCTGGTTTGGATATTAGACAGCTGGACGGACAACAGATCAAAATCAAAAAGAGGATTAATAAGGCTGTGGTATCCAAGTAAGAATCAAGTCAGAACTTTTCAACTGTGTTTCCTTAAATAGTGACTCCAATGAGAGTTTGAAGCATTTAATTTTAAGGTAACTGAAATTTCATCTGTAATTTTTTTTGACAGTTACATTTTTGTGTATAGATACTTGTGTGTAAAATATGGGAGCGTTTCAATAACAAAAAAACGGCATGAATCTTGATAGTCGTTACACACAATAGAGGAGATATCAATTATTTTATATCTTCCAGCGTGTGTGAATGTATTTCAGTGAACTGTCTGGAGCTTTCTCTCTTTCCTCAGACAAACAGCTGCTCGTCCTTCCCTGAGTGGCAGCGTCTCAGTCTCAGGCCAGACAGGATCTTCTGTGCCGGAGAGGTGAGGTTGCGTTCAACAGGAAGTGTCTTTGGTGACTGACACAGAGCCTGTCTCTGTCCAGCACTCTGTCTGTTGTTGGACATATTTATGTTCTGAGCAGCTTGATTCCCAGATGCCACCTCCTGAGAAGACCCCTGTGTTGTACTGGATGATGTCGTAGTTACAGCTGATGTAAATATTGAGTCCAGTCCCAGCATGTACTGGACAACCTCGCGGGGACTCGGTGGGACGTCCACTGTATTCTCTGCGGCAACGGTGGCCTGGTGGGGCTGGAGGGTGTTCTCAAAGTGGACGCCCAAGTTTTGGGAAAGTCTCTGGGTCCCAGGCTCTGGAGAAGAGCTGCGGCTGCTGTCTGCACTCCCTGTACATCCTCTTGCTGGGGCTGCAGGCTGTCTGGCTGCACAACCTGGGTCGGGGAGTCGGATTCCTGGGTTATGATGCCGGTAATACTTCACAGGCTGTCTGGTGAAGCGATAGTGTGGCTGGGTCCCCAAATCGGTGTCTGGTTCCCCCGTCGGCTCACCCTGAGGATCGCTCGACGCCCCTCTCATAGCCAGGACTGAGGCAGAAGAGGGAGAGCAAGCATGTGATTCACAAAAGTTGTACAAACACAGCGCATTGATTAAGAGAAACTTGGCTTTCCCAGCATATTGTTTTCAGGCGGTTCAAACAGAAAACCTTAATTGGCAATATCTAGCAATATGTCTCTTTCCAGAAATCATGACCCGGTTACTCAAGATAATCCACAGACTTCCTATAGGACCTTGAGCAGTTTCATTTAGGAGCTATGGTTGAAAGAAAACATGATTCCTAGGTTTAAAACTAATTGTACTATTCTGCGTTTGAGGTTGATATATTCAAGTGTTCGGTTGTGAATTGAAGCTTTGAAGCTGCTTGGTTTCGTAGCCACAGAGAAGAAAGCCGCTAAGAGCTACAGTACAGAGCAAAGCAAGCGAAGAAGTGATAAAACCTCACAATCAGCGAGGTAATCTGACTCCCCCAGTTTTACAAATGACTACGTCGGTGAGAAAAATGAGAAGGAAGTCTTACTTCTATAAATAACTTGAGGAAACAAATAAAGTGAGAAAAAAAAATGGAACAACACTCTTGAGGCACTCTGCACCCACTTTATCTGGTGCTTAGGAAGATCCTGAGTAACCGTAAGCCAGAACAAACCACCTGTCTGTGAGAAATAAAGTAAACAACAAGATCTCCAGAAGGATTCATTAAAACATGTCCTCAAGCAGCAAACATACAAGATGACATGATGATCTATAACTCATTATACCAACAACTAAAAAGCCCAACATCTACAAACTACATAAGACATCAAAACACTATGAATTCAATTCTATCATTATCTCGTTCACCTGTTCTTGACAGGCATAGCTGCTCTATTACTACGTCCCGCCTACCTGCTCTCTCATTGGCTTCAGGGCTGAGCTGGTCCACCGCCTCATTGGATGAAGACTTGTCAGATATATAACCCTCGCTTGACTCTCTCTTGATTGTTCGACTCTGTTGGAATGACACAAGTTGAGTGGTGGATTTCTGCAAGTTGTTTACAGACCACGTCTAAACCCTGAAATACTGCAGCATTACAGCATGATGATAATGATTCTTACTGGGAAAGGCCATTAGTATTACTGGATCATTCAGCCCCTTTGATATTAGGAATCATTTTAAACATGGTCCAGGAGATTTGAGTATTTTCCACCTTTTTTAACCCACCTGTAGGATAATTTTATGTTTGTGTCTCTAATCCATCTGGTACAGCCACTGTAAATGTCCACAGGGGGGTAAACTATTTCCTGTTTATAAGCAAGAGCAGTGAAATGTCCACATGGTATAGCTTGATGCAAGAGACCAGAGAGCAGGAGGAATGCAGTACCAGCAGCAGCAGCAGCAGCAGCAGCAGCAGCAACAGCAGCGTGTTAATCCTGACAGAATGAACAGGTTAAGGTGCCAGGTGCTAAGGCTCTTAAAACAACAAGTAAATTAATCAGGAAAAGAAGCTCAGGCACAAACTCACTCTAACCTATGTGTTTGCCAAGCAACTGCTTCTGATCCTTTATAAACTGTAGCCGCAGTCAAATGTTACTATTAAAAGATTTTGCATTTATGAGACCAGTAAAAAATCCTGCACACTCGAACACAGCAGCAAACACTAAGTCTGTGTCTGAGCTGAATGCTTTGTCACTGCAGTGCTTACTTCTAGTGAGTGTGGCCGCTCTCTGGAGGAGGTCTCATGTTCCGAGCTGGTGTAAACCTCCCCATCAAGGGCACAGGAAGCTCTGGGAGGGGTGTCTGGCAGAGGTGTAGTGGGGGCTGGGGGAGGAGGTGTACTGGGTCTCCGATGAAGGCCAAAAATCTTGTCATGGTGTGTGATGAGGAACTCAACAAGCATAGCCTGGTAACTGGTTTCCAGCAGGGCAATCATTGACATGTCCGTGGACACAAGAGGGCGCAATAGTGTCGGCCCAAACACAATACCCAAATTGCTCGGGGACATCTTGTTGTCGTTCTCTGAAACTCTGTGAAGACAGAGAAACAGACACATTCAAGCAGCATGTAAATTCTGGATTAATCTACTGGGAGGGTCTGTAACCCTGCTGCATGCTCACATTTGCAGGTGAGATATCATGTGCCGCAGGGTGCTAAAGCAATATGGAGGGAGTTTCTGTAGTAGCTTTTGCAGGCTGAGAGTGATGTCCGTTGTCTCGTTAGTGTCTGGTGTCGGCTCCCTTTCATTCAGGTGCTGAATGGTCTTTCCCATCGTGATGAAATGATTGTACAGGTCAAAGGTTAGTAATGGCTCTGGGAGCTGGAAGAGAGTGAGGAATAGAAAGGTTACTCACTGAGACACTAACATCTCTTATAATCAGCCTCATTCATTCAGTTGGCAACGGCTCCTGTACCTCCTTGAAGAAGTGCTTGAGGATCGAGGTGATGTCATGCGGGGAATGGTCAGACAGGTCCACCTGCTCCTTTTGCATCTCAAAGGCCTGACAGAGCTTCTGGATGCGGGGCTTGGACCCACTCACACGATACACCCCCTCAGAGAAAAACAAAAGCAGAAAACTGTTATCAAACCGCAAACTCACACTTGTTTGTTTTTTTCCTACGTTGCCGGCATTGTGATGGTAAACAATACCTGGATCGAAAGAGCTCGGCTCTCAATCTCAGACGTGCAGAGCAGCACCACAAAGGGCACATCGTCTGGCCTGTCACCAGTCAACAGAGACAGGTCCACTCCAAACACAGTCCCCTTCCTGTTCTCGCACTCTAGCTGACACACCTCCATGCACTTCCTGTGCAAAGCCAGCCCGCACTGAAGGTGGGACAGGAACAGCACAGAGGACATCAACAATCTTGCACAGAATCATTCACGTTCTGCTGTTCTTCTACAAAATGCCGTTACTGTAAATATCTCCTATTTCGTACCTCCTCACAATCGACCCCGTTGACAACAATGTAGTTTTCACACTGCTTGCATTTGACCATCTTGCTCTTCAGCTTCCTGAGTCGGTGTGTCAGCGCAGCTCGTGAAGGCGTGCGCACTTTGACCGGCTGACCATCAATGTATTCTGCAGGTAGAGGGAGAGGATCGACTGATGTAGATTAATTCCCGTGGCATGGATTTGGGGTTAAAGAGGTATAAGAAGGGAATAACAAACCTGATTCTGACGCCACATCCCGTTCGTCCATGTCGTCCGATGACACTGTCAAAGTGGATGCGGTTTTGGGCAGCCTCCTATTAGTGTGAGCTTCAATTATGCACAGAGGCACAGTAGAGGGGAAAGCAAACATGTTTATTATTGAAATGTTTTCATATGCATGTGAAAGTAAAGTTACAGAAACACATGCGGGGTTGTGCTTACCAGGGCTGGACAGAGACTCCAAACTGCCTCCAAAACTCTCACTGTCACTGTACCCTGTTCTTCCTTAAGTGCACCAAAACACATACGAAAACAAAAATGTAATTAAAGCGCATAGTTTGTTTAAATCGTGGCTTAATCATGGGGAGTCCTTACTGCCATCGCTGTATCGTCGGGACGGGCTGTCATCTGTCATCGGTGAGGAGTCCTGCAGAGAGCTGAGAGGGTAGCTGGTTTTTCGCTTGTTCCTTACAAATGAAAAGGATTGTGACAATCGTTTTAATGAATGAAGTGTAAGTAGAAGTGCATACAAATTGTACACCCAGTGGTACATTTTCATAAATAATTACCTTCTTGTTTCGACTTGATATTAAGTTTAATTTCAGGTCTTAAACACATTATGATTTTATTAAAACGCTACATACAGCCAAAGCAGCAGCAGGGACAGTCATAGGTTAGTTTGGCTTACCCTTTGTAGGGAGGAACATATTCCTGGAAGGTGAAGACTTGGGAAGGTTGTTCGGGGCGACTCTTGCTCTGGATGTAGAGCAGGTAGGGCTCGCCAGGCTCCAGGGACCTGCATGTCAACTCCAGGCTGTGATAGCCGAGGGGGACGGACTCGGTCTGCTGCCGCTGGTAGTAAAACATGTTGACTGTGGCCTGATGCAGAGAGGAGAAAAGCTCATTTATCAACAAATAGTTGCACGAGTGTAATAAATAATGTCAGAGTACTGCTTTGCGTATCGATCTCCTTTCAAAATCTTCATCATTGCTAGAAGTGTTAACCTCAACTGATGTGTAGCAATTCTACAAGAGTAATCCCTTTGTTTTATTCTATTATAGAGGCAAAGTGACAAACAATAAAGCACTGCTTGAGTAGATTTATTCAAACAAATGAATGCACTTATTGGTGCAGAAGTGGAGGCGGAGACGTGGTTTACTTTCAGCTAATAAAAATATGCAAATATGTGTCATTTTATACAACAAACGTTACGGTTTACTTTGTGACTAAAATAAATGCATGACATCACTACTACATGTTCTATGTTTGTACCACAGCCCCGTTTAACCATTTATGCTTTGAAACTGCTGCAGTGGATATCCAATCTAGAAACAAGCTGACAGGAAGACAGATGCTTAGTCTCCTCCATTTCATACCAACCTCTTTGAGCACAGTGTCTCCCTGACAGATGAGCTTGCGAATGTGGGAAATAATTCTCTCTTTGACCTTTACTAACTCATCCTGGTGGATCTTGGCGTCAGTCACGCACTGCCTGTACAGAAGCTCTGCCTCCGACACCTGAAGGAGACAGAGAGAAGACCTGAGATTTGCTAAATTACCACTAATCTACATCATGTTTCTACAGTTGTATTGCTAAACGTCATAAACACACTATGAGGACACTGGAAATTATAATATCCAGTATTACTTCTGTGGTAAAATGTACTCAAACTACACATTATATTAATGTAGTGCATTAAGGAGACATTCACCTTAGTCTTGGCTTCATCCTTGGACTTCCGCCTCTTATCCAGTGTTTTGAATCCAGCTGTGTCGTCTAAAGCTTTAGCAGAGACAGCTTTGGCCTTTACTAGCTCATCGCAGCGCTGGAAGTACTGCTGACGAGCCTTTTTAAAAGCCGTCGCTGTTTCGTTCTGAAAACACGCGAGGAGGACACAGAGAGGGGGGAAAAAAACTCAAGATGAATTTTTTCTTATTGTGTGAGCCATGTGCAGTCTAATATCTCTTAAGCAGAAATCAACAAGGTCATAATCGACTGATACGCTTCTCACAGAGGGACACATGTTTGCTTTAGATGCTTGTTCAGGCATCCAGGCTGTTGGAGTGTCTTAAATTTGAGTAAATTAGTTTTGACAGTGTAATAAACCGAGCACAGCTTCAGACACAAACAAGATTCCTAATTCACTTACCATCCTCCTTTGTTGTCTTGCCCACTGCTCCTTAAACTCTCTGCGCCACTTGTCGATCTCATTCTTCTTGGCAGCCAGGGCCTTTGGGACAGAGATACTGAATCAAACACAAAGTCATGGCTACATACCCGCCTCTAAAAGACAGAGGGAATTTACTAAAACTCAAACTGTTTCTATGTGTGTGTGTGTGTGGACTTGCATACTTGGTGACAGCGGTTTTGTAGCAGTTCTGACGTCTTTCTAGAAGACACGCTGTTCTTGATGTCTTGCTCCAGCGCCATTGTGTAGATGCACTGCAGAGGCATCATTTCCTACAAAGGCAAGGACAACTTTAGACCGCTTTCCTATAGTAAATATAGCGAAGAGAGGTCAAAGGTTACAAACACAACTCCATAACACATTGTGATCGCCACTAAAGCGTTTTCTTTGGCACACATTCAATAAACACAGCTGTACCTGCTGCCCCATAATGACTTTTGCTCCTTCAGCTGTCTTGATTACATTTTTTGCAAATTCTTGTTCTGTCGACAAAAAAAAACAAGTTTCTTATCAGCTTACGTCACTCACAAGATACAGCACATCAAGACAAGACAAGTGGAATTGGACAGTGGACTGAAAAGGGATGATTGATTACTGCTGTAGCCTCGATATGATGCTTGAAGCTCCATTTCGGACCAGCTCGGCGATATAACCCAGCCTCTGCGTCCCTTCAGATAGCCCTGACCTTGACCCAACAGCTCATCAAACCTCCTGAGCTGGTCGTCCATTTTGACCTCAACAGCTTTGGCCTCTTTTGATACAAACCAAGAACTACAACAGGAAGTGTACACACATACCCATTTGTTTTCAATGTTTACATTTTGGATCTGTGAAATGGTCTGTAGATAACCGGAGGGCTCTGAAAACTTTACGGGTCATAACCTGATTCTAGCAAATCTCTGATTGACGGTCCTTGATCTGATTGCTCTTTTCCTAAAATGGACACCGTACTGTTGCTGTTAGGGATGTCACTGTGTTGCTCTAATATGTGAAATCCACAGTAGTTTGGGGCTGAGCTCCACCCAGGATTACTCATCTGTTGCTGTTGCCTAACAAGGTGCTCACACAGCTGAGCAGGACTCTCCTGTTTTGTTTGATGCCAATAGACTTTCATGCTAAGCATCTCAGTGTGGACACTGGGCACCTGCGCAGGCTGATAATCAGTGTCTACGGACTCCCAATGCACCCCGTCTCCTTTATTGCGCTGCTCTGACCTGCTAATCTGCCCTCTAATCCTCTCTCTCTCTCTCTCTGTGTACAGTGTGTAGTTCACCGAGGTTACTGCACCAACCGTAGACACAGAGTGAAATAATACAGACAGACCATGTTATTGCAGGTTACAACATGGTGTTTTACCACACAAATCAACCCGCTCACAGGCATAAAGTATTGGTTCCTTATTGATGGACACTATAAAGCAAGGCTCTGCTTTCATGACGCCTGCTGACTACTGTCTTAATGTCTATATATATCTGACTTTACTAGGAATAAGTGGGTGTCTTGAGGCCATGTCGCTGGTGGTTATGGCTCCAAATTGATTCAGTACACAACAGCTCTTACGCTATAAGAAATTCTTAGGTACTTAAATGATAAAAAGCCCACACTTCAATAAATGGTGATACTTTTCTAAAACAAGTGACAGCATAGTGGATAAGAGGATTTTCATGCACTGGATTCCCTGTTGTACAGTATATTTGCATTTTGTTAGCGCAGCATCAAATTAGTTTTTGTGTGCAGTTCATATTCAAATGCATTCACATGATGCACAGATGCCTCGATAGAGACGCCACAGATATGTTATAACAATAATTTGCATGCCACGCTACTGTTTCGCTTTTTTTCAGCAGCATTTGCACTTACCCAAGCTGATTCTCTTCTCCATCCAGGCCAGGAGGTCTTTGGCGTAGCGGCACCACATCTTGGTGTACTGCAGCGCCGTCTCCACTCCGTCATCACACCGACAAAGGGCCAGGTCTGCTTCCTGGGCTGAGAGGGGGAACATCAGCATCACTTCAGGCTCCGCACGCTTGGAGCTGGTCCCAGGGATCACACAGTGTCCATCGGCTTACAAGCTCGTCACTCCTGGAGGACTCAAACAGCCTCGGGCCTCAAAGAAACACCTGTCTACTCTAGAGTGGAAGCCCCCCCAGGCTCCTAGACTTCCACAGACAATTAAAAGAACGTCACTTAAATAAAAGTACACACAAACCCAAAACAGGAAACAATGACTGCATATGCCAGCTCATAGCTGCATCCTCAGAATACAGGTCCTGTGGTTTCCGCACATTAAGCGTATCTCTTGCATGAAAGCAGTATACTGGTGCTTGTTGGTAAAAGCTTACAGTAGACACACATGGGATGTGACCTGAGAGTGGAAGGTTTCTGTGAACCCACGACAAACAGCTTTAGCTAAACAACTTCCCTCCTCTCCCCTCTTCCTCTCTCTGCCTGGCCCCTCCCGCTCACACCTGTGTTCGCTTCTTTCAGCTACAAAGAGACAAGCCGAGCGGTGAGAGCAGAGTCACCAACACCCCTCAGTGCCAGTCAGCGGTATCAGACGCTATCGTGTCAAAAGCTGTACTGTGGTCAGGCAGGCAGGGCGTTGATATGACAACCGCTGTGGTTCTTCCTCCCTGACGCACACCAACACAGGGCGGACGACGTATGCGTGACAATCACATGGTCTCTCTCTCCCCACACGACTTTCTCCTTTCCTCTTTCTCTCCGTGCTCCACTTCACCACATTTCTAAATAAATGTCAAACTCCATTAGAACACATCTTGATTTTCTTGATTTAGTCTCCTCACGTACCACAGCGCAGTTCCAAGTACTCAACTATGTTTTTAACCGAGCAAGCACGCATGGCCAGAAAGAACGCAACAACTTCTCTCTCAAGTTCCTCACTCAGACGTGCACGTTTTATTCTGGTCTGCTCTTTTGCACGGATGCCAAATCCAGTTAGAGCGGAATAAAAATCCGAGCAGGGTGATCTTTTCTTCAAGCAAAGATCTACAAGAAAGAACAGGCAATTCCAGAAGAAGGATGGATTTGCAGGCAGATTGTGTGCCGAGCTTGACCTCTCTTAGCCTTTCCTCTCTGTGTTTAGTTTCAGGAAGAGCTCTGAGGACTTTGAGAAGATTCTGTGCTGCTCCATGGCTCTGGCCTCCTGCATTTGGATTGGGGATTATCCCCGTCAGGTCCAGATTTCAGAGTGACAGGCTTTAGAGGAGCATCGCGTGACGTTTACCTCCTGGTGTGTGACCGGGGGGGGGGTCCAATCCCAACCAATGGAAACACATGAAACCAGATTGCCAAAAGAGCATGTTCCAGTAATGTGCTTAGTGACAAGTGATTATCGTTTGATTTAATCATATGAAATGTACTCATACACAAATGACCTGGTATTTTTGCAGATTGATGGCAAGAATTATATTTAGCAGAATACAGCACTAGTGACCGCGTTCAACACACAGGGTCACACAGGTTTGGACTTGAAGCCAAAAGAAGATCTTAAAGAGACATTTCTACTTTGTTATGTCCACTGTGCTTTAAACACCACCTGTCTCTGTAATTCCGAATATCTTATTTTGTGCTGTGGCCTCTTTCACACGCCTCCTTCTTTAGGTGGACCCCTCTGTCTTCTGCTCGTGTCTGAGGTCACAACTGAGAGCAGATGTCTCCTGCTTTAATCCCGTCTCTTTATCCTAATCTTGTTACAGCAGGGCAATTACAACTCACGGCTTATTTGAAGAAAACAAGTAAAGATTGATGAAAATATTCTGTTAAATGTCACAACCGACATCATCGCTCATGATCTGATGTTAAGATAAGATGGTAATCAAACCAGTAACCTTAACCACAACAATAACTCTCTAATTCACAGACTGGTGGTAACTTTCTGTGTAGATAGTGATTCCAAGTGAACAGAGCTTTACCGTTTGTATCAACACTTCTCTCTCACTGTCACACAAACCATACCTGGTTGGTTTCCATCCACGTCATTGGCCTCAGGACGAATCTGTCGACAAAATTTCTGGGATCAATTTCAACAATACAAGTAACAGACATAAGTATTTCATGTATTCATTTTGAGTATTGATTCCTTACAGACACTTCCTGTTGCTCTGTGAGATCTTCGCTTCCTGTAAAGATGGACTCTGTGATGGACTGTGAGTCAATGTCTGCCAGCAGATCCTCCCCTACACTGAATATAAAAATAATGTATTGGGACAGAAACATACACAAATATCAATACCTAAAACGGCTCAGGGTTTGTTGAGGAACATCCTACATGCAAACACTTCCTGCAGCTACCTGCCAGACAGATTTAGGAGAAATACAATTGCCTTATGTACATTTTAAGGTACATTTATGAATACACTTTTGCCAATTTACTTTACTGCACTTCTACTTTAGGAGTCAGTGCCACTTCACAGCAATGGTGAGGAGGTTTGGGGCAGATGTGCTACAAAAGGAAGAGTTTCCAGTGGTTTCAGTGGTTGTCACACAACTGGATTAAGATAAATATGACATGATAAAGAACTTGTTGCCAGCGCATGAAATAATGATTGCGGCTTTGAATTGAAAAATGGAACTGAACACTTCCATCCTGCATGGCTGACTGATGCCTCACTAACCGCTGCGTTTCTTTCCGTCACAGTATCAGGGTGAAACTGAACAAAACTGCAGCAAGACAAGACGAACACTCGGTGGCTCCGTTTCATTTGTAAATGTGTAATACTTACGAAGATAAATCAAGATTATCAAAGTCTCTGAAGATCTCACTGTATCGCTTGGTTTCATATTTATGATGCACCTTCTTCACATCTGAAATGAGAAATTGGAAAAGCTTAGATAGATGAAGTAATACCATGGTTTATGTCATACGTAACACCGTTGTGGATTTGAGATCCTGAAATGTGATCCTCACCATCAAACGCAGGCTACACAGACATGCTGACGCTATCTCTAACACAACGCAAATATTCTCTATAAACGGAAGTGTGCTAATTTTAAGGCCAAACAAGAACCTTTAAAAGCTTGTCTAAAGCTGCAAGACTGCAGATCCCAAAATGATGTTTTCTTTCTTTTACAATGCCACCAAACAGACAGATACACGTAGGTTGGAATGATGACTAAGCCATGTAGCTCTGACCTCCTTTCTGGTGGTCCCTTGACAGTGTTGGTGATGTGGTTATTGAGGTAGACATTACTTTACTTCTGCACTACTGCAGAGCTGCTCAACATAAGGCATCAGCTAAACGTCTAGTGTACAACATAACAGTATACTTTGAGAGAGAAACGTAAGAAAAAACATGGATTAAGATTGTGTAAAAGAAATGAATGGGTAATGAAGTCAGACTTAGTTCCTCTCCTGAAGTTATATCGAACAGCATTTCCTTTACATTTCTGAGAAAAACAGTGCTGGGACTGAATGTGAACTAAAATATAATGCGGAACAACGTGGTGCCTTTTGATAATGAAGCCTCAACCTTTTCGACTCCCACTATGTAACTGACTTTTCAAATGAAACAGATGAAGAAGAAGCAGTCTTGCTCTCTCAGACACGTCTCCATTTTGGTCACCACATCCTGCTTGCAATTTGTGTCACGTCCCATCATGAACTCAAGAGGCCTTGTGTGTTTCACACCAGCAATGTTTCAGTATTAGGAGTGACAATTTAGCGGCAAGTTTTAAGTAAAACCAGAACACAGAGTCAAATTCTTCACATTCAGAGACAAACTCTTGAATGTTTTGGTTTGCTGCAATATATTCTTTACATTCATGAATTTAAGTTGTGCTGTGAAAAGTTCCCTCGTGTTTCTAAGAACTTACGAGGACAATGCAAATCTTTCTACTTAGAAGTTTCACCAACCGTGAATCAGTCAATATTCTATTTGGGCTTTTTGCAAAGATTAAAGATTAAAGACAGACGTATCTTGTTAAATACAAAAACAGACGTCACACAAAAAAGACAGAACAAGAAATGTGTCAAAACAGTGAGAGAGTTCAGGAAGTTCACCAGTCCTCCTTTGACTAGGAGGATGCTACACAGCATTAACAAAAGGCACATCCACACACACACACGTTATAATGGTAAAACGGCAATGTCAGCAAATTTCAAGTCAAGGCACAGCAAGAGAATATTCATCCATTGAAAAAGAATCCTAACAAGTGAAGAAACTACAAACAGTTTTAAAGTTCATATAGCATGATGAGTAACGTATCCTATGTATGAAGTGAAAAATCACATTCTTTGTACTCACCTGTGACTTGAGAGGAATCCTTGTTTGGCACTTGATCTTCTTCCATTTCTACACTATCACCACAGGAGCTGGACCCTACCAACACCACTCACACATCATCTGCCCTTAAGGTCAAACTGCAATGCACAATGAAGAACGGTTCAGTTGAAGAGTTGCACTGCAATCTCTACAAACACTGACACACACAAATGATTGGCATGCAGCTCTGAGCTTGCTGCCGTTTGTGCTCACGAAAATGATCTTCCTCTGGCAGAGTGGAGGTTGGCCAATCGTTTCACCACCATGGGAAGAGGAAGTGTATCTTGCCGTCACTGTAAGCCCCACCTACACTGTCACACTACATAGTGAGAAGGTGCCACTGGGTTGCTAGATTGTGTCGTTTTAGGAAAAGAAACGGATACGGCCTCAGTGGTTGAAGTGCAAACAGGTTGGATATCATATATGTATTGACAGATTACAGATATGCGACATTCATAACAGACTTTTCACCTTGATTGTGGCAGGTATTAGTGTAACAAAACAGCTGATACTTAATCTGTACTACATCAGAATACACAGTAAAAATCAAGTTCTTCTTCACTTAATCAACAGAGGAGCTAATACGCTACAGTTGAATTCTTCTGTATTTGGTTGTTTGTTGTTGACTCACAGCTCCCCAGTTGAAGCAGTGTGTCAGTAAAACGGTGACACCCAGAGGGTTAACAAAGCTAAGACAAGTAAAGGGCAAAAACCACTGTTCTGAGAGATCCACAGAGTGCACACGAGGTGTAAGAGAGGTCTCCATGAACAGTTACTGTAACAGAAGCATCCCATTCAAAATACTAAACGTCCGTCACAATAATGCATCAACAGTATCTGTGACAAAATGCAAATTTATTCCAAAAAACAAAGTAATATGTGAAGTGGGCCCTCGTGTCTTTTGTCTGTTCACACTGTTTTGTAACGGTCAAGTTAAAGTTGCATAAACGTGAACAGAGAACATTTGGTTACACCAGCATGAGAATATGAAATATCACAGTAGTCACAAACTCAACCTTTTTTTAAAAAATAAAACATTTTATTTTTTGTTGGCACAATGCACCACTACCATTTTCGTGCAAGATCCACGGGGTGAGCGGCTCCCATTAATACTACAAAAATCAACTTCCCGGGAGCTTAAGTGTTAAACCTTGTGAGGCAAAACCACAACAGAATAAATACGTTATCTGTAAAATTGATACAGATTTCATGTTGTTTATATTCTCTTTTGCAGGAGCCTTTTATTGGGTCTTACTCACCCAATTTGCTCAGATTCAGATTTAACCGAAAATGATTAAGAGGTGGAGACTAATGTGTGTTTGGATGTGGTTGGGTGGCTTCCTTTTGAGGGAACTTAAATGGCATTTATAACCATGTTACTCCCAAGCCACCAAGTTTGAGGCGTGTACCGTGGTTTGTCCCGTCTATAACCATGTCAACAGCGGGTTGGCGGCATGAATCTGGAAACAAAGGACACAGGAACAATGAACAGCATTGGTGCATACTCTACAGCAGTCTGTAGATCTGTGATTCTGAGTTGACTGCAGCTGTGTTTTTAGTTGCTTTGGTGAAGCTCTACTGAAAGCATCTTACGTGTTGGTTAATGATTATTCAAAACAAAGCAATATGAAGTGTAAAAGGACAAAATACTAAAGATCAAAGCAAAAGAAATGCAGATGTTTCTCCTCTTGGACCAACGACTTCACAACGATTAAGGTTTGATTTAAGACATGAAGGTCTGCGAAAGTCTTGAATTTGCATTTGTCATCTTAAGATATTTAGAAAAGCATTTCACAGTATAAACTCAGATTAGGACAAAGTTAACTGCTCGATGACTGAAATGTTACAGTCCAATTGCATTCTTTGCTAATAGGTTAATTTCTGTATGACAGACAGAAGGTGGGTACTGCAAATGCCACTCCAAATGGCAAGTCTAGTGCCTTTATAAAGTAAAAACTACAAACTGACACACACGTTCCCTTTTTAACTCGTCACATCTGGATCAATTCAATCCGTCTACGAACTCTGATGTCACATCCCTGCTGTGATGCAAAATCAAAAGTATCAAAGATGAAACGTGTACAAAATTGTAAAATATTAAGAGGCTCCTCTCGTTTAGTTCCTCTCATAGCTCGTCCCGCGCCGTACTGTCCAAAGGCGACTGGAGCACATCTGAGTTCTGGGCCTCGGTGCTGATCTCAGCCTGCTCCCCAGTCTTTCCCGAGCGTGCTCTGTCCCAGTCTGTGCGGACCTTGTCGTTGTCCCACACTGTGGAGGTCTCAGTGTCGCTGATGTAGCCTTGGTCGCCCGTGTAGTGGGTTGGATACACAAGAAGGGGCTCGGCTGAAAACGCCTTCAGGTCCCTGGTTTCAAACTGTTTCATATAATCAGACCTGTGGATGAGAGGGCCATGTCAAGAAAAAACAAAGAAGGCAAGACTCCCTGAGCAGAAACTCATGCTACGAGTCTGTACTTGCTGTGGGTGGGGTACACTTACACAGGGTGTTTGTTGAACATGATGGGAAGAAACTCGTCCACTGGCAAAATCCTCTTCAGTGGTTCTGCCTTCAAAAGCTTCTCTGCACCTTGTAAGGACATCATATAGCCTAGTGTCCAATATGAATAGTCTGCTTCCACTATGTTGTGTATATTCGGCACAGCTTTCTCGGGGTGATCCACTTGCATTCTCTTCCGACCAATATAGCTGGAAGAAAGAAAGTGAAGTGGAGTGAGACGCGCAATTGCAAACTTTTTTAAATCAAAGACTTGTGCAGGAAGCGCCAGCTCACATGAGATCCCAGTCCAATCCTTCATCCTCCACCTCCCTCATCAGGTTCATCAAGCGGCGCTTGAAGAAGATCTCGAAGCGCAGGTCGTCTTCGATCACGAGGGAGGTGTCCAGGCGTCGCTCCACAATCTGAAGGCCAAGACAGCAGATTTATCAAACACTCGCGCAATCTGTGCGGCTCACAAACGTTCAAAATGGCTTGGCGTCTGTTGGTTCACCTCTTTCCAGACGTTATAGTGGGAGAGGAAGCATCCCAGCTCTCCCTTTGTCAGAGGGCGACCATGATAAGGGTCGTTATATCCAGGGAGCATGTGGATGCCCATAGCACGAATGTCACTGATATTCGTAGCTCTGAAATGGAGAGAGAGAACAAATGTGAAGAAAAACGGCAAGTACGCGAGATGACCAAGTACTAAATAAATGCAGAAAATGATGAAAGAGTGAGCTTACTTTCCATCTACAGCTGCAATGACCTTATAAGTAATCCCCTGCTCGTATAGCGCCCTCGTCATACGCTCTCTGCGGTCGGTCCGCCTCTGCAGGTTTATCATGAACACCTGCACACGGGCAACAGTTGAGCCAGTCACTTTAATTGTAACGACAGGTTTCTCACAGCAGCGGAGGCTTTCAGCACACAAGCGGGTATATAGAGGGACATTTTTTATTTTTTTTTTGCAGACTCCATCTTCACGTCACTCGATACTTACCTCATCAAAGCCCAGTTTGTCAGGTTGTTTTTTAGGTAGACGTATGTGTTTGGAAGGCATCACTGGGGGATTTCGAACTACACAGTGAGAAGGAAGATGGATGCACAAATGGTGTAAATAATATATATATAGAAACCCATGCTGATAGTTGTCATTAGATGAAGAAGCAGGAAAGTAGAATACAGGCTTCAAGCTCATGAAAAAAAAAAAAAGAGGAGACAGATGCAGAAGTGAATGCAAGCTACTCACCATTAACCTCCAGCATGGAGTGCAAGAAGCTTTCAACTTCGTCTTGCAAAGTATTGTGGGACCGCAGCGGCACAGGGAAGTAACCATAGGTCTCTTTATTACATACGAACATCTGAACATCTGTAGAGAGCAGAGGATGCAAAATGTTTTCTCAACGTGAAGTCACGACGTTTATGTCGTAAATGTGAAAAGAGAAATGTGTCGATCTAAGCACTGAATTTGTAAAATTACCTGCCATCCGAGCGGAGAATGCAAACACAATGATGTCATCGAAAGCCCAGCTGTATTCTGGGTGCGGCGGATGAAAGGCCAGCTGCCTGGACGCCTCTTTCCTGAGGTCGATCAGGAAAGTGGAGTGGACCATGGGGACGGCGAAACAGCCCCTGCGCAACTGCTTCCTTATGGGTATGTAGGCAGGAGTGCGCTTATAGTAACCCTGAAGAAGCCGAGAGGGTTTTAAGAGCGTTCAATAACCAACTTTGAAAACATCTGACATACGCGAGCATGTACACCCCAATCGTCAACACAATACCTGGGAGGTCATGCCGCACCAGAAGTTTGAATAGGCTGCACGGGATTCAAGCATTGGTGCGATGATGGTCTTGTTCTCTTTCATGAGCTTCCAGAGCACATCGGGGTTGGTGAGGAGGTTATCACAGTCCGCCAACTACAACAAGGAGAAGGAGATAAAACTGTAACATAAAGTCCATAAAGTGACTCTTCAATAGCAATGCTGAGCCGGTCACGAGGGTTAAAGGGAGAACTAAAACTGAGGCGGTAAACAAACCCTACAGACTATTAGTTTCATTTCTGTTTTCAAGGGTGAAGGCGGAGAGAGTTTCCAGAATTTGCAGCACAAAATGATTGTAATTCTGGATGCACTTTGCCTCGAAATTATAGCCCACTGAAGCTCGACTTTGAGGGCGGCGGAATACAAAATGCTGGAATATATGGTCGGTGTTGAGTCAAGCTTTGTGTCAGTGTACGGATCCAAATGAACCAGACCAGATAAACGTTAACCACAAGAGAGGCAGAAGAATATAACATTTTTCAACACCCTTCCCGGTGCTTAAAAGTACCACTGTGCTGCTGCTTTGCACTCGAATCTGTACTTACCTTTCTCAATGTTTAAAATGGAAATTCCTTCAGTGTCATTGTGCTTTCTTTCGTGCCAGTAAAGAGCAGTCTAGCTGACCTACCATAAAGTGGTCCGCCCACATCTCGCGAGCTGACTCCAGCGCTACTTGGCGAAGCTTCATGACGTGCTCGTAACGGAGTTCCGTCCATTGCTTCGGACCATCTTCGTTCCGATAACGTCTACAAGAGATATTTGGATACTAATCAGACGGATTTTAAATGGGCTCCGTGAGTTTAAAATTTTCACCAGAAACTCTAGCAAGTAACCAACTCGGGTTCCTCTTTTGGCCTCCACTCCACATAATGGTAAAGGCTCTGCATCTTGACGAGCCAGTCGCGCAGGACGGCGGTGGTGTTGTCCTTGTTGTGATCAGTCGCTACCCTGTCGATAAACAACAAGTGTTAATGATTAGAATGATTTCACATCAGAGGGGTTTGAACATTATCAACAAGTGAAGCCGGTGACATTGGCTGAATGTGCCAGACAGGATCCAGAGTGAGTTGAAAGACAATACCATGACTCAAATAACAAAAGCCCAGTGTTCACTCTGTGCGAGCTCATTGTCTGCAGCTGTGGGAACTGACACGAGTGTTAATGATACCGGCATCACAAAACAAAAACACAGACTGAACATCTAGATTACATAATTCAGGGGGGGGCATGCCACACTTTAAAGGAATAAGGAAACCATACTAAATAAACGGCATTACAGAAGTGAAACTGTTGTCTGCAACAGCTTAAAACAGAAGGAAATGGAATTCGAACTGGCTGAAGTCATGTGCGAGACGACTGTATAGAAGTTAGAGAACTTGCACGCCGGATCTAATTCTGCAGAGGAATGAAATCAAGCCACGTGTAAATCTTTAGAGTCATTACATATGCATGCGTCTCTTTATCAAGAGAGAAATAATGCTGCTTTAGGTCGACAGTCTTTGCTGTAGTGCAGGTTCTCTTTTTGCAGGAGAGTTTGTGAAAACGCTCAGAGGGACGACAGCCAAACCCGGTTCTGTTGACAGATTTCACACGGAGACGGGAGAACACTGCAGCTCCTCGCTAAACCATTTCATCCCTCACTCCTGGCGTCCCGACAGTCCAAATTCTCAAACTTTGAATCGCACCGGCTCTTCCGCCTCATGTTTAGCTAAAATAAACATTTGTGAAAAGCGTGTACCTTTTGCTGGTCTTAACGTACATCTACAAGTGGCGTTCCACTGACGTCCAGTCTGTCGCTGCTCTTTTTGAGAGCAGAAACGCGGGGCTAACTGCAGACACCAAAAGATTTAAATGACACTTTAGCCGATTCGGATCCGGAGCCTTTTGGCATACTTACAAGCAGCTGCAAAATGCTTCAGCAACAAAAAAAAAAAAAAAAAAAAAAAGCATACAGTGTGTCGACGTTTACGACATCTCACAGCTGTTTGCATTTCACAGATGTAATTAATGTACACAGAACGTTTCAAAACAAAAACTGTCCTCACCTCAACCATATTTTATGACCGCCAAACAAAAAGGAAAAAAGGAGGCAATCCAACTGTTCCACTCGTATAAAGCCCAGAAATAAAGGGGGTGGTGAGTGAAGAGCATACCTCTCCGGGCCCTCCAGGCTGTCATGCAAACTGAGCTCTGAGGGTATAAGCACGGGTGGGCTGTTGGAGCACGTTGTTATTATGTGAGAAACACCTCCCTTTCACTTCCCTCAACTCTGCCTGAGCATGGTAGACAGACGCTCAACGGTCTATACAATCCTTTTGCACTAACCCGCAAGAAAACTGCCTTTGAATGCGTCTGGTATGGCGTCAAGTGGGCCATACCAGAGAATGACACTAGGTTTTAGTCTCCTTCATCAACACTTATAATCACTAGAGTGAATATTCATGTCCCGCCCTGCACAAAGCTAAAGGCTTTTCTCAACACTCCTTTATAAAAGGATGAGGAAGAATTACACAGAATGTCCTTCAGAGGCCTAAAACAGAATGCAGTGAAGTTAGTGATTAGTTACATTTTGTGTTACAGTTAGTGCTGGGAGGGGCTAAAGCCAGATAAGATGGAGATCTGTGGGCTATGAAAACGCATCTGCTCACTGACATGATGAGCATGCAGTCAATCAATCCACTGGCAAATCACACAGAGGCCTAACTGGGCTGGAGGAGACGAGAACTAGAGGTCGCCTAAAGGTGTGTGTTAATGGAAAGTACAGACAAGCACAAGAAGTCACTTTGTCAGGATTTGTGTGAAATCATACAGCTCCCCTCGCGGCCAGATCAGTCCCCTCCCCTCCACGTATACAGATCAATGCATGGACCCTCGGATGAGCAGAGTGGCCAGATGTGCGCACCTCTGTCCAACCTAAAGGTTGTTTTAAATGTGCATTGTTCTGAAGTCGGCGTCAGCTCCTCGTTTCTCCTGCTCGTATAGATTTGACACTTTTAAGCCGCAGCACAACCTTGTTACCATTAGTACCCTGCACATCCACCCCATTTTGACTCAGAACTACACACTCAGGAATGCACCGTTTTACTTTCAAGAGGAAACGTTAACTTTTCCTATTAGCTGCTTACTAGCTTAATAAAAACAAACGCGTTCTTGTATCAACTTACCACAGAGCCATACGCTCCTTGGGGTAGTTGAGGCGCTCGATGGTACCGAGGAAATACGGCAGAGAGTGCTCCGCGTTTCTGCAGATGAGCGCGAGGAAGACCCGGGGCGCGAGGAGCGGAGACTCGGGGCTCCAGCGCTCCTCCGCAAAGTATGCCCGAGCAGGAGAGCAGCCGGTCAGCAGCAAGGCGAGCAGGGCGGCGGGGAGGCAGGCGAGCCCGTGCATTGCGACGATCAATTCAGAAAATGCGAGTGAAACAAAGCTAGCTAGGGTGGTCTCGCGACGAGACACGGCTGCTAGGGAAAAGTTGTCTCTTTACTTCGCGCGGCGGTCATCACCGAGCAAAATCTGTGCAGCAGCTGCTGATGTGACAACGCCGCAAAGTTGTGCGTTAAAGGGGCGGGCTGTGCTCTTAAAGGGGATGGACTGCAGAGAGAGGAAGAAGAAGACTGCACAACGAACACAAAAGGCACAATGTTCAATTCACATTTTATTTATTTTTTTGAATTGCTAATAAATAAAAGTGTTATAGATGGGTTGTAAGATGCAGACATGTTTCAAATGAGTGTTGATTTTCAGGACTTTATTGGATATTTTATAAAGGGTGTGAAGGAAACCCAGATAATCAGAACAAAGACTTTTACAGAGTATTGACATAATAACTTTGTCAGATTAGTGGACTGTTTTGTGTTGATATATATTGCTGCATGTTTCAACTTTCCTCATCACACTTTTGTACGAGGCAAAATTTGGGTCATGACTGGCTTCGAATGTCAAACTCTGCACATTATTCTGCACAGTGAGGGTCAGATATCCAACTGAACTAACAATAAGCAAAACACATGTTTGAGTAGAGAGGGACTTTACTAGAATAAAGCTAAACCTCACCTGACACGCTAACCATTATCCAATAAGTGCTGAATCTTATGCTGGAAATTACAACTGTGCCCTCAATTTCTTCCTTGTACATCTCCCCATCTTATCTCACGTAAACCTATTACACTTTCATGTGAAAGTAGGAATGTTCTGCACTATTTTCCAGTTCCTTCAATCAGGTTTTCACACCAGTGTTGACTTCCTGCCTTCATTTGGCCGATGTAAAGCTCTAGAGTTTGGCCCCTGAGCCGAGCCTCTCTACCTGGATAGTTAAGGAGGCAGCTGCAGGGTCATCAACAAGCCAGAACAGATCGCCGTTGGTCGGGACAACACGGGCCGCTGGAAGCGCCGGACCCTCTCTACCCTCCAGCACTTCCTGTAAGAAAATGGTCATGTCATATTCTATGGGTTTTGTGTTTAAACATGCCCTCCTCTGAAAGGCCATAGAAACAGGAGAGTTTTAAGATTACAAATGTGAGATGTGTTCAGTAAAAGACTGTACATTTTACCTTCAAAATGGGCGCTTTGCTTCCTCCCGTTGATACAAAAGCCACACAGTGTGCAGAGTTCACCACTGGAAAGGTCATAGTGACTCGCTGTGGTGGTGGTTTGGGAGAGTCGCTGATGGGGGCCACAACCTTCTTGGTTTCCTGTATATGGGGAATGCCCAAAACCCAATAATCCATCATGTGTAATGCGTACAGTCGCCGAAAGAAAAAAAAAGTGCCAAAGCGAGAACCACAACCCAAGACGATAGTGTGACTGTCAAATATGATATAATACGAGAGAGACGTGTAACAAGAGATAAGGTTGCAGACCACAAAGTCAAAGTTGTGATTAAACCAAAACCTATCATTGATCCATACATGGCCATGGGAGTGTCTTGTAAAGTAGAAAAAACCACACATTGTTCTTCTAGACTAGCAAATCAGGCACCACATCAAAGAGTAAACTCCAAAATGCCTCCAGACCTTACTGAGCAAGGCGGACAGAATAAAAACCTCATTAATTTATCAAGTATGATAAATGTATTGCAAACAAAACTATGATCCCATATTGGTTTAATAAACATAATTGTGTGAGAATTAGAGAAGGGGTCACTCTTTGACAGATATACAGGCAGACCTTATTTTACCCGTCGGTCTGTCGGACTCACTAAAGGATGGCCCTCACCTCTAGGAGAGGGTGATCTGGGAACAGGGAGCAGGTGTGTCCGTCAGGCCCCATGCCCAGCAGTAACAGGTCAAACACTGGGAAGTCGTCACCTGGGAAGGCCTGTGTGTTCACAACAAGCAAAATATTTAAATCTAAAAGAAGATGCACGGGTGACTTTCGGGCCTGATCACAGAACAGTAAAGATGTCTGCACCTCCTTCAGTTTACGGGTATAATCCTCCGCACACTCGTTGACCGGCAGAGAGCACTCGATGGTTAAGATCCCACTGTCAGGGATGTTGACTTTGGAAAACAACTGACTCTGGAAAAGAAGCACAGGGTTATATTTGACCCGAGTGTAACAGATCACCATACATGCATGTAACCAGGACACACGCAGATAAACACACTCATGAACAGATACCTTGTACAGCCCGTAGGTGCTATCAGGGTCATCGAAGGAAACCACTCGCTCGTCACAGAAACCGACCACCCACTTGCTGCAGTCCAGCTCTGGCAGAGCAAGCAGCTCTTTACTGAGCATGGACGCAAGGCTTCCTCCAGAGAGGCCCAGGGTGAACCTGCCACGAGAGGCGATGGCTTTCTCGGCCCGAGACGTCACCAGTTGTGCCAGCACCGGACCGAGCTCCGCGGAGGAGGGGAAGACCACGACCCTTCTGCCAGCCATGAGAGAGCAATCTGATTTGAGGAGATACTGGGTTGTACAGAGAGAGAAAGAACAGGTTTGAGCAACACAGAGGAAGTCAATTACAACACTGTTGTGCAAGTCTTCACTGTGAGTCTGTAATTATTATCCACATAAACTTGATTTGCTTATTTAAGGCCCTTCTTTTAATAATATTTCCACTAATGTTAGCTTGATAATGTAATGTATCTAGACTGGGACTGTGCAAATATAGGGATCTAAATGCTACAAAATGCTACAAACCCCGGCTGATTCTGCAGGATTGGCTGATACCGGAAATATGCAGGAGAAGCGATGCTCGTTTCTTAAACAAACTCGACTTTTAAAGTCTTAAACTACAGCTTTCCGAGAAAAAAAAAGAAGTGTCCTTACTTCGTGGGAAGCTCAACAGCGGATTGTCATGAGGAGGATTTTCAGTCGGCAAATGTAATTCGACGCACTAACCCTACTTCCTGAATCGAATTCTCAGCAGCCAATCAGATTCTGTGTTTAGGCCGCACTGCATTCTGGTCAGTGTGGTCCCCGACTACGTAGCTACAACGACCTAGAAATTCAGTTTTATCGACTAACAAATTAAAAACATGCGATTATCCGAGTATGGGGATTTCACACAACACCAAAGGGTAAATAAAAAAGCTGTGTTAATATTACTGGTCGATATTTAAGTTTTTCATACGGTTGTTATACGTCCTCCCATCCGCTAGATGGCAACACTGTATCCGTTTCAACCACTTGAGTTTTGAAGAAGCACTCGCGTATCTAGTTGACACACACACACACACACAGAGCTCTTCTCTTGCATTACGTTGTAACTACATTTCTCAGTGAACATAACACCTCCGGACTGCGTCAACTTCACGGTGTTTGTCTCGCGCCCCACAGAAAGATTAAAAACATGTCGACAGTCTTCTCTTTCCAGACACAGCTCGTCTCCATCATGGACGCGTTATCCAAAACAGCTGTAATGGAGATAAGCAAAGTGGTCGAGATCGAGTCGAAGATGCTTAAGATTGAGATAACTCGCGGGCGGAACGAAATCGTCTCGCTCACAGAGAAGCTGCAGCTGATGGAGAAGTTGCTTTACCTCGCGCAGGGGGCCAGGACGCAGGACGCAGCAGCAGCAGCATGCTCTGCGGTGAGGGACGCTTCAGAGGACGGACTCCTGGAGCCTGACAGGACGAGACCTGCCACTAAATGGTAGGCTTGTTGATTGCTGTGTGTAGCCTGTAGGTAGGCATCATATCTCCATCAGGACTGTGCTGTCAGCTACACCCTGCCTGCTGTATTTAACCCGAGTTTATGGCATTTTCAGTGAAAGTCCATGGGAAAGCACGAGTTCCTCCACTGAGATGAGCAAATGGCATCACCTTCATGGTGAAGAGCATGCCATAGCTGAGGTACGTCCAGCACTGATCTTATTATGTCACCATATTAGTACTGTGTCCTTCATTTGTAACAGGTGTGATTCATGTTCTCTCACTAGCTCCCAAACCCACTGAAAGAGCAACCAGAACTCATAGTGGTAAAGGAAGAGCCGTCGGAGGTGGACAGCAGTGACTGTGAACAACATAGGACAAGTGAAAACAGTGAGTATTACATGAAAGTTTGGTTGCACTGAATTAATAAAAGACATATGATTCAGGACAATCACTTTTTGGCTAATAAAATGGACATTAAGTGGATTTATTTTGTTAAAACTGCTCTTGCCAAGGTTCTTTGCTTATGTGGTTTAGCAATAATGTTCTTAAAGGGTTGAAACTCCAGCAACACTTGTAGTTAGCTTTATTGTGAGGCCAGTGCATGCAGACTTGTGTGGCCTTCATCTAAGTAATTATTAGGATCAATAATATTCCAAATTCTAACATGTTCAGTTGCTGTCAACAGGAAGGGAAGCATTCACAGACACCCTGAAGAGTTCAGAAGCGATGCAGTGTCCCAAACCTGTCGCAGAACGCCTGCAGCCTCTGTTTACCGACAGCTTTGTGACCATGAGCAGCCAGTCGCCTCTCGCTGGACCAGGGAGGAGGGAAACGCAGTGGAATCCACAGCTTGCACCTGCACACACAAACCAAGTGGCGGGGAAAAGCCCGGCTCAAAACGTTGCCTCCCAAAGCTTAAGTGTGCTCCGGAATGTGAAGCTTCACAACTTGAGGAACTCGGCTGCTAAGAGGTTTGGCTGCTTGCAGTGCGGCAAGAGCTTCCGATGCTTCAGCCAGCTTGAAATACACCAGAGGAGCCACACGGGAGAGAAACCATTCAGGTGCACGCTGTGTGGGAAGAGATACGCTCAAAAGGGACATCTGTACACACACCAGCGCACACACACCGGGGAGAAGCCCTACCGCTGTCCTATTTGTGGAAAGGGCTTCATTCAGAAATGCACTCTCGATATGCATCAGCGTACACACACCGGAGAAAAACCTTTTGTTTGTATCAAATGTGGCAAGGGCTTTACCAAGAACTGCAATCTGAAAAAACACCTGGCTGTACATCTAGATCCTAGTTTTCACATGTATGGTAGTGAATCCAGTGTACCGACATTCAGTGGGACATTCATAAACGGGACCACCTAAAACAGCCAGTCAAATGTAACTTCTACTGCTGTTGGATTGAAATATTTTGTGCATAATAAAGTTATCTTTGCTCCAGATTTTGTGCATTGCCTGACTGTTCAAATGGGATGGAAACTGTGTCATTATATGTGTTATCTGCTGCTTAACTTTTACTTACCAGTAACTAAGTTTCAGCCAACCCCCTTGATATTGTGCTACTGTATGAATAATAAACACAGTATAAGTTACACGATAAAACACGACACTGTGAACTTACCCATGACGACTGCACTCATCAATAAATATTGGTTTATTGATAGCTGTTGATGCCTAATAAGTAGAAAACAGCCCAAGTTGCAGTAATCTAGAGTGGTGTTGATGTTGGGGGCCCACTTTAGGTCCTGGGAGATTGTGGATCCCATAAACTTGAAGGTCTCCACAGCGGACACAGTGTTGTTGAGTATGGTGAGGGGGGGGGCAGTGTCGGGGGGCTCCTCCTGAAGTCCACTGTCATCTCCACAGTTTTGAGCCTGTTAAGCTCCAGGTTGTTCTGACCACACCAGAGGACCAGCTGTTCAACCTCCCGTCTGTACGCAGACTTGTCACCGTCCCTGATGAGGCCGATGACCGTTGTGTCGTCTGCGAACTTCAGGAGTTTAACAGACGGGTCCTCTGAGGTGCAGTCGTTGGTGTAGAGGGAGAAGAGCAGTGGGGAGAGCACACATCCCTGGGGGGGGGGGGGGGGGCGCCAGTGCTGATAGTCCAGGCACTGGATGTGATTTTTCCCAGCCAGAAAGTTTGATTGTTGTGGAATATTTCTTATGACTAGTCGGGAGAAGAAAGTGAAGGTTTCCAATCAATGTAAAATAAACAGAGTCTTGATGAACGATCAAAGTTTGTAAAGTCAATTTAAGATCCCTTTGTTCACAGTTTGCCTTACAATAAACCGTTTAAACACACAGCAGATGCTTCCTTTGAGGCCATTGTGACATTGTTACAATGACTATTGCAGAGACAGAATAGACATTTATTACCCTCACACATCATATATGCATGCAAAGGTTTACGCCTTCACAACTTCAGATAATGCGTCATAAAGGAAGTAAAAGTATTTCAGACAAAGGATCTCTGTTAGTCAAGGCCTCTCTGTGTCTCCGTCTTACGAAGAAAGAAACAGTGTACAAGATAACAGATAACAAGACACCTGGATACAAAACTAATTAAAATCATCTACTGAAACTACAGTTTGGTGTCTGCACTTTTAGGACTTACATTCTTTAAACCTTCACATGAGACTATGACATATTTTTCCATTACATGATCCACTGACAGGTGGATGCTGGCACAGTGAGCTGGGAGAGTTTGGGTAGGGGTATTGCTGGGATGATGGTGTTGATTGCTGAGCTAAAGTCCACAAACAGGACCCTTGCATATGTCCCGGGAGTCGAGGTGTTGCAGCATGTAGTGCAGTCCCATGCTGACTGCATCATCCACCGACCTGTTTGCTCGGTAGGCAAACTGCAGGGGGTCCAGCAGGGGCCCTGTGATGTTCTTCAGATGGGCCAACACCAGTTTCTCATAGGATTTCATGACCACAGACGTCAGGGCGATGGGCCTGTAGTCATTTAGACTTTCAGGCCCGAGGGTGACACACCGTCTGGGCCTGGTGCCTTCCTGATCTTCTGTCTGTGGAAGAGCCGACTCATGATAGTCTCTGATATTTATACTGAGGATAACATATGCAGTGTGCTGGCACATAAATTCTTGATACAACGGATAACACACGAAACGCGTTCACACAGAGAAATCTGCATAAGGTCTGGAACATCACTTCTCTTTGACAATTCGTTCTAGTAAAAAGGTCACCTTATCCCCATCAGGAATGTCATGGTTGCAAATCAGCTCTGCGTAAACATTGACGTTTTCAACAAGTTTATTAACTCTTATTTAGGACAAACAGCTGAAATGCTCATCAAGTAGACAACTGTGATGTCTAATCGCAAAACCAGCTGAGACGCTTGCTGTTAAAAGAAGTTCACACAAACACTCACATGAGGACACAGGCCTTTGGAGCAGAACATTACTAGATTTTTGCCAACAGGATCTATCTTTAGACTGTCCTTACTTGATTTGGGTCTTGTTACGGGCACATCAATTGAAACTTGTAGCCTGAAAAAAACACAATGGTTTGTTTCCATACATCCCTAAGATCAAGTTGTTGTGACATCAAAATGGTTGAAACTACTTTAGATATATTTATTTAAAAATAAATGTTATGGTATTTAACAGAATTCCTTGCATTCTATCTTGTCTGCATTGATGATTGAGTAAACAAAAGTAATGGAGGATGCAGCTCCTTCATGTGGCCACTGGATGGCAGTAAACACAACTACAAAACTGTCATTTAAAAAGCTCTTTTAATACAATTATCAGAACTGGGGTTAGTAAAAATGTATAATAACCACACCAACAATGAGTTCTACATGTTGATGTTTATAACAGTAATGCTGGTAGAGTAGTAATTGTGTGTTACCAACACATTTAATAGACTTTGAAGTTCCTCCCTGTGTCCACTGGAGAGCAGTGAAGATTCATACACATTAATCAACGGGGGGTGTCAACAAAGGGGCTAATTTAATATTAAAGATACACAATACAAGTAGCATTACTTAAAACATCCCTGTAATCCCCAGTGACGAATAAAACGTTTGTAAACTCGCCACTCGGTCAAAAAAACGGATTTCATTCTGTGCTGCATTCAAGTGCACTTCGTAAAGGTAGGTTACGTGAGCGTTTTCCCACAACCCCTTGCGGCACAGCAACACAGCAACGTCTCTGGCAGTATCACATATTTGGTTAAGGAGCAGCGCTGCTACGTTGACAATCTTACCAAACTAAATCGACATATCCATCCTCCCGTTCGAGATGATGTGCAACACCACGAACCGGAGTTTTCGGGCGCAGCTAGCCGCGGTCCTGGACAAGCTAACGAAGGCGGCTCTGGTCGAAATAGGCAACCTCGCCGACGAATGCTCCTCCGTCCTTCACACCGAGGTCTCCCAGCACAAAGCGGAGAACGAGGTGCTGAAGAAGAGGTGTTACCTACTGGAGGTCCAGCTGAGGGCAGCGAGGGAGGCGCCGTCGTATTCTGCTCATGTCAACGGTGTTAGCCGCAGACATCCCGCAGGTCAGAAGGGTCCGACATCTGGACAGACAGACAGACAGACAGCTGGTCATATATGTCAGTGTCACAGCAGGCTAGCTTTAGTCCAGCTACTTTAACTCATCTATGTCCACAAGTGCAGATTTGCATCGTCAGCTCTTCACATTCCAGTCTAGAGACTAAACTTTTGATTTTAGATGATTACCACTTTATAGGGGGTCCTAATTTCACATCTGCTTCTTCTTCCAGAACAGCAGCAGGAGCAGCCTGATCCAGCCATCGAGGGGGTCTTCGGAAAGGACTGGTGCATGGATCTGTGGAGAGAAGATAAACTGCCCCCTCAAAGTAAAGCCACAGTGGAGCCTGCTGCTATGACGAGCATGAGGCCACAGGTCAGTGAACCACAGACCAACTGGTTTTTAATGTTTTTTTCACCCCCGATGTAATCTGACAGATCGTTTGTCACACGTCTTGTTGGCAGGCAATCGACTTACTGGACAGCGAACCTGATCTCATCTTCGTGAAGGAGGAGATATATGACGACCATCCCATCGGCCAGCAGATGAGGCTCACAGATAATAGAAAAAGTGAGTTTGGGTTACAACTAAACAAGATGAAGTCATTATAATCCCGATTGAGTTTCTGTGATTTAACTGCGTTTATTGTCGTTTGGCAGTCGTTGGACTTTTTGAGGAGGACAGCATGCTTCACAGATCTGTCGATGAGCTGCAGCTTCAACCTGTGGAGATAAACGGCTTCCCCATGACGGCCGACAGTCAAACGCAGCAGCGCACGCAGCCGACGATTATGGACAAGTTGATAGACGACGCAACGATGAGCACTCTGGTGGACAACACGCACCTTCCCCCGGGCGCCGCGGGCTACTCCGACTACTCGAACATCCACATGAATGCGGCCAAAGAACTCGACGGTCAGTCGAGACCCGCGAAGCCCACCAAGCACTTTGAGTGCTTGTTCTGCGGGAAAATATTCAACTATTTGAGCAGTTTAAAAGTCCACATCAGGCGACACTCCGGCGAGAAGCCGTTCAGCTGCTCGGTTTGCGGGAAGCGCTTCGCCCAGAAAACGTACCTGAAACTGCACCAGCGCGTGCACTCCGGGGAGAAGCCCTACAGCTGTCCGGACTGCGGCAAAAGCTTTTCCCAGAAAAGCTCCCTGAACATACACCTGCGGACACACACGGGAGAAAAGCCCTACAGCTGCGTGGATTGTGGGAAATGCTACGCGTACAAGTATGGTCTGAATCACCACCAGTGTTTCCATTGAGAAGAACCCGATCACAACTGCTACTTCAAGCGCGCTCTGTGGAGCTCCATAGGGGCTCAATGTGCCAATGTAGATTTTAAATGCTCTTATTTATATCAAAGAAAGTTATGGTTAAATGGTGCTGCTGTAAAATCTAGTTTGGTGTGTTTTTAGCTTTATTGTTAAGAGCAGCAGCCAAACAAGGGTACAGAGAATATCTGTCCTCTAGTGTCCCATTTGAATGAATTTGGTTTATTTGATTGCTTCGGGGGGTTTATTGTTAAATGTGTCATGCCCTCGACGAGCATATGAACTCAGTTTCACCCTATAATTTATATATAGATCAGATATCTGCTGCCTACATTTAAAGTGAGGTGCTCATCCAACCTATGACAGAAATACTTACATTTGATACACTGCATGTTGTCAACGGTTGGGCTAACATGTTATACCTCAGTGTCATATTTCAAGGGTCAAATAATGCCAAAATACTTACAAGTGCTACATCGTTTGCACACATGTGGCAAAACAAAACTTCAAAACTACCTCTTCACGACAATGTGGAAGTGAAACAACTCACTGTGTGCTTCATTGCCCAAATCTCACCACGGTCACACATCATGCCTCATTCCTTTATATTTCAAGAAAGAAAGTGGGAGGGTCCATTTTAAAACTGTCTGAAGTGTTGGTTACATAGTATTCAAATGAGTTGTGGTTTAAATGGTGTTACTGTTTTAAATAAATGTATTTGTATGAGTTGTATTTGTAGAAAGATGTTTTCAATGTAGTCAAGCCAAATTCCATTGTTTTGTTTTCTAAATGTGAACCACTTCTATTATTTTTGTCATACAAAGCACCTATTTTGCCTGTCCTACATTTCCCCTGAGCCGACCACACCGACCCACTGAGTGAATTAGTCCTGCCCAAGAGAGAAATCCTGTGCTGTTGGATGTTCTCCCTTTTATCACTCAAAGCCGCATGCCCCTCACAGAGCCACATCACATGTGCATTGTTCAGATTGTCAAACTTGATTTTGTAAAGACTCCACTGATTAAACTGACTCTTCAAGTTTCAGATCAGACAAAAGTAAAATACTTTAAAAAAAAAATTTAAAAAAAAGTAAACGTTGAATCAAAACATTCATGTGTTTTATTGTAAGAACAAATAAAGAAACAAACTACACTTCACTACGGTGCAGACTACAAGTCTTTAAACCATGACATGAACTGCCCTTACACTCATGTGAGAAGTAGCACATGATGCGTCCAGATAAAGAAAGCTATTGTCTCCCAGCTACGGGATGTCACTGTGTGCCATTAAATGGTTGTTGAGGTTGACCTTTTGCGTGAACGTCTTCCCACATTTAACGCAGCGGAACGGCTTCTCTCCAGTGTGGATACGCAGGTGACATTTCAGATTGCCTTTCTGGGTGAACCCTTTCCCACATAAGCTGCACCGGTGAGGTTTCTCCCCCGTGTGGACCACAGAGTGAATGCTCAGAGCCGATGAGTTTGCAAAGGTCTTCCCGCACAGCTGACAGGATTTACTGATGAGCCTCTGAGAGGAAACCCGAGACAAGCAGGTGTGCGATTTCAGCTTGTACCTGTGAGGGAAATGCCGCTTACAAATATTGCAAAAGTTCGACTTGTGGCCCCTCATGTGGTGCGTCAGAGTGCCCTTGTGGAAGAATGTCATGCCACATATCTTACATGGGAACCTGTGTCCGTTTGGGTCTCTGGCGGTTTCTACATCAAGCGTATTAAAGTCGTCAAGGGAATCCAGAGCGCCGCTGTTTTCAGAGCTGTTAGCAGGTAATGTGTCCTGGTTGTTGTTGCTGGGCCCACCTTCAGCACTCATGGTTGGCTCTTGTTGACTTTCTTCAACAAATTGCACACCATCATCCTCTTCTTCCTCCTCAATCGGAATGGTATGAGTGCTGAAGGCCCCCTCTGTGGCACTGATGGATATCAGCTGAACTGTTGGTTCTTCGTTACCACCTGAACACACAACCTGTTCTACATCCGGATCTAATGACAGGCTGCACGTGCTGCCTACGGCCGAGTGACCGACTGACCGGTGCTCTGCTTCCTCAGCGATGCTTTCTTCATGTTCTGTTGCATTAAAAACAAAACAGTCAAAACACTCAAAAGGCATCTAAATCCGTGTTGTGTAAACTGTTTCCTCATGCGAACCCTCCTTCACTCTCTTACCTTCTGTACCAAGTGTTTCCCGCTGGCAGCAGCTGACAGCGTCCTCCACATAATCCGCCTCCTGTTTGATCTGAGACACAGGAATGTGGTGGAGCAGCGTCGCCACAGGCTGCTCAAATAGGAAAAGTCTAAATGTTACAATGCCATTAAATTCGGCAACATTTTCTATGAGAGCAACGCTTCACCAGACTAAAGCTGAGATGACGAGTCGAGTAGACGATTGGAAATGAATGGGCAGAACTTTTGATAATTGATTAATTCTTCACGTCAGTGAAAAATGTAAAACCTTCTCTGGTTCCTGTTCCTCATATAAGGTGATTTTCTGCCTCTCTCGTCATTATAGTTTTGTAAATTAGTTATCTTTGGGTTTTGGACTGGTGGTTGGACAAAACCTGCAATTTGAAAACATCATGTTGGGCTTTGGGATCTTGTGATGGGCAGTTTTATTATTATTATTATTATAACTATTAGACATTGATCAAAGTTGTAGGATTTCTCAACTTTTATGATATATTGATTTGTCAAAAAAAAAAAGTGACAATAAAAACAATTGTTGGATGCAACCTTTGATGTGACGTGTGTGTTGTGTTCACTAGCATATTAATATTCCTTTATTATTACATTTATAACTATAATTGTAAGTCGCTTTGGATAAAAGCATCTGCTAAATGACTAATGTAAACAATATATATAATATAACTTAAACAATATGGTTCAGACATTTATCAGGACATCTATGCACTCCCTCATTCCTTGTTTTGCAGTGTGCAATAGCAGAGTTTTCCATAGCAATGTTAAGAACACAGATATGTATTGTAATGTGTACTTCACATTTAAACCTGGGCCATAACGATAACACTTAATAAGTCTGTAAATGATCATCTAACCTCAGAGGACTGTGGTGGATCGGATGGGTCTCTGTCTTTCCACAGATCCATACACCAATCTTTTCCAAAGATCCCCTCTATGGAGGGCGACCCGGAGACTGAGGAAAAGCCAAAAAAATAACAATAAAACACATTAGTCAGCACAAAAAAAAAAAAACACGTTTCAGATCATCTGCTGTCGTCACTGTGAAACACAAGTACCGTGAGTGTCCCCGTCTCTGTGGCGGACAGTTTGAACACCCACGCTGGGATAACCTTTACATAAACCGGGGGCGTCGCTTCTCACAATCGTCAACTCGCACTCCAGACTGTTTACTTTCTGCGCCAGCGCTGAATTAGCCTCCAGCAGCTGAGATAAGCCCAGCCGGAGCTCAGCCAAGTCTGCGTCCACCAGCTCGCAGACCTGACTCAGGGCAGACCTGGCCATTGTCTCCATGATGGCGGACAGCTGCGAGTGAAAAGAGCGGCGGCTCGCCATTGTTAGTGCCGACCGTCACAACCTCCTTCAACAGCTAAAGAAAGAAAAGTATAAACACAACTCAAGACGCTACACTGTAGCGTTTAGCTGCACACGAAAGCTAATGAAGCTAATTTGAGCTAACGGTTCTCTCGTAGAGCGGGACCTAAATACACGCTGCAACCGTGACGCGTTTCCGGCGGATGCAACCGGTCAGCTGCTTGTTATTACGAGACTTCCTGGTTCCCCGGTGAAACAGATGTGTTGTTTTTTCTCTGAACGAATGGTCATTCAGGACTGCTTTTCTCTGCGACTTCAACGTAGACCTCAGTAGACGGGACCCGGTGCGACCATGAACACGGAGAAGGACTTCGCGCCTCTGACGCCCAACATCGTCAGGGCTCTGAATGATAAACTGTACGAGAAGAGGAAAGTCGCGGCTCTGGAAATAGAGAAACTGGTGCGGGAGTTTGTGGCTCAGAACAACTCCACTCAAATCAGACATGTCATCCAGATCCTGGCCTCGGAGTTTGCGCTTTCCCAGCACCCCCACAGCCGGAAGGGGGGCCTCATTGGACTGGCTGCTTGCTCCATCGCCCTCGGCAAGGACTCCGGACTGTACCTGAAGGAGCTTATTGAGCCTGTGCTCACGTGCTTTAATGACTCAGACAGCCGCTTGCGCTACTATGCCTGCGAGGCCCTCTATAATATAGTGAAGGTGGCCAGGGGAGCCGTGCTGCCCCACTTCAACCTGCTCTTTGACGGTCTCAGCAAGCTCGCAGCAGACCCAGACCCCAACGTGAAAAGCGGGTCTGAGCTCCTGGACAGACTGCTGAAAGACATTGTGACAGAAAGCAATAAGTTTGACCTCGTGGCGTTCGTCCCCCTGCTCAGAGAGAGAATCTACTCCAATAATCAATACGCTCGGCAGTTTATTATTTCCTGGATCCACGTCCTGGAGTCGGTGCCGGACATCAACCTGTTGGACTACCTCCCCGAGATCCTGGACGGGCTCTTCCAGATCCTGGGAGACAACAGCAAGGAGATCCGCAGAACGTGTGAGGTGGTGCTCGGAGAGTTTCTGAAGGAGATTAAGAAGACCCCCTCCAGTGTGAAGTTTGCCGAGATGGCCAATATCCTGGTCATCCACTGCCAGGTTGCAGATGAAACCAAGCTCACAAACGACCTGATCCAGCTGACGGCCATGACCTGGATGAGAGAGTTTATCCAGCTTGCGGGCAGAGCGGTTCTCCCCTACTCCTCTGGCATCCTAACTGCAGTGCTGCCTTGCCTTTCCTACGATGACCGGAAGAAGAACACCAAAGAAGCAGCCAGTGCCTGTAATCACAGTCTGATGAAGCTGGTGACTCCCGAGGATGAAGAGGAGGAGGAGGAGGAGAAAAGTGAGAGTCCAGGGTCGCCGTCCAAAGAAGACGGGCAGCCCAAGATGGAGGCAGACGGCAATGACATGCTGAATGCGTCACAAGAGTCTGTTGGTTTCAGTAACATCAGCTTCTTCACTCCAGCCAGTGCCGACAGGCCTCAGGTAACGCTGGACCTGGACGGTATTGTTCAGGTGCTGGACCGGCACCTCCACGACTCCTCCACCGGCATGATGACCCGCATAGCTGTGCTCAAATGGCTCTACCACCTCTACATCAAGACGCCACGCAAAATGTTCCGCCACACCGACGGCCTGTTTCCCATGCTGCTGAAAACGCTGTCGGACGAGTCGGATGAGGTGATACTGAAGGATCTGGAGGTGTTGGCCGAGATAGCGTCGTCTCCTGCTGGCCAAACGGACCAAGTCGGCTCCTGCGACAGCACGGACCACAAGCTGGAGCTCAAGGTCCCAGAGAGCGCCAAGACAGTGGACTCGTCCCCGTCCACTCCCAGCATGAACTCCTATTTTTACAAGTTCATGATCAACCTGCTGAAACGCTTCAGCCTGGAGCGGAAGCTTCTGGAGAACAGAGGCGCTTTCATCATCAGGCAGCTCTGTCTGTTGCTTCACGCGGAGAATATCTTCCACTCCATGGCGGACATCTTGCTGAAGGAGGAGGACCTCAAATTTGCCTCCACCATGGTGCAGACGCTCAACACTATCCTGCTCACCTCGGCCGAGCTCTTCCAGCTGCGCAACCAGCTGAAAGACCTGCGCACTCAGGAGAGCTGCGCTCTGTTCTGCTGCCTGTATCGCTCGTGGTGCCACAACCCCGTGGCCACCGTGTCGCTCTGTTTCCTCACGCAGAACTACAAACACGCCTACGATCTCATCCAGAAGTTCGGAGACCTGGAGGTGACGGTAGACTTCCTGATGGAGGTCGACAAGCTGGTGCAGCTCATCGAAAGCCCCATTTTCACCTACCTGCGCCTGCAGCTGCTAGACGTGGAGAACAACCCCTACCTGATAAAGGCGCTGTACGGCCTGCTGATGCTGCTGCCACAGAGCCAGGCCTTCCAGCTGCTCTCCCACCGCCTGCGGTGCGTCCCCAACCCGGAGCTCATGAGGACTGTGGACGAATCAAAGTACATGGACTCGAAGCAGCAAGTCTCCAAACGTGCCTCTCACTCTCAGGTGGATTACAACGAGCTGCTCCAGCATTTTGACCGTGTTCAGAGCAAACACCTGGAGGTCCGACACCAACGCTCTGGACGGGCCTCCGATCACCCCGACAGGAAGCTGATGTGAAGTTAATCTGTCTCTATATAAAAAAAAAGATTATGAAGTTACTGTTGAAGCCAAAAAGTATTTAATATGATTATAAACTGTCTTATCAGATCACTGGATAGTCAGGAAACAATGATTTGTTTGTAATTTGAGAATGTTGTGTAAAATACAGGGAAGAAACCATTTTAAACAGAAAAGACATTTAATACACGTCATTTCAGTGTTAAAGGACACACGTTGTCATTTAATGTCCATGTGAACCACAGTATTTTCACGATGAGTCATGCTAAGCGGTGTGAGTGGGAGCGCGTGTTCAGGGTTGCCTTAATCTCTTGTCAGCCAGAAAAGAAATCTCACGTGAAGCGTATTGACCCGGCTCAACTAAGACTTTAAACTCTGGAAGCCATGGAGGATTGAACTCTTGCATTAATTCTGTGCCGGACCATGTTGTTGCGTCTCATTTCTTTGTTAGCGGATCAGAAATGTCACCTTACACACCTTCAGCTTTTAATTCCATTTATTATTATTATTATTATTCAGTAAATATGTATTTCTCCTTGTGCAGTTTGTCTTGCATCCTTGAATAGATGCACACTTGTTATTGTTGTATGAAAATCAATAAAGTGGACCATGTGATTAAAGATTGTTTTTTCCCTCATCCATATACACAACTTGTCATTAGAAGTACTGGTTACACATGTGAGGGCAGAAGACAGGAGCAGACACATTAGTGATGCCATTAATGGCCTTTTTCCTATCGGTTACATCCTGCAGCTTTTTGACTTCTCATACATCCAGCTCCAAATGTCCATTATTAAATCAAATTGACTCTAGATTGTGTAAATGCACTCGGTTAACTTTGCCTACAGGTTTTTATTGTGATCATGAACTTGCAACACAGACGGGACTCTAATGAAGAAAATGAACGTTCACAATGAATTGCATTGAAGAGGAGGCTTTTTAAACCATAAAATATTCCATGCAAAATGTGAATGGTAGACAATTACATATATGTAAATTAAAAGGAATTGTGTTTTAGATTTGCAGTTACTGTAACTGCAAATTTCCCTGAAGGAAACAGCATAAAAATAAGTTGCCTGCCTTTAATTAACTTGCACGTTGAGTTATGATGAAACTAGAGGAGCCGGGTCTCTCTTTCTCTCCTGCAGCAGGGCCACATGCAGTCGAACACCAATGGCACACTGTACTGTCAGAGGGAATATAGGTTTTACTGTGGCGCTCCCCATCAGTGCTACATTACATTTCACAGATGGAGGTTGATGTCTCAGGTCAGGCTGTGGACGACTCCTGTGTGGGGACATCTTCCCGGCTTCAGTGGTCCTCTGCTGCATCGATTGTGATCACAGCTTTTGTGACTGTTGTTTGGAGTACTTCTGGATACAACATGGCATTAAAGAGTGCCCCCTCTGCTTTAAAGAGAGCTTTGGACTTCCGCGTAAATCATGCGGAGCACACGGAGAGCGGCTGTTTCTCCTCTGTGTCGCTGATCTGGAGCCTGTCTGCTCTACATGCCACACAACAGGCCTGCATATAAATCACAGTGTATCCCATAAAGGAGGCATTCAAGGATCATAAGGTAAGCTGGAAAAAATAAATCTATTCTATTTTAAAAAGCATTGAGCATACATTTGATACTTGAATGATCTTCAGAAAACACTGATTATTCCCAGTCATATGGGAAATAGAAAATAGAACTAGAAAAACTTCCGTTTCACAACTAAGGACTCCCTGCTATACTCCCCATGGGCTCAGTGAAATGTCTGTCAGCCTCATTATTTGTGTGTTTGCCTCTGTATTAAAGTCCTGCATGCACACACTCGCTGATGTGTGTAAACCCAAACAGCAAAGAAATCCATCTGTCTTTTCCCAATTAATTTAGTCTGACAGTTAGAAAGCTTTTTCAGTTTATTAACCTGTGACTAATGACTCATTTTAAGATGAAAAACAGCTGAAATATTTCACCAAATTAAAACAGCTACAAATTCATCTACTTTAACCAGAACAGCTTTTCAACCATGACTTTAAAGTTGCATGATGGAAATTGTTATGAAATATTTAAAACACATAAACTGACTTTAAATAAGAGAAGAAATATCATCTCTCCAGTGACATGCAGAGCCACGACCACTCTGGCAGCCTCATGTAACCAATGCATGTGTGTTAATTAGGAGGTTTAAAATGAAAAGCTCGCTATCATCGTGAGCATCGGATCAGAGTGCAATGGATTTTCTCCAAAACTCAATTTAAAAACATTCAGCGAGCACAAGACACACATGGGCTGGTGTATCTGAAACAAGCAAATCCAAGATTATAACTTAACATAATAAGTCAAATTACTGTCGTTTGTTTATTTTAAAGAAATAAGGATGAGTAAAGTTCTCAGTCAATTACCACGGACATTTGACGGGACCTAAAGAGTAATAAACTCCTCTTACCAAAACTTCCGCTCCATGCAAAGGTCAAAAACAAAAGAAAAAGTGAACTCAGGTGAACTTAATCAGCTGAATGAGGAGTGACAAAGGGTGAAAGCAAGAGTCAATCATTGTTTAAGAAAGGAAAGGAAATGAAGTCAGGTGAGGTAAGGAAGTGGAAAAACAAAAGAGAATAGGGGACTTTGCTACAGTATGCTTGCTACACATCCAGTGCACACTCTAATAAGTATACCTGCATGGTTTAAAGCTGACTGCGAATGCTAGCATAGTGTGTGTGTGAGATTTAAAAGCTACCATACAGCAAATGCGAGAGTCGGCGCAGCACTGGTCTACACAGCGTTTCTGGCAGGATAGTATTCCCTTTCTATCTCTATATATACACTCTTGCTCTATTTTTGGCACTGCAGCACTCATTCTAGTAAACTAATACCCACAACATACTTGATTACGGTCCACACAAGGTCAATTTACTGTTAAATTCTTTTGAAATGAACAAATGAACCTTTAAGACCACGCTACCGTGTGAACACCTTGTTCTAAAGTACCCTCTATTTGCTCTAAAACCCCCTAAGAAACCGTGTTTCAATTCTTAAAAAAGCTGTTGCTCGAAGCTAAACTTGACTGTGAAAATATTCCAATGGTCAGCAGGAGGACATTTCTTTACCCACATAACTTCAGTCCAAATCGGTAACTTCTGTCTATTTATCCTCGGCCTTCTTTTGGATGTTGTTTCTTCGCAAACCCTTCCATTACACTGTGACAGTTTGTTTCAACAGACTTCTCGCATAACTTAGTTATCACAGCATACCCTACTCCTCTGTCATTGTGTTAGTCAGTGTACTCTTTGCTCTGATCTGCACGGATACACTCTCCCAAATGTTAAGCCAAGTTATTTCCCCCCACCCACTCCCCTTTTGAGGTGTGTGGTGTTTATTTGAGAAGGCAGGATGTGCATGCTCAACACAGCACAGCATATCACGTGATATGCTTTTAGGAGCTGAGGCATCAACACTTATTTCTGAGGTCAAGCCGAGGTAACCTTCCAGAGACATGGGAGGAGCCTCGTCAAAGCCCCGTGAAGACAAATGGCCACCAGACGTGCTCATCTTGAGGATGACCTATCCTGTCAAGTTTGTGGACACATTCTGAGTCAGCCAGTAGTGCTGACTTGCAGACACAGATTCTGTAAAGCCTGTCTAAAAGACAGCTGGGAGACACAAGGCGGTGGGGATTCACACAGCTGTCCTCTGTGCTGGCGCCGTTCCTCCATGGATGAAATCGTGGTGGGCACTGTGCTGGAGAAGTCCTGTGAATCCTTCAAGGACTTCAGCAGGAAGAATGACCCAGAGGCTTGTAAGGAGCACGGAGAAAAGCTCACATTGTTCTGCTTGCAGGACTTGGAGCCAATCTGTGGTGTGTGTGGGAAGGCATCTGCACACACTGGCCACAGGCTCTATCCCATTGGGGAAGGTGCTCATGACTGTAAGGTAAGTTAAAGTTACGGGGGGTGGTCACCCCAGTAGTTCACTGTGGTGGCACATTCTCAATATCTTCAGTTTTACTACTGATGATAGCAGCTGGAATCAATGATGATGAAACATCTATTGAAACACCTTTTGTGTCTGTCTTTATTGACTAGTATCTAATGTCAACAATATAACAATACTCACTTTTCACTAAGACGATTCACTAAATTTGACGATCTCAATTGATTAGCTAAACATTTTGCAAATTTGCAAATTAAATCTCAAAGGCTATCCTTCATTCACCAAACCTGGACATTATTTCAACTTACAGCGTGTCAACATTTTGGCAATACTTTATAATATATTGTGTTTTTGACTTTTTCATTTCTATTTGAATACTACCTTTATGCTGCTCTAAGCCCGATATGTTGATGAGTGTGGAGGTGTTTGGCAGAGTTCATTCTAATAATAGATGTATATTTATGGTTTGCCGTTGCCACTGGGGGTCTCGAGAGGACTGAAACTTGATTCCCATGAGGTTTCTGTGACACTTCAGTTATCCTACTCATGCCCTCCTTGACCCTGTCCCGATAACATAAAATCTTGAGTACTAATGTGAAATGAATCTATTGTTGCCATATTGTGTCCCTGTCTTGATCCTAAATTGCACGAGCTCTGTATTTCTAATGTTACCAGGACATTGGATCCTTTCCTCTGGATTTGTCACATTAACTTGATGCTGCTGCTGCTGCATTGTGCAGCTTTGCGTATAATGCCGTCATGGAAGAGTATGTGGCAGCCGAAAGCCCGACATTGTGCCGACAGTTGGGCCGTGTGCCAGAGTGACCTTGTCACAAGTGTTGATGCCCTGTCACTGACTTTTTAGGAGGAACTGAAGAGTGCGCTGCTGCCTTTAAAAGAGAAGTTGCAACTGTACAAGAAGTCGAAAATGGCCTGTGAGGAAATGGCAGAACACGTCAAGGTACCGTCAGTTCCATCAGTACATAATGTTACTTTGAACGTACTAGAGGGCCAAGGTGTGAAGGCAATGATTACCCATCAATCACGTCTCTCCCCAGACCCAGGCCCAACACACCGAAGCACAGATCAGAGATGAATTTGAAGCCCTTCACCTTTACCTGAAGGAGCAGGAGGCCGCCAGACTCTCAGCTTTAAAGGCCGACGAGGCTGAGAAGAATCTAGCGGTTAACCAGAGGTTCGAAGAGATGAACGAGGAAATTACATCTCTCTCGAACACCATCAGATTAGTGGAACAGGAGATGAAATCTCAAGATATCCCATTTCTTCAGGTAGATGAGAACATGGCTTGACAGTTTGAATAACAAATTGTAACCAGAAGCGGTTTTAAGTTGTTCTCTTACATTTTGTTTTCAGAATTACAAGGAAACAATGAGGCGGTAAGTGTTTACTCAACATCTTGGATGCAGCTCAGAATATTTTCGGATAATATAGCTCTACAGACACAATTCTCAACAACTAACTGCTTAAGTATCTTTCCAGAACGTGGCGAACTTCTGTTGATCCACAAATTAATTCTGATGCTCTGATTGATGTGGCCAAGCACTTGGGCTCTCTGAAATTTAAAGTGTGGGAGAAGATGAAGAGCGTAGTTAAATACAGTGAGTCCCTCAAACATTGACGAGCCACGTTTTATCAACCGACTCTTTTCCCACCACATTAGTAACTTCTACCTGGTTTGTTTTTTCTCTAAAGATCCTGTGATTCTGGATCCAAACACAGCCGCTAGCTGCTTCATCATCTCAGAGGATCTCACAGTCGTGCAGAACTCGACCCAGATTTTCAAGCTGCCAGACAACCCAGAGCGCTTCGACGTAAGCGCCGAGATGCTGGCTGCCGAGGGCTACACCTCTGGACGCCACAGCTGGGATGTGGAGGTAAAGGACAACACCTACTGGGTGGTGGGAGTAGCCAGCGACTCCATCAACAGGAAGGGCAAGCACGTCCTGACACCAGCAGAGGGATTCTGGACTATAAGGTTCCGCAACAGAGAGCACAAGGCCTGCACGGCACCATGGGAGCCCCTGAACATGACGAAGACGCCAGAAGTGATAAGAATAGTTCTAGACATGGACAGAGGCAAGGTGACGTTTTACGACCCTAGAGAGCGACCGCCTCTCTACACCTTCACAGACGTCGTGACGCCCAGAGCCTTTCCCTACTTCTGCTCTGCCTGCAAAGAGCACCCACTGAAGGTCCTACCCACGAGGATATACTTGTCAATAGACTAGTTCACATTGGAGACACATTGCTAAACATTGTATGTGTAAAAATTACCCAATGAAAGAGATGAAGGGCTGCTCCAGCTTGATACATGTTTTTTTTTTTTTTTGAATGAATGACATGAAACACAAACAGACATGTTTTAAAATATTTAATTTGAGTTACAACTAAGAAATGTAGTCTGTGAGATCTGAAATTGTAAATAGCTCTAACACCAATATATTACTACACTGATAATATTTGTTACATAAGATGACAGTCACCTCGGGTGACTCGGCTTTGCATGATACAAAATCACGACAGTGATTTCACAATCTTTTGAGCTCCTCTCCAAGAAAAGCATAGAAACATGAAACATATCCGATATGTTTCATATAAGGCACATACAGTAACAACCTTTGTGTGTTTGCAAAAGTGTGCCGGTTTTGTTCAAACGTGAGAAGTGAGATTAGTTTTCCATTGTATTAAAAAAAAAATTAAAAAAAAAAGACTACGGTTAGTGTTTGATGTAGTAGCCATATGTAGTGCATGTTGAAGTCTGGTCTTCCCGCCTCATCCAACCACACATCAGTAACTCCATAGCTTCACACTCAAGTATTGCCTAAACCTACAAAGACTTTTATTGTCCTGCGACATATTTCATAAATGGGAATATAACCTGTAACAGAGTTTGACTTGATGCTACACCTTTCTGTCCTAAGCACATTATTGTAACAGGTATCCTATTTCAAAACGGGAGATACCCACTCTATGTGCGGTGATGCTCTAAGGCTTTTTGAGGTGTTCATTTCATAATTTAAAACAAGTTATTAAAGGGAATAAATACCCTCTTATTATGTCCTGGTGTGTTACTCAAACAGTGTTAAAACCGCATCTGTAACAATTCTCTGTGTAATTCTATGTAAGTAGTCTTCTCCACTCTGTTCCCTGTAAGGTTAAAATCCAGGCAAGGTGGTGCACCAACACTGACTGATCCTGACCCCGGCGTTTGCATACGTTATCCTCTCTACAGCGTCTCTTTAACTGAGGCCCCGCGACTGCCCTGCTACGGCCTCCCTGTCATAGAGACATTCTTCCCTCCGCTATAGCGTTGTATAGCTCCTCGTCGACTGCCTCATAACATGCAGCTCTAGTGTTCAAAAAGTAGATCTGGTCTGTGGTGAGACGTGGGTCGTATCCCTCCCTCTGCAGCCGGGTTTTCTGGATTTTAAATGTACCTATGCGGGAACGTGGAGATACATAAAATAGATTAAAACGTTTGATCAGTGATGGTTAGCATTTTTATGAACTCAGGAGGGATATCAGTTTCAGACAATCCAACTACAAAATATATGAAAAGTTGTTGCTGGTTCGGATTTACAAGAGCAAAACACCGATGTCCGAGTGCAAGTGAATGCAGCATGGGATGACACCCCCTGGACGCCACAGTTTGGTGCCAGGAACCGCGAGAGGACAACACACAGGGTTACAGCCACAGACTGTCGTCACCGAGACGTCACCCATTGATTGTGGGTTTTCTGTGCAGCCTCTCCCGGTCTTGGCTACACACAGCAACTGCTGATGGCCTTTTTTTTTTTTTCTGATAACTGTGTGTGCAGGGTTGCTAACTTCACCAGTAGAAGTACAGGACTAATCAAAACAGTGAAGCATGTTGTGATTAGTAACTCCTGTTTGATTGTATGAGTGACAGATTACGTTCACTTAATGTTTTGAGTTCAATTATCTTCATTCAGGGGCTTTTTGTGATTGTTTTGCGATCAAATCAGCAAAAAAACAAATATATATATATATATTTCTGCCACCCCATAAAGTCTCCATGCCACCCTCTTGCTACCCTATGAGTATTTCTCTAGATCTGCCACTGACCTGTGGTGTCCACATGTGGGGAGATTCGCAGGAACACGGGCCGGGCATACGAAGGAAGAGCTTGCTGGACTTTCTGCAAGAAACTGTTGCAGTCAAAACTCCCCGTGATGTCTGCAATGGCAGCCATGCCTGCCTTACCTTCCACACCTGGTATGACATGCGACGGAAATAAATGCTTGTTAAGCAGCGAGTACGGTCAAATAACAGTAATGGCCCCCAAAGTGATGTCGAAAGCAGTAAGCACACAAAGTTAACCATCACCTGGCACCACCGTGCCATACACAGCCACGTCCGTCTGACCCAGGAGACTGCTGAGCACGCCTTCCACCTCGGTGGTCGAGACGTTTTCTCCTCGCCAGCGGAACGTGTCTCCACTGCGGTCACGGAAGTACATGTAGCCCAATTCATCCATCACCAGCACGTCACCTAGGGTAGACATATGGAGGGCAAAATAATTAACTGTGGGTCAAATACCCCCTGACAAAGGATGCTTGGCATTCCGACATTGCTATTATTTTTAGTCTTTCTTTAGTTTGAACACTTAAGCACGGCAAGCTGTGTTGAGTGTTATGTACAATATAACAGCAATACAAGTTGGATTGGTAACCTGATAGATATGCTGAATCATTTTTCTTGAAGACATTGTGAGCGATCTTCTTCCTCGTAGCGTCCTGGTTAGCGTAGCCGTCAAAACGTCGTAATGGGTCCTGTTGGTTGATGCGACCCACCAGCAGTCCTGGCTCCCCTGCAAGACATGGAGTTAATACAGGAACAATCCCATACTACATCTAGAAAACACATTATTATTGTAGTATTAGGTATTAGTTACCAGGGCGGCAAGTCACACAGAGCCCCCGGCTGTCACGAACCAGCTCCATGCTGTCCTCGTCCACCCTCACCAGACGGATCGGGTACACGTTGGGGAGAATGCGACTGTTGAATCCACAGGCTCCCACCTGCAAGGAAAACAAATCCTGATAAACTCACATTCACATGTCACCAGGGAAGACACACAAGTGACACACGGACTGCTGACCTTGCCATCCATGTTGGCAATGCTGCAGTTGCACTCGGTCGCTCCATAGAACTCGCCGATCTGCTTCACCCTAAAGCGCTCCGTGAAGGCCTCCCACACACTGGGGCGCAACCCGTTTCCCACTGCCAGCCGAACTTTGTGGCCTTTTTCTGACGGCCGCACCGGCTGAGAAAGTAGGTAGCGGCAGATTTCCCCGATATACTGCACTATCTGCAACAGGAGAGCAGCGTTGTTATTGAGCCTAGTTCAGAATTCATGCTTTAGAGTTATTGATTACATTAAATATGGCAGTTGTTAATGTTTTTCCGAGCATCAGCTCTTACAGTGCAGTTGTACTTAATGCAATCTTCCCAGAAGCGGCTGGCAGAGAATTTCTTCTTCACTACCACGGTGAGGCCGTGGATCAGACATTGACCGACGCCCATGATATTACCTGGCAAGAAGAGAAAGCTAACACTTCGGTTATGCAAGCTTAAAAAGGGGGGGGGGGGGGGGGGGACTGTATTCATCAAGAGCTTGAGCCTGCAGTCATATACCTGCTGAGTGATAGAGAGGCAGGCAGTCATAGATGATGTCAACAGGACTCATGCGAAAGGCAAAGTACCCGAAAGCAGCAATTCTGTAGTAGCTGTTGTGGGAACAAAAGGAGAGGTCGTCAGGCGTCTATCATTAGCACTGCAGCAACTGTAACAACTCTGGAAAGTGCTGCTTTTGTGGTAAATGGCGTACCGACTGTGTACCACAATGGCAGCCTTGGGCAGTCCCGTGGTGCCGGAGGTGTAAATATAAAATAGGCGGTCTGCAAGAGAGAATACAAGAGAGCATTACAGTTGCACACCGGAAGTTTAAGATCCATACAGCCTTCAGTGAACCCCAAGAATATAGTCATTGTTTTCATGGGCAACACACACACACACACACACACACACACACACACACACACACACACACACACACACACACACACACACACACACACAGTTTGTTTGGTAGAGGACATGTTGGGCTCACACCTTAATGCTGACTTTATATTCTCTCATCTAAGACAGATTTACAATAGTTGAGGAATATGGTTTTATATTCAGACAGACAGAAAAATGTCAATATCTGTCGTGAATACAAAATGACTCATAACTCGGAAAGTTCTGCACAACAAAGTATTCACCCAATCACGCTCGAGTCAAGAGCAATTTCAGTTCAGAAATCAGACCCCAGAGTGACAAAAATGAATTACTGTGGACACACACACACACACACACACACTCAGAATTCAGAATAGAGCAAAAAAACGTTTTCAGCCAAACACAGTATAAGGAAATACTTTGAAGGTGGTATTTAAAGGGAAACTGCTAATGAACATACATATTAAGTCCTCTTCAGTGATAGATAAGGTACTCACCGTTCATGCCTTTGTGGGGAACACAAGGTGAAGGGGGATGTCTAGGTGAAGACGCTAAAATTGGGTCCAGAGGTTGAGCACCCAGTCGGGCCAGATGTTCTGCACTGATGTCCCCTGTGCTAAACCGCAGCATGGACTGGGCGTTGGAGGAGCTCACCTCCAACATGGCTGACATTCAGTAAGAGGACCGAGAGGGAGGCGGGAAGAGAGGACACCAGACAGGTTAGCTCATGCTCTCTAGTGTGAATAGGAACGTAAATACATAATATTATGTTTAATATTGTGAGTGAAACTAATGTAGTTATATGTTGTAACAATGCGACTTAATTAAATTGTCCTTTTTTATTATTATTTCATTTCTGAAGCCATGAGGCCTATAAAACTGACAAGTTAAAACACCACAGACCTGTGTGACAACATGAAGACAAAAGCAGAGAAAAGTGACATCTGAGGATTCAAAATAACTCAAACACTCACAGTAGATATGGTGACGTCACACACACAGAACCAACAGAATCAAATGTTAACTCATTTCATAAAGAGATGGGCATAGGAGACGTATTACTGGCAATGAGGTCAGCGCCAGCATGTCCTGCTGACCACATGACGAGCTGGAGACACGGTCATTATCACAGTCTGTGCTCCACCACTAAATGAATATTAAGAGTGTGACACCACAGGACAAAATGTTGACCACTTCCCATGATGTCACACACAAAATGTTAACCAAACGTGAGTTACATAAGAGTGAAGATACTATCCTGCGTTTTTATAATGTATCCCTCCATTGATACAGAATTAAAACCTAAATTCCCTCCTTGTGTAACACATTCTTACCATCAGCAAGCTCCGCTCCGAACACAATAGCGCGCGAGTCCGACACCCCGATGCAGTGCATGAGGGAATCGTGGCGGAGGTTGAAGTTGATGAGCGCAGCTTCCACCCCAACCTTGGCCAAGCCCAGCCAAAGAGCCACCTGCAGCGGCCTGCTTTCCATGAAGAGGGCCACCACGTCGCCCGAGACCCACCCCTGACCTCTCGCCCAGTGGGCCACCGCGTTAGACAGCTCGTCCAGCTGGGTGAACGTCCACGTTTCCCCCGTGGCCTCATAGATGAGTGCTGGTTTATTTGGGTGTCTCTTCACTGTCTGGGCGAATATGGAAGGAATGTTGCTTCCATTGCGCATGTAGCGCCACAAAGCCATCTTCACCCTCAACAGCACATAGAGGCCACTGGTGAGGGGCGGAGGAGGGAGACAAAGAGAAAAGACGTACAAGCATGATCAGGACGAGGGCTGGGCAACAAAGGTCACTTCATGTCTCGATAACGATATATATACCACGATATAGAATGTATTCTGGTGGTTCAATAATTAAATAGTCCTATATGACATAATAACCATATGGTAAACCCTATTTTTTGTATATATTCCTGTGTGAATTAAATACTTGACAAATAAAAAGTATTTTCTCATTTAATTAAGAACTTAAGTGCAAAAAGAGTATTACAGTTTCAAGTGAAATATAAGGAAAAAAATGAATAAATGTTCCCAAGTATATACTGACAATGTTTGCACACACACACACACACACACACACACACACACACACACACACACACACACACACACACACACACACACACACACACACACACACACACACACACACACACACACACACAGAGAGAGAGTAATCAGACATTAGTTCCCAAAGCAGAACTCTTTATCATTTCAAATTTTCTGATAAATTTGAGTTAGTGTGCACTTGTTTTTACGACGGTGCTCTTCGTCGATTAGTTGACTAATCGGTCATTTTGGTCAAAAAAAAGATTTCTTTTTATGCTTCTTTCATGCTGAATAACTATTTTTCCAAGAAACTTGTATTCATGCAAGTCTTTGAGGAGAGAATCAGTTCCACAGATCAGCTGATTATATAAATTGTATGAAGTATTACTGGACTACGAACTTCTTTGGTCAAGGACAGTCCTAGTTATTATCCATTTAGATGTAGTATTTATGCATCAACACATCTTGATATATGATTTCATCACTACATGATTCAACTGACCCATTATCATATTGACTTATCGATCAGAATCAGAACTACATTCGGACTGTATTTGAACTTACTTGATGTCTCTCTTGGCCGTGCGTGCTGCAATGTAGAAGTACTTCCAGCTTTTAGTGCCCAGATAAACCCCGAGGCCCGCTGCCAGACTCCAGGACCAGGACACCCCGAAGAGACGCAACAGTCCCATGGACCCCAGAGAGGCTGACACACTCGCCGCATTGTGCATTCTTGTCATGGAGGACATGGCGAGAGAGAGAGAGAGAGACCGAGCGAGATGGGCTTTTAGGGAAGAACTGGCATGAGCTGGATCCTCTGGCCTACACGGGTTTCTCTCAGGAGGTGGATATACTGGTAGTGCAGACTGGTACGCACAATAGCCTGACGTTACAAACGAACTTTTAAGATAATAGCTAAAACAGTTCGCAGGACAGGAGCAGAGATAAAGTTATCACACTTCAGCCAGCTCACATATGAGCAGTTATATACAGCCATCACTCCGGGTCACACATATCTGACGTTATTAGATCCAAGCACTGCACTCCACTTACCTACGAGTCAACAGACTGATGTCACCTTTCACCCGGTAACCCCGCCGCTCGGCACAACTTCGTAATTGTTTCCGCGGAAACTATTTAGTATTCAAATCTTCCTCCGGGATGTCGAGGGCGTAGATGATATGGCGGCGTTGTTTTTTTTTTTTTTAAGGGAAACCAGTAGTTTTGTTAAGTGTTACAACAGTTTTACAGTCGGAACAGTTTACGTCAGTGCGGCTGTAACTGACGTTAAGTAGGCTATAGGAACAGTTCACAATCAAACGGTTATTTGGATTGTCTGTCAAACGTACTTGCGCGAGTCCCGTCGGCGGAAATCTACGGTGGGGGGGGAGTTCATAACTTGTGTCCGAAATAAGCGAAAGTGACCGAGAACGGAGTGAGAGAGCAGCGAAATGCAGAAAGAGCCAGGCTATCTTCTGTTCTCCATATTGAATGGAGTCACTGCCAAAAATGAAGCACCGCCCACCCCGGGTATGAGGCTTCAAAAGCAGCTCAGCCATTCGTTAAACCCAGCGCTCGTCAGGCCGCTCTCAATTGTGATTGGGCAACACTAACCCCGCCTGATTGCCCAACCAACAGTTTTGCAGGTGGCTGCTATTGATAGTAGCACCGGCACAGACTACTAACTAAATGTTGTGAAATGTTGTGAAAGTCTCATTCCATCCCTTATTCACACAGCTGGCATGCTGACCATGGGTGCCATCAAGCCCCGTTGAAAATGACACAGCAAAGTTGACATTTTTTCACACCACACCACAAAAGTAATAATTTATTAAAAGTCTAAGAACAAAATGATCATTGCAGACTGAAAGCCTCCCTGTGTGTGTCTTCACAGGACCTAGTTTCTCTCACTGTGGGTCTCTGTGCATAAAAAGCACAACAAAGTCTGAAAAGCACTGCCTTCCTCAGTAAGATGTAAACCCAAGGGTCCAAGATCTGATTCCAGGAGGCCATGCGCAAGCCCAGAAGAATGAACCCATCTTTCTCGTAGACTGAGGTTCTTTGCTTGAACTGCAGCACAAGAATGCGGATCTATATTGAAGGAGACACACAGAATCACTCATGAGGTATAGCTGTTACTTTATCATCTAAAAAATTCTTCAAAATACCTGAACATAAAATCTGCAAACTAAAAAAGTACTCACAAGAAAGGGGCCCCAGCATACGCAGGAAACCACAGTGAGCACTGCCAGTTGTGCCATCATCTCCACATCCAGTGAACAAAACAAGGAGGTAGACGTGGACGATGCACGACGAATGCTGCGACTTGACGATTCTGCATTACCGTCGTGGCACTTCAATCTGGCCCGCAGCAATGCCAGACCACTCAGGATGTTGCAGAGTAGGGAAAAAGTGAGTGCAGTGAGGCCCAGACAGGAGAAGGCCAGAGAGAGATTGGTGTCAGCTGTAGACTGTGGATCGTGGACAGGCAAGAAACACCACGTCCCAGGAAACTGGGTAGTGTAAGTTCCCACAGCAAATAAAGGTAGAACTGCGAGCACAAGTGCAAGAGAGGACAGAAATAACACAACTCGCCACACGTGACTTAATGTGATCATAGCGGCGTGGAAAAAGGGCTGAGTGATGGCCACACAGCGCTCCACCGCCATGGCACAACCCAGCAGCAAAGGGCATAAGCCAAAAAACACCATACTTGCCCCAAAAATCTGGCAGAATTCTTTGGTGGGCTTCCCGGCCTGTATTTTATACCTCTGATCTATGTGCAGATACAAAGCAAATGCGCCTGGGATCACATGACCTGCAAGGTCAGCCAAAAGCAAAGCCACCGTCAGTAGCAGAAATGGTGCTTTGGATTGGCGGTGGAATCGCAGACGGGACTTAGCCAGGATGCCCAGAGCCGTGAGGTTGGAGATGGCGCCGAATGTCATCGTGAAGCAGGACATCCCCAAACTTGAAGATTTGATGAGCGGCCAGGTGCTGTTGCTCAGCCAGGGGCCGGGCTGCTCAGAGGAGTTGATCCTCAGGTTCTGGGCGAGGATGGACGGCGTAGAAGAGGTAGAAAATGAAGTCATGAGTATAGACGATGTCCTCATCTTCAGTGTCATCTACAGAGAATCAAAGGCAAAGATAACATACTCCCATTAGTTCAAACAAAGCCACTGATTGATACTTTGTAATGTTTTTATGTCATCCTGTTCTGCTGTCTACAAGGTGTCTGGGGTAATTAATAGACAGCAGGATAACAGAGAGGTTGAAGAAGTCTTAAATGCTAAATTATGTACTAATGAATGCTATGATACATATTTCTCTGGACCACTCAAAGACTAATTACAACAAGGGAGCTTAATTATAAGAGCTACCCAGGCAATAATATAGAGGAGCGGATGAATTTTTTTCAAGTGTCATGAAAGCTGATACACGTGAATTGCCTGCTTGGAGTACATGAATAGATGCTTCCTCACAAATGCAAACTTCAGAAAGCATGACTGTTCATGGAAAATGCACATGAAGCATCGGTCTCCAGCAGTGGGTTTATTAATGCTGTGTGTCATATTTGTAGGGTATTTTTAACTCAGCTGACTGTCACAGAGGGTGGAAAGATTCGTAGCGAGACACATGACAACGGACTCAGACCAGGTTTAAATACAAAACAAACTGTGCAGCCAAGTGGATGCACTGAGGAGAGGATTATGAAACAAACTTGGTGCGGAAATGTAGGGAACTTTCGCAATTTTTTCTTCGGTTTGCACAACAGGCTCCCAGAGCAGACATTGTTTCTGTTTCACAAACTGTTCTTCTTTTGCCACATTTATTTCCACTCCTCAGATCTCCCACCTGCCATACACCTACTGTCCATATTTATCTCTTGCTCCTGCTCCACAACTTCTCGCTTGGCTGGTTCCCTAACTCATTATTCCATTATTTTGGTTTTGGCTGAACTGTCATGATGCCATCAGTGTGCATCAGTTTGTCTATGTTGGAAAGAGAGAGCTTGGGGTTTCTAAAATGTATGAATCATAATAACGTTCAATCACTGATCACCATTTAAGATGCTTTGAACCAAACCTAAAGAGAAACTAAACTTGCGGATGATTTTAAACAGCAAACTGTGGCAACAACAGTCTTGTATTTGTTTTGCCACTTGATTGTTGATATCATTAAGCTTCAACCAGCAGGATGTGCTGATGTGCATTAGCAATTTTCAACCTATTGTCATACATCATGCATCATATATTTGATATTTGTTCCAGGTTAATTGATTCTCCCTCTTCGGATGCAGCCTTTTCACAGAGGCACTGCAATAATGAGCACAGACTTTCTTAGTAGGTACGTGGATAGACATCTCAGAAGAGCCCTCCAGTGAGCGGACATGTCTTTATATAAGTAAACAACAAGGAAGTCAAAACTGCAGCTAAAATCAATCTGGTCCTTTTACATCTTCTGGTAAGACAGCATCCTTTGAATCTGGAAACATGTCTGCTTTGTCAGCACCAGTCTACACCAGTGACTCACAGCTGATCAAGCTGTCAATTTGTTTTTATCATCTTTCTTTAAAAACAATGTACAAACCAAAGAGCTGGCGGTGGAGCTGGTACAGGGGTGGATTTCCCCCTGTACCAGTGAACATCCAGGGAATAGACCTTGAGATGGTGAGATCCTATAAGTACCTGGGTGTTCACTTGAATAATAAACTGGACTGGACAGACAACACAAATGCACTCTATATAAAGGGACAGAGCAGACTCTGTCTGCTGAGGAGACTCAGGTCTTTCCGAGTGCAGGGAGCACTCCTGAGGACCTTTTTTGACTCTGTGGTGGCAACAGCCATCTTTTATGGAGTGGTTTGCTGGGGCAGGAAGAGACTAAACTGGTAAAGAAGGCCAGCAGTGTCCTCGGATGCCCACTGGATCCAGTGGAAGCGGTGGGAGAGAGGAGAATGATGGCCAAGCTATCATCCCTGATGGATAACACCTCTCACCCCATTCAGGACACACTAACAGCAGCGAGCCGGCTGCTTCACCCGCAGTGTTTGAAGGAGAGATACCGCAGGTCCTTCCTTCCTGCCGCTGTTAGAGTGCACAACCAACACTGCTCTAAATAGACCACACGTACCATATAAAAACCCAGAAAATGACTCATTCATTCATTCATGTGCAATATCAATGTACATATGTGCAATAAAGATACTTTGCAATACAAACTCTTCACACTTCTTACCTCATACGTGCAATAATGTGTATTATATTGTATTTTTTAGCTTCTTTTTTTCTTTTTTTTGATTTATTATACCTTTACTGTTTGACTATTTATGTACTTGTTTTGCTTTTATTCTCTTGTTTTGTTTTTGACTGATGTCTCTTGTTACACTGTGCACTTTGCTGCTGTAATCCTGCACATTTCCCTGCTGTGGGACTAATAAAGGATTATCTTATTTTACCGCTCTCTTACTTCATCAATAGTCAGTGAACCCACTGAGAGAAGTGTTTTTCCTGTAACGTGTGAGGAAACTACAGAGGAACTTGATTTAAAGGAATCCAGGGGTTGCATTGAGGATTGGAAGGGTGTCATAACAACAGAAAATTGTCTCGGCGACCGTGATATACTATATTATGGATACTGTATCTCTTCTAAAACACCTAGGCTGCTGCTCTTGTTTAATTCTTATTTTACTGTGTTCTTTTAAACAGAACAAAACATGTATCAACAACCCAGCTGACCCCGGGGCCGTGCTCCTTCTGCATTACGCATGTCTCAAATAAAGCTTTCAAGATGTCCGAATCTCTCTTGGAATGCCCACAGCTCTCACTGATAATGAAAGGGGATTAAATAGATGAAATAAAGGACGAATCCAACAGCTTTCTCAAAGATCTAATTTGCCACCAGAAAATTATTTGATAAGTATCATATCTATGAAGTAAATTACCATGAAATGGTTATGAATAATAAATTAAACTTACCGTCAGTGAACTCCGGATGAACACGGGATTATTTGGGACGGCTCAGAGTAAATGAGAGAGGACGAATATATGTCTCTCTTGTCCGCAGAGCTGCCCGACTTGCCACGTTCAGTACTAATCACTATTGTTCACAATCATCTACTCTCGTTCTCCTCCCTTCCTTTTCCCCTGCCTCTCTGACAGATTTTCTTTCTCCCAGGTCCGGCTTTCTCTCTCTCCAGAGGTTTGGAAGCTATTCTATATCTACATGCTGGATCTGCATTTTCCATGCTCTTTCCCCCTCTGGATGTGGACCTTCCATCTTCTCTGCTGGATTTCTTTGTACCAGAGAGGGATCTCAGGAATCAATTTCATTTTGTAGTATTGATCCAGTGCTAGCTGAATAATTCAACAGTGAAAATAAAGTCAGGTATCTGTAATCCTCAATGATGATTCCATTTCCCTCAAAGCAGAAAGAGTTTGTTAATCAGCTACTTATCCCCTATTTCGGTCCCATAAACATACAGTAAGCACAGAGACGGACATGAAAGGAGTTTGAAAGAGCATGACAATCATCATCAGGAGTGACTCTACCGAGGTTTGCAAATGTTAAAGAGGGAATACTCTAAAATAGTATACAGTTCAATGTGTTTTCACCACTCCTTAAGGTTTGTTTACTCCTTTAAATTCAGTTTAGTTTAGTTGTTTTTGAGACCATCATGTCTGTATCACACACAAACGGAAAGGAGATAATCTTCTGTTTCCTCTGTATGTATAACTGTCTCGAGCTTTTTAAGTCAATCAGCGAGATACGCGTTTCCGTAGTGAGCAAGTGTAAGAGTGTCAGATATGAAGGTGGAAATGAAGATAACATCTTTGCATGAGTTTGGTAATGACTTTCTCTTTGCCCTTGTTGCCATTTCTGCTAAATCTCGGCTCTGATGTGAAGAACTATAAAGTAAAAGATGTATTTTTCCTTTAGATGCTCAAAACTAATTTATTCTATATTTTAAATAAAGTAATTCAAGGCCAGTGGTAGGAAGACCATCACACGGATCTCTTAAATCATCAACGCATTTATTCAATTTAAAGCTTCCAGGAGATGCATGAAAAGTATGAAAACACATTCAAATAATTAAGATCGCGAACGACAGGAAATGTAAATAGGAAATACGGAAGCTAAGATTCTTATTTTGACCAAACATCAAACAGAAAGTTCAAAATTGAGCTAAAGCCAGTGCTTACAACAGTACTAATATTCTTATAGACAATAATAACAAAAGTCATCTTTAAACATTCAAGTTTTGAAACTGGGTAACTAAAAAAAACAACTTTGATATAATACATTTAACTTGTTACAGCATGTTGATTGGCGCAGGAAAGCAGTCACTTACTGTATTACATACTGAATCGCCCAGCAATATATACACAAATATAATCTACTTTAAAAAAAGATCTATTTCTGTCACATATTTGTCCTTTTTGTTGGTCATATTAAGATAATATTGATTTAAATAAGTTCTACAGAAAAAAAGTGCTTGTCTCAGAAACATCTTTCAGATTGTCTTTGCGGGTTTAATTAAGTACCTGGATGACACGAAAAGCCTATTACATGTACCTGATAAAACAGGTCTTCAAAACATTATCTATCACCATTTTTATGAAAAAAACAGACTTTTCTTTAAACAAAATATTAATTAAATATAAAACAAATATTGACATGAAAGTAAAGCACACTATGTGCTTTACTCAAGGGTTAGCTTAACAACTGTCGAATGTCCTTTCTCATTTTGAAGGAAATCCCTAAATTGTATACAATCAACTGTTCCATTTTAAATAGCTACAAATACAAAGACCAACTCAATAACAAAAAAGGTAAAGAGAATGTAAAGAAGGATACTATTTACAACATTTTGCAGTGAAGCAAACCGGTGCATTGACCCCAAATGGCAGGGCAGTAGTTGGCTGCATGTCTTCAGGAAATAGATCAGAATTTGCTCCTGCGTCACTTTGTAGCGGCTCAGATGCGAGACTCTCCCGTGTCCTGGTTGCTCTTTGATGCCTGAGGACCGCAGACAGAGAAGCAAGCCCATCAGTCACGACAGACACATTCAGTATTCTTTCATTATCAGGCTGTACTCTGACACACTTCACTTCACATCTCCTACAATACCTCATCATCTTCAAACCCCGAAAGAATAAAAAGTGTTTGCTTTTGGAGGGTTTCCAAATTAAACTTCCAATAACTGAAGCACATTAAGTCTCCTCAGCAATCTAATTACAGATGACATGTTAAACTATGCTGTGTTTCCACGTGTATACTTGATGTTTGTTTTGCTTGGTCAGTGAACGATTAAGGTATTTGTTATTGGGCAATAAGTAAATACAATTATTTTTCTTTAGATACGATGTTTTATGAAAATAGATATGGTGGCTAAATAAAGGTATCATACTGCATCTCATTTGATTCAGCACATTGCTATGCTGCATTCTCATGAAATGAGTGACAACTGCACAAGTATTGGAGAAAACCTGAATCAGAGACGCTGTGGTGAAATATTAATAACTGCTTACTGGTGCTTTGCTGGTGTGCGAGTAGCTGATGTTTGAGTAACTCTTCTTCCAAGGAGCACAGCATTTGGACAGGATGTGTCCATATTCTTCCCTCACCTAAATACAAGAACAATAATTGAGTTTTGACACCAGGAAAAACAAAAAGGCAGCAGAGCTTGTTCTTTTATTTTTGACAGGAGCTTTAACCCACCTGTTTGGAAAACAGGCAGTGCATGACAAAAAGCATAACCCCCTGAAAGCTGCCAAAGATAGTGAACAGGTAGGACATGACTATTGTCCCCTCCTCAAACTGGAAACAACCAAAGATCCACATGGTGCCCAACAAAGTCAGCTGAGCCACTGCAGTAATGGTGAACGCCCTGCAGGAGGCAACAAAGACACACACAGCTCTTAACTGAGGCACTTTAAACCAGAAATAACTTTAAACTTTTTTCAGGGAAGAATAGAATAATGTATTTATTTCTCTTTAGTTGGAGAGGCAGTAATATAGCAAATGTGCAGCTCCACATGTCAAATACATGCTTTCATATTCACACACATACACCTCTTATGTGGGCCTGATTGTTGTATGTAGTTTGTGCTGACTCACTTTATTTTCTGCAGATTGTCAAAGTCAGGGTTTAAACTTGAGAACTTCTGTGCCAACTTCCACACAGTGATGAGAAAGAAGAAAATGTTTACCTGAAAGGTAAACATATGATGAGTTGTTGTTGTTTTTTTTGTTAATTTTCAAGATTATTTTCAATTGAACAATTTCCTATACTCACAACGATGATGATGCAGGCAGGGCCAAAGAAACCCCAAATTAATTCCAGGTTCAACCAACAACTGCAATGGAAATTGAGAGTTTATTGAGCAGAATATATGTCAACATAACCTGGGAATCAGGAATAAATTAAAGATAAAACAAGATCAGCATCAGTGGGGGGAACTTACTGTTTCTTGGTGCCATATCCCTCGGCGTTAGCTAAGGCAGAGATACCGACAATAACAGCTGGGACTCCATAGCCACCTGCCAGCATGTAGAGGGTTTTGAAGTTGGTGTTAAAGACCAGGACTACCATCCTGAAGAGCTGTATGCCCTCCAGACACATCCAGCAAAATGCTGCCAGATAGAAGAAATGTAGCAGCCCTGCTACCACTGCACAGCCAACCTAATGCAGTGGGGAGAGAGACGAGGATCACGATGACAGCAGTGAAAAAAGGGGACAAAGGATGCTGCGACATGGGGAGAAAGTAATGGGGAGGAACTATTTGCTGAATAGTTGTTTATAAGTCTACAGGACCCACATAAATCATTCAGTAGCTCTGCTCTTTCTTAGAAACTATTCCGCTGCTGTATTTCGACTGTATTTTTGACTGTGCGAGCTGTTACAGAAGTATTTACCCGGCTCTCCGTACGAGAGATGCCTGCGAGGAAGATAACGGTGGCAATGAAGAGGCAGATGCAGAGGTGCAGGTGGATGGTGGTTCTTGGGCTTTTGATGGATCGGATCAACGAGAACGTCAGGATGCAGATGAACAGGCAAATTAGGGAAAGGGCCAGACCCACCCATGTGATCAGCTGCAGTTCAAACTTGTCCTGTTGAGAGAGATGGTTTTACATTACAGTAGAGACACAAACAGACTTAAGTTTCAACTAGAGACTCTGACCTATAAGCGTCCCGATTTGCTATGTGTCATTATGTATGAGAGTTTTCACCTCTATGTCATAGAGCGCCATGAGCACAGCAAAGCTGCTCAGATGGTTGCAGGAACACACAGTGTATTTAGGCTCGGACTCCACCACTGTGCAGCCACGAGGAGACCAGGACCCTCCTTCCTCCGAGGAGTCCCAGAACACACAGGTGTGGTTGTTTTTATCTGTCTGTGAAGCAGAAGAGAAAATGACCATCACACAAGTAATATTTTCCCTCAGGAGACAGATTAATATCCTAAATGGCAAACTAGGCGCTACCTGTTTGAGGTGGTAGAAAGTCAATCTGACTGGCTCTTTGAGGTGGCTTGTGTTTCTGTTACTGACAGAGGCAGTCACGACTTTAGAGTTGAGCTCAAAGCCTTGGTTCGCTTGTGGTTTCATCCCAGTGAAGAAGCCATCGGCAGAGTCCTCCAGGTTTGCATAGCTCAGCAAGGACACTGTTGTAAAGCCTTTCACAATCATAGCAGGAGAACACCAGATATTAGTGGACATTCATCACATTTTGTCTACATCCTGATGAAAGTGGTCCCCCAACGTGTTGCTCATAGGTATGATCATTACCAGGGTAATAGGAAGGATCTCCAGCAGCGGTCTCCAACTGGATGTCCAGCCGAGCTTGCTTCGATGATAAAGTCACAGCTCCCTTGGGTAAGTCTTCCCCTTTCTCTACCAGCAGCTCCAGCTCTGCACCCAAGTAGATAAATGTTCATCAACATGAATTGCTTGTCTGGTAATACTGTAGATGACCTCAGAAGAAGAGAAATCTACCAGCTTTTGAAACAAACGTTCCATCAGAAGACGCTTTTATGAATATATTGCCTTTGTACCTGTGTGAGTGGAGGATCTTTTTGTCCCGGGGGGCTTAATGAAAGCTGCTATGAGCTTCAGAGTGTTCTCCACCAGGTTCAGAAAGGTGGAGACTTTCCTGTTATCATTGAAAGCTCCACCGGACAAGAGCTTGTCGATGACAGACAACAGTCTCTACAGCCACAGGAGAGGAGGGGGAGGGGGAGCGACATGAGCATGAGCAGGGGAAAAACAGGAGACAGAAGTCAGTCAGAGGCAGACATTCAGGCTGCATACCACCTCAGGTCAACATAAACAGTCTGCATAGACATGGGAACTCCATGTGACAAAGATTGAAGGGGGAAAAACTGAAGGCTTTTTTTTTGCATAATCAAATTGCATTTCAATTCATTTATGTACAGAAATACCTTCAGTATGTCCTCTCCATCCAGCTCTGTCGGATTCTCACTTTCTGTAAGGTTCAGACAGCTTTTCTCCAACTGCATCATGAGATCATGGGCATCGGGAAACTTCTAGGAAAGCAATTTGGGGAGAACGAAACGAAAGTATGAGGCAAAAGTCATTTAAATATATATTGAGCTGTGATTTGTTTCTGGTGTGGCTTTACCTCTTGCAGATTGTTCATAACTTTGAATACATCACAGTTTAACGCTGAGGAAACAGGAAGTTTTGTTTCATTACAATGTGCTCGCCGATGACTGTAACTTTCACACAGGACATGAAAACGTTCTGTTTCTATATTTACAGAGCAAACAGCGGTTCAGTGATGGATGTTGGAAAAAGTGGAGTGCTGCAGCGGTCTTACCCGTGCAGCGAGACCCTTTGTTGCCATAGTTAGTGAACCCTGCGTGGCATGCGCAGTAATGGCCGCTGGCTCCACGGTGGCAGGTTCCATTTTCGCAGATTGTCCTATCGATCATACATATGTCTAAAATGGAAACAAATCAGGGAGAGGAAAAAGTGTGTTTCAGCCGGTGCTAAATATCCTGGTCCACCTGGACGTTCATATCCAAAATGGTGCTTGATAGGTTTAAAGATAATGCTTAGAAATCACAAAGCAGCCCAGACAGAACCAAAACACAGAACAGCCAATCACTAAATCAATCAACTTAGAAGTCAGTACTAAAATCAATTATCTAAACTTTATTTTCTTGAAAGACCACTGTGCAAACATCATTTGATAAAACAACACGCAGAGTTACATCTGGATCAAATTAACTTCTTTAGTCGTTTTTTTAAAAACAAAGTGAGACTCATTATTGTATTTTGAGGACTCACGTCATAGCCCTCACCTTCACATTGCTCCTGACTGCCAGAGAAGTTAGATCTGCCAGATTGTAGTCCAAAGCCAGCGTTACAGACACAGTGAAAACTGCCTGGTGTGTTGACGCATGCTGCATTTTGTCCACAAATATCTCCCTCTTGACATTCATTAATATCTACATGAGCAGGAAGAAGACATCTTAGAATAACTGAGGAAGGAAACGATCACTGAACCACCACTCTTTTCTTTATCGTAAGCAGATAAAGAGACCATCATATCCCTGCAGTCACATCAAGAGAGAACAATTATACTTACAGGTCATAAACCTACCACAGGATTATCTCATAAGTCGCTCACCTTTGCATGTAACGTTGTCACCGTGGACAAAGCGTTCCATTCCAGTAGTGGAAATGAATCCATTATCACAAATGCAGGAATAATGTGGAATTGCGTTGAAACATTTGGCATTAAGTCCACAGATGTCTTTGTCTTCAAAGCACTCATTGATGTCTTAAAGCAAAAGATCGGGACAGGACTTTAATACTTCGATGACGACTGCAGCAGCAAAACTTTCTCTGCTGACATGGATTCAATGTACACGATGACCCACCTTTACATGTTGCTGATGTTCCAGCGGAAAAATTCAAAGCGCCTGTTGATGATGAGAAGCCATCATCACATCGGCAGTAGAAGCTGCCCATCGTGTTGTGACAGGCCGTGTCCTCTCCACATGGCCCGACATCGTCAGGATAGTCCGGATCAACTTCACATTCATCAATATCTTAATTAAGGAAGCATGAATGTCAGAAAAATGGATGCAAATTAGACTCTTTTCCCTAAATCAAGTTAGGTAATAATACATTTCAAATGCAATTTGTATACGTTATTTTATATCTGAATGCATCATTTAGCAAAACATGTCATATATTTCCAGTTTCTAACTTCTATATGCAAAGATGAGAAAAAACGCACACATGCCACAACATGGCTGTTTGGTTTATGTATGAAATAAGTCTGTTTGTCATACCCGTGCATGTATTCTCCACACCATTAAATCCCTCACGGCAGCCTGGATTCAACAGATCAGACTGACCCATGATGAGGCAGAGGTACAGAGCTGAAAAGCAAGCAAGCGACTGTCAGTCAAGTTTAACACTTTCTCAGCATGAAAGCAACATCCACCTTGGGACCCATGCTTAATCTACACTAACCACTTTTTAAAAATCATTCTAAGATTTTCCTGTGTGGCTACAGCAGCATTGAGGACCAGTTTGACCGCATACATAACACCAGAAATGTTCAGAGATTTAAAAATGCTATGCAGTAAAGGTAGATTCCCGCATGTTCTACCCTCATTTCCTCAGATTGTTCTAACAGCATCTGCAGAACTCTGCTTCCTACGTATGAGGAAACATCAGCCGTCGTGGCACAAGCGCAAAAAAAAAAAGCAATACATCCTCAAACTGCTCGAGTGCATGCAGAGTCAGTCCTCTGTGGTCGCTTAAATGACGCCAGATGGGTGTAATGTGCACTCAGCATATGGAAACAGGAAGAAACAGGAAGAAACGGTCCAGTTACCCCCATTATCAGCTTAAACAATGAATTCAGTATAATTATCAAAAGGAGCAGTTAGTTAATTGTTAATTAACGGGCCAGTTTGTTCAAATCACATAGAGGACTGCAACAACACTAATAAATTGGAGTTGAATACTATTTTGTACTTGAAAACACTCTCTGTGAACATTTACACTATTTGTTTTACCTTTGGAAGAAAATAGTTGACAGTAAAAACCGTTGGATGGATACAGTAGATATTGGGGGTAAGTTTTGAGGAGATTTACAGTGTTTTGAGATACCATTTAGTTTCTCTCTGGGCAGCTGATAATCATAACGATTGCATTCATATCCAGGTAACAGGAGCTTATAATTTGAGTTTATAATAAACAGGCTGGCTAAGACTGTTGTTATGATATTATGAAGTGATTTAGTGGTTTGCAGAAGTTGTCATCTCTCAATGTTGTGCTGTCTCATGGCAACACACAGAGTTTCTTCCTGTGTGACTGTGGGCGCTGTGCGGTGAGCTCATAGTGTATAAATATCACTATAAAAGCAGAAGAACAGAGGTCCTCTGTGCAGTGGGACCCAGATAGTGAGTTGTTTGAAGAAAAGCTGCTATGTTCAGCATCACTCTCCTTGCTTTTCTCCTAATTCATTCGGGCTCTTTCCCACACTGGGCTTCAGGCTCTGACTGCTGCAGAGAAGCTCACATTAATGAAGAACTGTGGCAGTTTGACTTTCTCACTATTTGAATTTCTGCCAGGGAGACTTGGCAGATTTGATCTCAGCGGAAAGTTGTTAAATACAGTAAAAACATGGAATTTAGAAATAAACATTACGGTATAAAATTGTTTTAATTGTGTCTGTTAAAGTCATTTACTTTACACATTTTTGTTTTGATCATGTGATTATTTTTTTCTGTCAAGCACTTTGGTCAACACCTGTTTTTGTAAATGTGCTCTATAAACAAATTTGACTTGACTATTATTATACAGTCATTTACTTGATCAACTTTTTAAAAGGTATACGTTTAATTACATTATACAGTGTGTTAAAACGTGTCACACAACATCATTTTTTCTTGTCTAAAATTTAATTTGAACAGAAAACATACACAGATATATACAGATATATTCTTTAAGGTTTTCAGGCAACTGCAGCCAGTTAGTTTCCCTCTTTGGGTCCCAGAACATTTTCAAACTTTCTCAACAGATGATTTTCCATCCCAACTACCGGGCAAACGGATGACAGATGTGACTCACCCAGTATCAGGAGCTTCCACCTGCCCGCCATGGTGAAGACGGTCCAGATATATAAGGAAAGTAAAAACAACCCAAACTGGGCACCTCTACATAGAGATCGCACAGTTTAGTCCTCTTCTCTTTTCTTTTCTTTTTTCAAAGTTGCCCCACTTGTTTCTGTAACTTTACAATGTAAAGGAGGGAAAAAAAAAGAGCATCAACCAGTCAAGCTGATGGACGTGGAAAAAGTCTGGACAGTATATGCTGATACCAGCATATATAAATATATCTAAAAATACTGGAATCAGTAGTCTCTCATCTCATACAATGACCTCTCCTCCGTCTCTTTCTCTCTTTTGAATCATCATCTGCTCTCACTAATGAGGTGACATGCTGAGATGACTACTGGGGAGGGGTTTCTCTCTCTCTCTCTCTCTCTCTGTCTCTCTGTCTCTCTCTCTCTCTCTCTGAATCACATCTCTGACACAGAGGTTGGTTGAGGAGTGCAGCCAGAAGTTACTGAAAAGTAACTCCTGCTCTTGTTGGGGTGGGGTGATAGTGAGAGGAAATGACAATGCCAGCTCACTCTACTCTACTTCCATGATAATGTTACTTTACAGTGTTTTTGCAAAGGTAATTTATCTCTCCCTCTGTATTGCTCATGTCTCTGTATATTCCCCCTCTGTTGGAGTCTGAGGTTAGGGGAGCGACAGGGGGTCAAGAGGAGTTTATGAGACTCATTGTCCAGCTGGTGGGCATAAGCTCCCATGAGTTTTAGCACACAGCCTGAAAACTATGGCGATGACATATATATATATAGCTTTTGCCTCTGAGTGCGTCTGTTTGAGACAATGTAACAATGGTCACAATGTTGAGCTTCATTTGGAACAAGTGAATTTATATATATTTATAATATGTAATTTCCCACTCCCTGAGGGCAGACATGCTGCACTTATTTTCAGTATAAGAGAAAGAAGCAGCAAATGTAGGTCATAGATTAATATGAACTGAAGAACAACATAAAATAGATCAAACTGCTAAAAAACATGATCTTTATCATAAGTTTCACAAGGTGCCTGTCAAATGAAAGTTGTCAGTAAGAGGAAATACAACTCTGAGAAACCTGCAGGAAGGGACATAATGTTCTTTTCTTTATCACACATCTTTTGATGTTCACTCCGTCTGTGTCACAAAGTGACACCCCTGTTGCACACGACTTAACTTAGGCACACTAAGCTGTACTGTCTTGAGTATGAACAAAAAAAAAACCCCCGGGGGAAATGCTATAAGCGTTCATAAGAGCAACCTCATGGAACAAAACAAATTGTTGAATTTTCGGGCATTTTTCTCGTTTCCAGCTCGCAGTGGCGAGGTCATTTTCAGGTCTGGACACACTGTCCCAGGACTCACTGACAGGCGGGGTGATTATTGCCTTATTTCACACTCTTAAACAATGGGGTGGGCTTTGTGGGGGTAGGAAAATGGAGGTGACAGACAGCGGGCCTTTAGGGACTGGCGGTGTACTACTGTGTAACTGTGAGCATGCTCACAGTTAGACCTTGAAATGTACTGCCAGTAGCATGACCTAGAACTCCCCCCCGCCCCTGCCTTTAAATAGGCCGATCGTGTATATGTGCTCTAAATGTGAATCTATTTTTACAAAAATGCGTTCCACTGGTGGCTTCTGGTGCTCACTCCATCTGTATGAATAATCAAATAAACAGCAGTAAATCTAATATTTAATTATGCTCACATTCGACACATAAAACAACATTGGTGACGGTGTGGTTGTGGCCAACAATATGTGACACTTTTGATCATGTAATTTAGCTTTTATTCCAACAGCTCGGCCTCTGAGTAGTTGCACTGTAGCCTATATGGTTGAGTCTTTACTGGGAGTAAATACAAAATGAAACACTTAAAAATCACTAAAACAATTAAAAAAGCAGCTTTTTTAAAAGGGTGGCTATAACATGAAACACACTGTGACTCTAAATCACTAAGACACTGCACACCACCCATGTAAATATGTGGTTTTGCGGTAAATATTCATTTACCCCAGAACAAAAACAAAAAGTGGAACTCGAGCTGACTCACCTCATGGGAACTTATTCACTGTCGCGGTACATCGTGTGCTATGTGAGTTGTGATCTGCTCTTTGGTGACATCTCGAGCACACAGCACTCGCTGTGCAGTGCTGATGGGAATGGTACCAAATGATCCAGGAGTAGAGTACCACACACACACACATACTTTATCATAATCAAGTATGCAAGCCGTATGAAGGCAAGAAAATGCAGTTTATTTCCAGTTAAATTAGAAGTGATTCACTCTTGCCAGTGCCACATATGAAGGCACACTTTACAATGAGGCGGCCTATTTAAGCTGAGCAGCAACTGATGCCACTGGCCCACACATACAATCCACATTATAGTCATTCTCAGCCTCTGTGTAATGAATTTTGGGGGAGGGTGTTGTGATCGCTCCCCAGTTCAAGCGGCGCTGAGCTTGATGAATCCTTGCAAGGAGGTCAGAGCTCGGGATCACCTCTGTACATGCTCTGTATTCAAATGATGGATCTGTTGCATGTGAGCTGGCAAATTGAACTATGATGTCTTGCAACCGTTTCATTCTGGCTCCTTTTTTAAAGAGCGATTTTCAGCCATTATGATCATGGCACGTATCCAGGGCTTATCCTGTTATCTCACGACCTTCTTCCTGTCCGTACCGAGATAGTGTGCATATAGAGTTTTGGATGTTTTGTGTTGGCTCTGTTTGTTTTCTTTCTTTTTCTTTCTGAATTGTCAAACAATGAGGAGGGACCCCAATGTGCTCCAGCTGTCTCAACAACTTCCTGACAAACCCTGAACAAAAAGGTCAAATTGGAGACTGAGTAGTCTGGTCAAACCCCTTGTATCACTGAGACTTAGTCATTTCAAAATGTTCTATTTCCACAGAAAAGCTTCAGTCGGAAGTGCAACAGTACATATTTCAAAAGCTGCAAAACCGATATGATGTAATCCTTGTGGCTGCGCAGTGTGGAACAACCTTGAAGTCCTTCCACATGCAAATGGACCTGGTCAGTAAAAGTGACTTTATTAATTGCTATTGTATTATATAATTGCACTACCTTGAAAATACCCTTTGAAAAGCGTGTGACAATCTTTTGGAAATGACTGCATGGCACACGGTGAATATAGTTTTGCCAAACCACACCACGTGTGAAACATTTACTATACACAGGTGGCTGGTGGTGAAGCAAACTGCTGGCCCCTTAATTTATGAACCACATAAAGGAGTTGCTGGCAGAGCTATTAGATCCTGCCAGCCCACCGTCGAGTTCTTGTTTGGATATGGAAGCAGAGAGACAAACGAGGAATAAATACAGAATGTCAAACTTTCGTCTTTCCTTCTTGTGTCTGCGTAACCTTCGGAAACTAAGAAGTCGGTAATCCCATAAAAGGGGTTTTACTGTCCAAATTCCATTTCCCTGTTTTTCTCTTCTGCTTCCTCTCTTGTGAAAGGGGCCCAAAGAAAGAAGGTACATTACATGGCTTTATAGCTGCCAAAACTGAAATGTAGTTTCACAAAGCCTGTGCTAAACTTTTAACCCCAGCTGTAGCAACTCAACATATAATAGTACTTTGAGACGTTGACTGTTATGATCACTTTCATGGCTCGTATGGAGTCCGCTCCAGACCAGATCCCACTTTTTGTGTGCAGACTGACATCCTCTGGTGGGTCTTTGTTAGTGATATACGTCAAAACTTAAAACCAGAGTAGGGCTGCTTTTATTGTTTTTTTCGGTGTCTTTTTAAAACACATGATTTCATTATTATTTTTGTTAAAATTACATTTAGTTTTATTCAATTGCTTATCAGTATTCATATGTTTATAGATCTGTATTTTTTCTTTCCTTGAGTCTATGTTTTGATTTTATGCTGTTCATAAAACATTTGCCCGTCTTTGAAAGTGAAATACAGCTTATTATTAAGCCCAATATTTTTAGGAGCACGATGACAAGGTCCCAGGAACTTAAAATACTACGTATTAGAATACAATGTTTCTTTATGGATACATAAAACATGAGGATCTGCCTAGTTTCTTTAGTCCTGCAGTTTCCTTTGACTTTATAATCTGCCAGTGTGTTGATTCCTCCAGAGAATGTAAACTAAATCACCTCACATTGTAGATTAACACTCACTTGTGTTACAGTTTACAGCTGACCATGTTCAGTTTACTGTATTGTGTATGTGCAAACATCTGGAATGTTTCCATGTTGACAGAGCATCACCAATAACCCAAAATATAAATGCCACAATGAGTGTAAAATGACATTTCCCTTATTTAACTGTGAAAAAAATAGTTCGTAGGCATATAGACGAACTGTGCTCATGTAGCTTTTCACACCTTCACACCTTCAAGCTGACCTTGTATGAGCGAAGTTCACAGTTGAGGAAGTGGTGACAAAGTTTTTGTGCTGCTGCTTGAATTGTGTTGACAACTTCAAACAATCATATGATTTATTTTCACAAACTCTTTCGGGACAATACGCCAGAGTGAATGTTCTGTTTTGTTGTTGTTGATCTTTGTTGCATTTGGAGCGACAATTCCTTGTCAGCCCCGGCGCCCAAAATCTTAATTAAGGAAGTGCTGTGTCACCTAAAACAATAACATCGGGGTAAAAAAGAGGATATAACATCAAGGGTGGAGGACGATGGATAGCTTACAAATGAACTCATGTTCATTATACCCTCTTTCCTCTTCCCATGTGATGGCTGGTGTGAAAAAAAGCTCTTGGGTTTGTCCAAATGTAACACAGCAGAAACACACCCAGAAGCTCACTAACATACAGACATGTTATGAGCATATAGGTTCCAGGTACATCTTCACATGTGCTGTGTAATTGAAGACTTTGACTCATAGATGAAACACTGACTGATTAGAAAGACAAGTCATGAAACAAATGATCAATTATGAAAACAAACTTATAGAACATTAAACCCTCAGGTTTAGTGGTTGAGTAGCTCGGGCAAATTAAATAAAGACTTTCAATCCATTTGGGGGTGATATCAAGCTCTGCTCCTGTGCTTTCTAAAGAAAACAAAAATAGACTTAAAGGCTCCACTATGTTTTGGTAAGACTTAGCTCTAGCTAGTGCCAAAACAAAGCGCCGTGTTGCTGCTCACTGTTAAGGTTTTGTCAAAGTGAAATAGCACAGTCCACTGGAGAAAAGTGGGTATTACACCATCACCCACCGAGCTCCTCCTGTGAATTACACTGTCCAGTGGATGGAATTATCTCAATTGTTGTTTTTTAATGTCTAGTGTTCATGTCCCTTCTGCGCCACCTTGCTTTTTAATTTCTCCCAATCTATAGCTGCACAGAGATATCCATTACATTGAGGCCAATTTTTTTGAGCTTTGTTTACCTAACATTTGTAAAAAGTCTCGGCGGTGCAGATTAGGGCCGGCGGTTTCTAGGTGTGAGATAATATTCAGTGTAGAGAATCATTCTTATCAGGCGCAACGTGGAACAACAATTTACCTTCATGTTATTGGGTTGGAAATTAAGGTGGAGCCACGAACTCAGCAAATTCAGCAAGTTTTGAAGAAAACTCTAAAAGATGCTGACTTTAGCATTTCGAACATGAGCCTGGTTTACATGTACAGTACCAAAGCCGGAGGGCCGCTCCAGGGAAAATGATCAAACCATGTTTTATGTTATCAGAGAAATACTTGCATTGCAATAGCCTCTCTAACCTCCTAGAATCTTTTAAACTGTGTTAGTTTTAATATTGGATTATTGGATGGTGTGCACTGAAATTCTCAAACACATGGTAGCTTACATTTTCTATAATCATTTTGACTTTCAGGAGCTGTTAACCACCATTGCTTGTGCAATCGCAAACTGAAAACCTGCAGGCTCCTTTGTCTTTCTCCATTTAATATGAAGATATGTATTTAATAAGTTACATGTTAATCAATTTAAAGGTGCAATATATGGGATTCAGAGCATTAATATAGCAGCCAAAAACTGTTGTCTAAAGATATAGTGGAGTAAAGTCTACTTAAACAGAGAATGAAGTCCCAAACCCAGTCCCTTTGTGTGTGGTGTTATTCAAGCTTCTCCATTTTTTGTTTACATAGCCAGCCGGCCGGCCACTGGTTAGCTAACTGCTGCCGCCCTGCACTGCACTCATGGGAGGAAGAGGAAATAGAAATGCTCACAGACATGATAAACAAACATGTTTAACAAGAAATAAATGCATACAAGCTTTTCAAAAATTTGAATCCAAACATATAAATTGAATGTCTGAAGGATGGGTTTTGTATCCCATAAAATATAAAAAAGGGCGCGGCCATGACGTTTTGTGAAGTGTGTGTCGGTCTGGTCCCATCTGCTTATTTAATACGCCACCCGGGAGTCACACTAAGTAACCCAAATCAAATAAACACACACGACAATGTCGCGTGACCAACTGGCGCATGCTGGACCGAGCTAAAACCCTCGCGGTGGATGCCGCAGCAGTGACTTCCACATTCACTTTTGAACTCTTTTCGGTGTGTGTACGACCTTTCTGCTGACACTGACAACAATCCCTGTCACGCTTGCTCATTCAGTTTACAATCTAAGGAGTGTGGTGGAACCTGAGAAGCTGAGTGGACTGGTTATGATTTTGCATTGCAAACAAACAAGCAAAGAAGTTGAACCTGTAGAGCAGGCGGTGGAGGAGTTTGCAGTGCACATGTTCTGACTTTTGTTCTCTTTTCTGGTTAAGTCTTGTAAAGCTACACTGAGCAAAGATAGATCTACTTTTTCAAACCTTTAATTCAAAAACAGTTTTTACAGAAGTTTGCTTATTTTATTTTTTACAGAACTTCTTAGTTATACGTCGTCAACAACCACTAGCATCTCAAAAATACATCTCTGGCCTTTTCAACAGTGTTTTTGACGTTGACTCCCGCATGTCAAGACTCGACATGAAAGACTGCCATTTTACTGCTAATAGAGCGCTGTACAGAGTGGCAGATGCCCTTTTAATTCCCCACAGACAGACTGAACTGGACCTGTCTAATTTGCTCCTCTTGGAAATGGATGTGGAGGAATTTTGAATCATCTTCCAGTGCAATCTGCAGTCTGCATAATCAGTTCAGCCCAACCCCGCATTAGAGCCATGACGCAGATATTATCCTGCCCCGCGCTGTCATTATCAGGGCAGCCAAGGAGACGCATGTCTTTTGTCACTCACAAAAACAGAAAAAGTCTGCTCATCTTGCAGATGGAGAGCAAACGACAAGATGAAGTAATGTACTGTACGAATGTGGACCCATATTCACACCTACCTCCCCGGGTCTGTGAATACAAAGTGACTGTGCCTGGTTGCAAAATCTATACTTGGCCTTTGTGAACTTCATCTACAAGGACCTTTGTATATCACAGAGAGGCTGCACCGGCCTCTGAGGTAACACTCTGTCCCCAAGGTGCTCTGGCCTCCACGTGAAAACTGTGTTATCCACATGGACTACTTCTTCCTCGCCTCAGGCGGCCTTGTATGCCTGGACCTGGATGGGGACATGCAGGAATACACAACCAGCCCTACTCTCAAATTGTTTATCACAACATCAAGCGCATCAATTTAAAAAAGCATTCCTGACCAGAAATTGTCTGAACAAATTCTTTACCTTTTTCCTCGCAGGCTCTGTTGATGTGTGCTATTCATAGAAAAAGTCTATGAATGTCAGTAAGTCACACTTTTAGGCAAGAGTACACTCATTTGGACTAGTGCATCATGTTTGGGTATATCAGTAATCATGTTAATGGTCACATTCTAGACACTATAACACCCCCATTAAAGCTGTCACATCCTACTGCTGCACCCAAAGTTATGTGTCTTGCATAGTTCACTGTATTGCATTATATTTTGAAAATGTCTCATAAAATACTGTTTACTAACATCTTTGAGGCTATTAGCCGGATTAGCTTTCTAATGGGTAATAATGAGGATATTTATGTTCTCGGTGAGCCAACTGAACACAGTCACCACTATGTGTTAGTAAAACAGTGCTTCTCAGTAGAGGGCAGTGCTTTTAAAAGATATCATTGTTGGAGTCGCGAGATTCAGTCCAGAGTATGAAGTAAATTACCACAAATTAATTACATTAATGTGGTAACTATATCGGGGGGTCTTTGCGAACAAGTACTGCATTTACAGCCAGACTGAACCACTAACAGCTCAGCAGTTGCACACTATGCGCTGATGCCTGTGGCTAATGTGGATTTAAGCATTCGCTTCTGTCAGCAACAAGCTCGAGATAGCCCATTTGTCTTGAAGTGAGCCCCTCCAGACCCATTCAACACCTCTAAGTTAATAATCGTAGACGGATGTACTTCATATTGCATGGAGCACATTTGAACTTGATTACGCCATTTGATTGCGAGCGTTTACAGTATAAATGTAAATGTGTTTTTGGGCTTTTTGAATAGCGTGAATAAACAAAAGGCTGCAGGGCTGCTCAAGGGATAAATGATCAAACCCTCACACATGAGAACATTAGGATAATTGCATTGCAGTATCCTCAGTAGTGTAGTGCAGTGTTCATACCATTAGTACCATGCATGCACGTGTAAATATCACAGAGTTGCACCCATAGGTCTTCTAGGAGTCCTGAGTGCAAAAGTGTTTGGATCCACTAGAGTGCTTAAGCAAAAAAAAAAATTCTGCTTACTCTGTAAAACTTGAAGTACTTTGGAAATACTGTTGAGTAGGAAAGTCAAAATAGTGGTAAAAGGTGGAATCTAACAGAAGTGGATGGTAAAGACTTATAACGAACTTAATAGGACCATTTTGTGTATTTTAATTATTGCAAAACAACTACTCTCAAGGTTGTTGAAGAATATTTTTCTTTGTTCATTGTTTTTCTGTTATGCCATAAAACACGACTTAACGCCAGACTGTAAAGGAGTGACAATTAGTGTGAGCAGACACTCCTGTTCGTTGCACTCCCAAATCCCAGACTTCAGTTTGGAAGCTGTGTATGTGCATCTGTTTGCTGTGGCATTTTTAAAATTCCTTTGCGCTCACATCTGACAAATGAAGATTTGTTGATGTTCCTTTGCTTTGTACGTTTTGTCTCTCTGTTGTTTCAACTTTAGAAGCTTCCAGAGTTGCCTCAAGAACAACAATAGCACCAGTTCTAAGTCCCATCAGCGAGTCGTATCTGAGCACAGTGCAGCGGTAGGTTCGTCATGTGATCACAACTGACGTGTTTGCCGACTCCGAAATAATTCAAAGGCTGTCAATTCTACAAGTCAAAGATCCAATTCAGTCTCTGAACTGGAGGAAAAGTGATGGAGCTTCGGAGTTTTATCAGTCCCGCTTGAAATCAGGCGGTGCGTTCCAGTTTAGCTTCAGTCAGGGCTGAGTTTGCAGAGTGCTCCGGCTGTAAATGACAAACTGTAGATAAAGCAGGAGTCGGTCAAGTGGCCACAAACAGTAAGGGGAGGGTGTGAGAGGCTTGTTGTGCTTGTGCTCAGCCAGCAGGATGCACTGCAGCCCCATCAAGCACCAGCTTTAATGTCAGGAAACCTATCAAGCTGAAAAGCACCATCTCAGCGAGCCTGAGATGAATATTTATGTGTGTGGGAAAATGAAAACCATTTTTCACATAAATGGATATCTGCGCTCAAATTAGAGGTTGGAGAAATGGCTGAGATTATCTTGTTGCTTAATGCCTAACTGAAGTCAGCTGCTAATTAGCTTGGCTATAATCATCCGACTTGGCAACAATTCCCCATTTCTTAAACTTTTCAACGTGGCGAGAATAGAATTTGGCCCCTCGAAATAAATTTAAAGCGACTGCATTATGAAGAATTGTAATCTGTGTCCTCTTGTCACAGCTTCACCCGCCGTCACCTCTTTTTAATTCTCATCCTGCTAAACATTAATTTAGCTCAGAGCAAAATCTCAGAATTAATGTCCCTTCATTCCTTTTTCTTACGGTGTCGCCCTCATTACATGCTATGTAAGTCCTGGGTGTTTTACCTTTCACAAGGCAAATGGAAGTGCTATATCTGCAGCACATTTTCTTCACTTTCATTCCGAACACTGTGCTGGCTGAGACAAATGACATAGTGTTTGCGATACAGAATGGAGTTGTGCATTGAGCTCTGGGGCTCTGAATGGACTCCCTGTGGTTTTCATAAGAGTATAATTCCTCTGCTTGTGTCTGCTCTGCAGGCTGGTGGCAGCACTGATTGTGGCCATACTGCACGGCTGCCAGTGTGAATGAATTGTTCCAGAGTGATGTCCTGCACAAATAGCTTACCTGGGAACAAAGCGCGACAGATTTCGTTGCACTGCAACTGCGCCAGGGATTCGGGACCACAAACACTGGCCCACCTGCGAGGTTCTTTCTGGCACGCCTGACGTCCACATGCTGCAGAAGTGGCACTGGTGCCGATTGATAAATCTTGACCTGTGAGCGATCAACAGTCACCCGCTCACCCTGCAACCCTGTAAATACAGTATATTCTAAACACCTGTCAGCCGGCAGCTCCCATTCTGCCACCTCATTCTCCTCCATCCTCTTTTTTTCCACCTCCCTTTGAATTATTGAGCTCTTTCTGGGGACCAGTTCCTCTCATCAAATGTGTAGGCCATCAAGCTTGCTTCACCGCTCTTTCACCCGCCCCCATGTTGCCTCATGACATTGAGGAAATCACTCTCATGTCCCTCACTTACTTCTCAGTCACTCCACCGCTTGCTCCCTCTCAATCTTTTCTCAAGCTCCCGCCCTTCCTAACCCCCTTCTTTAAAATCTCTCCATTTTGCACTCACGATTTCTTTACCTCTTTTTCTGCAACGTTCCTCCCTCCTTTCTCCCCACATTCTCCCTCGTTCTGTTTTTCCTGTAATGACACGGCCCACTGCTGGGTGTCACTGAGTTGATGGAGGGAAAAAAATGGAGGACTGAGGCAAGGGAGGGGCTTGACAGGAGTGTGTATGTGTGTGTGTGTGTGTGTGGACATGTCGGTATGAGCGACGGGGAGAGAGAGACAGACAGACAGACAGACCGACAGAGGCAGAGCGACAGACATTCTGCCTGCGGGTGTGTCTTGTTTAAAATGCCCTATCCTGGTGAAAACACACTTGGCAGTTAGTGCGCCACCGCTTGCAATAAAGCCATACAGCCTGGTGCTTGTGACTCGGCTAATGGTGTTCCATTACAGTCTCCCAAAGGACCTCTTTCTGTACAAACGCGCAGACTGTCTGTCAGTTTCCTCCGCCTCGTGTGATCTCGGGCCACCCGAAGCCAAGTGCATTGTCTGACACCACACGGAAAAGCTGTAGCATACTAATTGAACCGATTGTAATGCTACATCTCATGTTTACCTCGTTTACCTCATGTTGACCGCCTCTACCTGGCTGTGGAAGAAACAGCTCTTTATAGAAAGAAAGAGACCAATGACGCCTTTATTCTCTGCTCTGTTGTCGTAGGCTCATTTAGAGCCACTGAGGCGAACCTTAAAGATCCCTTTTAAAAGCTTTGGTAGCGGCGTATGTGATCTAAAACCTAATCAGGGAGACATCTCGGCTTGGTGCAATTGCAACATTATGAGAGTCGATAAGACCTTACTGTTTAATCCAATGATTTTCACGTGTCATCTCTCTTTATCGCTCAGGTCAGTCAATAGAATTGATTCAATCAGCAGCACGGCGCAAAAAACACAAACTGAACAAAAGAAAGAAAAGAAACCACACGTTCAGACACAAGTACATTTCACAGGGACAGTAGCAAACATCTCAACCCCACAATGCACCAATACACAGGCATGCTCACACAATTACTAAACAGGGATTTGGGGATTGGGGGCTTGGAGGTATTTATGTGCGTAGGATTTGGACTGTGAATTTGGGTGTGAATTCTGTTTGAGGAAAAGACAGATGTGTGCTCAGCCACCAAGACAGTAAATTCTGCAGGAAGTGCTTTTGGAAAGCCCCCCAAAGCTATTCAAACAGATTAACGGCAACAAACAGCCAAACAAAGCACAATGAAACACTGGCAGCGGACGGTCGCAAACTGACCGATGGCAACAATTGATTTATGTTTTATGGGATGTATGAAGTGTATGGGGGGGGGGGGGGGGGGGGGGGGGGCAGGAGGTTTGCAAGAAAGAAAAAAAAGACGAGTACTGTGTGTGTTTCAGTGTGTAGGATTAGGGTTGAGAGAGGTTTTTGGCATGAGTGGGTGGTAAAAATGCCCCAACTCCTGTGATACGTGATGATCTGAGGAGGAAGTGGGAAGTGGCTGATCAGGTCCATGTTATTAGTCGAGCTCTGTTAGACCATGTAATAGCCTCGCAGCGCAACAGGGAGTCGCTGTTCCAAGAGCCGACTCTGCCCAGTATGACAACCTGATATGGAAGATATTCGTAATGGTGCTACAGCAAAACTCGCTGGATGGTTGTGTACAGTGTGTGTGTGTGTGTGTGTGTGTGTGTGTGTGGCAAGCTCCTCAGAGTGTTTGCATAAGTGCTGATTCTGCTATTCCAAACCCTTCAACTCTGCATTTTTTTCCACAGATCGCCCCCCCCCCCCCCCCTCTCTCTCCTGTGCCCTCATCTCCTCTCCTCTCTTCATCGCCACACAGCTTGCCTCCTCGCCCTTTGCCTCAATTCGTCACACATACCTTTTCATTACCCCTTCAGCCCCTTCCAACCCTGCCAGAAAAAAAAAGAAGAAAAACAGAAAAAAAAAAAAGCCCTCCCCTCCACCAAGTCCTCCAACTCCTCACAGAGAATTCCAAACAACACAAAGTAGCAGGCATCAAGCAATATACTACTCTGGAAAAGTGAGAGCTTGACATTTATGCGACAGCTATGGAGCTTGGTGACGGTGAAGGGAACGAGTGTGGACGGAGCAGAGTGGGAGAGTGGAAGCAGATGATAACAGAGAGGGGGGACATCATCTAAGAGCCAAGTAAAGCAATTACTCAAGATGAGAAAAAAAAAACACGTTAAGAGGGGATACACAGGGAATATAAAGTCATACTCCTCTGGTCTACATGACCAACTGTAACTTGAGGATTAAAAAGGATCTCTATTATGTGAGAAAAGAAAGAAAGAGTGTGTTTATGAGTCACTCAGCTCAGGAGAATGTCGATCTTCTTCCTCTGGAGGGCACCTCACCTGTTTCCTGTACTTCAGGTAACAAGAGGTTGACAAGTAGCAGAGAAGCATTGTCACGTTTAAAGACTACACAGGAAATGTATCCACCTGCGGATCTTAACAAGGAGCTGACACTTAAAACTTCCTGCTCTGGTTTTTAACTTTTTCAATTGCTTTGCTAGAGAGAACATTTTGGAATGGGTCTCTTGTACAAACACAAAGAAGCTTTGATACTCATCGGAGCATAAACGCACACACACACACACACACACACACACACACACACACACACACACACACAGTCCACACTGCATTGTGTGTGCATGCTCATGCAACCATACAGCATATTTAGCTAAGTAATAAAGCAGCATTGTTTAAAGAGAGAAAATACAGCAAATGAATCAATATACCGCCCCCATGCCAGGGCATTTTATGTGGCATCTGTTTTCCATTCCTTTGCTCGGCACAAAGAGCTGGCCGGGTGCCGCGGCACTCTGGCCAATATCTCTCAAGCCAGGGTTGAGGTATGCAATCTGCATTGGGACTCATCTCATTTGAGCTCACACCAGCCTGGCTGAACATGCCTTTGCCTTTTCCCAGGAGTTTGGATGTATATCTATCAGGACAGGTGCAGAACAATGAGAAAAGCAACTACTGAGCTTTAGAGGAGGGCTGTAATGCACTTTACAGTGAGCCAGTGCAGTGTGGTATCGTTTCCCCTGTCCTCTTTTGCCAACACACTTCCTCTGTTGTTCTCCTTAGCCCTTCTTCTTCTCTCCTGTTCCTCTGCTTGCCTGTATCCCTCCCTCCCTCTTTTCCATGGATTATTTGTCTCTCATCTCTCTTGTCGCCCTCTCTCTCTCTCTCTCTCTCTTTCCCTCATTCTCAGCTTTTGTAGTACCACTGGGATCTCATTAAGCCACTAACTTCAAATAAATAAAACAAACTGCAGAGACAAAATGAGGGATCTATGTATTTAAAAAAAATAAAAACTGGGTTGTAATGACTTCCTTTTCCCTGTTCTGACACCTTTCTCCACTCTCTTCCCTCTCTTCCCCGTCTTTGTCTCGCTGGCTGCCTATGTCAATTCAATTAATTTCAAACAGGCTTTATTGGCAGGACCGAGGCATTTTGATGGTGCCAAAGCTTTACAAAAAAAGAGAAAAAAAACATGCTGCATTATATCTGCCTCTCCATGTCTTCCTCGCTTCGCAGCCTTAGCGCTTCCCCACTCTCTCCCTGCCAGCGTGCAATCACTGCAGCCAGCAGAAAGCGCAAACTATCTCCTTCCTTCTTGCACATCTTCCTCAGCCCCTCCTCTGTTTGGGTATTTTTCTCTTTATTGTCCATCTGTAAGAGCCCTCAAATAGAGATTTTCTACTTATCTTTCCCATTAGAGATGAAAAGACAGCAGTATTGATGGATTGGAAGCTACATCTTTATTGTTTCTCCTCTCCATCCTCTTACACCTTGTTTCCTTCAATGGCCTCCTTCCTTTTCTGATTGTCCAGTGTGCGTGTGTGTGTGCGTGCACAGTAGCAGGTATTTTACCATCTTCTGCGGGCTCATCATTTGTGGCTGGGATCTTTGTCTTGAGGCGATGAGAGCGATGAAGCTGATCCAGGAGTGTCTTGAACAGGGAGGCTTGACCTGCCGTTGCAAAGGTCGACTTCGTTACATACAGATGAACCGGGAGTGGACTGTGCCGGGGCAGAGGTGTGTGTCACGGAGACAAGATGAGCGTCCTGGGAAAGTATCTTATTATTTTAATCGATCAAGCTCAGAGGGTGAGCACCACCAAAGATCTGCCAGTGGAGTGATAGTGCCTGGTGCTCCGAGGACTTCCACTGAGATCAAGAAGCTGCTGATGTCGATTGAGGAAAGAGAGAGGGTGGGGAGGCAGAGAGAGAAAGCAGAGCAAGGGGGGAAAGCCAAAGAGAATAAATACAAGGATAAAAGAAATCTTGATTTTGTCTGAGAGAGTATTGATTTTTTCCTCTGGGTTGGCCATGTGCGCACAGCCTGTTATTAGTTTAGAAACAAAAAAAAAGTGGAGAGAGTTGGCGGATGTGTGTATGTGTGCGTGCTGCCTGGCTGCGCTGTTTGCATGTTGCCTGAGTGGCATCACGTATGTGTGTGTGTGTATTGTGTGTATGTGTGTGTGTGGGTGTACAGAGGCCTGACTATTGGACTGATGTATGGGTCCGCGCGGTTTGGAGTCCCTGGCTGGTTGGAGATGTTGGGATTAGGGGGAGATTAGAGCAGTGATTACACAATGTCTTCGCTCTAATGATCCCAACTGTTTGTTCATCTTATCAGCCGCGCTGCACTGGATTCCACGACTGCCGCTGATATGAGATAACACGCGCATTACTCCCATACACCCCCCGCCCTCCGCAGTCCCCCAACTCGTACCGCCGCCACCACGCCAGTCAGAGAGAGGAGTGACCCGGGCAGAGTGGGCAAACAAACCCTCAGGGAAAGAGAGAAAGCGATGGACATGTACTGTAGGAAATTCGTAGACGGTGAGGGTGACTCACAGGGCTGACCTCTCGAGTCCACAGAAGCATTAGCCAGAGTGCTCATTGTTCACTGAGACAATACACTGACCCCCTGGAGAGCCCTCGGTCTGCAGTGCAATGTACCCACAGAGCCGCAGCATATTACAGAGGGGGCAGTGGGTGGAAATAGCGATAAGGTGTCCAATGTATTCTGGTACACTATGTGGTGTAAGTGTACATTTTCTGGCCGTTGGGGAGAAGTACGAGGTTATTAGTGTGTGTGTGTGTGTGTGTGTGAGTGTGTGTGTGTCGGTGTGTGGCGTGAACATATTTCTCTGTAAAAGGAAAAGGTTGTAGCTGGTTTCAATCAGCGCGGTGGCCTATGAAATAAAGGAGTTTTTAATAAAGTAAGGATGCGCAGATTTGTGTGCTTAAGTGTGTTTGCCTAAATATGACTCTTTGCGTGAGAGAATACAGTATATGTGTGTATCAGCATGTGTGTGTGTGCACTTCTCTCCATGCCTGCATGCCACTCTGATCTCCCCCATTACAAGGTCGATTAAGCCACTAATCCCCAAAATACACGCGTCCAACAGCACGACACTGAAAAAAAAGAAGAAGAAGAATCTCTCCCAAGGAAAAAATGGCTGAATCTTCCCTTCCCTGTTGCTCGGAGCTTAAGCCACACACCAGTGCAGCATGCTACAGAGCATGAGCACGGAAATGTGTTTTACCTCCATAACCACACAGGCAGGGGATTAACGGGCACCTAAACCCTGGAAAAGCAGCTTTTTTTACACTTCTATGGCCTCAGAAGAAGAAAAATAATAATAATACACAGCCACAGTGACACAGCAGGACTTTGAACGCTATACATCAGCCATCATTCATATTAACTTGCTATTTCCTGGCTAGTTGTGGTAGGCGTGATGGTCACACACAGTTGGAGGAAACAGGATGAAAAAGATTCAGAAACGCTGAACACGAGTTAATGGAATGAAGATAAAAAATCTCCTCACATCCTTTGTTTTTCCCTCTAACGACGGCTATTACACGTTTCCAATGCTTTCCCTATAATCTCGTGACTGCATACTGAAAACCAGTAATTACTGTGGCTCTTTACTTATGTATCCCTGTTGTCCTGCTCTGCTCACTGGAGGACACGTGGAGGAATCTGCATAACCTTTAATTAGAGCGCTGGTGTTGGTAGCAGAGGCTCCGTCAGGTTAGATGGACCAGAGCAGAGGACCGGGGGGCCCTTGGAGAAATTTGGCCTGATTCACCTGGAGTTATGCTTAAAGCTTGAATGCTTGAATGCTTGAATGCTTCAGATGTGTTGGATTTGTTTCGCAGAATACTATTTCATGGAAAACATGATTTGGGTTTATATCATCATTTTGGTTGTTCGGGGTACGTCGACATCACATTTAGGTTGAAACCTGCCACTAATAATATAAATTGTGTGTTCTGCTCTTTATCTCACACCATATTGCCATACACACGTACTTGCATAGGCAACATCTTGGATCCATGTTTACTTTCTGTCAGCTGAGGTCTTTCACAATAAACTGCAAGGGTTTAAGAATGTTTACGTTTACGTGAAATGTAAACCGGTCTATAGAATAAATTACCTGCACACTCTGAACCTGACAAATGTTTTTTATTTGCCACGGATGTCGTTCAAGAAGAGTCCTTCTCAGTTTGATAAATATTAGCATTCTGTTTTGGTAACGAATGCCAGCTTGCTCACCTGAATGACCCCAAATGTTTGTACAACAAACAGTAGCTGGTCTTGCTCAGTGAGGAGCTACTGTCAATACAAACATAAACAACAAAACTATTCAATCACGATAATCCACGAAACAGCCTGCAGTGTTACTCTGTTAGACAGTGACATCTCAGAATGTGGAAGGCATTGTATGAGATGATATTCTTTTTGCCTGTATGGTATACACAGCAAAGATATCTTCCAATATTTTGCAGTGGTTGCAAACAGATTCGTTGAACTAGAATTTCCATTATCCCTAAATCTACTGTTCCATGAATAGGGCTAACAGAAAAGCATTTGTTCCACAAACCATGTTTATTGAAAGTTTGACTCTGTTTTTGAAAACTGGTGATCTGAATGTTTTTTGGTGTGTCCACAGTCTGACGTATCTTACGCCTCCATGCTGTAGAACTCCATCGTTGTCCAAAAAACGTACATTACTGTGCATGAAATATAAACATGTCATTGTGCTGTATGACATGAGCCTGCATCGTGATCAACATGAGCAGAGTTGTTTACCAGCTTTGTGCCGAGCTGATATCGCTGCGCATGCTTGGACCCCCACCACCTACCATTACTACTGTAACCACAGAGTCCCTGTGTGCAGTAGCGCCAGCCGACAGTATGTCTGTTGTATGTTCCTGTGGTGTCTGCTGTAATACTCGGGTCCTATCGCAGCTGGTGGTCTCTTGGCTCCCCTCTGCAGGGTATAGATCCGCTCTGTTGTCCGAGGATCCAGTTAACATGGCTGACCCCTCTCTTTGCAGGTTGTGGGCTCTAAGAGGTCTGTCTCTGGCTGAGGTTTATTGCGCCACCAGTAGAGCCTCGGTCATGACCCCAGCCTAATTGAATTGTAATGAATCCGAATTCTTGTTTCTGGCCTCTAAATATGTGCATGTCTGTATCCTGAGGTTGCTGGAACGTCCTAGACTTAAAGTATATCTTGTAATCATACATATTTGAACCATATTGGTAATCATGATGGCAAAGTACAGATTTCCAGTTTTGTGATAAATCAAAACTAAGCATAAGGCTGGTGATAAAACTAATTAGCATCTGGCTAACTGAGATAATTAGTATGAAGCTATGCAAGCGCAGGCAGTTCATTTGTCCTGCTTACTTATGGCCTATGAATGCATAATTAGCCATGTTTAAGGGCACAGGTGATGTATTGTAGCAGCACAGGCCAATCATTAATAATGGATATGCATCACCTCTTCTAAAAGTCTCCTAAACTGCAAAGTGAGAAAATCCACCAGAGGTTTAGACACATTAAAATTAAATTGCATGTAAATTATCCAACTCATCGACATAAATGGAGATCAGTGTCTTTCTTTCTTGTTGTAATCTCCCTTATGTAATAATTCAAATCTGGTGTGACTTTGCTATATCTTAAAATAAAAGGGCTCCCTGACTCAAAGGGCTAATACTAATGCTAATATTAATTAAGATAATAATATGTTCAAAGCGTTAGATGTATCCCCATCAGTGCTCGATTTAAGCTAAATAAATACCTGGTTTATCTTTGATTATATTCGAAGGAGAAAATAATTAGTGTTTTTCAAAAACACAACACAAGAGCTCAGGGTCCCTCAATTATCATCTCCCAGTTGGTTGTGACAACCTTAAAATAAAAAAACATCCTCATGACAATGTATCCACACCATCAAACCCAAAAAGAAACACACTGCACGGTTAAATAAATAAATAACAATAAAATAAATAAAAAAGAAGGCTCCAAGAAGACGCATTGTAGTATGAGTACATTGTTTCTATTCAGACAGAATTTATTCAAACACTTGACTGCAGCTTTGCCTCCTCTCTGTACTGTCTGGTGTCGCCGGTGGGTGAACAAGCATGCGCATGATTCTGTGTTTGTTGAGTATTATTTATTTTGTCGTGTAATTATCTAGCGCACTTTGCAGAATGGTGCTGCAGCTCCAGGTGACCAATCAATGGGCAATGAGAGACCTGCGAGAGATTGACTGCAACCCACGTCCCCTTCGTCTCATGCGGGTCTTAATCACAGTGACACAGGGACCCCCCTGATGCATGCCTGGAAATGTTTAGGCCTGTTTGACTTAACAGGGCTATGCACTTCCCAGAACACCACCCCCCTCCTCCTTCCACCGCCTGATGAAAGTGAAAGGATGGAATTGAAGCCAAGAGCTGGACTGTAGTATACCTGAGGGGGCAAAGTGGTTCTATAAATGGAGATGTGAAGCGGCTCATGAATAGCATTTTAACCTGCGGACATAGCCTGCAGGTTAAAATGTCCACTTTCAATTGGTCAGGGTCAAAATGAGAATAGTGAGGAGAGATTCAATGAAATCCTTAATGAAAACCATTGGTATCTAAAGGAAACTTAATTCAGTCAAGACTACTACTTAATTGGATTCTCAAAAGCCTTTTCATTTGATTGGTATATTTTGTCGTCTTAAAGCATCATGGGGCCAGACTGTGAATGCTGTTCGGTCCTGTGTCTTTCTTATGAATGATTAATATTCGTCGCTGGTTCTCCTCTGCTTTTAATCATTCTGAATGTTTGGCCTTGGCACACCCACACGTCGCAAACCTCAGCAGTCCAGTCAAGCCATTGTGGGATTTCCATTCGACTATTTAATAACCTCAATGTAGATTTGAAACACCGTGAAAAAGTATGTCACTGTCATTTGCTGTCAGTGCTGAAGTCGCCAGTTTTGCTACTGGTGTGATTAATTTGGAAAGAAGTATGTATGCGGAAGGAAATGTGTTGTTGTTAGACTGCGTTATTCAATGTAAAATGTTCGGGTCAGTTCATTTCGTTGATGCTAATGAGGAGTACATCTCTACTGAACATGTTACCACAGTAACAGCAGAGATCTACTGAGTGGTAGAGGTAGAGATGAGGAGAGAAATAGAGGGGAAAAACATTGTAAAAGGTTGCGTTACGTGTCTGGAAAAAAATTAAAAGGCATGAAATATTCAACAGTTAAGGACCGGAGGCAGTTTTTTTAAGACACAGAATTAGACACCTGCACCCTGAAAAGAGAGTAGAAAAGAGCGACAAAGAGAGAGCGAGAGAGTGAAAGAGAGAGAGAGAGAGAGAGAGAGAGAGAGAGATGATTGAAAGGCATGGGGGGAAGGGTTGAATAGAGTGTGCTGCAGTGAGCCAGTCCCTCGGGAGCACATTAAGTGAACGGTTCTTTAGTGTGTAGGTGTGTAATGTCCCTTTGTAAAACCTGCCCTTGCTTCTATAGCAACACGCCTCTGTGGCTCGATGCACCAGCGTGTCAACTCGGCTCCGCATGCTTTTTTCCGATGGCCACCATCCTCAAGTGTTCCCACACTCCTTCACTTCACAGAAATAAATAAACACTCTACCCCATTGCGCTTGAGCCCCAGTTGCTGCGTTGTTGTCATTTAATTCTCACACTGAGGAGGCTTTTGTTGGAGTTTATTTGCTAGCCATGTTTTTTTTTTTTTGTTTTTTTTGCTCAAACTCACGAACACCTGAGCATTTACAGATGCAACCATTTAGAAAAAAAAACCTTCCAGAAAAACTGGGCAGTATTATAATAAATGTTTTGCCTTCAGGCGGCAGTAGGCTGATTTAAAGGTCTGTTGAGTAATCTATGACCTCTATCGGCCTCTATTGGCATCCGGCAGCAATTGCAACAACATTAATAGAACTCATCTCCTCCTACACGGCCAACGCCCCCCACCCCATCCCGACTGCTCCCGCTGCCTTTCTCCAAGGTGGTCTGTAACCGAAACAAACAGTGAAGTCCTTTACTCACAAGTGAGATGAATAAGGGGGCTAATTAGACCAGAGATCCAACAGAAATAGTCTTTAAAAAGGTAATACATCACCACGCAAAAATAGAAAACACAGCAATAACAATACTGCTGTGTCATTTGCTTTCTTTGGCTTTCCAGCCTTTGTAGCTGAAATGTTAAAACATCAACAATTTATTTTAACATCTGTTAAATCCTCCATTAATTAGCAATTTAAAATGTGAGCATAGAGGAGTAAAAAGGAAGCGCCTGTTTCAAGAGACGGTATGAGCCGGGTGTGGGTTAGAAAGAGAGGTTCGAAAACCACCAAGGGAAATTATCAATGAGTCATTTGTTTTGATCAGAAACCATATAACGCCTCCGATGTATATTATGGTCGTATTATAGGCTATATTTTGGGGGTAAGAGTGCACTTATTGCCCCTCGAAAATGTGGGAAGAAACCCTTTTCTGCAGCTCTTTGACTGGCCAAACAGCCGCTCACTGTGCGCATTAGAAAAACTCCCAGAGTGGAGGACGTTCTTTTCAGCGGAGCTGTCAAATGAGTTTCCTGAGATTCACCCATTAGACAGCTTGCATGTTTAGCCGCTACACGTTCGGTCCCACCGCCAAATGGCGAGTACTATGCCTTGAATGTGGAATATGACAACATTTTAAGAAACGCATTGTCTGTTCATGGCAGATGGGCAGATTGTACACACAAATTCTGAATCTCACACACACACGTACACACACACACACACACGCACACACACACACTTTCATTGAGTTATTTTTGCTGCTGTGCATATTTGAAATTTCTGAGCTTCAGGCAAGGGGCATGTTGGGGGAGAGCTGTTTGAGAGGATGTGCAGAGCTTCTGATAAAGCCACTAAACTACTCCCTAAGCTTCACGTTCACCCCAAAACATGTCATCTGGTATTAATTTATAAGCCTTGGTGGCTGAAAAACTATTACGAGGCTCAATATATCTCCCACTTTTAAATGCCCATATTGGTTCAAGAAGACAAAGACTGTTAGTTGATTCGGCAAACAACTGTGAAGGGACTCATAAGGACTACGTCCCATTTGGGCACTCAACACCTGTTTTTCTTCCCAAAGGGAAATAATTCTTCCGCTAAAGCATTGTCTCTCAGAATTAAGCAAATCCCTCACAAGAATAGACTAAGTTTACTTTGAGTCCCTGCTTCCAGAGAAAATAAACTGGTCTGCGGCATCTGTTACCAGCCTACTTGCCAGAATTGTATCACCAGTGTCCATATGGTCACCGCCACCCCGAGTCAGTCCCTTCATAACTTCATTTTCATAATTAAAATAAATATTGTCATTTTTCCTACTGTGATTATAAGTAAATTGGATAAACATTGGTGGAGAGAGAGAGAGAGACGACGATGAGACAGGACAAGCGAAAGGCAAAAAGGAAAAACCTGGAAATGAAGGAAAAGTGTAAAAAGCTGCAGAGAGCACTTATTGGGTGAAGTATGTGTGAAAATTGAGTCTAAAAGCTTTGTCTGTGGCTGGCAGATGTGTTGAAAGGGAGCTTGTTCACCATACTAATAGACTAGTGCGTTTTTTTTTGGGAAGGTAAAATAGACAACAAGCCCGTGTAACAGCCTGAACATGTGAATAATGAGGATATTACATTGTCATGAGGTGGGTTTGTTTTTACAGCATTTACTGCCATCAGATGATATGATCCTCTGTAGTACCGCGAGTACAATCTCTCTGCAAAAAACACGTTTGTAACTGCAGCTCACACGCACACACACACTCAGCATAATAATACATGTGTCTATACTTGCCAGTTCTTTGGGTAGCACAAAGAGGTCAGATTAATTTGCATTGCCTTCAGGGTTAAGTGCTTCTCTTTTCATCCTCTTCTGCAGTACAGTCACAGGTCTGTGACAGCTCTGCCAGTCCAGGAAAGACATCTCAATTTCCCCTGCTGGTATGAACAGTTTCATTTTATCTTGTACATTACATTTATTGAGTATAGAAGAAAGGAATAGAGTGAGATGCACTGACACACACACACACACACTCGTACATTATTAAGAATGCGATCGGACGCCTTCCTCCCGACAGGTGACATATCAGGATATTCCGTGTATCATTATTATTAATTGCTCTTGGGGAATTTCAGTGCATGTTGGTTCCCTGTCAATTAAGTGCACAACAATGGAGACAAGCTCACCTCCACTGGCCCTCTCCTGCAAGCATAACTGCATTTTCCCCCCCCCCCCTTCTTCCCAGGAATCAATTCTCAATGGTAGACTTCAGTAAGCTCATTAGGCTCTCACTAGGCACCGACTCCATTACGGCTGCATAATTACCACAATTCTGCCTTCATCCCCCCTCTCTGAAAGAAACACCTCCATTCTGGGCCTGACAGTGATTATTGTTATGATACATCACCTGGGAACTGAGAGCTGAAAGCACTCTTTACATTGCACCATTCCGTATCTACATGCTGTGCGCTTGTAAACCAGAATTAGCCACACATTGTATATGTATTACTAAACTTAGTCCCTTTTTTTCAAATCTGCATTTGTCACTGTTGGCAAGCAGCAGGTACAATATGTTTGGGTTTTGTGATTTTTCTTTCTTTCCCGTGTCTAGATCATGTCCCTGTTCATGTTCACTGCTCACGCCTGATGTGCCTGTCTTATGTTCATCAGGTATTCTACCATGCAGAAACTACAATAGATATTTATTCGATTTACATATGCTCCTCTGCTCTTGCATATGCAATTGTGCGTGGTTGTATGCTCACATGAGAGTGTGCGTTTGTTTCTATTTCCACTGCTTGTGTGTGTGTGTGTGTGTGTGTGTGTGCTTCCGTGCAAATTGTGCATGTGTGAATAAATGCGCAGATGGGATCCGGGTGGCTAGAGCAGGGGAAGGCTGGAGCAGCAGCCTCGCTTTGCCTGTCCTTCCTCTCGCAGGCAATGCAAAGGAAGTGTAACATGACATGAAGATAATTAAAAAAGCTAGATACATATATATTAAAAACAGCAAAGCCTACGGTAGGAGGACAGGGCCAGAAGTCATTAGGATTCTGTCCGTAATTTAAACTTAAACTGGGCCTTAGCTAACCACCCCGAAGGCAGAGCAAGCCTCTCAGAGAGCTGATATTTCATTACTCCAGTCCGGAGGGAGTTTTGATCTGAGTGCGCCCCACCTCCCCAGCTCCCTGGCTTGATCTGTATCTGCCGCATGCAGAGCTGGAGACACCCGATGGGAGCACAGCTCATGCTGTGCAGCTCCATATTGGACTCTGGTCTTGGGAATTTTTCAATCCAACCCACACATGCATGGGTGACTCAACAAGCGCTTAGCACTTGAATCCTGTAGCTGCTACTTCTCCAAACATGTAATATTCAATGTTACTGCTTGCCAGAAAAGAAAAAAGAAAACCCCAAAAGCGTTATGAATAATCTTGTCCAGGGCGGCTGCTATGAATGCCAGCACACCAAATTGCTACCAGGTACATTTCTCATTACTTTTAGTCCTAAATTTGCAAGAGAGACACAAAGATGCGAGCAGCGAACAAGGTGCGAAAACTGACATAGTGTGTAAGTGAAGTGATTGGGGATCTATTGTTAACAATGTGGTGCCAACACATCTGTGCCTGTCTTGCACATAATGCTGCTGTGAGCAAAGCAACCATCTCACATGGTGGCGACAATTACCTGCCATTATCCGTTAGGTGACTTTCTAAAGTATGCATCTTTGCTCCGCTTTGTGTGTGAATTTCCTGAAGTAGACTGTTTACATGGAAGCCACTGGGCACCCCGAGAGCAGAGGAATTGGCCATGATAACAGCTGTAACAACAGAGTATATCGTCTAATAGGAGCCCAGTTATTCGGAGGTGAATATATTTCTTGAGGGGATGATTAAATGAGAACATTGCAGAGGAGGTGATAGATGAAAGGAGAGAGATAGAAATGTGCTGAGAAGGAGTGGGAAGGCAGCAGATATAGTGAGGGAGAGAGAAAAGCAAGAAGAAGTGAAAATGAACAGGTGGGAGTAGAGGAGCTGAAATAAAGAAAGAGAGTGAGGCAGGCTGAAAGTAAGAGACATCTCATGGAGCGGGAGGAAGAGGGGAACGGAGGAGAAGAGTCTGATTGCCGGGCAGAGAAAGTACAAGAACATTAGCTGTTTCATTACACAGAGCAAGAGAGCCTGCATCTTTGCACACAGGAAGGTATACCTTCCATTAGAGAGCTCCAACCCCCAAAATACCCCCAGAACAGAGCTCTCCATTTGGCCCTCATTTTCACTCCCATTCACCATGAAAGCAGGGTCACAGCAGAGTGGGGAGAAGTCCTGCCTGTCTGTGTGTGTGTGTGTGTGTGTGTGTGTGTGTTCAGCTGTCTATGAATTTAATACATGTTTACAGCTGTATATTTTGAAATAGACTAGAATGTATTCTGGGCAGGCAATGTTCTAGGTAGTGTGACTGGGATTATCAAAGGACACAGACATCTCTGACGCAAAGCGGCTCCTTAAAGGGACACGCATATAAAAAATAATACATAGTCTATTACCTGTAGTGCCATTTACCCATCGTAATTGCTTTGGTGTGTGTTGTTGTGAGATGTTGGAGATATCAGCTGTAGAGATTTCGGCCTTCATGTCGAATATAATAGGACTAACAAAGCGCCAAAAAAGTACATTTAAAAAACAGCAATGTCTCTTTCCAGAGAGCATAACCCAGTTACTCAATGTAATCAGACACAGAACTACTTCTTCTTTTTCTTTCTACCAAACTACACCCCCGACCCGTATCACCGTGCAGAAGGAAGCACATCTATTCAAGGGAAAGAGGTTCGTGCTTGTGACAGCGCAAGATGTTAACATTAATGGATGTCCTCCTCGGCTGGCAGTATCGATGGATTTTGGGATTATTACAGACAAAAGAGCTCTGTGGCAAAAAAAAAGTTTATGATACTTTCGTGTTTTGTTCAGCAAGATAATCTTCACAAATGAACACCACGTTGATGGTTTTTGATCTGTGAATGCAATCGGTTGAAGTAAAAAGGTAAGGTCTTCATAAAACAGGTAGTAAAAGCTTCAAAATTCGCAAGAGGGGTATTTACTGTGATATTTTATATTGTAGAACATCAAAATCTCTTAAACTTGACCTCGTGGTATCTGAAGAAAAAAAACAAAAACATTTCTGGACGAGGGAACCGGGAGTGCAACAATGCTTAATCACTTCCACGTTTTGGGACTTATTCCTGCTTGCACTCTATGGAGGCACGCCTCCTTCTGTGCTGCGATACGGTCGGCTGCTGTAGTTCGGTAGAAAGAAGATCTCTGCGGGCAATATCTCCAACACTTGGCAACTCACAGTAAAACAATCTGACAAATAGCACCAGAAGAAACATTTGTATTTTTGAATTTGTGGCAAACTGTCTCTTCAAAGGTTCTTTGCATGTTGTTAAACAGGGCAGAGATTATGCAGTGGAAGGCAGGTTTTCCGCGGTGTGTGTGTGTGTGTGCGTGTGCATGTGTTTCTATTTTACTGTATAAAGAGAAAGCAAGAGAGGGAGAGCCGCAGGTGACTTCATCAGTCAGGGAGACAGGTGGGTTCCGTCAGTGTGACGGCCTCGTCAGCGGCCCATATTAAACACATTAAACACTGGGCCGAGCTCCTCATTAATCAGCCCAGAGGGATGACAGCCAGCTCTGCTATCGGCCCCATACATCCACGCATGCCCAGGGCTGTCTGGGCCCCAGGTAATATACCTCTTCCGCAGATAACACTATGATAGATCGATGCGGCCTCTCTGATTGGGGCTCGCTAGTGTAATACCACCTTGTCTGGCTTTATCAGAGAAGCCCATTGAGCAGTCATGGCAGATCAGCTCCTCAAGAGCTTCATGATTCAACCCATTTCTGACTGGAAGGGAATGTAGGGATGTTGCCGTCAGCTGATTTAGTGTCAGAACTATAAGGCGAGACGGGTATTTTAAATGCACCGTCCAATCATAATTGTCATTTCTACCCCCTCTTGGGGAGAATAATGACATGCTGTTTGCAACCTGTCACATTAATTTAATCAGTGTTATTAACCCCTGAAGAGATCCTCCAGCTTGAGAGGTGTGATTGATTAATTCTCACAGTTTCCTGCAGTTCATGTGATGTTAGGTGTTTTTGATTTCACTTGGATATCTTTGCTGGTTGCCCAGATTTTTCCACATTTTTATTTTCTTTCAAAGCTGATACCTAAAAACATCAGAAATAATGTCTGTTTACTCAGAATACAATAAAAGCAAAAAGAAATGGAAGAGTAAACTTTTGAGCACTTGCCATTATCAGGCAACTCTTTTTTGCATTCAGCATTTAATTGATTTCTAATTACGTCGCCTACCTGAAGGGTGGCTTTTAATCATCCTTGGTCAGTCATTTGAGTCTCATTCCTCCTATATAACACACACTCAGCAGCCACAAAATCTGGCACCTCATCCATAACCAAATGATCTCCATTTTGTCCGACCTCACAGAAAGCCCCCCCCCCCCCAAAACTCATTCTTTGACAAAGGCATTTCAAGCTGATAGCGAGCAATGTGCACCAATACTGGCTGTAGTTAGTGGTTCAGTTTGATTAATGTCACTTCGTTAAAGGTCCTTTTTAAGAGAGCAGATCGTGTAACGGTGATGTGCAGTTACGTCAACGATGGAGAGCATTGTCCATGGCCAGAGGTAGAGGGCTTGTTCTGCACTAGGTGTCCCTCTTCAGATAGGTTACAGACCGAGGCTTGGAGCTGACAGAGGGGCTGAGAGAGGTCAGACCCAGAGAAGAGGGAGGAGAGGGAGGAAAGGGAGGAGAGAGGCGAGGAGAAGAAAGAGGCGAGGGAAACTCCACTTGGTTCTCTGCTTCTCTTGTCTGTACACAGACGAGACAGTTGCCTTGAGAGCCACAAAGGCTCGGTGCCCAACTGTGCTTGTTGTTTTTCTGAATAATCCTGTCGGTGCATTCTGCTCAACTATTTGCCTCAACTCAATTTGTGATGTAAAATGCAGAATGCAGAACTGCGGCCTATTCGTACTGCAGAGATAAAATGTTCCTAAAATCCAGGGAGCCGGTGAATGAAATGTCTCTTTCTCATGTTTTTATTTACCAAACAAGTACTTTGTATTCATTATTTATCTTCCTTCTTAACCTCCCCAGGCCTTTAGTCCTGCCGAACGCACATTCTCATTCTCTTCCACTCTGGTTTTGTTGAGATATGCTGCTCTGCATTTCCATTTCTTTGTCCCCCCCCCCCCCCCCCCTCCCTCTTCAAGAGGAACTCACACATTTCCTCCCTGCTCTGTATTGTCTGCTCCTCTATTCCCTTGTATCAACTGCAATCCCGCGCTACAGAGGTTATATCGTTTTGTATAGGAGGGTCAAAAGTGCAGCAGTATGTTCGCCCACGGACAGCTTATCTCAGCGATGCCATAAGACTAGATTCCAGCAAATCCCACTGAGACCGCGTAACATATTCGAGCTCGGCGAAATACTTGCAGAATAAATAGGGAGTGAAAACTACAACGCAAAAAACATCCACAGGCTTTCTATCACCTCAGAGGCGAACACCATTTAATTCCCTGGTGCCCGTGTTTCCGCGCGATGGTGTTTCAGGCCCTTCAACGGTGATTTTTCCAGATTTGTGTGTGGATGAGGCCGGGGCAGCGGGCACCACGGTGCCATAGTCTGCCTGTGCCGCTGCCGCTGTGCAGCCACAGAGCCGGTGTAATTACTTCCATTATCATCACGCCACACAAACACAGAGCGAAGGAGAGATGGAGGACGAGAATTGGGGGGGACTCACAAAGGCCACGTATGAAATCTACCTTCAGCTCGTGCACAGCGTGCAGATTGAGAGAGAACGAGGGAGTCGTAGGGGTGCTGAGAGGAAAGAGGATGAAAAGGAAGATGGGTTCACTGTGGTTGTGTGTGTGTATCTCTGTGTGTTTGCGTTTCTTCTTTTTCATGTTTGCAAAGAGGAGAGCTGTGCAATCAGTTTCTATCCCCAGCTTGTAATCAGCAGGCATGTCAGTAAACACTGTTAATGGGGGTGGACACTCTCTCCCTTCTCACCCAAGACCCCAGCAGTAGCTAATTGGGATGAATGCAACTCCATGCATCATTTACTCTCACCATCTCTATTCCTTTCTGTCTTTTCTTCCTCATGTTTCCTTCCCGCTCCTTCGCTTCTACTTTAACCTCGTCTTTCCCCTCCTCCATGTCTTCTCTTACTCCTTTTGTGCTTGTTAATGGCTTCCCGGCTCATTGATAGCCCAGATGCTTTTTTTTTTTTGTTACAATAAAACATGAGAATCGGCAGAGTGGACACGGTGCCGTCTCTTCTACACGGGTGATAGAAATGAGCTGTTTGCTGTGTTTGACATGGGCACAAGACAGAAAAAAAACTGCATTGTGTTATGAATCAGGCATGAGACACTGCGAGCAACCGTTAATACAAATCACTCGCTCAAATTTCATTAGTGTAAGCTAATCATCGTACTGAAGGTTCCTGCATATATGCATACTTTACATACCTCAGAGTAAAGAAATAACTAGATGATTTGATATTATTCATTATGATTTATTATTTTTGTTGTCACCTTCAGCCCATGCTCTGCGTGTATAATATGATGGTGTAATCTATTCATGGGTCTTGCTGCACCATCATTGCTTTTGTGATGTAATCTCTTTTCCCCTGGCTTGGACCCCACCTGTGGGAGAGGGAGAGAGAGAGAGCTGTAAGTGCTTGTGTGATGTAAAATGCCTAATTTGGGGGGTGATTGATGGTTTAATATTGCAGCCTGCAACCTTGCTGCCCCCACCTACCCAATGAAGCTGCAGGCAGGCACGAAACCGTAGCAGTGTGTGTGTATAATGTCACTTTCTATTCTCACATTCAAACCCAGCAGGTGGAATTAAACCAATTCTGAGCTTGTTTGTTTGGCGTGTGTGTGAGTGTGTGTGTGCGCATTGTGGGCGTGCTGGAGCATTTCTTCCATCGCGCCACAGCTAAAATCCACTTAGATATATTGACTGTGGTCTAGAGTCAGTGGTCAGTTATTGCAGCCATTTCTATTTTCCTCATTTTAACCAATCTTGCCTCATCTTTCCCATCTCCTCTGTTTTCCCTGAGATACAGTGCGAGTTCTCAGTGTCACCCATTACTGTTCCCTTAATGTCATGAGCACCCTAAACTTCCTTTGTTGTCTTCCCCCGTGTCTCTCCTCTTCACTCGTTCACACTGCATGCTTCTTTTTCTCCGCGTTTCATGCAATGTGTGTTATAAAAGGATCCTACAGATTTGCATGCACATTAGTGACAGACACACTGGATCAGTATCACACCTATATTGCTTTTTTTTAATGAAGAGATCAGATTATCTTCAGAGGAATTAGAGTTGTGGTTGTCTGTTCAAATCCTAAATGGACCCATAATGTGGCTTAGTGTCTCAGAACCCTGAGGTTGAAATATGTGGCTTTGACACGAGCGACCGCAGTTCTTATCCGGCTTAGGTTCAGTCAGTCTGTTGTTTTCTTTTCCAAAGGGGTTTTGTGCCTAAACCTAACCAAACCGTAAGCTGCACTTACACGGACTCAGGTAGACGGTACACTGGATACAATTTTAGTGTACGAGAAAATCATGTAAATTATATTTAATTCACCTGATTTTCTCGTACACTAAAATTGTGCGACATATCGTTGTATGCTTTTCGTTTTGCTGTCCTTGGGCTGTATGTTTGTTTTTCCCCCGCTCCGTCCAGAAGGTGTCCGTATGCCTGATTCCACGTGAACGCAGCATTAGACATATCATGTTCGTCATTTTGTAACGGTCATATGCCTTTAATAAAGAACTGCTAAACAATGTTGTCCTGATGACACAGGCACTGTTTAATGGAGCGTGTTAGAAGCTAATGACAAGCATCATGTTTCTTCTTCGGTTTTGGGGGATTTGTTGAACAGATGTGAGCGTTGCCCAGATGCTTCCAAACCACGTTATGCATTCAGAATGCACCAAAAGGATTGTACTTTATTTGTTTTTGTAGTTCCCGTTTTCTAAAATTGTGACTTAATTAATTTCATAAAGTTTAAATATGATAAAAAATGTATATATATATTTTGTCATGTTACCTTACACATAAAAGAAAGGCTGCAAACAGTTTGAAAGCAAGGTTTACAGATTTTTATTTCAGCCAGTAGCAGGTATAGCTGTGTAATACCAGTTATTACCAGTTATTACCAGTTAATATCAGTTATTATTATAATACCCCAAGTTTAGTTATTGAAATCAGTTTTAAGAGACTAAAGGTGCATCACGATCTCTGCTGCTATCTGTTTTGTATGAATGCATCGTCTCTGAACGCACTGTTGAATAGCAGGCAGTGTGAGAACAAATTAGGTTTAAAAGTTAAAACCACGACAGGAAACGTTCATCTTGTGTTGACTTGTGTTTGATCATATAGAGGCATCGTCATTAAATTTTTCATAACCAGTTAAAAGTTCCTCACTGTAACTTGAAAAAAAATTCAACTTCATCTGAAAACGTTTCTGTGATTTCCTTTTTGTATATGAGCTTTGCCACAAAAAACAGAAATGAAGCGCTGCTTGGCACAGAGTCAATCAAATTCCTGGAGCGAGTGGTGGTTTGCTCATTTGCTCAACGCGTGCTAACAAGCAACGTTTGCCAAAGCTTATGAGTTTTGACACGTCCGCAGCGACAAGCAAGAGGTGGCAAAGGTGAAGACTCTCAAACGGTTTCCCACAGTAATGCAAAGAATATTGTAATTGGGAAACTCTTAAACCCTTTTGTTTCCTTTAATGGCTGTTGTTTAGCCAGACTTTTTAATCTCTAAAAGGTTTCCTCTTCTTCTTCTTCACTGACTGACCTCCTCTCTCTCTCTTCATGTGGAGACGGACGCTGTGCGAGGAAGCCGACAGACAAATGACTTTCAGTATCAGTTTAAAAAGTTAGACAAAGTGCCTTTAGATCTTTCTGGATGTGTTGATGATGTTAATCTGTATTCCATACAGTTCTCAGTGGGGAAATGAATCATGGCACTATGCCTCTGAGTCATCTAGCCGTGCAGAAACTATGGTGTCATTATGTTGATATTTTGTCTGCTATTAGCCATAAGGAACAACTGCTCACAGTGATATGCATAATGCCAGCCAGCGTGGACAAGCACTATGAAATACACTGACGATACTTTTTCTGAATTTGAAATGCAGACGCACACACCACATGTGAATGTGTGTGTGTGGACACAGTCTCAAATGGTTGTTGTGCTAATATGTTTTTAATGTCTTTGGGATGCAGTCGACATCTCTAATTTGTTTTTGTCTAAGCTGTGTGCTTATGTGGATGGGGGACATCAAAGCAGTAAAAATAGCATTTCTCATTAACCAGCCTTTCCCTCTCATTTATTTTCCTCATCCTCACTTGCCAGTTTGTCCACATGAGTGTTTTTTTAGGCACAGCTTGTGAAGTTGTGAGGAGGAGTTGCTGTAGAAAAGATAATGGGCCGACACTTGGTGTCCGTTCCTTTCTGCGCCTTCCTAAATGCAGCCCCTCAGCAGGCTTTCATCAGGAACTCATCGTCATTTCAATGATCAACTCAGAAAAAAAAAGCTTCTGACAAATCAAGTTATATAAAGTGAATGAAACAGCCGGTTTTTCGTTGAGTCGGTTCCTGGCTTGGTTTGAATAATGTTTTGAGCCGGACAAAGAAATAACAGCAAGTGGTTTGATATGCAAAGGTCTGATTTTTATGACAAGAGCAATAACTTTTTACCTTGTTCATTCACACTAGATTAAAATAAACAGACTGCTAAGCTTTATTTAAAATGAAAAAAGGCGGTGGGTAAAGAAAATTAAAACAAATCAACAATTTTCTTTAACCACAGATAAGCTCCAGTTCAACGTAATAATAATAATAATAAAAAAATAAAAGTCCAGTAACACAATCAGATCGGTGTGCCTGTGAAAGCCCCGTGCAGGGTTTAGGTTACAAAACTACTTAGTGAGGTTTAGGAAAAGATCAAGGTTTGGGTTAAAAGAACCATGGAAGCGTGTACGTGACAAATAAATCAGCTTTGATCTCGGGACACAGGCAGCGTGTGAGAACAGCCTGTCTGGTTTCATCTCTCTGAAACATTACAAGGCATCGTCGTTTACAATGAATTAACATGAAATACATGACAGAGGGGCTTTGAAGTTCATTTTAGAAAGTTAAAGTTTCCATGAAATCAAAATAAAATGTTCAAGTTGTGATATCACATAAGCTGGTCGTCCCTTAGATGCAAGTAACTGGCCCAGCAATGACAAAAAAAACAATTTAGTAGGTTTTTTAAATGATGAAAAATGTTGATGACTCATCCTGCACTCAGGGGCATATATATATATATTGCCTCCAATTAAACGCTTTTAATATAGACGCAAGCCATCATTGGGATGCATCAGCACTGTGATTGGATTTTCATACTTTGATAAATAAAGCACGATCGATGTAGCAAATCCCACATGCAATAGTAAATTGATGCATCTGTTTTAATGGGACTGCAGCCTCAGCAGCCTTTGAATTAAAATGAAAAAAAAACATGTAATAGCTTCTATGAATGAGGCTTACAAATAGATACCTGTATTCACAGTCTGGTAACAGCACCTTAATGTGAGTGTTTATGCCTCTGTGAGCTGAACGCTTACGGCTTCATTGGTCTTATTAAGGTCGATTTGTATAAATAACAAACGGAAAAGAAAGATAAAGTTATGCGGGTGTGAAGTTATTTTTCAATCATTCACTAATGTCAAGAAAAAATATATCTGCCTCAACATATTTCCAAGCATGCTGAAAGGTTAGCCGTCTCACAATACCACAACACAGAAGCCCTTTAAATAGCAGTATGAGGATTACTGAATATAAGAAATCCATCCAGCCAACCAGTTTATGTGCAGACAAGATTCTTACCTCTGCTACACAAACAGCGTTGCTGTGGCTGTAATTGTAATAAAAGACATCTTTGTCAAACAAGCAGTGAGGTGGAGAGAGAGAGAGAGAGAGAGTTTGACTGATTTAGCTGCTGATGAAAAGTATCTCACCTCCACAAGCTATTACAGTCTTATTATTCAGTTCATTATGACTGTTTAATGTCACCTCTTCTGTTTATTCTCCATTTGTCTTGTGTCTGCAGCGCCGTGAAGAAGAGATGGATCTACGGTATTTGCCAAACCAGCAAGAGACTCACAACAACAACAACAACAAAAAAATCACAATGTTTTCAATTCCCCAGGAAGCTTTAATTAAATACCTTCTGAAAAGTCTGATTTGACTAGATTGCTTAAAAGAACATCTGATTTCCTCTGCTCTGATCTTTGGTCTTGTGTGGTCAGAGTTTAGCCGGGTGTGCTGCTGCAAGAACCTTTTAACCCCCACTCGGCTGCAGTCGCATTGTTCCAGTTTAATTGGATTTTGATTGAGCTCCTCATCTGGAACATGTTTTCATAATTCAACCTGGAGAGCTGCTACTATTCATGTATCAGTGAGTCAATCGTTAAAATCTATTAATACATTTTGTACAAGATTTATACTTAAATGGATCTACTTCACAATTGAGAAAAAGCGAAGTAAATTAGTTAAACATTTATAGTAAGTTTGTGTTGAATCAGAACAAAGAATATATACAAATATTCAGTGACTAAATAAACGACTTATTATTCTGCTCGTCACTGATTCAGCCTGCTATCAGTCCGGTCAAATGTTTTTGCTGAAAAACAGCCAGCTCTGAAAGATGTGATCTTGGCCTTAATTTCTGAATTGGATTGGATTTTGTTTCCATAGTAATGGCCACAGACTCGTTCATTCATTGGATGGTGCCGGTGGACGTGCGTTTTTATGTCTGTATTGAGTTCTCATCTCCCCAACATCACTCCTGGGCTCTCCTTTGAATCACATAGCAAACCCAGTGGCGTCTCACATCCACTTGTGATGTGCCTTTAAAACAGCAGTGTGAGACGAGATATTGAAACACAACAGGGTAATACTAATCATGCCCAGCCATAACAGAATACATTATTCTTAGCCACTTGATGTTGCTGTGGAAACTGTTTAAGAGTCAGCAGGTCTGCCAAGGGTGTGCAGATAGACATGTCGATGTGGGTGCGTGTGTGTGCATACGTGTGTGGCTTGGCATAGGCAGCTTATGTGTTTCACCAATTGAAACGTTACACTACCCGGCGGCGGCGAATGCATGTTTGACAGGCTCATTTGAAAAAAACAAAAACACCAACAGACAAACAGATTCTACGAGATTCGTGGTGGGTGAGAAAGAACTGAAAAAGTGACGGTGGAGGGAAGAGCAACGGAAACAGATGACGTGGGGAGAGTGCACGAAGAGTGGCGAGGGACAGAGAGCCAAAAGGGGGGTGAGGAGAGAGTCTGGATCAGGAGACAGAGCGAGACAGAGGCAGAGAGAGTTGTGACATGTACAGGAGTATATATAGATTGTTATGGGGGCGTGTATTAAACCCTCTCTGCGAGGTGCGATGAATTGACTCTATTAATGAAAGTGTGAGCCACTGTGTGGTCATGGATCCAGGACGCACGCACACACACACACACTGTGCTCCCTCTCCAGGCTCCTATCATTACCCATCATTACACCCCCCATTTGGCATCAGCCGGCCAGATCGATCATGGCCGATAACTCTGTCTCACTCCAGGCCGGCCTATCTATCTCTATCTCACACCCCCCCCCCCCTCTCATATCGTACTTTCTCTGTATCTCTCTTTTTCACACCATATCTCCTGTCTCGCTGCCTCAACCCCCTCACACGACTCTCTCCTGCCTACAAACTGTATCAGTTTCAAAATTACTTAAATCGTCCGCCCACCCTGTCCTCCTTTGCTTTTTAGCTTTGCTCTCTCCAAAGTATCTCTTCATCTCTTGTCGACCAAATCTCGATCTAACGCTCGCTAATCTCCCGCTGACTCCTCTCTAGGTTCTGTACCGTTTCCCCCTTAACTCATATCTCTAGCTTTTTGCCACTGTGACAGGCATATCAATCACCTTGTATTTCCATTTGTCGCTGACCTGCTTTCAGCTTCACTATATTATGCCTCTTCCTCTCCCACTGTACCCTCCCACAGCCTTTCATCTTCCTCTCAGTCTCTGTCACCCATCTCGCTCTCACTCAGGCAGCCCAGTCACACCAGCTGTGTCTTTGCAAATGACTTGACGACGCTTCCTCTCTTCTTTTTCCGTGCTCTCTTACTCCTCCTCCTCCTCCTTCTCCTCCACCACCACCACCACCACCACCTCCTCCTTCTGCTCCTCCTTCTATTTTAACTCTGCTTCCCTTTGTTCTCCTTGTCTACAGATAGAGAGTGGTGATGCCAACATCAAGACTTGAAGGCTCAAGGCTGGGCTCGCTTAGAAAAGTTATGGGTTCTTTGTGTGTGTGTGTGTGTGTGCAAGAAAGCAACTGACAGGCAGACGCAGAGATGAACACTTGAAGAACTGAAAAGAAGAAAACCAAATTTCATTCATGCTGATCTCATTTGAGGATAACACGGCCTCAAAAGGAGGAGAGCGATCAGCTGCTCTTCTCCTCCTCCTTCACTGTCCCTCTCTTTACTTATGTCTCTTGATCTAATGACGCTCTTGCTTGTGTATGTTCCGCATTGATTCTAATTGAATTTGCATGGAGCGGGTCTTTCAGACAATTGTCTGCAGCGAGGGCCCCCCCCCCCCCCCCCCCCCCCAGATGGATTTTTAGCTTCTTCTGGAAGCATGAGAGATTAATGGGAGGAAGGCCACACAGGACAGAAAAGAGCAACGATCAATTTCTCAATAATTCCATATTTACACATTCTCATGTAAAGAGAGTTATAAAGAAGGGAGGAAACAGTTGGGAATACACCACATTGAATTGCAGAGAGTGGAGCGTTTCCCTCTCCTGGGAGACAGAACAGCATTGCAGGAGGAAATGAATGCAACATCGCCACAACAAGGCGCGTCGGTGCGGTTTTTATTTCACTGACGTGCTCCTCTGTGTAAAGAAATCGGTCCTGTTGAGTTTTGATGAATTAATATTCGCTGTTGATTCACTTTACTCCCAGTAATGACTCCATATACCTCCCACTTTTGTTCATAAACTTACATTATGACTTAATATCTGCTATATGGGCTGTTATTTATATGAATCATGGAAACATTCTCCACATTAGCCTTAATTCTTATTCACAAGCGTTTACAGGCATACTAATACGAACACATTAAACATACGCATCCGCAAACAAATCGAAGCTACAATTGGAGAAACTCAATTACTGAGATTTATAGCTCCAGATCTCAACAAACACATTGCTGAAAAAAAAATGTTGTAACTAGTGTAACTGTCAGCCAATATGAACCAAAAACAGGACCCAAGTTGTAAAAATACAATATATTTCTTGAAACACCTTGCAAGCCAGCCTCTGCAGAGCCAGAGCCATGGCCGTGGTTTCATTTGAACGCTATCATGCAGTGACACGCAGCCTTTGTACTGTAGATTCGCTTTGACACAGTCCGTCCTCATGCCCACTGTTGTGACACCGCTGCCACAGGGAACTGTATGAACTGTATGTGTGTGTGTGTGTGTGTGTGTCCTGGGGTGTATCACTATACTGTGATACCGTCTTGCGTCAAAACACTGGTGACTTGCCAGATGTGATCTTGTGTGGTGATGTCATACAAAGCAGCCTTTAAAGCATCGCGGGCCCGCAGAGCCGCCTCCCTGGCCCCACAATATCCCTGGCTGTCTGAAGCGGCTATTGTTTCCTGGCTTTCCAGCTCTTTGAGCATCTGGCTGAGATGGTCTCTGGAGGCCGCGCTATAAGCCCCAGACTCGCTCCCTGCAGGCCGTCTCACTGACAGGAGATCAGGCTACATCAGTATGTGTGAGAGGTACAGCGGGATCTGAGGGATGGATCCCATTTCAGCTGATCCAGCACACTGAGAGGTGGTTGCCGGAGACTCACAAAAAAACTTACTTTGTGCACCTCTGTGTGTATGTGTGTGTGTGTGTCCGCGCACGTTTGTGCCTATAGTTGCGTGTGATGTGAGTGGGTTTTAGAAAAAGACAGCAGTGAAAGACAGTTGAGACAGTGTGTGTGTGTGTGAGAGAGAGAGAGAGAGAGAGAGAGAGAGAGAGTGAGAGAGAGAGAGAGAGATGGAAAATATGTTTGCCCTGTTCACACCGATCTGTTTGTGTGGGAGTGCATTAACATCTATGTGGGCTGGAAGGGAGGCTGAATATGCAAAGCAGTTGGAACAAAGGCTAATAACTCTGGAGCTGCTGTGCAAAAAAGATGGTACATTTCCTTGACTTTTGTGGAAGCCAAACAGGATTTTGTATCGTTTGGAGGAGGAACACAAGTTTATGTTACTTGAGCAGTGTAGAGAGCTTATGTGAACCATCGGGAGAGCTTTTGAGTCTCAATAGCAAGCTGACACGGGTGAAATTAAAACTACTTAGCACTTCACATTAGCATTCCTTCTCTTTCAGCAGAGTTCATCTGTCATCCTGTAGAATAAGTTTAAGTAACGGCGGAAGATTATACAACATTTTACCTAACAGCCCAAAACCTGATAAAACGCTATTGAATCCAAGTGTCGATAGCAAGAACGTCGGAGTAACAAGGACAAATGAAACGAAGGTGATAACGCTAATAACTGGAAGGAATTTGAATGTGTGATTTAGAATTATTTATTCAAAGGAGCCAATTGAGTAATTCGAGGGTACAAATGACCAACTTGAGGGAATGAAAAATGATATAGAGCACACTGATTAGTAATTTAAGGGGAAGATATGCACTTAAACAGCACAATGTGCTGATTTCAGGGAACAATTCGTGAAAAAATGTGTCACCCCAGAACGTAAATGGCCTCCTTGAAAACAAAGAATCCAGTCATTGTATTCACTGTCACGTTTTTAAAAACCTTTGTCGTTGCTGAAATATTTCCTCAGTCATTCGGTTGAGGAATGTTTAAGGCAATGATGACATTTTTGTACGAGTGTGAGCTAAAAATGTCAGGATTATGTTGCATTTTTTTAAATAAAGTGGGGATCTGTGCGTCTATGTGTTCATGTGTGCTAGAATACACACAGCAGGGTGTAACAGTGTGTGTGTGTGTGTGTGTGTGTGTGTGTGTGTGTGTGATTTCTTTTATTTCGGCAGTGGAAGGTTGTTGGCAGTAAAGGGATTTGAAAAGTGCGTTTTTGAACTTCTTCATGTTAGAAGTCAGTTTGATCAATGTCTGCTGCAGCTCCCACTTGCTGCAGGGCACAGTGAACCACTGATAAATGAATTCCTCTGTGTGAGTCCATGGAGTGATGTGTAGGTGTACAGTGAGAAAAAGAGAACAAAAGCAAATCACGGAGTCTAAAAGTGTGTGTCTGCATGTGTGCGAGTGTCCACAAAGCATGATATCTACATACTGTATCTCTTTAGTGTGGAAAAGGTGTGGGTGCTGTGTATCTTCTGTGTACGTCCGTGTGCAGTGTTCACTTATTGAATCACATATTTAAAGCCTCTAATTAGTATCGTCTTACTCGTAGGCTCGTAGCGGCTAACAAAGACACCAATGAGTCTCTGGACTTTATCAGCCAGTCCAGCCACGGAGTCGGGCTGGCAGTCAGGCCTCAGTGCCCAGCCTGGCCCTGGAGCCCAGCGGCCTGCAGAGGAACCCATGTGCAGAAAACCTTTTAGAGCTCCAGCAATCCGATTAAGGCAGCTCTTTTTTTTTCTGCAGCACTGTTGATGCTGAGATAAGTGTTCTAGTGGGCTCCTCAGATCAACTCTGAAAGCACTATTTCATTAAACCAAGAACTCAGATTTCTGAGTGGACCATTTTGGGTTTCTTTATACATTTTGAGGAGGTAAGATGGGGCAGAGGAGCTTGCATACGTGTACAAACACACACACACACACACACACACACACACACACACACACACACACACACACACACACACAGACATACAGCAGCAGCCATCAAGATGTGAAATAATGATGACGGATAAAGCTGCTGCTGACAGAGTGAGCGGTAGGTGATGAATAGGCAGCAATGAGATGGATTTTATACATTTGATTTGCAGAAATAGATGGGAATCATGTGTCTGTGTATTCTTACTCTTTGAGTGTTTATGATTGTGTGGTTTTTCAAAGGCACGCAGGTACAACTTGAAAAGCCTCCATATTATAAGTGTTCTGGCAGAGCGTCGGTGGGATGATGGATGATGTCTTCATCGGTGGCCAATTCTCTGAAGTTGTGGTTTGAGCGCTGGACTGAAAAACAAGATTACATTTAATGGACATTCACTCGCATCCAGAATTAACTGCAGGCTAAACACATACAGCTGCCCATAACATGGCGTCCAACAAACCAATTCAGTATCCAGTGTTTAAAGGAATGGCAGAGGAACACAAATAAAATTACTTGAAATTTTCACAATAAAGTCTTTAGTGAATATTGGTTTTAGTGTCGGCTGAATGGAATGAAACGTAGGCTATTTATTCATCAACTGGGCATTTTCAGATAACAGTTTCATATTTTTGAGCCTCAGTCGACTGGAAACAAAATAGTCTCCAAAAGACGCTTTTGGAGCCAATTTCATCAAAAATATTTGCACATGTTGGCAACAGAAGTGGCGTTTTGCCCCGGCCATCCAGACTAGTCGGCTATCTTTAAAAAAACACTGAAATAAAACTGTTGACTGCATCTAAACGTCTGGTTGCATGTTCGGTTCGGACAGAATCACGACCGCTTCGGGAGCAACAGGGGTTTCAGTTTACCTGGTGACCGTGTTAAATGGTGACTTTTGGCCAATTGTATCCATGGCTGCTCATATTAACTTACATGAGTGGTTGGCTTAGATAAACAAACTAAACTGACTGAAGGCTTGTACGAGGACGATTACATGTTCTGTTGGTGTTTTCAACGGCCGCCGTCACTACGAGTAACCCGAGACGCATTCAACATGGTCACTCGTTAAACCGAAACACCGGTGACGTCAATAGCTGCAAGCCGTTAAGCGTGTTGACTGCCACTGGGCTAATAAAAAATGCTCGTGTTTTTTTAGCACCCTTTTTAAAATTCAATAAAGTCAAACCTCTGAGTCTATTTTATGGTATTTGACGTTCTGTACATGACCACAGATAGTGTAGTTGTAAGTATCTAGTGACGTATATGCTCATAATTTCTCTCTTGTGTAACGTTAACCACCAGGTTTCTCCACCAAATACATGTAAAATATCTGGCCACTAAATACTGGGCCACTTCACTAACAGCACACTGATCTGGAAAGTCAACATTGACGATCGTTGGTGGTTTATGCCCTTGTGTAGTTTGTGTAGTTTAACGAGCTATTGCACTCCGCTGTACATCACCTTTGCCAAACTGAGTGTGTACACTTAAGTACGTCATCATTGTTCCTGCTCTAAAAGGGTCCATACAAATAATGATGCTATTGCCATGTTGTGACCTTATTTTGAACCCAATGCTCTCTAATATGAACTTACTCTTTGAAGAGCACATTTTTCTTGTAATGTCAACGGAACAGAAAATTCCAATTTATAATGAAACTGTTTTGTGTCCAAGAAAGACCCTTTCAGGCATTTAAACTCATCGGGGGTGAAGAAGGTGAGAAAGATGCTTTAAAGGCTTTAAAGGGAACCATAATCTACATCAGTAAAAGAAAAAAGTAAATTCTTGTCACTTTCATATTAACATGTGTGACTTTTATCTCTTATTCCGACTGCACACTGACAAGCTTACGACACCAGTAGTTCAAGCGTCAAAGAAAGCCACAATGAACTAGCCTTTGCACTGGCAAAAACTATTAATCATTAAGAAAATAAGGAACATTTCAAACACTTCTGTATTACACCATACGAACACTGAACAAACACTTTCCCAAGAGGCTACAGGTCACAACTTTCGCTGAAAGTTTCTACACCTGCTGGTTAGAAGATCTTGCAAATTGGAAAACTTTGAAAAGGTAGAAGTGCTGGTTAAGTGACAGAGACACATTGATTATGCATCATGCTTTTCTGTAGTTATTTTGCCTTCATTTTTCACGGCAATGTTAAAAATCACTACACACAGCTGCTGCTTTGAATTGAAAGGGTGTGAAAATGTGGGTTGACTTGGTAATAAGTCTTCAAGCCATTAAGAGACAAAATAGGTATGCAGAGCCAGTTGCAGCTCTCCATCTCCATCAGAGGGTGACCTTTAGCATGGCCTGTTCCTGTATAGTTTTCCTCAGGGTGCGAGGTGGTGGGCAGAGCTCGGCTATATACAGTTGGAGTACTCAGCAGGATCAATAGCTCTCTCTAAAGCTGTTCCCAGTCACACCTGCGGTACCCGGGGTGGCCTTTGTGACACAGAGATAAAGAGAAAACACTCCCCAGGCTGTTAGTGTCTGCCGATCTCCTCCTGTCCCTGCTTTCCCTCCTCTTCCTCCTCCTCCTCCTCCTCCTCCTCAAACCTGCGCAGAGGAAGATGGATAAATCAAACTCCCATGACAGAGGGGGGGGGGAAGCATTGCTAATATTTTCACGACAACAATATTGTCGTGACTTAACCTTTTTGCTTAAAGGCGAGGAAAAGCCTCCCCTATCCATCCATGCCGGGGCGTGCTGCTGAGACAGCTGAAAGAGCTGGAGGGCGGGGTCCATGTATATTCACTAACTCTCTGCTCCATTAATCAAAAGACACAGCATGTTGGTTCCACCTGTCTGTCAGTGTCCTCTCACATTCCCTGGCCACTTCCTCTCCCGCGGCCACTCCATTGGTCTCCTACACTTGATATGTGCATGTTTAAGGAGAGCGATCTCCTCTCCGTCTTCCCCGACTCTTTTCTGTCCCCGGTCTTTTCTTGCTGACTCCAATCGGCCACCTTTTCACTGTCCCCCCCCCCCCCCCTTTCTTGTCCAACTCCTGTATGCAATCTCCCAATGCTCCTGGAACAGTAGTAGTGTGTAGTAAGAGTGTGCTGTCCAAGCAGGTTAGAGAAGGTAATTTGAGCCTGTGAGGGCGCCGTGGGGCTCGGATCTAGTTTTGGAAGGTGTGTGCTGACAGTCAGCAATCCGGCACTGATCACACCAAAGTCACACAGATCGGGTAGACGTGCAAAACCCTGGTGGGAAGAAGGTAAGTGTAAATGAGTTAAGGAGAGAGTGCAGAGAAAGCAGTGATTGTAGTTTCATCCACATGGACAGAGTCGACAGAGATGTCACTTGCCACTGCGGGCCATGTTAGCTTCTGAGCTGAAGTCCATTTGCACCTGACACAATGGAAGAGCAACTTTTCTGCCTGAATCCACATGTGTCCAGGTCAGGATAAAGGCTATACTTGTGAGCTCTGTGTGTGTGTGTGTGTGTGTGTGTGTGTGTGTGTGTGTGTGTGTGTGTGTGTGTGTGTGAGCATATTTAGAAGCATTTATTCTGTTTTAATTTGTATGACAAACGAATAGTTTATCTAAACTCAGAGCTTAGTTTCGACAGCACAATTGGCACAAACTCGGTTGAACAATACATAACTACACCAAGAAAGAAAGCGAGTTGGAGTCCAAGTTGTGAGTTTGAGTTTGAGAGGAGTAGACAAGCGTCTGGTATAGAAGCAGTTTTAATATGTTAGCCTGTCTCCCTGCTGGCCTCCCCTCCCCCTTTCAGGGACGGCACTAATGCCATTAAGTGTGGGACAGATCTGTTCCATGTCTGCAGGCCTGCCAGTCTACTGGTCTGCCCCGAGACCACTCTCCATCTAATCCTATCCTCTCTCTCTCTCCCTCTATCCTCCGCCTCCCCTCCACGCCAGAGACAGGAAGAGGCGGCTGGGAGAAAAATCTAATAAATAAATGAGAGGATGCAAGAGGAAAAAAATATATAAATTAAGTTCTTCGTTCTCGTAAATCATGTTGCCAACTTCCAGTAGACAGGAGGGCGGAGCTTAGGGGAGAGAGAGAGAGAGGGAGAGAGAGAGGCAGACCATAGCAGGAAGAGGGAGGGAGAGGCAGAGAGAGTGGGAGAGGGAGAAAAAGAGGGAGAGAATGCGGGAAGCGTTTCTGTTCCACCCTCAACCTAGGCTCGGCTCTGGAGACTCGGCGGCGAGGTGTTTTTAATTGATTTTTGATTAGATAGACATGAGGACGGGGGTGGGGGGGGGTGTCCATTAGCATGAGGGGAATGAACCTCTGAGAGGAAGTGAGTGAGAGAGGAAGGTACAGTGAAGGAGAGAGAGAGAGAGAGAGGCTGAGATAAAGAATTGTCAAAGACACTGTGAAGCGAATGACAAGTAAATAAATGCACAATGCATATTTGATATGCACCGATGGGATAGAACATTTTCCATTCATTCAAACAGCTTAATTGACTAAATTATCTGCATTAATTATACACTATTACCCATGGGCGTAAGGTTTACACCGATATCGGATCATTTTCATACCTGGAGACTCCAGGAAAGTACTGAAAACTTCTGAAAAACCAGGTTTTTTTATTTCTCCTCTGCCCTTCCTGCTCAGAGATGTGCTCAGGTCAATGCAGATAGCCCGTAGTATCCTTGCGATCAACTCGTTTATTGATGTTATACAATTCAAATATATGTATACGTTATGTAACTTTATCCCAGCCAATGGCAACACCCGCCTATTTTCCTACATCTGAACAGCGAGAAGGGGGTGGATATTTAAATTCAAGCTCACGTAGAAGGCTCCATGGCTCCTGGTGCCTGAGAGCTTCACATATGAAATTACATTAACAGTGTTGATCCAGAGTGGAATTGACAGGTAGTGAGTCTGTAAGTCTATCCGATCCACGGGGAATAGTGCGGTTGTCTTAGCACAGTAAGATGGCAACTGTTTATCAAAGCGTGAAATGCAATAGAACAATTAAAACAAAGGCATATAGACGACAGAACTAGCAGTTAAAGTGCATGAAACAGGGTCAACTCTAAGCAAGTGTAAAAAAACAAAACACATACATTCTGAATTTAATACACTGAGGGTTCAGCTATGACCAGTGGCTAATTGTACAGCCAAAAATATGAAAGAACAAGTGTGGACCAAGAACACACCAGATCAAGCAAAAATAATTGAGTATTTCTGACGAATTTGCTGCATATTCGCCAAATCAAGGACTGAAATCTTAAGGATTACAACTTTAAATATTGGATGCATCACCAATTGTAAAAGGGTATAAAAAAAAAGAGCTTTACTCTGTGGTACCAAGTGAATCTTCCCCAATAAGACTAAAGAGTCTGTATTCTGTAGCATACACATGTCTGTTAAAGTGATTAGTCACTCGTCTGTAGTAAACTGTGAAAGCCTACAATTGTGCAAGCAGAGCTCATAAAGAGAGTGTCTCCTTCTATCTCGTAGTTAGCGCTCCCCCAGTCTCAGCGCGGTTATTTGCTGTTGTTTGGAGACTGATGGCATTGTTCTATCTCGTCTCAATGAAACATAAACTGTTCCACTGTTCCAATAAACTGGTCCAAACATGTTTGGTGTGATCACACTCTAAGTGTCCCCTCATGCTCACTGCAACTGACACATAAACTCCTGCCTCAGTCTCTGCTAACTGAGAAGCCGCTGAAGCTAAAAAAGCCCTGTTTTTACAGTTACAAGGACAAAATATAGATGTTCTTGAGCAATGCAACTTTGTAGACGTACATTTGTTCCTTTGTAAACCTGTGAATTGGTAGTAAATTACACCTGCTGTCCTGGGGGAAACAAAGACGGAATATTCATGAATAGATAGAGACGGACAAAGACACATAAAGATCTATTTCATAAATCTGAGGCGCAAACTGCACAAGAATTGTTTTAGTTGTTTTTGTCTTAAGAACTTTAGTATTAAGATAATAATGACATAATTGACTATCACACTTTCTTGTTTATTACATTCGTTTTTACGTCAAAATAAAATAATTATTTGATCTGATCTTGAGACCACCTATGCACGCTTATATGATGAAAACAGCAGGGGATCTACTTCAACTACAGAACCAGAAATCACATATAGGAGAGCTGTGTTAAAGAAAAACGAACCATCGTTGACAAATGACCTCTCACATATTGATTGCTGCTCTCCCAGGCCCTCACACACGGCATAATAACAAACAGCGAGCACAGAAGCGTTGATATCAGTTTTGTTTATTGGTTTTTTTGGTTATAATTCCTATTTTTCCTCAGGTTTAGTTTTAATGGCTGAGCTACCAAGGAGAAAAACACAACGCGGTATTCTCCAACCATAAATTAGATTTGCACCTCCAGCAAACTTTCACTTTGCTACTCGGTAACTTGTCTCAGTTCTCATAAGTTTTTGGAGTCTCCAGACGCCCTCCCCTCCCCTCGCCCTCCCCTTCCCAACTCTCATCCTCCTGGTCAGTGAAACCGGTCCCAGCTGCACTTAAACAGAAACCCAGAGCTGCGGACGTAGACACATTCACACACTCCCACTCCCTCACCGATTCCCTCTGAGGCACATCGGGTTAGAGTAATATCCAAAGTGCAGGTGGGACCTCGCTTTCGTAGCGAAGCTGAACAAAGCAAGGCGAGAGCATGAGACAAGTAATGGAGTGATGATCACTGCAGAGATTGAACAATCAAAGTGGGGAGGCTGATGTGGGGGGGGGGGGGGGCACTCATGGACTTAGGGAACTTGCACACTAATTGTATCTTATGACTAATTGGTAAATTAGTGAAACCTATTTCAAGGCGGCAGGCTTAGCTTTGGGGGACACCCACAGCTCATTATAGACTCATATTCTGGGCAGAGGAGGAGAAAAATAAAGGAAATTATACAATTGCTCAGGTGAGAATGGCAATTAAGCGAGTGCTTAAGAAGAGGAGGAAATGAAGCTGCATACACGCATAATTTACTATACTCTCTTGTGTCTGGCTTTAAATCACCGCCGATCCAGGCCACATATTTATGGTGGCATGGAGAGGGAACAAGCACTGTATGTGTTTTTGTTTATTTGCATCAGTGTGTCTATGTTTGTGTGCAGGCAAACACGTGTGCGTGCGTATGTGTATGGATGTAAATATGCAAAATTATGATAATAACTCAGGTTGATGTGGTTGCACTGCAAGTTTTAATCTATTACTTAAATGCAAATTACTGAATTATTTAATAATGTCACTGCAAGATCTATAAAAAGGAAGTCTGTTCTCCCAGTGAAACCATTATAAACCTTCCCTGAACAGCATTTTTCTCACATATTAATGTTATTATTTTTGAACAGTTTTGATTCTGTGAAGACGCCTCAGGAGGTAAGACGACGTCCTCAAAGACCAATAAGTCCCGCAGGGTTTAACAACGGAAGACGCCAACTTTGTAGAGAGATGGCCATATTTTTAGATTGAGGGCAGTGAGCTTTACTGGAAATAAAGCAAATACAAACATCTCAACTAAAAGACATCCATGGAGATAGATGGCTGCAGAGATGAGCACACCAGTTTCACTGGTTTCCCAGCTTTGAGAGCTAGCTGTTCGTTTTCTCAAATATTGATTTACTTGTCGTAGATCACACAAATTACTCCTCAAATTCTGTTTAAGGGTAGATTTTCACTTCCCTAGAGTGTACCACTCCTGAGAAAACCGTGAGCTACAGCAAGTCATATCCAAAAATACACACAGAAGTATGAGGCGCCAACAGTTCAGCTAATGCAGAGTTGTTGGGAAGCAGATGGAGCAATCAAAAGGCAAGATATGTCATCTACACTTTTTCTTTGTCTGCAATCGGAAGGTGCACCTTTCACACAATCACAGTGTGTGTGCGCTCAAAAAGCTGTTAAGGTGAGACAAAGAGTTGTTCTGAATTAGTTCTTAACCTTCAGCCCTGCTCATCTAATCCCTTCCCCTCAACACACTATTGCTGCATGTTGAGTATATTTCTTCACCTGCCTCCTCCTGTGCTTTTGTTCCATGTCTTCATCACTATTTGGAGGGCATTTAGGATATTTCCACAAGGACACCATCGATCCCTCCAACCCTCCCCCAAACCACCCTCCCCATGCAATTCACCAGCAGTAAAACTAATATTGTCTTTAATCAGATGCAATTAGGCCTGCAAGTTAAGATCTCCTCCCAATTAAAACTCATTAGGCCCATAATGTCATTAGGGGAGTCTTGAGTAACCACTGCTTGCATAGGCGGCCCACTCATCACAAACAATGGCGCAAGTCGGTAGCTGTGGCCCATGTGAACTGCTTCTTAAAGGGTAGCACCGAGGAGAGGAGGTGCAGTCAGTTTTAGTGAAGAACTATCAAACTAGAGAAAACGAAAAAGTTCAACCTCACATCCATGAGAACAACTTAAAGATGGAAATGCTGGCCGTGGTAGCAGCCAGGATGTCTTTCTAGTCATAACTGTACGATGTCTTTTACCCAAAGTGAAGCTATTTATATGTTTAAGTGCATGAGTCAAAGTTATTCTTGTAGAGTTCAAAAAAATGTAGTAACAGAACAACAACCATTGCTGTCTGTCCCTACATATTACATATAATCTGTGAAATATGAAGTAAATGGCGTGACCGTTATGTACATTCCCATCAAGTGTAAATTGTTTTGTTTAAGCAGAATTTGCAAAAAGGACCTTTCAAAGATCTCATGCAGTCTTGAAGTCCCTTCATACACTGCTTTAAATTAGGATAATACAATGCTGACACGTGTAGATTTACAGCCACCCAGGGCTGCATTTTCAATCTAAGGTGAAACAAAGTTAAGCTGTATTAAAGGAATGTTTGTAATTATGATTATTTTGGGGTATTGTCATGACCAAGTATAGTGAAATGTGCTAAATGCTAAATAACAGCTCAACAACATTGGTTAAGCGGTGACCAGCTCCTGTGTTGACCCTGAAAACCTGACCCACATATATGCACAATAACTTTTTATTTGTATTCCAGAAATTAGCTGAAAGAACAAGCGATCAATAACAAGTAGACGATGTCACTTCTGTTACACCCCCATAAACAAAAGCAGTAGCAAGGTCAAATTCAAAAGCTTCATTACAGACTGCAAAATAAAGAAATAAATGGATTACTGTGTACAAAAACCTAATAAATCATAAAATATCCACAGATGCACAACAAAATGAAAATATACGAAGGAACTGATTTTGCCTGACATTACCCTACATTAAGCTACTAAAAGAAACAAACCCGTCTACAAACCCAGACTGCTGAAGGTATATTTAAATTTTTGGGTCTCTGTCGTGCTCAAAAGCAGTTCATCGCTGAGCCCTGTGCCCACTGCCGACGAGCCTTTCAAAAGCTTTGAGACAGCACTACCTTGAAGTTAAAGTGCTAAAAGGCACACAGACATGGTGCTCTGGTTAGATAGAGATTCATACCATCTCAAAACTTTCTTTAAAAAGGACTCACAGTATTCAATTGAATTTGGACATGCAAAGAAACATTTAAGTACATCATTATGTAATTCTGCAAACCTTAAACTACCCAAGCAGGAGTCCATTTAAAACACACAGTATGCCGCTGATAAGAGTGGCCGCATGGTAAAAAGGGACGTTTATCAGTACAAGGGTTTCAGTTCTGTGGGCAGGGCCTGTAACATGTCTGGGTGACACCAATCAGCACTAATTACCGTAGGGGTTTGAGTTTTTCCTCCCGCCTCTAATTGGCCTTTGCTGTCAATCAACAAGTGATTTCTGTTCACAATTGAACTAAGGGGAATGATAGAAGCAGCGATGGCGGGATAATTGAAAATAATTGAGCAAATTGCGGATTTGAGAAGTTGGCTTCATCAGCACTGCGGGGGCGGAATACAAGCATGCGGAGAGAGAAAGAGAGGTGAGCAGAGGAAAAGCCCGATCTTAATGATAATGAACAAAACACTCGCCTCCATTTTGCCTCCACCCCCGAGGATAGACCTGCTTATCTGAATAATCTGCCCGCGTACATGTCTCAATGTCACGTGCTTGGGAGAAGATGAGCACCTTTGATCTCTGCATCCTGAGCCTCAGCAGCCTGAGGGCTTACATCCTGGCCCCAGTCTGAAAGAGCCTCTCAAGCACAGAGGAAGCGTACCTCTGTGGTGCAAACTGTGTTGGAGTTTCTGCATTTAATTAAATGTGTGAATTCAGCACTGGGCCAGTGTGAGCATGAGAGAGTGCGCAGATATGGATAATGTTTTCATGTACATTTAAACGACTGAGAGTGTCCAGTATCAAGTCATATTGTAAATATCACGGCGAATGTATGCGCATTCTATACTACCTGTATATTGGCTTTACTGTGTGTGTGTGTGTGTGTGTGTGTGTGTGTGTGTGTGTGTGTGTGTGTGTGTGTGTGAGTGCGTGCAGCAGCAGAAATCAGCCTCAGTCTACTCGATTTTCTTCCGTGGGTGGATTTGTGTATCTGATGGAGTAGCAATACTGACAAGCTATTGGGACTAAAGGCGGTCCTTCAGTTTCAGTTGTTTGTCATCTCTTCTTTTTCTTCCTCCTACTCTCCACATCCTCAAGAGCTGCTTACCTTCCACAGCTTTGAAACAAAAAAAAACATCCAGCTTTGCAATTTACATTTCCATATGCCGCCAGTGGCGCCAGAGAGAGTGGATAATTGGGTTGAAAGTGGTGACGGTGAATGAGCAGGATAGAATGGGATACAGAGAAGGCCAACTGAAAAAAAAGAAGAAAAAAAAACACAAGCCATTACAGAATGGTTCTCTTTTTTTTACCCCTTCACTCGTCATTTTGCCGTGCTGCTCTTAACCACTTGTGTAGCTGAAAAGATTTACCTTGGCCTCCCATTCTCTCTAACTCCCGCAGAATCACTCTGTACTTGCCTCCCCCAGAGCCTCACTCCCACCCTGCTTGTGCCTCATCCATATTCATCCTGTGTCTGTGTCTCTCCCTCTCTAGCTCTCTCTCCCTTCCTCTCCCTCACTGTGTCACCCACAGCATGGCGTTAATACACCAATTAGTACTAAGAGCAGATAATGGACTATGTCATATTGCAAAAGGGAAAGTGAGACACAGCGAGTGAAAAAGAGAAATCGAGAAAAAGATTTAGAGGGTGAGTGAGAAAGGGAGAGAGGGACAGAGAGAGAGAGAGAGAGAGAGAAAAAAAGATAAAGAGAGAGACTGAGAGAGAGAGAGAGAGAGAGAGAGAGAGAGAGAGAGAGAGAGAGAGGGGTGGCGGAGGTGTCTTTATGGATGTGGTCTCTGGAATTGTTGAAATGCTGCATTTGTTGTGAACGTCCATCCAAAGGAAAGAGCATGATGGGAAGAGCGCTCCGGCGGTCACAGGGTTGCTTTATAAAAGCTGAGGTGTTACACCGACGCTTTGCAGGCTCCAAATACCGACGTCTGTTTGGCTTTGTTGGACTTTTAAACCCTTTTCATTTGTTTCCTCCTCTTCCACGACTGGAAATGCCACACAGTTCCCTTTCCTGTCACTGTGTTCATATCTATTCTAAAAATGTCAAAGCCATGAAAACGAATGCGGGTATTATTGTGCCACCAACGGAAATACCAACAATCACATAATAGTGATTTGTATGAAACAGGTGCATTTTGAAGTAGTTCTTTGCTGCTTTCAATAAGATAGACATTATAACAAATAATTGTATTTCAAACAAAATATACAATTTTCAAATTATTGTACTGATTATTTCATACAGCACATTGGAAAATGTACCATAATGTATCATAACAAGGTCTCATAGCAAAACACAAAATGTGATTTTGTGTTTTGATCATTCTGACTGCGGAACAAGAAGCTTTAGATCTGTGAAAGTAAGAGCTTGCAAATAGGGCAAGGTGTTATGTAAATAATGGTGCTGCATACGCATGAGCCCTGACGAGGAAAAATTGGCATTAATCAAACATGAGCTCGAGCAAATTAAAATATGCCAGCTGTATGACTCCATTTTCTCCTCCTTTTTAGAAAGAAGAAAAAAAACATGAAATATGCAGGCAAACGGGACCACTGACGCTTTGTTGATAATGTCTGTGTTATCGTGCAAGACATCGCTCTATTGAGAATATAAATGCAACACGGAACACAAGTGAACAAAAATAATTATCATCAACACTGACTGAAATTCATGGTCGAGCCTGAATGAATTTATTCAGAGCTAGAACGTCTCCGCACACTCGTACAAAAACCACTACAAAGCGACACATTGGCAGGCTCTTATCTTGGACTTCCTTTCATTTTTTCCCCTCATGCGCTGTGTATTTTAACCACTGCAGCTATCAACATTTGTCTGGATCATTTTATTTGGGGCGAAAGACGGGAGGTAATTATGATGTGGTGTCGAAAAAATTTGAGTCTACTTTAAAGCTGGAGCTGCTGGACTTTTGATCGGTGTACCCGATCCACATAAATCACTCTTCCTGTGTGTTTCTGAGATGCATCCATTAATTTGAGAGTCTGTTCGGACAATACAACAAAGAGCAATCTGACATCATTCACCATCTGGAGCTTGGAAGGACTGGAAGGCAGATTATAATGAACAGTTGCACATGGACAATCCATATATTTGGAAATGTCTTAAAGTTGTTTATAGCTTAAGTTATGAGGTCACTGTATACTGTGTTTGTATACACACGTGTGGAGGTTTTCCCGTTGTGTTTGTGTATTTTAAGACCACAGCACTGACTGCATTACAAAAGAATACAACTCAGTCTCACAACCAGGTAATGTAGTGACGTCCAAGTGTAGAGCATCTAGGAGTCTTTCCTCTTGACTTTCTACCGAGCTACGTGATCAAGCAGCGAGCGCTGCAGTCGGCTAATCGTGTGTAGTCACTATTGTTGTTGCTAAGAGACCGGGGTGCGATGAATAACTGCTCAGACGGTGCAAAGCTCGACTCGATGCTGTAAATCTGGCCGTGTTCGGTTCTTCCGGGACCACCGTGTGCAGTAGGCGACGAGGTTTGCATATACAGTCTCTTCTGATTGCACGGAGCACCGTGACTTTGCACGAATAGCATTTGATCTTGAGAAATAAAATCCTGAGTGTGTGTGTGTGTGACTGCCGTATGAGCACAAACTACATTATGCTAGCTGCTTATTGGCACAATGAGGCAGGCGGCCCATGAAGGTCAATTGACTGGGCTTGAGAGCAGTAAAACGGAGGAGGTAGGCTACTGTGTGACAGAAGGCTAAGTGGCAAAGGCGTGTAGAGCCCATTCAATAGAGCCCAGTATTAGCTATCATAATAGAAACTGACAAAGGCATTTTCAGAAGGGGAGAGAAGGATTGCAACATGCACTGTGGTCTGGTGCAAATATTGGATATGATATGGAAGTTAAATAATTTCATCTGGCATGTGTAGCCCACTTTGTTTTCACCTGGAGACAAAATAAACCATTATCTAATCTGCATTCAGACAGACATGATGAGTTCAATAAAACATTTGTGGGTTCATAACAGATGCAGTAAAATAGATTCTACTAAAAAGATTTTAATAATGAATTCAACTTTTCATTTTGCAGGAGAAGAAATATTATCATCTCTTATTTTAAAGTTTGCACTGTGTCGCTTTAGGAAAAATATATATGTTATGGTTCGAATGTTCTGTATGTATTCACGGATGTTTTCAAAGAAAACCCGAAAAATGGAAGTCGATTGCAAATTCTAGAGATCTTACGGGCGCCATGAAAGCAGAAGGCCAGATAATAGCCCTGCTGAGCCACGGACAAGGGCAGCCCAGAGGAAAAATACCAAAGAAGAAGAACCACAGAAGGCCTCTTCCACTACCGATGAGCCAGGAAAAGGGCAGGAATAACCAGAGCTGGTCACTGATTATGGGACCTATAAGTCTCCAATACCTGACCCGTCGTCTACAAAAGAAGATCTATGTCTAATCACCTTGTGACCTCACAAGAAATGTGTTTATTAATGAGAGTAAAGGGAAATCAAAGTACAGAGGAGACTGGGTGAACTTAGATCGCTGTGAAAATGGAAGAAAAATAGAAGGCTTGATGATTCAATTTGTCAAACGTACGACCTTAAGTGATAGAAGTGATGAGAAATGGGGATGATGTTACGTGTCCCCTCCTTCTCACTGATGTAAAAGTACAGATTGTACAACTACGGCAGGTCTAGACCAGGGGTCACTAATAGGCGGACCGCGGTCCGGATCCGGACCCAGACCCCGTTGTATCCGGACCCGGGACCTAAAACCGATAGATCATTTAGAATTATTGAATTTTGACGGGCGCTTCCATTTTAACCGGCGCAGCTTTTCCAGTCTTTACGGTACTCGTTCAGCGGTCCAGGAAGCACACCGACGACCAGTAACATGCGTTGTAAATCACATCACGTGATGCCGCTCAGCCAATCAAATGTGTGTATTCCGACAAGTTTCTCGACTCGAGTGAGATGTACACACACGGGGGAGAGACGAGGAAAGAGAACGAAGAGTAGGAGAATTATTACGTGAGGCAGAGAAGTTATTTCACATGTGGACAGCGAGACCAGAGAGACCAGAGCCTTTAACCAAGAATGGATAGACTCTTATGTGTTATTTCTTCCCACGGGCAGTATGTCTCATATGTTCAGAGACCGTGGCGATAATTTAAAGCGGTAATGTGAAGCGCCACTACGAGAGAAAGCACAACTCTTTTTAGCAAACGTACCCACTCAACACCGAAAAGATCACAGACAATAAACAATCTGAGAGCCCAACGTGATCAGAATGCTAACACGTTAATTCACTTCCCAACAGTGATGTTAACAGAGAGGAGTAGAGCTGAAACAAGTGGTTTAATAACCACAGATAAAGTCCCTGCATACAAATTTCTCTTATTAGAAGATGACAAGAATATAATATCCTGTTGTTTTGGTGACATCACTTCACACCTGAATGAACTGACTTTAAAGCTGCAGGGCAATTCAGTGAAATTAATTATTCTAAAATGAAGTACTTTATTTTAAGATGCACATTTTTCAAAAGCTTTCTGTCATGTAATTTATTCATTAATCCAATCCTTATTTTACTTGAAACGAGAGAAGAACATTTATTTATTATTAGAGTATGTATTATTTATAATTCATCCAGTTCAATTTGAAAACTGAGATATTATTCAATTGAACTTTCTTTATTTGGTTTGACAGTCAGGTGTTGCCGTACAGACGTTACTGTTGGCTACTTCAATATAAACGGGACTAAATCATAGAACAAGTTAGTTATTATTGTGATGTTCCGGACCTTTGGATGAGGAAATTCTCTCTAACTGGACCTCGTTGAACTTTAATTGAATAGCCCCGTTCTAGACTATAAAAGTGACATTTCCAACGCAGCAATAGTATACTTGCAGCTCAAACCGTTTCCAACAACTATTCACTTTATTCTTTGTGCTTCTGTTGTACTGTTGTAAAATAGAAAGCATCCGATTGCCACACTGTAGCTGATGTATATTCCCCAAAATACCATTCATTGTTTTTACAACATAACTAGTGCTAAACCGGAAGAACGAATACAATTGTGTTTGAACCAGAAGTGAAAAAAGTGACCTTGGCAGCATAAAGTGAATAACAGCTATTACAATTACGGACGGAGCTGTCGTTAACGAGAGTGTTTTCACATAGTATATTTATAAGTCAGGCCACTGAGGGTGCAGATGAGAAGGTTGTGGCTTTAGGAGAGAGAATAGCTTGATCCATCTCCTCCACACCAGATTATGATGTTCTCTACGAAAATATGCAGGCTGATCTGAACCACTTTAATAACAAGACGGGGCTGGACTCTTTTACTGCAATGCCACGGGAACAATGTGAATGTTTAAATATGTGTTTATGACTACATTAAATGCTACTAAAATATAATATTTATCACAGCCGTATATTGCTTCCTCCTGGAGTTACACATTCCCCTGTGTTGTTATGTTGATGTACTATGGTACTGTATGTGATAAGCCCAATACCGGACATGATTTACTGTATATCATATCATGTGGTGTATTAAATGACATATATGATGCAGTGGAAATAGAGGATATGCAGTATGTAGCTTGTATGTACACTACAGTACAGTGTATCATAAAATACAGTATACTATATTCTTATGTGTACAAATATAAACTCTTTGATGTCTCCGATATGTGAATAGAGAAATAAGACAAGATAGCTAATAAATACTGTAAGTAACTTTGTCAATTACTTTGCGCAGTGTAGCACCAACCTGCACTGTCACTGTGTTTTAGAAAAAGTGGTCTCTGGACAGTTTTTCTATTTTTACCTCCAGAATAAAACTGCAAGTGAGAATCCTGACTACTGAGTGTGGTGCATGCTGGTAGTTCAGCAGGCTGAGGTGTAACACAGGAAGTCCAACTCTGCTAGAAACTGTTGCTGTGTGTCATCCCCTGACTCACCCCCTCACCTGTAGTGCGTACGTGCTGTACAATGACTAAATCATGTTCCAGTAAAAGGTTTTAACTTGTTCCTGTAACTTTGTATTCCTCCGATTATTTTCAGTTTTTTTCTCCGTCCCTGAACTGCCAGTTTTCTGACACTCCTCAAGCCCAGTCATTTTGATTCTTCGGCAACTTGTCTGTCAGTGGAAGTATACCAGAAAGATAATCTCAAGAAAAATGCATCTGTGCGTGTGCGCAAGGGCAACAAACTATCTTGGAAGGATTTTGTCTCCTCTGAGAATCAGTGCTTTGACACAACACATCGCCTGTAGTGCTGTAAAACTAATGAAAAAATATAAAAAGCCCATTGAGATGCATTTCAATTCAAGACGGTGCACCTGATGAAGAAGTCAGATGAGTTGTTGTAGTGCATGTATATGATTCCCACACGATGTTACTACGGTTTTGTTCATCAATTCGCTGAGCATACATGTACGGTATATGAAAATGAGTGGAACGGTGCTAAATTTGAAATTCAGAGCATATCTTTGTCCCCCACACGGCTCTCAACGTGGCGACGGCTGAGACGGCGGCCCGCAGCTAACGGTGCTCACAGTGCAAACAACGGCAACAGTAACAGTGCTGACAGAACCAACAGTGTTAACCTGAGGGGGAACCAGAGGGTGGGCGCTACGCCTCCGCCATGATCAGGACGGTGTTATCAGCTGTAACCGTAGTATGAGCGCGGTGTAGAGCCGGTCAGTGGGGCACGCTCACATGCACTACCCCTTTAAAGTGAAGTGAAGACACAGGTAGTAAATAGTTGCATTACTGGCTATATATATTTATTTTTTTAAATATGTAGGCTATATCAAAATAACCACATCTGAGAAGAGTTAAGTTGTTAGAAATGACTTAATGTATATAGAATAAATACTGTAGACCAGGGGTCTTCAACGTTTTTCAGGCCAAGGACCCCCAAACTGATAGAGATGAAGCAAGGACCCCCGACTATATATATTGTATAAAATTGTGTTTTATATTAAATAGGCCTAGTACCGTGTATACCTATTTATTGTGCATTCAATACTAAGCTATTCAAATAATACACAGGTTCATATATTCATGTTTTTATTTTAAACATGTGCAAGGTACAGTGAGTAGGGAGGCCGTGCCACTGCCATTTAGAAACACACCTTGTCAGCTGATACCAATGCCAATATCAACATTGTCTGTCAATTGCATGATAATCGTGCACACAAGCTATTCAAATTGATGTTTTCATTTTAAACATAAATGTGGAAACTAAAAATGAGTGATGGCCTATTAGTGCCACAGCCATGCATAAAGATACCTGTTATCTTTCATACAAAACTGAACTAATGGACATATTCATGTTTAGAGAAAAATAAAATTTTAATATTTTTTTTTTTTTTAATTGTCCAATCAACCAAAAATTTCGCGGACCCCCTGCAGTACCTCCGCGGACCCCCTAGGGGCCGCGGACCCCCTGTCGAAGACCTCTGCTGTAGAGTATATGTGTCACAGTGAGATGGGGGCAGCTGTCTTCAGTCTTTTTTTTTCCTCATGCAGTACTTTTGGAGAATTACACCAGCAAATTTAAACCCTAATTTTGCAGGGCAGTCAGAGATGACCATTTCACAGACGCCTGGTGGTCCCTGAGTCCCACCTCGGGAAACCGCGTTAGTTAGGAAACTTAAAAAAAAAAAAAAAAATCAATTAAACAAGTGGGCGGGCAGAGGTGGCACATGTTTCCAACTTTAAGTCTGGGTCGGCTATAAAAACTGTCCTGAACCCGACTTTTGGCCACCAAACTGTATGTGAGAGGCTATGGTGAGTGCGCCAGGTTGTAATAGGCCTGATGCAGAACTGCAGTGGTCGAGAATACCGCGTGAATGGTCCTGATGAGAGTGTGCGCTGCCTGCCGACGAAGAGGGAAACACAGACGAGTGATCCGCTCGGTGCGTCAGGACGCACAAGACAACCGCAGATGGCCTGTGTACAACTATCCGCATTAGATCGGCCGATTTAAATCCGTAGAGCTTTTTTCTTTTCTTTTTCTTCTTTCAGACTACAGCACATGAAGGCGAAGAGTCCACACTTTGACAATGGGAGCGTCCTGTGAATAGATACACACCAGACATCCAAGAGTCTGATCCGTGTTACGCAGACGTTTTGCAACGGTGGCACATTTGCTCACATGCTCACCGACGGACGGACAACACGGTTACAACTTCAAACGTGTTCATATTCCTCCTCAGTTTGACATTTCCGTCTCCGCTTAACGCCGTAGTAACTCGCATGTTGTTACTGTTGTTAAGCAGGACAATGGTGTCGTCGCTGTTATTTATTTTGATGCCCACACGGGCGCATTTTCGCGAGAATCTGCTCTGTCCCTGAGGATTTTCTCCCGCTGCCTTTATCGTATTTTTAGTCGGGTGGATTTTTTTTTTTCTTTCCCCTCTCCCGTTTTTCGTCGGTTTGTCTTTAAGATAGCAGGCTATTAATTTTTAATTCTTATGCATCCGCACGAAGACGGGACCAGAGAGGAGAGAACGAGTGATAACCAGAAGGGGGAGAGAAGGAGAAGGAGGCAAGTGAGGAGGGAAGCGAGAATGAATGAGACACACTGAGCAATCAAGGAAAAGGAGATTGGAGGATTCAAGGTAGGAACGAAGCACAGTTTCCATGTTATATGTTCTTAATACATGTGATACCAGCGCGACAATAATAGCATGTCATGTGCACCACCCCGGGCTTCCAGTACCAGGCTTCGTGAGGTGTTCAGGCGTGTGAGCCGATTTATTTATTCATATTTCTTTGTTTTGACAGATACGGAGTTCGTGCTTACGGTGCGTCAGCAGCAGTCGCTTCATATTTAAAATGCGTGTTAGATGCTCTAAATTAGTCGGATTTGAAAGTGTGGGATAACCGTTTGTGGGCCTATGCGTTGCACCCTGGCCTGCGCACTAAAAGATCTCGGCAATTTTTTATTAATACAGTCTGTGAAAAGTGGGGGAAATTTGTGTTTTCTTGTCCCATAAGCAAAGTGGTGGAAGAAATTGCCAGCTTGGTAAATGTAGGGAGGTGACACTGAAAAAAAAACAGGCAGGATCATGAGGCTGTTAAATGATGAACTCATTCTTTCCAAATTGCTCACCAGAAAAAGGAAATGTATAGCCAACATGTCCTGGGATGCTGGCTCCACGTGTGATTTTAGCAAACATCCCTCTCACTGGTTCTTCTTTTTTTTTTTTTTTTTATCTGAGCACAAGTTCTTTCCAAGACAGAAAGAAACCTCATCGACTATCAGAGGAATAAATGCATCAGAGCAAAGGGTACAGCCTCAAAGTGAACTCCTCTGCCCAATCCCCCATGTCCCAGACTACACCATTAATCCTGTACCTCTTCAAATCATTACCTTTGGACCAGCTGCTCTCAGAGGGGTCTGGGGAGCCCCCAGGAGTCCTTGAGGAATGTGGTCCCCCGGCAAAGTGAGACTTGGTTTGATTTCCCTCAAATTTAACTCACAATTAGAGAACGTATCGAGATAGCAAACCTGGTGGGTTCATGTCTTCAATAATAAATGCATCACCTCATTACAGCGTGTAAAACAACAGCAGGAAAGATACTCCCATATATCCAAATTTGATGAAATGTGACTCTGTAATGTTCAGGGGTTTGCATGATGAAAATTGAGGCGCCCTCATTTTGTTACTATTCTGAACTAATTCCCAATTTAATAATAAAGCATCTAATAAAAAAGGCATCAACAGCCTAAAAGCTATTTTTCTTTGTGTGTTATTATGATAAAATTGAACCTGGGCAGGCGAACATGAAAGACCCTGAAAACAGTTATTTTCTGCTGGTAAGCCTTTTCCTCATTTCACCAGGGTGCATTGTGTTTGTCCTGCCAATTCTCGGGGAAAAAATTGGCATGTCTACTATTCTGAAGGGGCTGAATGAAATTCAAATTCTTCAGGTGGTAAAACAGCAATATTGCAACTGTCTGATTGCGTTATCTGGGCATTCAAGAAGCCAGACTTGGAATTGGTTTACCGCCAAACACTCTCCCCGGGAAGACAGAAGGATTTATTTCCCCCTTGTCTGTGTGTCACATCACCATCAGAAAAATTATTCTCGGCTTTCAATGGGTGAATAATAGTCATACATTAGCATGGCATTAATGGTCGTCAGACTTTTAATAAGTCACTAATCATAATTAGATGTATTTCAGTTGCTCTGCAATACTGTGGCCATGGCTTCGACAGACATATAGTGGTGAAGGAAATACTGTATTTAGTTTTTAAAAAATGGGTGTTTGGTGCAGGTCTGCACACTACAAATACAAATGCACAGCCTCATGCTTTCATACAGTACGAGTGTATATGCACGCACACACACATGCGTGCACACTCGCTGTTTTTTTATGAATAAGACAAGTGCTGTCTCCAAAAGTCAGTGCTCTTTGCATTTGTGTTACTCTCTCCGTTATGCAATATGTATGTACCCCCCTTATAGCACTTAGACAAGGCTGACTAAATTAATATGTTAATAGAAATTAAGCAGAAAGATACAGCACTGCTATGAATTTCAAAAAATGACCTATGATGTTTACCTCAGGGCAGTTAAATGCACCTATGCCCGTCCAAAGAAAAATGTGAGAATAACATTCACCGGATTTTAGAAGACATTGAAAGCTTTTTGCATCAAGATACCATTTGACCACGTCTCAGTTTCCCCCAGCATGGTTATTAATTACAGCAGAGGACACCTGAATGTATATATCAATAAAGGATTGTTGATTCTGACACGGCATGGGTATTTGACCTTATCCTGTGAAGGCCACGTATATCTTTTCTTTTTTTTTCATGCATATGATGGTGTGAAATGAAAATTAATGTGTTTTTTAGTACCAGCGCATTATTCTGCAGTTGCAATGGGCTTCGGGGTAACAAATAACATCATTCGAAAGGCAGAGAAAAACTGATTATGTACACTGCTGTAAGAATTCACCAAATCCATGATTCAGTCGTGTGTCTTTTTAGTATTTTTGAGAAGAAAAATTATCTTCAATTTCTCCACAGACGATTTGACCCGTCTAGGATTTTTACTTTATCAGATTTGATTTATCAAAAAATGGGAAAAATAAAAAACTATACACAAAACCTTTATAAATTCCAAAAGACACCTTTCAGTCAATTCAATGTGATGGTTTTTCTAATGCACAACAGTGACAAATATCCATTCAGGGAAAAAACGTACTGCTGTTGAATTTTACCATTCAATACAAAAGAGACAATGAACAAGTATAATCCCGCATACATTTATCTACAACTACGCGCCACAAAATATGTCGCCATTCAACTTTTTTCCCATCACGTTTTCCTTTTGTTAGTCTTGCGAGGAAACTTGTGCGAGTAGATTAAGAATTGCAGTAAAAGCATCAATCCTGTGTCTTTGTTTAATAACTTTCACATTTTTATGTGAAGTTCAATTGTTACAGTACACCCACACATATTCAGCCTATTCCGATGTTTGCTGATGTAGTCTCACACACACACACACGCACACGCTGTTACTTACTGTACACACATGCTGCCACTTTAAGCTTGTTCAACCTCCAGGAGGGAATGATTGGAGAATCGTTGGTGGTGGTTCAGAGCAGAGGACGTCGACACTGGCTCGGCAGTGTATTCTGAGGATAAACTTAACCTCGTTGTTGTCTTTTGATGATTAAAAGCTCCCAGATACGATAACCGATTAGAAGTACAAGCCTTCCAAGCTAGTCCACCGGTCCTCTCGTGGTCCTCTGTACAGGGGGATTTATTTTGAATAATCATGTCCATAGTCCATATTGATTTATCGTAATTCTGAAGATCATTCGTAAATATAATCCGTTCAAAACAACCCTCTGCAAGATTGAATTGTTTTTTTTACCTTTTTCTTTTTCCAAATGTCATTTTGGCATCGCACTCAAAATGATGTAGCTGCAACCTTTACCACAATAATTTTGGAGCAGCATTTGCCACGCTATCATTACACATTTGCTGACATTTGCAACAAAATTGATACGCATTGGTTGATACTATAATCAGAATGGCTTGGAGATTGAAATTGTCTACTGAAGCTTCATTTCAGTGGGTGATCAGTGAGCTCTCTCCAAACTTTTCCATGTCATTAGGATGCATGCATTTCTCATCTTTAATGCCCTTTACAGTTATGTCAAAATGCTATGTCTCTGTAGGGAAGTTTTTCACTGGACTGACCTAGAAACAGTTTATTGTATAGTGCCAGGTAGCTTTTCCTCACTGCTTCCCTTCGTAGGCAGCACTGTTTACCTGGCAGCTCTGTGGTTGTCACCAGCCTGATAAGGCTGACAAGAAAGCCATTATGATTATAATGACAGTTATTGTGGTTCAGTGTTTTACCACAGCCGACAAAACACACTGGAAATGGGTTGAAACAGCTGTTGTTGGACTAATTATTGCCATCGAAAATACCCTATTATGTTTTCGAAGGCTTTTCGTTATGTTTTGGCTGTTTTCCGCTAAAATGCTGGATTACATTTTGGGAGCATGAACAATAATAGATTGGAAAGAGAGGGACAAGGCAAGGACAAGAGGGGGAAAGAAAATAGAGTAGGGTGAAGAGCACAGAGTGCAATAGCAGAAGAGGAGAGGTACATAATGGGCACAAAGCATAAATCTTTGCTGTGGTGTGCCGAGCTGCAAAAGCAATGGGCAGCGTGCGTCCATTTTGAGGCTTGTGGCCTTTGTGCTGTGAAGATCTCTGTGAATGTAGCCATGCACACAGCAGTCTGTAACGGCTGTTCTCTGCTTCATCTAGAAAGACTGAAGGTGTGGGCTTTGAGGAGCCAATCTTACAGGAACCCTACCACACACTAATTCAATTCAATTGCTGCCAGGCTCGAGCGTGTGTAGGCGCCGGTGTGGCGAAAATGAGCAGGAGCAACAAGCGCACATGAACAGAAAAAAAATCGATGAGGACTCTTTTTCATAAATTGAGTGGGTGTTAAATTAGCTGGATGGGCCCATGTAGCAACACATTGGATTGAGTGCCCGGTGTGTTTTGGGTGGTGTCTATCGACTGGGGAGACAACTTGGTGTTCGGCAGTGAAAAGACCCGGTGATGCTCAATCGATGTGACCAATCAGCCTCACCGGCAATTCATTTGGTTTTACACAGATTTGTCAGGGAGAAGGGGACTCTGAACTGGTGTTTGAAAAAGTGAGTCACTGGCGTTTCGACGACCAACCTCTAACCGCCGTTTATAATGGTCAGCTTTGATTGCCCTCTTTGACCCGCCTGATTATCCTATCCATGTTGTTAAAAGCAACATCAAATACCAGTTATCAGCTCACTCCGTGTTTGTCAGTTTTCATTTCTTAACATTTATTTAATGGCTATTTCAGGCCCTGTGCCAATATACAATTTTGAAGGCACTTGGGAATAATAATCACAAATCAATATAATCTTGCACTGCTTGCTGTCTGCCATTTTTATCATCAGTTATGGCAGCTCCTGCCAAAGGTGCATAATGGCAAAGGTGCTCTTAACACTGTGAGCTGGATTCAGATCTTGCTGTAGCAAAGCACACACGCAAAGAGAGAAACGTACGACTGCTGAAAAATACGCCATTACAGAAACAGGAAGCAAACACAAACGCATGTTCAGCGGCACTAGCAGAGAATAACAACTGGATTTCTGCTGGATTATGATATCTGTCGACACAAATTGAGTGCTAAATTTGCACAAAAAACTAAAATCACTGAAGAGCGGAAGACACCAGAGAGAAGGTCCATCGGGCCATCTTGGTAAAACCCTTGTCCTCAGGTAATTGGAGTAGCTTTCCACGTCCAATCCGTCCATCTGAAAAAGGAGGCGCACACAGATGAAAGGAAACAGGGATCAATTGACCTAATAGCTTGTCCAATCAATCCTTATGTTTTTTTTCTGATAGCTTGACGGAGGGTGCAGACCAGAGTGGCGGATGAGCCCCTGTAATTGGCTTGGCCAGAGCTGGCCGAGCGGGAGGCTGAGTGGTAATGGCAGGAGTAGTCGTCGCCCCTCCTCACGCCTGGTGCTCTCTCACTCTACCAGCGTCAATACTGACACCTTTGTCCTCATTACCTTCAGCTTAGTGCCATGTACGGGCCTTTCATCTGCTGCTAGAGGACTTCAATGTTCCTTCATTACACCTCCCTTTACACGATCCACTTCTCGCTTCCTGCCACTGACCCCTCACGCTTAATGACTAATACAGGAGCTACTCAACATTGTCTCAGCTATCAACGCAATTGGTCAGGCAGCAGAATCAGGAGAAACGTGTATATAAACAGGATCTACTTTTGTGTGTGTGTGCCTGTGTGTGTGTGTCTGGCTGTCTGGCCCTTACAAGCAGTGATGTTCACCTGAGACTCACCTGAGGCAGTCCACCGAGGACGGCTCTGGTGGGTTCGTATTTGTGTCAGCAGTACTCCCCTTGGAGTATCTGGTGTTGGACTGCTGTGAACATGTTTGCGTCTCTGCGTTTGTGTGTGTGTGTGTGTGTGTGTGTGTCCATACTGTAAGTTGTGAGAAGAGGCAACGCCAAGAAACAACACAGGGCCAAAGAAATCTGTTTGTTTATCCATCTGCCAATATGGGAGTTGGAGGGAAACCGGTAGTGAAAAGAGAGAGGGGGTAGGGGGGGGCGGAGGTGGAGGGTAAGAGAGATGAAGCTCCTACATGGAGGTGTGAGAGGGCACGTGTATTCATAAACAGCTGCAAAAACACCTAGAGCATAATACATGCAGTAGGCAGATGCCAGATGAGACAGAAAGGGGGGGGGGGGGAGGTGCACCATGATGGAAAAAGTCCATAAACACCTAGAGCAATGAACTTCAGGAGAGAGAGAGAGAGAGAGAGAGAGAGAGAGAGAGAGAGAGAGGAGAGAGAGAGAGAGGGAGAAAAAGAGAGAGAGAGAGAGAAAGGGAGAAAAAGAGAGAGAGAGAGAGGGAGAAAGGGAGAAAAAGAGAGAGAGAGAGAGGGAGAGAGAAAGGGAGCAAAAGAGAGAGAGAGAGAGAGAGAGAGAGAGAGAGCATCCGGAGTGGATTAATTAAGGATTATAATTATGTTGGGACTATGCATGTCTCACCTGAGACTGCCCCGTGCCGCTCCTCTCCAATCCTCGTGCCCTCTGCTCCTCTGCACATATGGACACAAACCACAGGAAAATACTACCCACAACTGCGGTATCACCGGTTCACCTCTCATGACACTGTGCAGAAGAGTGAATGAGTGCAATGGCGGTATTAACCTTTCTTTTTTTTTTTTGCTGCTTTTTGCATCAACCCACTACAACACTGTTACTGTGTGTTCACGCTGTAAATGTGCCAAGTTAATAGGTGTGCTGCAAATTGTTGGAGTGTAATAAAACTTTCCTCGGTACATTAAGGTTTGTTATCAGACAAAGACTGTGGTTTATGAACATCACTAACTGGTACTAAAGAGAAATGAATGCAAGTTCTTTTCAGACTTCACATTGTCAGCCACTAGGGGGCAGTGGAGCACGCTGTAAATACAACATTGACATAATATCACCTTATAAAGTTGATGTGGTGAACAAGTCACATGTTTACACATCCAGCAGACACAAAGCAATATGATTTATTTGTGACGAATGTAACACTCAACTCTCTGACTCTTTCTGTCTGTCGTTCGGTGCTAAGCAGGCAGCGTGCAGTGGGTGTATCAGAGCTTTTCTACATAACCAGCTGGACGAAGGGTTGATGAGAGCGACGGCTGAACCGAAAAAAAACTAATTTTGTTAAAAGGAAACTCAACGGAATAGCTTACAGTAGCTTAGGTTGTACAACAATTTACCTCATCATCAGCACAAATGTATTCAAACCTTGTATTGAAAAATTGTTGCAACTGTCGCAAAATTTGCATCGGTGCCGGAATGAATAGTTTCGATTCAAAACATTTGCAGACGAGTATTCACATTTTTAGAGACATTTAGCGTCAAGCCCCCGGTGTGTAATGGCTTCAACTCTAACCCCGTTGCAGAGACGGGCAGTGCTGACAACCTCTGGAGACAGAGGCAGCAGAGGGTTTTGGTGTCAGATTTTCTCTTTTCTTTTTTTACAGCGTTAGGGTTATGGTTAAGATAGGATTGGGATTGTAATGTCCCATGCCCCATGCTTTCCAGTGAAGATGCACGCAGGTGTGGATTTAACAAAGTCACCGTGAAGTAAGCTGCTGCTAAAAATGACCATGCATGCTCAGCATGTTTGCAGTTTGTTTCTAAAAAAAACTACAGCGCAGTGCAGCAATCTTTAGCAACTGAATGCTTTGCTACAGGGACAAAAAAAATTTAGTTTTAAGTCTAAATGAATAAATCTAAAATGATGGGCGACATGAAAAGCTACATGGTGGATGCTGACGGACATATTTCTAATAAAACACACTGGCTTGTTTTTCAGGATATGAATGCTCTTATAATCCAATAACGATTACACACCACTTGTGCTCCCATCCTGTAGTGCTATTAGAATATGAAAACGAACCACACGTCGTACGTCATCTGACCACTAATGACACTTGCCAGACCACAGCTTAACCTCTGGTCAGCTCACAGCACCAAGACAACACAAACAAAACACACACACACACACACACACAACAAAAACTGACCACCAAAGGCAGACACACACACACACACACACACACACACACAGAGTTGCTCTGCAGCCACAGACACGAGGCATTTAGGGAACAGAATGGAAAAGGATTTAATTGAGTCTTTGATCATTATAGAATTACCATGTGCCTTCTTGGCACCCTTGTTATTGTTTCATGGATTAATCATTTTCATTCCACAAATTGTGGAATCCACACAGCAAATCAGTGGGCTGCCTGCACGACATAGATACGCTGTTTTAGCAAGGGAATTTTAATGTGTTCTTGCCCTCCAATTGGCTCAAGCCGCCCAGGCGACTTGATTTATTTGAAAGATTGGTTTTATTGATTTACCGAATTAATGTGGTGCCAGTTTAATCAGTGTGCTATGGAACTATGCAGAATTTGACATCTCTGTGAACTCGGATGAATTGAGTGTACAATATTGATCTGGTTATCCACAGTATTTATTCAGCTATTTGTCTAAGAGCTGATTAATTCAGTGTGTACGAAATAATGTAGGTGTGCGTTTACGAGGCTGTGCGAGTGTTTCTGTTTGTCTGTGTCTCTCCCTCTCTCTCTCTGTATATTTGCGGAACTGGTAATTGCATCTGTTATGGACTGCAGGTCCTTGTATTGGAAAAACAGCATTTACAATGTATACCCTTTCTTTTCTGTACATGCAAAAGCAAGCTGCTATCGTATGTTGTGAAGTGACACATTACGTGCAGCCTCAGCACATACTCGTTCAGCATTAATGCACATGGGAACATGCATGCTCGCACAAACACACGCACCACACAAAATAACAGTGTATGCATGTAAGAACACCGTGCTTATAAGCTTGCAGGTATCATTGTGTAACAGCAGTGTGTGCTGTAATTGCAGGCCGTGCATTGTAGGGCTGGAGCGGCGTTTAGCACCGGTGTGGTGATTGAGCAGTATCTGTCAAGTAGGGCCAGAGGAGGGAGAGCAGTTCTCCAATTAGAGCCAACTCAGGATGGATATGGATGCTTTCTGACAGCTGTCTTCTTCTGATGCGGCTGCATGTGGAAGAAGAACATTAGCTTGAAGATGTTTGTTCAGGCTCATTATGGATAAAAACAAAAAGCTTCACACATCTCTTTCCCCCCCTATTCCATGTGACATGGACGACCACCGATGTTGATGTTACACAGAAGAGAATAATTTGGCTGCACGCATTCACAGAGATGCTTCTATTCACCAGACATTGTGCGGTCCTAATCCTACAAGGATATTCTAGTACACAGGAGCAAAGAAAAATGATGACTTTCCGCGGCTTGGCATGTAAGTGTAACAGTAGAATCCTAAGACTGCATGCTGTTGTGCAGTATATACTATTGTAGGTCCAGTGAGAACAGTGAGAACTTGTTACTGGAGGGCAAACTCAGCCATGTAACGGAACACAGCAGAAATCTGAACTCCTACTCTATGTGCTTATTTAATTATATGACATGGACCACAACTCAGGTCGTAATTACCATACAAGTTCAAATAAATGCAAAGGGCAGCACTCTATTCTACTGGCATATATTACAGTGTATATAGTTAATAAGATGAACGACTGAAGATACTCAAGGTATGGTCCTTGTGTTTACAGGCAAGATAGGATAGGGAAGTAGTTACATTTAGTAAGAAATACCATTGAATATAATTCATTAGGTTTTGTGTAGTCGGTGGTTTTCACCAAAAGCCGCGTAAAATTGCTAGAAAGCCTAATGTGTAGACTGTGGAACTGCTTACCTGCCTCTACAGACACAAAGAAACATTAACCTTCAGCATCATGCAGCATTTTCACATAGCTTCTTTTATGCTACAATACTTTACACTCAGAGGTTACATGAATGCCAGTAACTTCATTATGACCAGATTAAGGCAGTGCTCAAATGATTTTAGCTGCAGTGTAAACATGTTAACTGGATTATCTTCGTCGAATTAAATCCAGAATTGAAGAAAGGATAACTGAATTGTCTGATCCCAAAATCGATCTTTTGGTGTTTTTTTTTTGGTGTTTTTCGTTGGGTGCAAAGTGGTGTTTCTGCACAAACAGCTGCTTGGCTAGTGGTGTAAAACAAAAGGGAAACAAATGAAAATTTAGGACAACAGCAAAGGGGGCTTTCTGCAAGCGACAGAGTCTGTGTTCCGGGGTTTTGTGAATTCATCGTCACAATAAAACATGGACACGCATTCCCTCAGTTTTCCATGTGGTGCCAACAAGGCTACTTTGCAACAAACACATCATGTAAACAACGGCTAGCGAGCACATACATACCTGTTTGCTCACCTACCTTTTTGCCGTTTACCGACCTAAATATCTATGTGCTCACTGGTTCTACGAACATGTGCCTGTTTACACTGTGTTGCCCCTGTACGTTGCACTTACATACATCGGTGTGGACTCCCCTTCCTCTGCGACTGTACTAACATTTGCCCTACACTCACCTTCTCTCCTGCTCATGTGCTCCCCTCACTCACCTTCCGATGGCAGCAGATATGGATTGAAATACAAATGACCCCTGATGAACCCAGATATTGAGCTGTTTTAAAGCTGGAGGCTTTAGACAATATCCCCTCCTTGCTCCAACGTGCTGGAGAAGGAGGGGCCAAGGTTTCTCACTACATCGGGGTTTTATGGGATTTATGACGCCCGTCCCCTGCAGCTATCTCTCCCTCCACTCGCCCTTCTTCCACTGGCTACAATTAGCAGGCGAGGAAAACAAACAAATTACAAGGAAACTAACATAACGGTTAATAAGCATGTAGTGACATGAAGAGGACGCTTACAGCAGCGTGCAGACTGAGAGAGGGAAGGAAGGGCAGGGTATAATCTTCCCTCCCTCACCCTCCGTCCCCTGTTTTTGTATTCCCCTCTAATTTCCTCCTGCCGCGCTGTCCCTTTCTACCCTCTGCGAGTCGCCGGTGGGGCTTTTCGAGGAGATCATCTCCAAGCAGGGGCATTGCGAGACAGATGGGCGGATGATGGATATGACGTGATAGACAACGGCGTGATGGATGGCCGGCTGGCTGATAGGGGATTAATGCAGTGCTGAGGCCGCTGCAGCACAGCGGATGGCTTAGTGATAAATAGATAAAACTGACGAGCAGATAAACAAGAGGCCGCTAATCCACGCCCCCCTTGATGGACAGAAAATCAAAGTGAGGGAAAAGAACCACAGAGGGAGCGGTGGACCTTTATATTACCATCACAAGGTGCAGAGCTTTCATGGGAGGGAATGGACGCAAGGTGAGATGAGGTATGGGCCGATGAGGAGAGTTAATGAGGAGCACATCATGTAGGAGGACTGTCACAGGTCAGTGACGGCACATGTCAAGCCGGGCTTGGTTGCTGGATATATTGGACGAGGGCGGGAGTTTTGGTGATATGGCGTGACGGGTGACTGCGATGGCTGGGGAGATGCTATTTCGAGTGATGGCGAACAGTTTGACTGCGGACGAGAGATTGGGCATAGCGGTAAATTGGCCGTGGGGGGATGTGATGGGATGATTGGACAGCAGAGTGTGTGCTGGTTGGGGATTGAAGATAGGAGCGCTTGTTGTGTCTGTTTTTTCTTTAATGCACTTCTCTCAGCGCAACAGCTTAACCTTCTGTGTAATGGACGAAAATAAAGGTGTCGAGTCCCTATGTTTATGCAATCCTGCCAACCGGCGAGTTGAAAAGGCCCGTCATGATGAGAGGAAGAGAGGAAAAAGAGTGAGGGAAGTGGAGGGCAAGCCCAGGGAGAGTTCATCTGAAAATAGGGAGCAAACTGCCTATTCCTGCATTATTATCGAGTGCTAAGCTTTGTCTCTGTTCACCGTTTCAGGGGACCCCCAGGGGCTCTGGCATCGATCCGGTGTGCTCAGAATGCACTCCGGTGTCACCTATTTAAACACAGTGAGCCAACAGAGAAAAGCCTTTATTTATCAAGCCTCTGATTTTGGCTGCACGGATGACAACCTGATTAGCACTTAAAGGAGCTCTTAAATCTTTTATTGGAATGGGTGGAGGCAACCTATAAAGAGCAGCAGACAGCAGTCTTAGCCGGAGAGAGTTATGGAGGATGAACAGTGGGGCAAGGTGAGGGACACGGACTGGATGTGCAGTGTGTGACAGATACAGCGGGAGAGAAAGTGTGCGACTGGGAACAATGGGTGAGAAGTATAGAAGCAGTGACAGCGAGAGCCAGCATGTGACTGAGGAGCGGTGGCAGAGATCGGGGGACCGGATGAGGGCACAAGTGTCTGGGACAATGAATGAGTGGGTGAGGATATTGTGATCAAGTGACAGCCTGAGCAAATGAACAAATTGCTGAACAAACAAGTGGGTGATGACTGTGTGTGTGTGTGTGTGTGTGTGTCTGTGCAGACTGCGGAGGCGCATGCGTGCGGGCAAATGAATGAGTGAAAGACGGAAAAGACTTAAGTGAGCGAGTAATGGGGGTTAGTGATGGGTGTGTTGACAGAAAGTGTCAGCTTTAACCACACTGACCCGCGTGTACAGGCTGCATGCACAAGCGGCTGAATTTGAGTCCCAGCTTGGACGTGAACTGACTGTAAAATTGGATGTGAATTTCGTGTTGGATGTGAAATGAATGCAAATTTGGAAAGTAGGTGGATGGTGTTTGCGCATCTATCTCGATGTGTCAGTCTCCTGTCGGTCCAACATCATCTCAGATGAGCCCAGGAGATGAGCTTCCTTTCAGTCTCCTTTGGCACATGAATGCAGCTATTTGAACACCTTCACGTTCTGTGTAATTATAGCGAGTGGGATGCTCTATCCTTGCCTCTTGTCATAATCAAAAAAGGTTTGTACTTTTGATTCAGATTTAACTTTATTAAATAATAATCCCAACCTTTTTTGGCACGCTGTAACTGGGAACCATTTTGTTTTGTGTAATAGATGAGTATATTTACTCGCGTAGGGAGAGGAACACTAAGCGATGCCAGTGCTCGATTAGAGAGGAGCTGTTACTGGAGAGCTGCGAGATAATTTATTCTTGCTCTCTTCCCCATGGGATGCCAATGGCCAATTCGCTTTCAAACGTGTGCAAAGAAAGTGTGCGTGTATATGTTTGTTTATGCGCGTGGCACTGGCGCCGTGTTGATGTAGGGACGTTTGGGACAAGACTATTGTCTGTCCTGCAGCCTGTGCTACGCTCAAATCTGTCCCCCCTCTCACCTCGTCTCTGTCAGTAACGACAGCGGCAAAACAATACTGCCCGTGAAATGTCAAGAGAATTAGCGTTGCATAAATGCGCGCACATTGTTGACTGTCCCCTCTTCTCTTGGAACCTTTCACTTTTTCCGCTCGCCTGTGTCTCTCACCGTCTTGTCCGGCATGGCTCTGTCTCATGCTCTCTCCACCACCCCTTGGCTGCAGCATGCTTGTCTGACCCTGTCGTAGTCTCCTTCAGGGCCTGTCTCTTGGTGATCAAGCTCCATTATTTATGCTGTATCGTGTTTCACCATCAATTCCCGCAGTGGAACAATCGAGACCGATTCCCTTGACTGTCACAATAGCAGTGAGACTCAGCAGAGGTTGGAAATGGGATTATCCTTAAATGGAATTTAATTTTCACCGTTGTTGTCTCCAAAGCCTGTCTACCACCCAGACACCATGAATAGTGGTAGTGCTTTCACCATTGTGTGTGTGTGTGTGTGTGTGGGTGTGTGTGTGAGAGAGAGAGAGAGAGAGATTACTGCTGTGTGCTGCACAATGGCAAGTGTAGCACTTGTAATGTGTGTTGTTTTTATAAAGCACTGTAATTCAAATGAGCTGCAGTTTGTCTTCGTTTTATTCAAGAAAGTCTAACGATCTGAAGATTGTAAGTCCATAGGAGCACCGCGGTCTTCCACAACTAACAATAGAAACTTTGCTCTCATTCTTGTGTCCAATGAGTTCAAAAAAAAAAAACTAAAAGAAGAAAGAAATTCCTACACGATCGGCCGATGGCACATCTTTGAATGCGAATAGATAAATGAATAAGTGCTGTCGAAGTGTGAATCAATGTTTATGGATCGACATCCAAAGACCTGCTGTGCTGCAGATGAAATAAACGTTGAGGTGGCAGCGTGTGTTTGTCAGTAAGACGCGGTGGGCGCTTGGTTTCCAGGCTGCTCTGATGCTTCTTCAAATGCATAGGTGTGTAAGTTATTTGTGTGATGTGTTTTGTCCTTTGGAGTTGAGGGGGTGTGTGCCAACTGTGTGTGTGTGTGTGTGTGTGTGTGTGTGTATGTGTGTGTTTTCATGCTTGTGCACAAGCAGCATTTTTTGTTTCCTGAATGGCAACGGTGGCTGTGGTGTCTGATGAATTCTGTTTGGTGTTTTTCTGACTTCCCTGCTCTCTTCTTCCATCGCTCTTAACACAAACACGATCAATACTTGAATTAATGTCGAAGTAAAGAGTCAAAGCATGTCGCACTGGCCTTGGTACCGGCTGCTGCCCCGACCCCCCCGCCCCGACAGCCTCCAACCAAGCTGGGCTGGGAGAAGTCGAGAAGGGATCGAAGAGAACACATTATGGGGGGTGAATTGGAATGCATTCAGCTTTTTTTCTTTTTGCTGCTGTATTCATTTGACTAATTATTAGTTGAGAGGTAATTATGTCTTGCTGCATGGGTGATGCCTCTTGTCAAGGAAGGCAGCGGTGTGCTGAATGACGCGTGCGCTCAAGTGTTGCGGCAGCATGTAATGTTGGGTATGAAGAGCAGCGACGACAGAAAGGCTAGACGGGCCACAGGTGTGGGTGTCGGCTCAGGGGAGGGCGAGTGTGTGTGTGTGTGTGTGTGTGTGTGTGTGTGAGAGGGCGTTAGTGTGTGCGTGCGAGTGACAGTGTGTGAGGCTCAATAGGCAGAACGGTGATTTGTGAGTATTGTATTGTATTCCTGTAATCTGCTCTGATCAGATCAACCAGCGCAATAATGCAACACTGAGCCAAATACCACGCTGCTCTTTCTTCATCTCTCGCTTCTCTTTTCTCTTTCTCTCTCTCAGTCTCTCTGAGACACCCCCTCTCTGCCTTTTTCCTTTCCACTGCAGTGGGAGCTAGCTTTGCTGCAGAGGGAAAGATGGAGTAAAGATGGGGGGGGGGAGAGTAGAAAGAGTCAGGAAGATGGACGTTGAGGAATGGAGATAGGACTGAGAAAGACACTCAGAGGAGGAGATAGAAGGTGGACGGGATTGAACAGTAAACGATTACTGCTCTGCTCTTGTGCGCTCCTGGTAGAGCCTGATACTGAATCCAACAGTGCTCCTTCTCTCTATTGACACACACACACACACACACACACACACTGGCCACAAGCATTTGAGTTTGTTTTTGGCCAGTGCTGGGTGGTGCTTGGCAGAAGAAATTAAGCCTAACAACCGTGGCATCTGTCTCAGCAGCAGGAGAGTCCCGCCTCCCCACCCACACATGACCTGTCCTGCTTTCATTCACTGAGCCGCCTGCTGCCAGCCTCAGGATGGGCCGCTGCCTCTGCCACTGCCCGCCACCAGCCCCCCCCCCTCCATCTCGGCCTCACCGCACTGCCAACCACTCTGTGCTCGCGCCCATGTTTCCCCCCTCAAGCAACAACCAGGAGTCTAGCGATATGGCTGCTTCAAATATTCATAACGGCCACGCCGCAAACACGGAGCTCCCCGCTCCGTGTTTGCAGCCTCTCCATTTTGAGAGGCAATTCTCCGGCTGCAGCCGCTGTTAGCCTGAACATGGCTCCTGTTCTCCGAGTCAACTACTCTGCGGTCAGTGTGTATTAACAGTACGTACTATAAGTATTAAGCAGGGCTTTGAATTATCAGTCTGGCCTTGCAACTGCACAGAGCTAAATATAAAACACTCTTTGCCGGCCATTCCTCCATCCACTTCCAAACCCTCCCCCTAACCCAGGGCTGAGCACAACCACCTAAAGGGGTCGTGCCGCTTAACACTACACTGAAACCCAGCCGGAGCAGGGGAGGGGCAAACTAGCACACGCGCAAAAGAGACACCAATGCTATACTTAGACAGGCACGGGCCCACCACGGGCGCACATACTGGGCCAGTGTGTAGCAGAAGCGAAGACCGAGAAGCGCAGCAATGCATCAGGACTTCAGTGCGCACACACAAACACGCAGGCCCACGGAGTGATGTGAGAGGGGTGCTTCCGGGGAGTGAACTTCTTCTATGTGTCTCCCAGGAAGCTACAGGCTGGATAAACATCCATGTGGAGCAGCAGCAGATGCCTCCGTCTCCCTCTAATGCCCGCTCCTCCCTTCCTCTCCACTCACATCCAGCCACCTACTCACTACATCTCACATCCCCCTCTCTCTCGCTCTCCTTTAATGAAGACTGCCCCCCCCACACTTGTTCTACCCTCCTTTTCATTCAGCCACCTCGCCATTCTTTACTCTCTCCCTATGTTGTCCCAAATTTTCCTTTCCTCTCCATCTCTGTCCCTTTTTTCTTTGCTGTTATTCTCCTTCTCTTCTCATTACGCAGACCGCCTGCACGCCCCGGGCGCTGCTGCTTATCCTCCGTACTCGCTCGTTGTATCTCCAGATTATTTCTCAGGGGGGCATCCTGTGTGTGCTCTCCACCATACTGTGTTATCTAGCTTATCAAATGGGTCGGAGTGGATCAGGACGGGTGGGGCTTCATGCTTTGGCTTGTGGCAAACAGGTGGTCCGTAGGGACGAGCACTAACAGCGATAAGTGCGAAAGCGTATGATGATGGTCGCGTTTCCATAGCAATTTTTTTTCTGAACTGCCGTGGTTTCTAAACAAGCCATTACTTGTTAAGGCTAACCATCAATATCATGAAGTTGTGAAGCTACGCAGTGGGGCCCACCAACTGCTAGTGAGCTACAAGATGGATGGCACGGCTGCCGGAACTAATGTGGCAGCTGAGTCTCAAGGCATGAGCTTGAATAATATCTGGCCCCGCAGTTACGTTCTCGAGCTTGCTTTCTGTGTGATTATTTCAACTGCGCCGGCGCAAATTGGCATTGATCATTGTTGGTCGGCTGGCTTTTCAATGGCTGGGCCACTGTTTAATGTTCCTGCCAGGGAGGGTTATCATGTAACCTGTTTCTCCTGTCTCCTGTCCTCGCACCTGCTAAATGGCAAGCCATCTTCCTCAGAGAGAAGGAGCGAGAGCATGAAAAAGAGAGTGGTGCAGCACGGAGCCCTTATTAAAGCTGTCCTCCAAGGCTGCCCTCTGACTGATTCCCACTGTAAATCTCCCCTTTAATTGGAGAGGGCACAAGAAGAGGGGTGCAGCCTCAATCACAAATGTATTCAATGTCTCTAAGGATGGATGAGAGAGAGAGAGAGAGAGAGAGAGAGAGACAGGCAGAGAGTCAGACGGACAGAGAAGTCCTCAGAATGTGTGGGTGGAGACCAAACAAAAAGTCAGAGATATAAATACAATGAGGATTTGAGGAGTGAGATGACATATTTACGTTCGCCTTGGATGTGGGAGGTGGGAGGTGAGAAGATGAAAAGGTAGCACAGTAATGGAGAGAGACGGGCAGAGAGGTGCGCCAAGGGTGATGCAAGGATAGGAGGAGAAGGACAATGGGCGAGGAAGAGAAAGTAATGGAGGGAGACAAATAGAAGTGGCTGGCAGCGAGAGAAAAGGAAGGTGTGCGTGTGTGTGTGTGTGTGTGAAAGAAAGAGGGAGAGAGGCAGACGAGAGACAGGCTGATTTCACCACATTTGCAGCCTGAGTGTCCTCCCTTAATGGGGTTGCCATGACAACAGTGTATAAGAGAGTCAGGTTCCAGCAGAGCTTGTGGTATGTGGATGTGTGTGTGTGTGTGCACGTGCTCTGCCCCTCAAGTGATTGATTGTCTGTGAGAAAATGTACAGTACGACACCGTAACACACGTGCACCGTGGGCATTTTTTATTATTTTTTTTTTTGTAAAAGGAGGTGTGCGTGAGTTTATCTCCTTCTACCGTTTGTTTGGTCGTATGTCCTTGTGTGAGTGACTGAGGGAGGGAGGAGTAAAAGGAGCAGCTTCCCCGTCTGTGTCATCGAGCCAAGTGGGTGTGCAGTAGCTGTAGTGTACTGGCCGTGTCCCGTGTGCCACCGGCAGCCATGTTGAATGAGGTTAGGTGATGTCATGCCGGTCAGGTGACGTTGTTTCGAGGGGCCCAGCTGTCACGGAGCAGCGGCAGTCCCACCGGAGCGCCAATCTGTCATCATTATATTAATGGCACGCATAGCACTGCTAGCAATGTCATCTCTTGTGTGTGCCAAAGCTAACGAGCAGCGCCCTAATTGTAAAATTAATTGAAAAACATTTTGATTAAAGACCACACTCCCCACCCCGGCCCTCCTCCGTCTTCATCAGCTCTCCTTTACTCCGCTGCCATCTTTTCTATCCACCTGGTTATGCACCTCCCCCCCCCCCAGCAGTTCACACACTCTTCTCACTTTCTTTTCTCCGCCTCCTCCCGCATTTGCATCTCTGACCTTCTCCCATTTTCATCCGTACCGTTTCTCCTTCAGCCTTTTCTAACCCACCAACACGCTCCCTAACCCATCATTTTCTGCTTCCGTCAACGTACACATTGTCTACTAACTGTCACTCTCCTCTTTCGTTAGGCAAATTACAACTCTTTTATGTGCTCGATCTCCCTCCTCATCCCTCCCTCCCCATCCTCTTTGTCTTTTCCCATCAGGCACCCCTCTGCGCTGCTGTCTCTCTGGTTCTTTCTCCTCATGTCTCCATTACTGTCTGTTTTACGCCCTCAGCGTCTCTGTGTATGCGTTTTGTATTCAGCGGTGGTGTTATAAGTGGGAAGGAGTTAGTAAGGTGGTCGTCAGTATACAGCTTTGCCTTTATACTGCACGCCCCATTCCCCCTTTAGCCCTTTGTAGCCTCAGAGAGCGTCCAGTCTCTCGTCCCTGACTCTCACTCACTCACACACTTTCTCCTTCCCCTCTCTCCGGCAAAGCTCCAGAGCCCGAGGGGAAAGAAGGAGAGAGTGATATGGCTAGTGTACATCTCCACTGGTCTTTTATTCTCTAGCCTCCCCTCTCATCTTGCCTCTCCTTCTGCTGCTTCTCACTCTCCATCTCTCCCCTGTGTGGACTGAGGTCCAGTTTATCATTCTGCTACAGACTCCACCGCAAGATTTCTGCCTTTGGTGTGTGAATGTGTGTGTGTGCACTCAGACACGTGTGTGTGTGTGTGATTGCCGGCACATGTTATGTTCTAATTAATTAAATGGCATATATACGGTGTCGTAGCTCCCTCTGTGCGCCTGAGAGCTTATACAGTGCGAGTACGTGTGAGTGCAAAATACAAGGTGTGAGAGAGTGAGGAGTATATAGGCTTGGATAATGAGAACACCAGGGCTCATTAATGTCACTCGTTGCAATAATGATAGAGACAAGGAGGAGACATTGATCATCAGCGAAGGATCGATAATGGGCCGTATCGATCGGAACAACAGTTTGTCACCATGCGGATCGACGTCGCTGCAGGACACGGGGCTCCCAGGGGAGGGTGTTACAGCCTCGCCACAGGCTCCTATGTTCATTTATTCAAGAGGAAACATAGGCACAAACAAACGCCACTCTGATGAATGTCTGTTTTATGCATAATTAGGTAAACGTAGCTCTTAGTCAATAGGGGAATGGATTCATGAATTAAATCTTCCTTTGTGAATAATAAGCTGTAAACGTGGTTATTGAACTATTGAGCTTCCCCAAAATTCTTCCAAGTTAGCTTTAATTGCTAAGTTGAGCAAAAACATCAGGGGGAAATAAACAAAACAAACATCACGCGCATACGTGGGAGACTTCAGCCTCCCCTCTTTTCCCGGCTTCCTTTCCTGAGTTCACTCCTTTTGGCCCCTTTTTTAAATTTTTTTTTATTTTACAGGACCCAGACTGTCTCACACAATAGCTGGCAATGAAAGAAACGACAGCAAAGTGACTGTAACACCGGGTGGAGTGTTGCCACAGCAACGCAGCGTCACAGCTCCCGAGCAGATAACACATTCGGTGCCACGTTCCCTTCACCGTAACTCCCCACATCCAAGGGTGGAGCGGGAACGGGTGTGATCTACAGCTTCCTTAAATATTGGAAGGGAGGGCCGAGGGAGTGTTTGGCACCGGGAGCGACATCTTCTCTCTGGATTTAGAGCAAAAGCTTGTTCTGTTGTAATGACGACCTCGAGGGGGGGGTCTGAAGCCTCGCCGGCATGCATTGAAATGCAAAGATGGGGATACAGTTGCAAAGCGCACAGTGGTAGCCGTTTTTTAAATCTGTTACTTCCTGCTTGTAGCCATTTCATACCAAACACTGTCTGTGAATTGCAAGTGCTTGTTAACTGTGGGCATCATTTCAATCCCCATCCCTCCACACACACCCTCCCTCTTCCCTTTTCTTCTTTTATAGTCCAGAGATAAAGAGGAGATGGCAATGTTGGACAAGATGTTGAATGTGTTCCTCTTCACGCGTGTGTGTCTGTGTGGGGCTGGCCCAAAGGCAGATCACCAAACAGCTGTGTGTTAGTGCCAATGAGTAGACATTTGGTCCACTCGACCCATAACGCTGGCACACAGGGTGGGGAACGGTGTCCAAGTCCTCCTCTCAAATCCTCGGCCCATCCGTCCGTCCCCTCGCATTGTCCCCGGGGCAGCAGGCGGCCCCAGCTAAAGACTGATCTGCTTGAACGGGCACAGGTGCAGCAGGGGGTTTGTCCCACTGCCAAATGTTGTGCTTCTGTTTCCTTTGGGCTTATGAGTGGGTTTGTGCAGCTCTCTCTTTCGCTTCTGGGGGGGGGATTGAAAAAGCTGCAGATGCAAGTGTTTGATCAGCCTGCCGATACGACGGCAAACGGGAGAGAGCGAGTCGAAAGTGCAGAAAACGAAAGATATTGAAGCAACAGAGGAGACAAATTCGGATGGAGATTTTCGCAGGACTGAAATAAGTAACAACAGCCGGTGACGCAATTGTTTCAGTGTGTCAGTGTTGTGCAGCTCTGGGACACACGAGAAATGAAGTGGAGGTCCTGCTGTACGGACACTGCAGTGTGCCTACAGCTGTCCTCGGGGGAACGGTGTTTGGTGCGGATGTGTGTGCCAGGGGTATCTTTAGAGAGGCATGCTGCGGGCATCCCTTTGGGAATGCAGGAAGGGGGAGGGAATAGAGGAGTGCTCCGGTTTCAGGCCTCAATCTGGAAAGCTTCAGGAGTACCTCTCAAGGCTCAAGTAGAAGCTGACGTCCATTTGTAGTATATTTAAAAGAGAATGCATGCACTTAAGGGCTACTTATTGCTTCACGTAGCAGAACAGAGACAGGGAACGAAAGTAGATACATGCGTAAAAGCCTTGGTACACTCAGAGACTGACACATAGCAAAGCAAACCTCTCTTTCACTCTCTCTTTGAATGCCCTTGCTTTCTCATTCGCTTTATGTCTCCCAGGACAGTGCTCAGAAATGTTGAAATGGGGCCTAACCCACGAAGCAAAGAGGGAGAGTCATTTAAGCTAAGTAAAACAAGGGCACTTAGATTTTAAAGGGCCATAATCTTCAAAAAGGGGCGCTTTAAAATCAATTGACAAGACATATAAAAGGTAAAGACAGATTGAGAGGAAGGTGTAGTTGTTGGCAGTTAAGTGACTTATCTTTATGAATGAGCTTGTTTAATTGACTGTCATTGAGACTTGTCCTGTGCGTGTGTCTTTGCTTATGTGCATGCGTCCACGTCTGCAAACGCGCGCATGTGTGTGTGTGTGTGTGTGTGTTTGCCGGGCAGCGCAGGTGGGCTGGATCAGTATCCAGAGCAGCACTGAGCCACTGATTCAGCCTGCACAGTTTGGGCCAGAATCCAATCAGGGCAGCCATCTGGTGACCAATCAGGGCCCTGGCTGTGATGTCACAGCAGCGGAGCTCTGGGCTTCATGGGAGCCCGGGAGGGGTGAATGCCATGAATCACATCGGACCTCTGTGCTGGTGAAGCCTGCTATAGTTGGGCCACAGAGCAGACTATCAGGCCGCGGCGATGCAAGCGTCAGCGGATTGGATGATGAGGCGTGAGGGGGCGAACCGTGCTGCTGACCGGGATGCTGGGTCACTGAAACCAGGCTGTTGTCATTTGTGAGCCTACAAATGTGGGAAGCGTTGTTTGTGCATCTTTACTGACAAGAAGGAATCGTTGGCCTGTACACAAGCTCCTTCTTTATCCATGGCAGTCTAATACACATATTTGTGCTCTTACTGTAGAAAATTCGCATTTCTGTCTTTGTTTCACTTTGCAGATGACGGCAGTGACACTGTAGCCCTCGCGGTTAGGGCGCGAGGACAAAGCACTGTATCCGCTGTGATTGACAGCCCTGTTCGCTCTAACGCGATTTATATTTCAAGGCTCTCCTCCGTGCGAACGCCTCTATCATTTTAAACAGTCTCAAAGAGTGCAGCCCAGCGAGTCACCCTGACCCGGACCTGCGGTGGAACTGTTCCCAGCTCTCTCACCACTCGCGGTTAGCAGGCCAGAGGCGTGGCGGACGGCTGGGCGACAGAGGGAGGGAAGTCTCAGGAGAGTCGCTGTCACTAACGAAAGGCTCTCTCTGCAGGGCATCAGAGGGGAGACAGGACAGGGGTGACAAGGGAGCGTCTCTGTGAAAGTTGACCTTAAAAAGCTTCACAGCCCCATATATTGCTGCAACACTCAGGTCTGTGAATATTTCATCAGCCCTTAAGCGAGTTGTAGAATGTAGATGGTTGGCGATGGTGTTACAGCTATAGTAGTAATGCAGTGATATACTGTGAAGCCTCATATTGTCTCATGCTTTAGGGCTTAATTTATATTGTATCAGAGTCCAAACTAGCCTACAGTATTAATGCAAATCCCTCAGACGTACAGTAGCATGGATAGAGGAGGGGGGGGGGGGGGGGGTGTACTGTTGTGAATAAAACCAGTTAAATCCACCCTCCTTCTTTCTGGTGCTTATCTGATCAGTGGAGCGACCAGCTAACCCCCCAGCATGGGATTTAATGTCAAACACAGGCCATAAGCTGTGTTCAATGGGCATGACGAGGATAGACATCAGTGGGAACACGCGACGTATTTCGCCGGCCATGGCTGCATACATAACGGCAGCAGGGGGGTGAGACGGGGCGCGGCGTCTTGACATCGGCACTTACGTAAGTAAACAGGGGAGAGCTCCACACGTTGGACCGCACTCCCACTTCACACAGAGAGTGTGAGTGAAACAAAGGGAATGGAATTAGAGGAGAAGTAAAAGAAGAGCGAGAGGTGGAGGCAATCATGCAGAGAGAAGCAAATCTGAGAGCCTAGCATGGAGGTGCAGGAGGTGGGAGGTGTGTGAGCTTGTGGGACTGTGTGTGCGTGCGTGTGTGTGTGTGTGCGTGTGTGTGTGTGTGTGTGCGTGTGTGTGCTCTGTATGTGCCCGCTCTGCCGCCCTGGTGACTTCAGGTGTTATCTTCTTAGCCTCCAAACGTGACAGTGAGATAATTAGAAATGTTAACACTCACTGGAGCTTGTACTTCTATGAATTCTCAGTTTCTTTCTCCATCTCTCTCTCTCTCTCATTTGCTTTCTCCTGGCTGTCTAAACACACACGCACACACACACACACACACACACACACACACACACACACTCTCTCTCTCAAATTCTATTATCTCCCTCAGCCCGTGTTATGAATGACACACTTAAAGCCTGGAATGACTTGGCCATGCAGCAGTGGATCACAATTAACGTTAACGCCAGCATCTGTGGAAATAATTGTCAGAGCTCAATTTTAATTTGCTGATGACCCATTTTTTTCCTACTTTTAATATGAAAAAACTCATTTTAATTCACATCTATTTGTACATAGGATTACTCATTTGTTGAGTGCAGTTGTTGTGCAAATTTGCTAATTAATTTGAATTGCGAGAATAAGTTGGTAATTACAGTGTATTCAAAAAGGAAAGGTGAAAAAGGTGAAAATGGAAGGAGAGAAATTATTACTTAATTACTGAATTCACAGTTGGATTAATCAGACTGTGGCTGGGCGATATGGCCTAAATCTTCTATCACGATATATCAGGGTATTATATGTTTCCTGGTAATTCAATGCTTAAATAGTCTGAAGTAGATGAAATAACATGTAATTGTGCATCACGATATGTATTGTATGATTTCGTCATGTTACGAGTCCATTATCAAATTGAACACACAGCTCTAAATCAGGCAGACTGTCGGATAAGAATTAAAGACGGGAATTGCATTTTATTTCCTTGAATAGACAGAGACAATAGACGTCTATTTCTGAGGCAGTCAACAAACAGAGGCCGGTTTACTGAAGCAGTAGGAGGGCACTGTTGAAATTCTGACAAATGTCTTGGCTCAGAGGAAAGGGAGAGATACAGAGAGAGACATGCTCACCAGCGTGTTTCACATGGAAAAATGAAAAGTGACAGAAAGCTGACGGAGGGATGACAACCTTGTTTTGTCCTTTACTGGATGATCAACATGTGTCACGCGGATATGGGTCCCAAAGGTTGACACGGGGCGGCTGATACAGAGGGTTCCACGCTCCACTGGAATCCCCCAGCCTTTAAATTAGCACTTACTCAGCCAGCGGCACAAGCTGTGGAGCCGCATGTGTGAACACTGGCGATAATGAAACTGCACACCGTCGACATCATTAAAGATAATCTTGGCTCATTTTGTGCTGGGACACATAATCCGAGGAAGATGCGGCGAACAACAGGAAGAGCTCATCATGCCAGAGCGGGGCACACAAACGCCTTCCTACTGTCATCTCGCTGGCTCCCTCCTCTCAAACATCTGACGCTTGGTCGGGTTGGGTAAAGGAGTACTATAAGGTTGGTTTTGCGGGAAACAGATCCCAGGTCAAGGCAAAGGCTTGTCTGAAGCCGTCTCCAGCGTGTGTCTAATTGAGCGCTGTGTAGTTAATTGTTTGTGCGTGGGAGAGGAGAAATCAATCTGTTTTCTCACTGCCGTGACTTCTAGGCCCTGGGGTGAGAGACTGGAGCTGGCAGACACAGACACACTACACATACACACACACACATGCGCCGCTCTGCCAACAATGCCCAAAAACCATGCCTTGCAAGCACAAACTCGCACATGCAGACCCAAAGCCTTCTGCTACTGGTGCACGCACACACACACACACTCAAACACGCACATGCACACTCCCTCCTCAGAGGAAGAGGATGTGCATGAGGGGTTATTGAGTCAGGGTAAAGTCAGATCCGTGTATCGATCGGCTACTTGCTGAGAGAGGAGTCAGGAACGTGAGACCTGCTCAGGTCAGAGGGCCAAGAGACAGTGGGGATGAAAAGACAGTAAAAAAGAGAGAGAGAGAACCCTACAGAGCCTACAGCTAGTCGTGCTCCCCCCCTCCCCCATCCACTCTGAATGCAGAGCCAGCGTTCTGCTTTGACGTGGGTATTCAGAGGAGCTCTACTCCGCTTCATGAGCATTAGAATGAGATTTCTTCAATTTGTAACTTGGGTCAGAGCCATATGTCAAATCAATGGGAGAGAAAGAGATGTACTAACGGCAACTAATTGTTATCCTTATCTTTTTATCTGTATCCATTGGTATGGATTATTCTATACTTAACTGTTTAATACATACAATTAATCTACAGTGAACCACTGTGCCAATTAACATACTAATGCAAATAACGAACCATTTGCATATTCAGCTTATCAGCTCATTTGCATGTGTTTAGTTATCTTCCAGGGTGTTTCAATTTATGACTGAGTGCTACTGTAAGTAAATGCCTATTTGCATTTTTAATGTTTCACTGTGTGGGGATAAAAAAACAACGCTTCCTTCGATGCACAGGTCTTCACTACGGAGCAAAATACGGTTGTGCTAGTTTTCGGGAGGGGGGGGGTTGGCATGAAAAGAGTGCCACCTGAATAATTTACTTTTACTCTCAATGGGATCAGAGCACCGGCTCACATCTGATCTCATTTGAGCCACCGCAGCTCTGTTCCCATTGGCTGACAGCAGCTGGTGGAATGCCTGTAAGCACCCCCTTGATTGGTTGGGAGTTATTTATTCTTCACTCATAAACTCTTCCATTATTGATGGGAAATGAAGCAAACTGGGATCTGATGAGATGCGAAAAATGGGACGACAACTGCAGAGGGATGGAGGCAGCGTGCGAGTACAAAACAGGCGGTGGGGGGGGGTATAGAGTGGCAAAGACGTGAGGCTGCAGAGAGATATGTAGAGGGGGAGGGGTGATAAGGTGGATGAGTACTAACAGTACTATCCTTCAGTTGGATATCAGCAGCAGACGCCATGAGATGTCTGTTGATTCATCTCCCTTTATTCGCTCGGTTCTCTTTCTGCCGAACCTTTTTAGCCGAACAAAGGCAGACGGAGGAAGTGATTCAGAGTGACCAGACGCCCGAGACTCCCGGAACAGACGGGGGAAAAGGTCACATGAAACAGGGGGGGCTCCACGGAGACCACCGAACAGAACGAAATGTTTCGATGAACTGCTGTACTCAGGCCTCCGGGGACAGGAGGAGATGGAGGGAAAAATTTGTATACAGAAAGATCGAAAAAGAAAGTGTGGGTGTAGAGCTGTGTGTGTGTACGTGTGTACATTTAAAAGTGGTTGTCAGGGTGTACGTGTCTGAAGGCAGATTAATTAAACTATAACACACAACAACTGAAAAATACACAAGTGCGTATGTACTGAATGCATGGGATTGTTACAAGTGTGTGTTTTATTTCTTTTTTCTTGTGTATAATTGCTTCGCCTTAGACTATGAGCAGTAGTGTGTGTGTGTGTGTGTGGTGGCGGGGGGGAGGGGTCGGCTCAGACCCTCTGGATCCTCTCCATGCACTAATGGGTGTTCACCTTGTGTGGATCCCGGCAAAGCGTTTCCAGCCCCGTGCTGTTGGTAATTAACAGAAGCAGGCAGTGGAAAGCAGCACCTGTTAGAGCCTGACTGACTGAGGCCCTGAGCTCGGGGTTCTGGGCTGTGTCTCCACACTGCTCCTTTCTAATAATCAGACCAGCACCGCCCATCCTTCTTCCTCCGGGACCTCGCAGCATGAGTGCATGCACTTGTGTGTTTGTGTGATTACGTGGGTTATTCACAACAAAGAAAAAGAGGCAGATTAAGAGGAGGTGGAGACAAAGGAGGAGATACTCCACAACTCCTTCAGTAGTAATGGCACAGCTCCACACATTGCCTGAGGCTCTGTGTGGTTCTGAGTGTTATTTGCAGAAAAATGAGCAGGCTGTTGTCTAACATTTACCTGTCTGGTTCCTAGACAGCTGAGTAATAGACAAATGCAAAGGCTGCTGTGTAATGATTTAACTATTGTTGTGCTAAAGACTTGGTTTTACCTTTCTAATAAGAATGTGTCAACACTCTATTTTTGCCACCTCCGTTAAGACTTTTTTTTATACAAAAAGGTAGCAATTTCTCTGCCTCTGATTCAGTTATTTCAAGTTGCAAATGCTGATAAATAAACAAGCATTAACTTCAGATTTAGCTTAATAAGACGGCCGCATGCTTGTGTTACAGAGAGCTCGCGTCTCTGTACGTGAGACTTTTATTTCTCCCGTTGTTCCTGAGTAGCTATGGAGGCTGCTACTGCGCTGTATGTATGTGGGACAGTGTCAGTGGGCCATCATGTGTGTGTGTGTGGGGGGGGGGGGGGTAGACCAAGGTAGACAGAGCGAGGAAACGAGAGAGGAAGTGAGTGACAGCCATGTTTCAGAATTGGGGCATGTCAGCAAGGCCTGCTGTGTCAGAATCTCCTGATGCCCACTCTGCCTATCCTAAAGCTGGATAACCTTGGCAGGCAGATTGGGGTCACTACTATCAAATTAGATACATCAGTCGGACACACACACACACACACACACACACACACACACACACCGGTGCACAACACAAATCACTTCGACATGTGCATTTGGATAAGGTAGACATGTTCGCATCCGCATAAACAAGCAAACTTGCTGTGCTCTGGCAATGCACAGCAAAATCATCTGAATAACTCCAGACAGATGTAAAGGGTCATGGAAAAGTTGGGAGTTTGGTAGAATTGCTAAAGTCGCCCTGAATTGGTTTCTGCCCGGCTGTTGCAAAGAGAGAATGCACTGGGTTGATAAAACTCCAGATACACATCTGAGGTTTAATTAATGTTCACTCACATTAAAGGCTCATGAGGAGCTCTGAATGCAAACTGCTGTGTGTGTGTGTGTGTGTGTGTGTGTGTGTGTGTGTGTGTGTGTGTGTGTGTGTGTGTGTGTGTGTGTGTGTGTGTGCGTGCGTGTGTGTGTGTGTGTGTGCGTGCGTGCGTGCGTGTGTGTGTGTGTGGGGTCATTTACATGCTAGTTGTGAAACTCCGACATTAGGAGTATCGCTAATAAACAGCACCTCTCGAGCTATCGTGCCAGCAATCCAAACCCTGAAAACAAACATAAACCTGGCAAATGAAATATTGACGTTGTCAAAAGGACATCATAGATTTTTGTTTTTTGTTTTTAATAAAAGGCAGCTCTGCCAAGATTTGAAAAAACCTGAACGTTCTTACAAACACTGAATGCACCAGAGCACAATAACAATGTCGGCTTCATGTTCAACGAGCCGCCTGCGGTGCACTTTTTAAACCAAATGCATTGAAAGGGATGAAGCATGTTAAAGTTAATGTCAAGTAAAGAGGAGGAAACAAATCATCTGGGCGAATAAGACACAAAACACAAAATCAGTGCGTGGCACTCAATCGTTCCAACTACTCGGCTCACTTCACACACTAAATGAGATAAATAAAAAGTTATTGTCAGCACTGATGAAGCGAGTAACAATCAATGTCTGTGTTCAAAACTAAAATGAATACGTCTTAGTTTGTTTTCTGGTCTGTCGGACCCTCCTCCTCCTCCTCCTCCTCCGACTAGCTCCACTGAAACCAAACCTCAGCCTGCACAGAGGGCGGCTCTCTGAAGTTGTACGTTGAAGATGTGGCGGAATAATTAGTTGATGGTGCCACTGACACAAAAGATGGACACTTTCATTGTATGGGCCTCAGCGATGAGATGAAAAGAATGTCAACCTATTTTTAAATGTCACCGTCTCTTTTTGTTCTGAATCCCTGCTCTACTTTGTGCCACAGATCTAAACTGGGTCAACATCACATGTGGCGCCCTGGTGGGCCCCATCTGTGTGTGTGTGTGTGTGTGTGTGTGTGCATGTGTGAGTGAACACGTATGTGAGTGCTTCAAGACACGATCATGTGCGTGTTACTCCACACTGACATCAACACGTAGGAGGGGGAGTGTCTACAGTTTGCAGAATTTGGAAAAATAAATCTTTTTTTTCTTTTTTTACCACACGGAATTATTGTCTATCGCCCCCAATTACGAGCGAGCATGAATTATCTGCAAATTGTTTAAGTCTGTTGCTGTGCTCGTTATTAGAGAGAGCTGTGGATAGGCGGGAGTGTAAAATGATTTCCGTCTGTGTGTGTTTGTGCGGCGTGCATCCTCGTGTGTTTCAACAGAGCGCACGCTTGGCTACGGCGAACCGTAGCGCGACAGTGAGGCGGGGGGGTTGCCCTGCTGGAGCTTTCAGATTAATAGATAGACACTGATAATAACGCACACAACTCACAGCGCTTCTGTCCTTAATGAAGATGGATCTCGCCGGGGCCTGGCGGTGCACAGGCACTCGGGGTGGCAGCCTGCCAGTCACAGCCAAAGTGACATCTGGGAACAGCTCAATGCAAAGGGCGGGAGGGAGCAAGACTCACCAGAGAGTACAGTTTCATAACATGATCATGTTATATCATAATCCATTGTTGGTGGCTCATAAGATTAACGTCAGGGCCGGCAGTTATCACTCTTTGTGGAGACTTAATGGCCACAGTGAATTATTCATTGCCTCGTATTGATTCGCGACGCAACTTGTGCTGACAAAGTTGACAGCGGCAGGTTGACTGATGTGGAGTATATCTAATTTGACTCCGAGGCTGAGACGCAGGGGAGAAGGAACGGACGAGAACGGGACGAGAGGGAAAGAGTCAAAAGACAAACAAGAGGAAGTTATGAGTCAGTGCAGACAGATGTGGCACAACTGGGCCGCTCAACTTTCTGTGATTTTTTTCGAAAAAATAGATTTTTGACAAAAATGACGTCTCCCATTTGTCATCGCTAAATTGCAATGTTCCAGGCTCAATTAATGTATAATTTTTCCACCGGTTAGCGATTGGCTGCCAGATTGGGTCAGAGGTTCCACCTCCTGTAGGATATTAGATCCCATTAGAGAGGGTCTGCAGCCACTGTCTGTGTTTAGAAGACAGGTGGGTGCTGAGGTCACTTCCTCTGGCAGCTGTGGCCGGCATCACAGGGCGAGCATTGATGGGTGGTGGCATTGCCTCCTGTTGCATCAGTAATAATGAACAGTGACAAGCTCTCTGCCGCCACAATAAATCACAGGCCACACAGGAGACAGTGAAAACCGGGCCGGAGAGCACGCTCTGTCTGCTGCGCGGTGTCGTTGCTGACGAACGGACTGACTGGCTTGGGGCAGACTATCTCTGTCACTCATTCACCGACGAGGCCACATTATCACACACACACACACACACACAGTCAACACCCTTTCAGATACTTGTGGACTCTGATTAGCAAGTACGACCGTCACTCGGGCAATATTGGACTCTTACTGGCTGCTTTATTGACAGTGAGGCCTACTACTGTTTCAGAAACATATAATAGTCAAAGTGTAGACTCCAGAGATGAGGAGGCATGTGGGTTGGGGTTTGTGGAGAACTGCAGCTGAGGGCGGACGCTGAAGCAGGGAAAAAGTGGTTCAGGAGTGTCTATTGAATAAAGTGAGTGGGGATCTCTCTCTAGCCCCTTCCTTTTTCTTTTACCTCTTTGACAGCCACACTAGCCATGTTTGATATCCCTCCGCTGTGTTCTGCAGCTCTGCAGATTCCCTTGTCTCATTTGCATTCCCTTAAAGCACACTTCCATTAAAGTCTCCCTCTGTTTTTTTGTCTCTTCTCTCTCTCCTTCGGTTTCTTCAAATAGGTCTTTTTTTTTCTTTTTTTCCATTGGTTGCTGTTTTGGAAGGAGCCTTATTCCCTGTTGACTACACAGCCTATCCACGCTCTCCCTGAGTCAGTAATCAAACACATTGGCCCTAATACACAGGCCATTACAAGAGCTCTGATGTTCCATCTGCACACAGCCGGCACAATGGTGTCATTATATAAACAGCCCTGCTGCTGCAGCCAGCAAGATACTACCACACCAGAGCACCCGGCCTTAACTGACCCACCCCAGTAAATGGAGAAGTGTTGGGATGAGCTGACCTGAATGCGCTTGTGTAGTCGCTGCTATCTTAACAACATTATCCATCCTGAATGAATGCGCCAGTGTTAACAGTACAGTTCCCACTATGACCGAGACCGTGCGGGCTGTCGCGCGTCAATGCAAATGTGACGGAGGCTGTTTGTGCAGGAATAATATCTAATGCTATTGTGTTGTGTTTGCTAGCGATAGCCTCACCAAAAAGGATTAGAGAGATTAGCGATTGGCCCAACTGGAAGATAACGTTGAAGGGGGGCGGGAGGACGGTCTTTTTTTTTTTGCAGTGACATTGATTCGATTTTGTCTTGGCATCCGTTCAGTGTACAGATGTGGAATTGTAATTTTTAATTTAATTTGAGAGTTTTAGGACATTAAATGCTAAAAGTGCATACTTCCTGTTGTTTTGAATTCCTACGGATAATGATGTCAGATTGTGCCAGCCGGTTGTTTTTTTTGCACAGTGATTGAAGCTAACTCTTTCTCATAATCAAAGTAATCGGATTCCATGCGCTCCGTTAATGGGGGATTTTGACACACACACACACACACACACACACACACTGCAAGTGGAAGTGTGTCCAAATCACCACTCTGGCCAATTTGAATAATCATTGAATTTAATTTGATTGTCATACCTCGGCATCCTGGAAGGCAGGCTTGACAGTAAAAACAGAGCCTACCACTCAGCAAAGCTCGGTCACAGATGGTGACGGTAATGATATTTCATCGTATGTCTGTTACGTTTCAAAAGGAAAAGTAGGATCATTATATTCACTTTGGCGAGTGATTAGTTTTATGGAGGTGAAGAAGTAATTAATGAATTCTATTTTATCCTCATTTATTGTTACACTCCGTTGTATGGCTCCCTCTTGCCCAACTCGAGAGAGTACAAAAGAGTATCGAGTGTGACAAAGCTTCAGCACCGATGAGTCAGAGGGAGAATTACTTAGAGGCCCCCAGGCAAAGCGTACGTTTTTGTCGTTCTCTGCAGTCTCATCAGAGTCTAATACTACATGGCTAGCCTTCACTGAGTCTAGTGATACTCTGCTCTGAAATAAAGTGCCTGTCTCAGACCTGACTGAAAGCAAATCCCAACAGCATTTGCAAAAAGAAATACTTGTTTTCCATTTATTCCAATCTAAGTGGATGTTGGAAGTTTATCTGAAGTGAATTTTTCACTTGATTACAAATATTGAATGCAGCAGTTTGCATCAGCTTGCGATTTGTAAGTGAGATGTGATTGCCATTCAGTTTTGCATGCTCGACTGTGTCGGTTGCTAGGAGGCAATCATTTCCTTCATAGCGGGAGCTTTGCTACCGAACCAGCTATTTGTTGTAGAAGCATCTGAGGCACAAACATCAATTCTAATAGCACGGGGAAACGCTTGTGCTTCATCTTAGGATGCAAAGACGCACTTTGCATAAAGCAACAGGTCACAAGTTGTGACTGTCAAAATCTTTAAATCAATCACGAGTGTTTTTCTAACCAAATAAATTTGCGTGTTTGTGTTTGCACACTCCCCGCTTTGCTCCCCATTGCCCTGCATGATTTTCACTTATTCATACCACGTACCTCATCTACAAATATATTGAAATGCTAATTAAGAACTTTACGTCTGCAAAAGCATCTTTGGCGAGCTCTCAGTGACGCGTTTCCTTTTAAAGCTGCAGTGGTAGTCCAATCAGCAGTGTGGATCTCTAGCTTTCTGACCACGGGCTGCACGGTCACACACACGCACCGAGTCGACTCGCACTTATCATACTCGTCTCTCCCACCTTGATATCAGAAGAGAGAAAGCCTGGAGCTCTAGAGTTCCACCAGCTTTTCTAATTATGCAGCAAAAAAAAACTGTCGACGTAAACTCTTTGTTCTCCCTCCTTTTGATTCTGGTCGGGTAATGCTCCTAAATGCCGCTTTCTTCTGTACAGATATAATTTGCGCGTGATGGGGTGAACATGAATGGTTCTCGTGACAGACACACACAGCACCCCCCCCACCCCACCCCACACCCTGTATAAAAAGGACTTTGTGACACCCTGTTCTGCAAGAGCATGTCCGCTAAAGCAAACAGATCCTTAATGATCACGGCCATTATCGTAATGAGCCAATAGAAGTGGATAATAAGGCCATTTGCTTTAGATCAAGGCAGCATGTAAATGAATAGTTGGAGAAACAGGAGGGAAGCATCCCAAAAAAGGGTGACGGAGCTGTGCACTTAAGGGTAACTCTGCCGCTGCTTCCTTCAGAGAGCCGCATGCCTGTCATTCGGCCTGCCTCCCTCTTTCCCTCCTGCTCGCCCTCCGCACCTTTGAAGGTGCCGGCGTCCATTCCTCCCATTTTGTGGGCTCCGGTCTCATAGGGGTTTGAAATTCCACTCTATTAGAAGAGGAATAGCGATGATAATAATTGTGGATGTGATCAGCGCAGAAAAGGTCAGCCTCTGGCGGGTAACATCCACCAAGTAGGGAGAGCACAGAGGGTGAAGACATCTCGCACCCAGCAAAGACTCCTAACCTCCCTCCCCCCCAGAGGCAGACTGACTCAGACACAGGCAGAAGAAATGCTTTCTCCTTTGACATTACTTCCTGTTTTCTTACTATTCTGTTCTGTTCTTGCTATTTTCAGCAGTTTCTCCTCCCACTCCCTCTTATTTATTCTCGTTATGCAGAAAGTCATCCTTCCCTTACTTTGTTTGTTCCTTACTTCCTTTGCTCCTTCTGTCCCTTGTTTATTGCTTAGTCAGGCAGCGTGATGCTTCCTCTCGTTTATTTGTTTCCGTCGTTCTTTCATTCCTTTGTTTCTTGTTTTCCTCCATTTTGGCCACCACTACATCCTTCTTTCCTCCATTCCTTCTGTTCTCCCTTCCCCCCACATTTAAATTAAGTGTTGTGTAATGCTGGCTTTCGTTTTGTCACAAAATGAAGTCAATTTATCCACCCTGCACTTTTCATTCCCTCCTTCCCTCAATCCCAAACCTGCCCTCCCTCCCTGCTCTTTCTCTAACCCTCCTCATCTTCTGAGACCACAGGAGAGCTATTGTTGAAAATTACAGACAGAAGCACAGTCAAAAAAAAACAAGAGGAAAGACAGATTTTTCTTATTAAAACCACAGAAGTTGGAGAAAAATAACGACAGCCTGTCACTGCACAGGAGGGGATCGCTTTTTGACCATTAATAACACAGCGAGGATGGGGGGGGCGGGGGAGGAAAGGCCGTGAGAGAGCGGCGCCGCCAAGGCCCTCCACAGCACCACATCACATGTCCATTGCTATTTGTTTACTGCTTTTCCACTCTTTCTTTGTCTCCCCTGCCCTCCCTCTGAGCGTGTCCTTTTCTCTCAGCTCCTGGTCATAGAGGGTGGTCGCAAACAAACACAAATTAAGGCACAGGCTGCACCAGTGCGGAGGTTGTGTTTGTGTGTTGTGCGCACATGATAGAAATAAACGTCGGTGTAAAGAACAGCTGCTGCGGATGTGCTTTGTACCCTGTTCTGATTGCGTTCTCCCTCTCCGCTGTTTGCACTCCCCCTTCTCTCTCGCTCCGTCTTGCTCGTACTCTACGACATCAGACATACTAATCCACGCGGCGACACCCAGGCAGGTCGGTCGGTGGCTGCGGGCCGGGCGTTGCCACTGGGGAGGAGGGTAAATATCAGAGAAGGTCAGGAAGGAGGAGGGGCTGGAGAGGTGGAGGGGAAGCCAAATCAGTGATGACGAAGAGAGGGGGTGAAAACACCCAGTCACTCAGGATCTGCCATCTTGGCTGCCAGGAGAAGAGAGCTTTGCCGTGTCTGCACGTTGATGTGTGTGTTGTTGAGCAAACATTCAAAGATCAAAAGATTAGGAAAGTGCATGCCAGTTTTAGAGCTCCAAATGTTTTACTTACATTTTGAGTTTAAAATCCAGATTAGCATTAAGGTTAAAAATGATGCACATATAATCCACAATATTTACCTTCAATATCTTCACAGTAAAACACACATTTTTACATATTCTGCTACATGTGCTCAATCCAGCATCTGTACGCTTTTATCACATTTAATGGCTGAAACACATCATGAAGTGAAAACATTTGAGTTAGTGTGTGATTAAGCATGACATATTTGCTGCCGTCTAATATGTTTGGCTCTGAAAAGGTCTGTTGGCTTGTCAGCCCGGGACAAATCAGTTGGGCTGAAGTGGTGATTGTATAGGTTAGCTGAAAATGCTAGGGCTCAGAATGAAGTCATTTAAAAGTCAATACAAGTTCTGTATAGTAGCGAAACCTCTCTCTCTCTGTGTGTGTGTGTGTGTGTGCTTAGTCTATGATAGTATGCCCTCCTACAGTTCAAGTTGTAAGGATCATTCAAATAAAGGAGATAGAGGGTTGGAGAGATCAAAGGAGATCCTCTAAACCCCCTTCCAAAAAAAATTGCACAGAGATACAGACAGACGCAGTCCAATCTGTCTGTTTCATCAGCACGCTCAGCAGGAGGAGCTTTAGCTCCAACAATACCGTCCCTCCTGTTTTCTGTCTCTCAGCCCCTGGAGGGTGCAGAGCACTTTCTAGAAGAAATCACAGCTCAAATTCCAGATTATGATTTATTTCATTAGGCAACAGAGAAGTGTGAGCCCTACGGCACTGCTGACTGAGCCACCGCTTCTCACCGTCTGGCTTTGTGTGCGTGCCCGTACGCAAACACAAAGGAGACGAGCGTTTCTCACGTGTTGAACGTAGCCCCGTTTACGGCCCGAAAACATATGCTGCGCGTCTGATTGAATCAAGCGTTCAAACGCTGTGGAGTGATGAGCTGGTATAGTGGTAACAGCTGTTGCCATGCCGTCCTGCACAAAATGGCCTCAGATCTCCCCGTCTGATCATTATACCTGACCACCACAGGGGGAGCCTCTCCTCTCCTCTCCTCTCCTCCGCCTGCTCCGACACCATTTATTATGCTGTACCACTCGAGAGCTATTCAGTTTTGTGCAGAGTTATTATCACATATTCCAGTGATGAATGCAGAATAAATTAGTCGACGCCGTCTAATTCAAATGCCATACTGAGAGGGGTGAAATTGAAAAACAGGAACGGCAGCATAATTGCTCTTTATGAACATACAGTTACACACAAATGTTTACGAGGCCCTTACCTCTCTGATATTTTTATCCCACTCTTTCTGCAGGATCACCCTCGGGGAGGGTGTAAGCTGAGGAAGTGCCGCCTGCTCACCTGTGCCTGCTGACCGCCTCTACGCTTGACCGCCCCCCTTGCCCTGCCCACAACATGGCTCTAGCAGCCTGGATCATCTTCACCTGTGCCGTGGCTTTCAGCAACGTCGCTCCGTCCTCGCCAGGTGCGTAACCAACATTGGCATTTTGTGGAATTTCTTTCACATTTTCACATTACAAAATCACTAAAATCATGTCCATTCAGTATTTATTTGTAATTATTTACTTAATATTGTTCATTTATATATATATATACAGTAATACAGATCATTTTATATTACTCCACTGAGCCAGCTTGTAATGTAGCACATGAGCTCCTGTTGGGCTCACTGTAACTGGCCTGACCAGGTTGTAGCAAATGAGGATGTAATATTTATGCGTTAGCTACGTGATGAAGGTTGTAAGTATATTGACTTGCTGACCAGGCTAGAAGCACTGCACTTGATTAACCAAACGGCCTCTACTGGGGATGGAGAGAGCTCGTGAGCGAGCTGGAGAGTGAGTGTGTGTGAATGTCAATAAAATTTCTTGTCATCTTGATGTTAGTTGGAGCGTGGCAAGAATATAAGGGGGAATCCGTGCATGTAATGGCGCCATATGTGTGACCTCCTTGAATGTGCCATGTACCATGAGAAATTTCATTGTGTGTGTCTGTGTGTGTGTGTGTGTGTGTGTGTGTGTGTGTGTGTGTGTGTGTGTGTGCTAGCTGTTAGCCTGGCAGCAGGTGACCTGGTTGGGCCGGAGTGACACTGGAGGGTGTGTGTGTGTGTGTGTGTGTGTCAGAGGATGTGCAGGAGGGACGGAACAGGGATCGCAGGGAGAGGCGGACGAGCGAGGCGGGAAGGGAGGAGCTGTTGGGTGTCCTGCTAGTGGTTTGCCACGCAGACAGCAGCACACCATCTGCTGTATGCTCTCAGTCAGCTCCGTGCCAACGAGCCGCTGGGTGACGGACAGCTCGGACGAGCAGGGGGGGGAGGAGCATTAGGTGGAAACACAGTCGCCACAGGGAGGGGCGAGTGATGAAGCAGGAGGAGTCGACGAAACCGAGGGAGGGATGGTGGTTAAAATTAAATTGGGTGTGTATACGCCTGTGTCAGCAGTGGTTTGAGCTTTCCCTCTGTGTCAGCTCTGATTGGCCAGGTGCGCTTCTAATTTTAATAGGTGCTGTTTCCCCCTCCCCCATCTTAATTTGGCTGCTTTTGTAACATTGGATTTGAGTAGTGTACGCTCTGTTCCATCGGACACATTTGGCCTCTGGCGACGTGTTTGTTTGTTTGTGTGTGTGTGGGTGGGTGGGTGTGAAAAAGAATCCAACTATCTGTGTGACCTGGCACTTGGGGGGGTATTAATAATGCATTAATAATCAATTGACTGTTATCTGTATTCAGCCCCAAAGCACTGGCGCAACATTTGGTTTGGATGAAATTAAGATTTTTTTTTTTCTAATAGATTCAGGCGCACGGGCATGCGCGTAGACACATGCTCATGCACACCCACACCATTCTGGTGCTCATAATGTTGGCAGCTGAATTTTGGCTGCAATGTATTCTCTTTATACTGTGAGTGTGATCAGGGAGAGAATAAGAAAAAGGAAGCGAGGGGGGGTAGAGTCTAAAGGAAGAGGGCAGGAGTTTTTTGATGTGACGAGAGTCGCCAAAATCACTCTCAGGCTAATCGGAGCTCATTTGGAAACCTGCAAAATCATCACACATGGCTTCACAGTCTAATGTGTACCTCTGCTCCTCGTCCGTGTCCCGACTAATCTGCCAGGCTTTAACCTCACTCTACTCCTGGCTGCACATTCTAATATTTACCCCCCCCAACACTCACACAGTTAGTCTCCTATGGAAACAGCTCTGTATTGCAAATGTTCCTAACCAGCATGAGCTTTGTGGACATACTTCTTCCCCCTGCTCTGTCCCACGGTCCTCACTCACCTGTCCTATTACCTTGTTAAATCGCAATTTTCCACGTCTCTTCGAAATTTAATGGCTGCGTGAAACAAAAAACAATGTTTTCATCTGTGTATGCAAACTCAAATTAACCGAGGCAAATAATGTCATGCTCCTTGCAGTATATACAAAAAACCCTCCGACTGCCCAACTCGGCGGGCTCCCTGACAGACTGACACGCAAACCCCCGACAAACCGAATGTCCCGCTGATTCCACAGAATGCCTGAGAATGTATAAGCCTTCATACGTAGTGTTGCTGCTCTGAAAGCCCATTAGGCTTGCTTAATGTGGCAGGCATTGCAGGCAGCTGCGCCGTACATGATGAAGTCCTGACACAGAGCTTTCATTTAGCACAGCACAAGCATCGGTGTGTGTGTGTGCGTGTGTGTTAGTATTTATGTGCACCAGTGGTGGAAGCTAGACCATAACAAGCCCACTTGTGGGACATTACAGCCTGTAACTTGTTAATTTATAAGTATGTACATGTATGTCCATGAGTGCGCAGCGATTCGAGTGAAAGTGTCTGTGTGTGTGTGTGTGTGTGTGTGTGTGTGTGTGTGTGTGTGTGTGTGTGTGCCACTCGTATCAGGACACCGGTGCCAGCTGACTGGTGGAATCTGTTCTCGTCTCCCCTGTATTTAAGCCTCTGCTCTCAGATCAGTCGCGTGGAAAGGCCCCTGGTCCTTTAGTGCACACGTAGACATTTTTATCTGTCGTCCCCTCCTCTCCCCGGCTCTTGTCTTCTGTGCCTTTTCTCCTGAACGGGAGTTATTATTTAAGGATTGGGGAGTAGCTCTTTTTTCTTTTAACACATCTTCTCAACAAAGTGCTTTAGTCTCTTGACTGTCCTTGGATGGTGACAATGTCTGAATGGGGACGGATCCTGATGCAGTATTTTGCTTTCTATAATGCAGGGGTGGGTAGATATTTTTTCGCGGAGGGCCACATGAAGAATTCACTATGCCTCTGCAAGCCAGATGGTTTTTTATGACCCAGCTGACAGTTATTCCGGGTCTAAGTGTTGCTCAAAGTAAATAACATAATACTTGACCTGAAACCACATCCAATATTTAATTTTCGCACACACAGAGAGAGAGAGTAGACTTTCAATCCCGCAATACAATATTAAAATGATAATTTTAAAATTGCAACCTACTCACTAATTCATAAGAATTGATTCTCTGACAGGCTTGTAGCAATAATATCTCGAGAGGAGGCAATAAAGAGATAGTGCCGCTAACCTCGCTACTGTATGTGCAATTGGCTTCTTGTTGTTTCAGCAATTGCTTTAATGTGTGTTTTGTAAACTTAAAGCTCTACACTTTTGGAGCAATCAGAAAAATCGAGCACACTTCAGGCAGAGCACTGGAGTTGTGCATGGCGTTCACTGATCAGAATCAGGTGACACTAGAATAACAATTAAATGAGGTGAACTTCACCTGAAAGGCTCACGCTCTTCGCACTTCTCCTACGTGCCGCATCTGCAGCTGTTGAGGTTCCTTATTAATCATACATTGAATTAATTTGGGAAGCATCTTAGCATCACCAGATACAACACTACAACAAATCGTAGCTACAATTTCCTTTCCCATAACAATAAGCTGTAGAATTATAGACAGACAGACGACTTACTTACTTTAATTTCAGGAAATACGGACAACTTGCATTTTCAAGTATCTAATAACTTTGTGTTTTATAGACCGTCAGAACCGGCTAGTTATGTATGTGTTCATAGAGACAAGTAAATGCTGTCATTTTGTCTGAAAATGACCTTTTAATACGTTTTACTATGTTTTTTTCTCCGCCATAAAGCTGAAATCTACGGGCCTAGCTGACACTAATTGCTAATCTAGTGGCTTGTGAATATTGCGGCGTATCATTTGGATTTTGCAATAAAAAGCTGCTGTAAAGCCTTTTTTTCTCCGCCTCTCCTCTTGTGTGTGTTTTCGAGCTTACATTGCCTGCCCCATCTTACTAGCAACAGTCGGCGCTTCTCACTTCTCTCACTCGGCACTCATTTTCATCCAATCTCTCTGCTTTCCCTCCCCGAACACCTCAGCTATTACTCCCTCTCTCTGCGTCGTGATGTCCTTCCCCCGAACTCCCCTCCTTTTTGCCGGCCTTCCCTTCCTATTCCCTCTACTGCTTCCATTTTCCACCTTCTATTTCACCTCCTTCCCCTTCTGCCCATCCCCTTACCCCTCTTTCTGTCCAGCCTCCCTCCTCGAGTGTCACTCCCCTGGCTCTGCTTTCCTTCCTTACCCTCTGCCTACTATCCGTTAACGGGGCGCTTCTCTTGTTGTTATCATTCCCTCCTTCCCCTCTCCTCTCACTCCCTTTTGCCTCTTTCCGTCTTCCTCTACCTCCTCTGCTGCCTTCCCGGTGCTGGTGGTTGCTGTGCTCTTCAAAGCCCTTGGCTGAGAGCAGTAGATCACAGAGAGGCCTCTGTGAGTGAAAGGTTAATGGATGGCCTTTGAACACATATTGGTCGTCGGGGGCGGGCGGGGAGAAGGAGGGAGAGGCCGGGGCGGAGTGGCGGTGTGTTCTTTCAAACCTCCCTTTGAAGATGACGCACACTGCTCTCATGTGTCGGCGCCTTTTTTGTTTATTCATTCGTTCACAGTGCTAGTGTACGTGTGTTTGTGCGTGTGCCCACTTTGTTTGTGTGTTTGCATTTTGCTTGTAGTTGTGTGCAACGTGGGTACGTTTGTTTGTGTACATTGATTTGTGTACCGCAAACAAGCTCCTACATAAAGGATTGGGGACTGTGTTGCTGTTTGTGCAGTCGTGTAATAGCTGCCTCTTTTCTCTCAGGGCCTTGCTGCGTTAACTTCGAGGCTTTGTAGCCGTGAAGGACTGTGCGCGTGTGTCCGGGAGTGCTGGTTTGGGAGTGCGTGCAGGAGCGCTGGTGTGTATGCGTCACGCGTGTTGTGCGCTCGAGAGTGTGTGCATTTGCTTCTCGCGTGTTATGTGGACTGCAGATTGATAATTGCCAGCAGCAGCTTACGGCTGGAAGGCAAGGGCAGAGACTGTGGAGAGAGAGAGAGAGAGAGAGAGAGAGAGAGAGAGAGAGAGAGAGAGAGAGAAACGCAGCAAAAGAGAGATGGATGAGCGGGGAGGCTGGTAAAACTGCGAGAGGGGATGGAGGAGGAGAAAGGAGGATGGGAGGGAAAGAGGGGACAACTGGACGTGAAGGGTCAGGACAAGAGGGAGGGATGGAGACATGGAGAGAACAAGGGGAGGGTGAAGAGGACGGGTGGGGAGGGTAAATGAGGGAGTTTCCGGGTGGATGAAATTTGACGAGGGATCGAGGGATGTTGCTGAGGTGAAAAAGCAAAAAAGAAAACACAAAGAGTGGAGGAAACATACAGTATGTTCATTGCACTGCCGGTGAAACAGATGGCATACAAGAATAAGAAGGATTCAGTAGCGTTTTGCAGCCAAATTCATTTTTTATTCATACATATATATATATATATATATATGTATGAATAATGACGGCACCGGAGCACTTGAAATGCTGCACTCTGTAGATACCTACTGGCAAACAGATCGATCAGCTCATAAACATGCACAGAAAAATACACCCAGACACACACTCTGTCCACACATCCAAGCCTTTGGCTTAGCGCACACGGAGGTTAATTAAGTGTCTAATGCAGCGGCAGGGCTGGGCTTTGACACTCATCTTTCCTAACTGGTCTCTGGATGCGACTTGCAACTCTTCCAAATGCGCACACACATCTTTCTGACAGCAGGCCTTACTCACCCAGCCCCCCCCTCTCTCTCTCCTTCACACTTTATTTCTCACACCCACCCCTCTTTCTTATCACTTTATTTGCTTCAGTCTCCCACCACCTTCCTAACTTTTCCTCTCTCTGCTTCTCTATTCTCCCCTCGTCCCCGTGGCTGTTTTCCCTGCATCACCTGCAGTTTTACTCCACCACAATGTTTGTATGAATCTAGGTCTGACTCACTGTCTGCTGGCCTGCCTCTTGTGATATGTGCTGGAAACAGACAACAGAATAGAGTTGTGTTGGGCCTGTAGCACAGCTCCCATCCCTGGGGAGATGGCGGCTATTTTACACCAGGTGAATCTCTTACTTTTTAGGCAGGCTGATTCTTATTTTGGGCTATGCTGCTTTCCCCCCACTGAGGCGCTTTTATTGCATAATTAGGCGCCAGGGCCAGCAATGAAGTTGTTTGACAGTATGAGCACGTCCTGTCTCGCCTCCCTCCTCAAGTTGTGTGTGTTTGTGTGTGTGTGTGTGTGTGTTGCTCCGTGTCTCAGTGGCTTTTTTAACCGCCTGTCTTGATCTCTCTGCTATGCCTGCTAGTTCCCCCCTCAGTAGAGTTTGTCAACACACACTGAGACTTCTCGAGGTTGAGGGTGGACGAGCGTTAGGGCTTGTGTGCCTACAAGAACTCTGGTGCGTGTGTGCGTGTGTGTGCATCATTGCAAATGCATGAGAATGGGTTGCATGAGGGTGTGTGTATCCGGGGCACGTTAAATTCTCTTATGAATGATGTAATGTTATGGGCTGTGCTGTAATTCAGTTCAGTTAGCGGGCTGCTGAGCAGAAAGGCTGTCTGTGCTGAGTGGATCGGAACAATAGGAGGTCCTCTCTCCCACAAATCTGTCTGCCTCACTCCTTTTATGTCGGTGACCTTGTGCCTCCACAAAGAACAGTCGTCATGTTCATCTTCGGCCAGCATCTGGTTTGACGGTTCCTACCTTTTTCTATTGTTGCCCTCTACCCGGTCTAATTTGCTCTGCCGTTCCCTTTCTCCTTTCCTGTGTGTTAGCTGGCCTCGGCTCCATCACAGTAGATGTGTGTTATTTTGGCGCTGCTTTGTGTTCTGACCTTATAGCATGACGGGTGACTCCCCATACAGTCGCCCCTCATCTCGTCTCCCCTGTCTCCTTTGCTTAGACAGGCGGAGGAGGAAGAGGAGATGAGATAGCATGCTAGCTTTGAGGCCAGCGTTACCCCATCCCATCAACATACACACACACACACAAACACACACACACAGTCCCACAAGCTCACAAAGCCCCCACGCCCTGCACCCTCATGTTAGGCCTTTAGGTTTGTCTCAGGATGTCACTTTGTCGCATCTCCTCAGCTTGAAGGCTGCCTGGATGTGACAGTCGTGGCCGCATCGCCTCAGCTTGTCTGTGCTGACAGGCCATGCTCCAGCGAGTCATTAGTCTAACTCGCAGTGCTAAATGAGTCGCTAAGATGCAGCGCTAAGCTGGTACAGTACTGGAGAAATCGGTCGGGTTAATTCTGCACCAGAGAGGGATTCCCATCACTGATACGTCTTGGTTTTGTCCGATGGCTGTAGAAGTTTACTAAGGAACTAACCTGAAACTCATTTATATTTTGTCCAGAGCCGACTTCAAGGGCATATGTAGATGTATGCACTGCAGTATACTTTAACAGCAATATTCCACTCCTATCTCTGGGCAAAAAGAGGACACTCTCCTATTAGCCTTAATGCCACTTAAAGTTCATTTTAAGGACGGGGATGTAACAAGAATCCCACCTCATCAGAAGCATGCCAAGTGTCTCAAATACCACTTGGCGAGAATATTCTCTGGCACTACGCTTCAGTGCTGTGCTGATGAGTAACAGTAGGAGACGACTGCTGGAACAGACGGGCTAAGAGGGGCTGATCACATTTCGGGCCCCGAAAGACGGTCAGCCATCCAGCTAGCAAGTCAGCCTCAGGGCCACAGATCGCCACACGTATACTCTCTTATTGTGAGTCACTTGCCAAGTCGCTTTCATAGTCTCTGGCTCGTGGCTACCTGTGAGGCCCAAAGCTTCTCACTCAATTATTTCTGAGAAAAGACACTATAGAGTGTCTGTGATGACACAGTCCAAGGTCAAATGATGTTGAAATCAAAGTGCTTTTACGTTTGAAAGCACACCGCTGATGACTGAACGTTTCAATGAAGAGAAATCTCTTTTCTATTCGTACTGTCAACTTTTCAGAATTCTCTCTCCAAGTCCACATTGAAATAACAAACCAGATTTTCTTTTTAACTTTCCTCAAGTGCTGGTCACAACTCTTGGATGCAGGTCGTGTCTCCTCATCTCCAATTGATGTTGAATCTTGGCAAACATCTGTGTGTGTGTGTGTGTGTGTGTGCGCGCGCGTGTGTGTGTGTGTGTACATTTGAATGAGCATAGATGCGGAGACTTGGAACGGAAGAGGACGAATGACACTGGCTTAGCTTCTGCAAATTGATGTTCTTGTCTGAGGGTTCAAACATCTATCCACCCTCAGGCTTTAATTACTGTGTGAGGATAATGAGTCAAATCAAATCAGTTCTCTCTCTTGCTCTTAATTTGTATGGCGCTTCTATTATGAAGGTAAACGCTTCAGCCCCTCACACCAGCTGCCCTGGAGTGACACCAGGCCCCTATCTCTGTGTGTGTGTGTGTGTGTGTGTGAGAGATTTCCGTCTCTTGCTGTGCATATCCACTCATGTCATTATCGAATTGGCTCATATCGCTATCAGTATGTGGGACAATTGGTAACCATTTCTTGCGGATGACAGGTATTAACACAGTTTTAGATACCACGGGAGATGAGTCATAGCCTCACAGTGTGGGATTAGATCCACCTATACATATGGCTGCTGCTGAGGAAGACACTTAGTCATCCAGCTATTATGATTCTGACAGGCACGACTAAATGGCCACGTGTGCATCTGTGTGTGTGTGTGTGCATCTGTGTGTGCGTGTGTGTGTGTGTTGGCTAAAGAGACCCTGAAACCTTAATGGATTCCTGCAGAGTGAAGGACAATCGTAGCCCATGGCCAGTCCAAGCTTATCCTCTGCTCATCTCATCTCAGCTCAGAGCCAGCCACGGCTCCGGCTAGGCCTCAGGCCATCTGGCTGACACACAACCATGTACACACACACTCTCCCTCCTCTCTCTCTCTCTCTCACTCACACACACACACACACACACACACACACACACACACTCAGACAGTGAATCCCTGAAGTTAAGTCCCACGCTTGTTTGTGAATACGCCATTCAAAAATCTCTCCGTAAATCGGTATGTAAGGTACATCTGAATTTACACGGTGAATTCCACCTTAAACCTGGAAGATGTCAAACACTGTAGGTGTGAAATATGACACAATATAGTATAAGTAAAGAATTGCAGTGGTGCTAGAAATAGGCTAGTTATGGCGGATGCTGTCACCATTGATGTCTAGCTCAATAATGGCTGAAAGTATAGAGTAACAGTCAGGTCACAAAAAGAAATGCGAGGAAAAGTTAAGGGATTTAGGTTAATGCGTCACAATCTGTGTGAAATTGGACTGGTGATTTTTTCCCCCCCCAATATTTACACCATTGTGATTCAATATATTATGTTTGAGCCTTACCTCCACACATGGCATGTGACTTTCTGGTCAGCCAGCTACAAGCGATATACCAGACATCACAGTCATGGTAACAAGCTGAAATTATCTGCACAAACACAAGCTCAGCAGCATAACTATCAGCAATGCAACGGCTCATTATTGATCAAAAACAGTGCAGAAATGATCTTATTCGGTCCCCGTCAAAACACCCCCTCTTCTAACTCAACCGGCAGCCAAGAAATTAAATTAACTGCCTCCTTGGGCTGTTTTGCCCAAGAGCTGAGTCCTTCCCCTGAAGTATTAGCGCTCCGTGGCGTCACAGATGGCCCTGAATGGCCAGAAATAGTTACCACATCAAGTGGGTTTTGTATATAAAGTATATTTAACATGTAGTGTGCCCCCTTTGATGGGGGCTAAGTGGAAGGAGCGCGATCACTCCTGGTGGTCCACTTCAGTTTAACACTCCTCTTGGCTCACTCTGTGGTTCTAAAAGCTGGCCAGCTGTACGCTGCAGTGTACTTACACCACAGGGTAGTAAAAAGAACAAGACCACACACTGGCACTCTGCATTGTAATCCCACTGTGACACCAAAACTTTGCATGCACGCAAGTGTGTGTGTGTGTGTGTGTGAACCTGCCCAGTTCGTTCGCCTATGTGCTAATTTGCTTGTGTGGTTTTTGCGTTCGTGTGTCGATGCATTCGTCTGCTGTTTGCATCTCCGTGCGCTTTAATTAGTATGCGTTTTTGCATCTAGGCCTTTGTAATTTGGCACTGGCACTGCATGCTGGCGAGGCATAAAAGATTTGAAGTCTGTCTGTGCTAGTCATTCAGCCTTAATGACGTTAGTTACACAACTGAACTCAAGTCCCTGCTGCATATATGGGTGGCATTTAGAAATACGAGAAAGTCCGATGGCAGTGAATCATGTGGCGCACCGCTGCGGAGCATGTCGGGGATGACTGACATTGACATTGACCCAGATGGGCACCGCTCCTGAATGGACAGCGGCTGAAACCTAAGCAGTGCTAGCTCAGTGTCGGGGAGTGAAAACAGCCCCACTCTGTGGGTTTCAGCAGTAACAGAAGAGGGAGAGAGGGGCTGACTCAGTGCCCTCGTCTGCTGCTGAGCCCGTCTGGCAGGGGGGGGGATGCTGTGCAGGGAGAGCCTCGGTTCATAAAGAACTTCTTAAATTCCAGCCTGCTTAAGTGGCGCAAGAACTGCTCTGTTTAGATATGACAGCATGCACACCATCAGCTCACTATGTGTCATGTCCTCCCCGACCGACGATGGAAAGCAGAGCCCAGTCAAAGCCCTCTCCTCCTTCAGGACAGCGGACAGCACCCAGTGGTCTCTGACGCAGCAGTCATTTTCCCCAAAGAAGTTTTGTCAGTTCAGGACCACGGACAGCAGCTCTCACAGTCGCTGGCACGAGTCTCAGCACAGAGAAACACTGGCTGTCCTTCAACACCACAGAAACGTTCACTGCCAGATTACTCACTCGGTCTCTACTTCTATTCTGTTTCTGTGCCCCTGTCTCCACCTGCGCTGGAAAGGAAGCCGGCAGCCATTTTGTCATTTGTGTGTGTGTGTGTGTGTGTGTGTGTGTGGCTGAATAAAGAGAACTTGGATAGGTATGCAGTCATGGAGAGAGCTAGGTAGACAACAAGTGTCTCTCTCAGAGCCTCTTTGCAGCCCTCTTTCATGCCTCTCAGCCTGGCTCAGCGATTAACCCTGAACACCCCGCTGTCCCTGCTGACCCGTCTCCACACAGAGCCCGGATGCGTGCCACAGCAGTGCATTGAGATCGCTGATTAACAGCAGCGGCTGTGCAAATGGTGTGCCCACCAGAGGTGAAGGTGTACAGAGACACTAATTCTCTTTCTTTGCTTCCTCTACCCTGACTTCTTCTCTTATTCAGAGTGAATGCTAAGGTGCTGCTCTGACATCCCACAGAGGTGGTGGAATAGACTGGAAGGATGCCAGGAGAGACACACACACACACACACACACACACACACACACAGAGTTCCTCTTTGGTGTGGGGCTGAGGATGATAAGCGGCTGCCTGGCTGTGTGTAGGAGTTTGTTAACATGTGAAGCTCTCACAGTTTGTTTCACAAGTGGTGCGATATCTTATTGGAGAAGCTGGTGCGGCTGCAAATCCGTCGTGCCAATATGTGATCTGCGACGTTCCAACGTGAAAACTGGAACAGTGCTGAAACGTCACTGCTCGGTGAAGGCGAGTCGATAACAGCTAATTTGTGTTTCACATGGAGGACAATGGGAACCACTTTCATTCCGCCTGCACTTGTCAAATACTTCACATCATATTTACAATGTGGTCAAATAATAAAGTGCCTCCTAAAAGTATTAAGGTTCATTGAATTATCAATAACTTTGCCTCTCTCGCCCTCTTTCCACTCCAGCTCTGAGCCGGTCAATGATGCCCTTCGGCTTGATGCGCCGAGAGCTGGCGTGCGAAGGCTACCCGATCGAGCTGCGCTGCCCCGGAAGTGACGTCATCATGATCGAGACGGCCAACTACGGCCGCACCGATGACAAGATCTGTGACGCGGACCCCTTCCAGATGGAGAACGTGCAGTGCTACCTGCCCGACGCCTTCAAGATAATGTCACAGAGGTAACTATTGATCCGTTTGGATCTTGTACGTGTGTGTGTGTGTGTGTGTGTACAGTCAAGAGCCTGCTATTGGCCAAAGAAACAAGATACTCTTTCACAACATCATTCCTCCAGAACTTCCTGCTTTTCCTCCTGAGGTGTTGATGTCTTGAGTGAAATTCTGAACTCGGCATCCCCGATCCGTGCAGAACACCACTCCGTCTTGGCGAGACGTGCATGCCTATGACGGTTTATCACGTGTGTGTGCACGTGTGTGTGTGTGTGTGTATGTGAATGCGTACGTTCTGGATTGTTGCAGGAGTGTTTGTAGGGCTTCCTACAGCTGCTCACTGCGTTTGCGCTCAGCATCTGCTTCCTCTGAGCTCAGATCAATGGAAGCTCTCTCCCAGCTATCCATCACGTATGTAATGGAGGCACAGGGTGCAAGGGGGGGGGGGGGAGTGGAGAATCGAGGGGGTAAAGGAGGAAGACAGACTGCTAGAAACGATGGGATGATAGAGTGAGTTCAGCAGAGATTTGAGATATAAAGGGAGTAAGAGAGACAGCGCAGGGGAGAAACACTAAAAGCTGGATAGAGAAGGATTATGTGATGAGAATGAGTGAGCACGTGTGTGTGTGTGTGTGTGTGTGTGTGTGTGTGTGTGTGTGTGTGTGTGTGTGTGTGTGTGTATCTTTTCATCTGGGTGTTTCTCTGGGTGTGCAAACGTGAGAAGGCATGCAGCGATGCGGTTTAGATGTAGGTATTATGTGCATATGAATGTTTTCCTTGTGCATGTGGCGGTGGAGTATTTTCCTTAGCCCCTCGCGTCCTTCCCTCTTCTCTCACCTCTAATTGCTCCCACTCACAATCCCCCAGGAGAGGAGCCTCTTACGTCACTCGCCCTCTCTCTGCCTCTTACCTCCCTCCTTCCTTCTCTCTATCCTTCATCCCTCTTCTTTTCCCCGTCCCTCCCTCCCTCTCTGTTTCCCACCTCCCCTCGGGTGCAGCTGTCACATGATCTAGTCTAGTGTGAAATTACTCCCTTCCCTACCGTTCTCCTCATCTTTCAGAGCCTGAAGATGTTTTTTTTTGCACCCGCTCCTCTTTGTCTTTCTTACAATGGCACTCGTCATTTTTTTGTTTTTGTTATCGCTTACTTTCTCCACTCTCTCTCTTTCTCCCGTCCTTCCCCCATCTGTCTCCTCTCACAGGTGTAATAACCGCACCCAGTGTGTGGTGGTAGCGGGGTCGGATGTGTTCCCAGATCCCTGCCCAGGGACCTACAAGTACCTGGAGATCCAGTACGAGTGTGTCCCCTACAGTGAGTACTGAGACCCTGTCGCCCTCCCCCACCTCCCCAACCCCCTCACCCCATTCACCACCTCTACCATCCTTCCCCTCTCCCTCTCCCCCCCCCCCCCCCCCCCCCCCCCAACCTGAACCTCCTACCCCCTTTTCAACCCCCCAAAAGCCCTCGACAAATGACGTTCTCACACGTACACATGCACACGTGCTCTCTATGGCTTATTTTTCCAACACAAGCACAACAAAACACGACAGACGGTCATCCTCACCTGCTTTCTCTCTCTCTCTCTCTCACTCTCTTTTCTTTCTCTCTCATACACTTACTATGCACAGACACACACATGCACGTAAACCTTTTTTCTTCATCGACAGAGCAACGCAACAGTCGCCGAGAGGGATTTTCACATGGGGGAAGGAAACACAGGGTCTGATAAGCACTTCACACAGGCCCACTGCAAACGTGGGGTCAGCCCTTATTGGCGATCACAGCAGTGCAACACACACCGCCCAACACTCGCACACTGATTGACCCCGGGGGCACGCCACTGCCTTTATCTGGTGCCAAACACCTTTGCTGTCCCTCTGATTTCCAATAAAAATGAAAATTGGGCGCAGTGAGACTGGGAGGCAGGGGGCGTGTGTGTGTGTGTGTGTGTGTGTGTGTGTGTGTATGTTGCGCCTCACAATAGGAATGTTAACACAAACAGCAAAGGGTTTATTTTATAGACCTGGAGCGCCACACATTTCAATGTCCCAATGGAAACAGCTAACTTCCACGCGGCACTGCTCAGAGCTCAGTGGCAGGTGTGACACACGCACACAAACACACACACACACATAAGTCTACCTCACACTTGCAAAAAGGGGGACACACAGTTGCTCTCTTTCTTCCTCCCTCTCACTCGTCTTCCCCTTGAGCAAGCATGCACACAACAAACCAAAGCACACTCACACAGCCAAGGGAGCAGACACACAAAGGATTATACGGAGTTGTGTTGATCCTCGTTCATGTGAAAATCTCCGCTCAGTCTCCCCTCCTCCCTCTCATGTATTATTACTCTCAGCATTGATCCCCTCCCTGTGCAGGAACACCTGGCTGGAGGGGAGGGGCAGTGGTGCTCCCCTTCACCAGACAGAAGCAGAATTGGGGTGCAGGAAGGGGTGCAAGGACGATTGAGGGTGGTGGGGTGGTGGGGTGGTGGGAAACTGTGACGCACGGGGGATGTTTGATTGATCAGGGTGGGGAAATATGGGGTGTTTCTCTCTGCTCTTTCCTCAGGCACAGATGTTGTGGCGAGCCACGGGTTGGAGTCATCGCCAGCCGCTAACCTCCTTTACTCTCTTCTTCTTCTTCTCCATCTCATTTCTTCTCTTTGAAGTCTCTCCCTCATCCTTCTTTTGCTTATTATCTCTCACACTCAATATCACCCCTTTCCCTCCCTTTCTGTATTCTGCTTTTCTCTTATTTCACCTCCGATCTACACTTTAAGGTCTTTAAACCGAATTCTCTCATTCTTCTTCTATTTATTTACCTCAAACTGTGACAGTATCTTATCATTCTATTCAGTCTCTTCCGCTGTCTCTGTCGTTTTTTTTCTTTTACAGGTGCGACAAAACATTCAAATATCCAACCATCCAGCTCGGGTGGAGAGGCTCGGAGAAACTCAGGGACGTCCAAGCACCACTCTCAGTCTTTGCCCTTCGTCTGCTCGGTGCTTTTGTGCCCTTGGTTTACCTTTTGAGAGTCTTTGTCGAGTCAGGTTGCAGCCACAGTCACAGATAAGAAGTTAGCCGAGTTTCTTCCCATTGGGGATTATTCTCTGGTGTGAATCTTTTCTTCACTGCCGCCCAACTGGCAACAAGTGTCTCAAGTCTCCTCTGCCCTCTACACCCGTCTTTCAGTCGATGTTAGCTGCAGTCAGACTGACCCTCTCCAGGCGCCTGACTTTAGTTGTTAGCCCTCTGGAAGTTCTGTGCTGTAGCTTAGTGTCCTGTTTTGTAAAGTCCGTGGAGGCTCAAGGTAGCATTGTGTACCTGCCTTCTACTCCTCATGCATTTTAACCTTGTTTTTTCCCCTCCTCTGACTGCACGAGGGAGCTTGCGCTCTCTCTCTGCGAGGCAATCAAAGGGATGATTAAATAGCTGCTGACTTGCATTTTTTCCCCGCCCTGTTTGGAAAAAAACCAAAACACATTCATGATTGCGTCTGAAGTATGGCGCGGCTTAGAAAATTGGAAGCTGATCCCTCTATGATGAAAAGTCCTGCCTGTCTGGGGTGACAAAGAAGAGACAATTACCCCTGTCCTCTGCCACTCTCCTCCGCAGGAGAAGCACGACCACGCTACACTCACTCACACGCCCAGAAAGAGAAACAAGCACGCACGCGTACGCACACAACCTATACCACGGGCCGCTCCACGTGTTTGTTCTCATTTGACAAAGTAAATACGACCTGACACATTCAGACTTCGGAGCTGGAACTGTTCATCCCAAAACCTAGTCACCGCCGCACCGCACGCCACTCAACTCGGCCACTTTTAATTACCAGGAGGGGGGGGGGGGGGCGCGCGGCGCTCTCCTCAGTTCTGCCTCAGCAGAGATTTGTCAAGATTAATTGAATTTGCTGCTGCTAATCGCTCTGGTAATGCCCCATCGTTCACGTCTGGCTGGGAACGTCGGGCACTCCGGCGTCGCCCAAGGCCAAAACAAAAAAGGTGAACAAAGGAGAGATGATGTGTTGAGGTTGTGTGTCATAGCAGCTGAGATGGCACGCAGCCACGTCGATGACTGTGTGTGATGTTAGCATCTGACAGGGTCCTCTATGTGCGTGTCACACAGGCGCCGTGTTACCAGTCACCTGAAACGGCGAGGTGACAGCCACAGCCAAGCTGACGCACAAACACACGCACGCACACACACACACACACACACACACACACACACACACACACACACACACACACACACACACATCTCTGTCAGCTGAGCTCAAACAAGGGTCCGGAACGAGTGTGTTTGTTGCAGCGCGTGGGATCGCCTTGGCAAAATACAACATCCGCCAACAAGTCAAATCATATCTCATCGAGCCAAAAAGCCCTGCGAGGCCTCCCCGCCACAAAGCGTTGTTTTTGCCAGCCGGAACAGAGCAAGACAAAACGGCTCAACACAACTCTCATTTTGCACTGTCACAGCCGGCTGTAGACTCCTGGGCTACATTAAGACATCACAGATCCACGCACACAGCTGCGGCGTGTATTTACTGCAGTGGAAACCCTACACTGCAGTCTTAGCACAGATGTACACCGAGTCAAAGTGAAAATCTACCCTGCGAGAGAACTCCACCTGCCCCCCCCCCCCACCCCCACCTCCGGGACACAGTGCTACATCATTATTGACTCCCAACGCTCTCCACTCGGGCCATCCATGCTAGCCATGCCAGAGCCGTTAGACTTAGTGTGGTGCCTCTGCTACTTCATCAGCTGCGATTTCTCTTGCTGATATGCACGGTGCAGGTAGCTGAAGCGCCTACCGAGGCTGCGCCGTAGAGGTTTCTGCAGAGGTAACTCCGCATTCTTGCACTTTTACATTCATATCATGTGGCTCTGCCAGTGTTTCACTTCATGAAATTGATTCTTCCCCACAAATGTATTCAGCGCCCTCTATTCATTAAGCGACGTCGGCCTTCCGGACACTAAGCCGATGGAAATGACAGTTGACTTGTTGGGAAGAGTTCGTCAGTAGAAGGAATAACGGCATTGTCACATGACACGTTTTCCGGGGAAGAAAAGGAAACGCTTTGATGTAGCTGAAAATGAAATTGTATTAATATGTTTAGGGGCACCATTAAACGTGGTGGCTCATAAATGTTTGGTGAATGAGAAAGCAGGCGGCTTCGCTCGGGCCGTGGAAAGGGAGGACTCTTTACCATGAAAGATTGAAAAAGGGAGAGAAGGAGAAAGGGGAAGGGAGAGGACGGAAGAAGCTGGAGAGGACACACTATCTCTCAGCACTGTGAAGGAGACGGACGAGGCTGAAGATATCCTGCAGTACAACAGTGTGTGTGTGTGTGTGTGTGTGTGTGTGTGTGTGTGTGTGTACTTCAGTGTGTGTTCCTAGCTGTACTCATTAGTGTGGGAGTAATTGATAGGGTTGTAGAGAGCGCTGAGCAGAGTGATTAAGGGGAGAGAGGGCAGTGGCTTATTTCTCAAAAGGGCCCTGAAAAAGAAATGCTGAATGAATCAGACAAACAACCAAGGTGGCCTTAAACTAACCACCTGCTCACTGTGAGGACAGTTTGATGAGTTTCTGTCTCTTTTCTCTGTGTTTGTGTGTGTGTGTCCTTGGGTACTTGTGATGATTTTCTGTGTGTGTGTGTGTGTGCGTCTATTTTTCAGGTCGATCAAGAGGAGAAGAAATGAAGTCTTCCTCCAATATTCTTCTTCTCCTCCTTTTCTGCAGCATTGAAGACATTTCCTTTCTTTCTTTTCTCTCTCTCTTTCTCTCTACATGTCACCGCTGTGCATCACACTCGTCATTTTCCTCCCGTTCAGGGAAACATACTTAGTTGTCCATTAATGACATTTAGGATACAAATTTTTGAGGACACACTTGCATGAAGTGGACAAGCTCTGCTGTCAGTAGATGCGTCTATGAGAAAGCTCCATTTGTTCGAGCTCTGCTGAATCCTGAATCCCCCCCCCCACCCCCCACCCGCAGTTGTTTCAGTGAAGATGAAAGCAGGATGTTCTCTGGTCGGTCTCTCCCTCCCCCTGATCTTAGAGCTAATGATTGCACCCGCAGTTGGTGGCGGGGATGTAATGCTTTCTTGCCCCCTGCCACAGCTTCACAGGACTCTCATCCCTAGCTTTGCCATGTTTACTCCTCTAGGCTGAAAATGGCTGCCATTCCCCGGGTCTTCATGCGAGTTTGTTTGTCTGTTTGATCTTGGCACAAGATGATAAATGATCAGTGGTGCTGCTGATACTGATGCTGCCTCTGCTGTATCGCCGGCAAGATGCAAGGCCATCCCCCACACAGATCAGGCTACTGCTGCTAACGCTCCCTTTTTTTTTTATTTCTTTCCTTTTTCTTTTGCTCGCTATTTTTCTCTTTATGTCTGTCTCTCCCCTTTTATTCCTTAGTTATGGGTAACCCTGCGAGGTGCCGTGACAAGTTCACAGGGCTCCCCGGGGGACATCAGACTTCCCTCGACACATACATGACAACCACGCCGGCAGCGGGGATCCACCAGCCATGTGCGCCTTTTGACGCGTGTCTTCCCGAGAGACGCGACGATCCACTCGCACGCCGCTTGCGCCTCAGCAGACACAGACGAAAGGCGCGCGCCGGCTCTGTGACGTGAAAGGCGGAGCCAGCAATCCTTCGCCAGAGTCTCCAGCTGCTGGCGGACCTCCCCAGACGAGGCGACTCAAGCAGGTGCCGAACAGCGTCATGGATGTGGAGGGAGCCGCGCCTTACCTGCTGTCAGCAGAGGCCTCGGCGTGACTCAACACACCAACCCTATTGATTTGTGTGTGATGAGCCCGCTCTAGACATTGCTCTCATCTCTCTTTTGTCTCTACCAGCTTTGTTTTTGTCTCTCTCTTCCCCCCTCCGACCGTGTCTGTTAGTTTCTCTCTGTGTTTCTGAGACGTTCCACTCTGTCAAGCCCTCCCTTTCCCCTGTTGTTTGTTCTCTTTTTCTTTGATGAGCCAGCATCGGTCAGGCAAGCCAGCAGCTCCCCATTGATTGGACAGTTGATGGGTTGAGTGTTTTCGCTGGCTTCTATAGCGAGTGTCCGAACTCTGTAAATTGAGCAAAGCCTAAAGCACCGCTTTCTTAAGACCAAGGGGCCGCTCCAATGTCAACACAGACTGTACATGGGGAGGGAGGGATTCAACGATCCCTCCGAAGACAACTAGCCACAGATAGACATCCCCATCGCCACCTTCCCATCTACCATCCCCTCATCTCTTCCTCGACCTCTCCCATTCTTTCTTTGCTTCCACAGCTGAAGAGGACCACAACGCAAAGAGGCTCTCCCTCGGTTTCTCTCCCCAACAGGTTCCTGGAGCTGCACTTTTTCGGGCGTAAGGGATGTGGCAATAAGAGGGGTGGAGGTGGGGTCGAGAGTGTGTGGTTGGGGGAGGACTGTGTTGTTGGGGGATTATTGATAAAGCTGAAATGAAATGGAAATGGATTTAAACCCAGGTCAGGCCATTTCCCCTCCTCATTTTCCATTTGAGCCATCCTTTCTCTGAGTAGCCAACCATAACACAGACAGATAACTTGCTTTAAAAAGAGAGAGTAAGAGAGAGAGAAAGAGAGAAAGGACAGCGTTTTATTTAATCTCAATTTTCTCTTTTTTCCTGCACCTGTTTTTCTTTCGTTCTCTTCACTTTCTCTCTCTCTCTCTCTCTCTCTTCTTTACTGTCTTTCTTCTTTATCTTTCTATCTCCTTCTTTCTCCTTTTTTCCGATGCTTGAATAGAAGTGGATCAAAAAGGTAAAGACCACAATGAACATAACAACCACAGCTCGCCCCTTCCTCCCTTCTCCTCCTCCCTTGTCTCCCTTCCTCCCCCCCCCCCATATCCCCTCCTAACCCAGCACCTCGTGTTGTGGTCATGTTTGATGTTGATATCCCTCCCCTTTCTTTCTCGATCTCTAATCGCCTCCTCTGCCCTTTTCTTTCTATCTCTCTGAACTATAACCAAAACTCTAAAATCCTTCTAGATTTCCTCCTTGGTTCTGATGACACCAGCCTGACCTGCACGCACGCACACACACACACACACACTCGCACAGACACACAAAAAGGCATTACGGGGGGGTTGGTCCAGTATCTATGAGAGATAAACGAGAGATTAACTTCATTCCTTTCCTGTAACAAGTACATCTCAGCCTAAACGTACAGACCACATACATTCATATCATCTCATGGGTGGCAAATCTCTCCTCCCTTTTCCATGCCTTTCCAAAACTATCTCACACTGTTGCCTCACATACACCTGACAATTCACATTTCTCATTACATTTCTCAAGTCAGCTCATTTTGCTATTGCAATATATTTGACCCTCCAGATCTAAGAAAAAAAAAAAACCCTCTCTCTCATTACCCAGCTGCTCCTTTTCTCCACGCTGTATCTCCTCCCCCTCTTCTTTTGGGTTTCTCAGGACCGATTCAAAAGTTTGTTGTTGCTGTAATCTAGAAAGCAAAACATTGTGTAAAAATAACACAGTAACTGGCCAAAGTGTCTCTCAGTATCATTTCACAGTATCCCATTTCCAGGCGCTTCAGTGTCCTCTCATTCTGTCTTTCTCTTCCTTTCTCAAATAATCACACTTCCATCCAACTCCTTTTCTCTCACTGTCTCCTTATTTGTCTACGTTTCTCATCCTCCTCTTCTCTCGTTCTTTTTCTCTCGCCTTCCTCTGATTGGTTTATCTCTCAGATCACATCTGGCCATCACAAGCAGCTGCAGGCTCTTTTGAGCAACTCATACACTCCTCTTCCTCCTCCTCCTCCTCTCTTTCTACAGTTTGTCTCTGCTCTTTTTATTGCACATGCACTGTGAACTTGTGCCCCCTCCCCTTGCCACCCCCACCCCCCGATACCCATCCACATCAGTCAATCCCTCCTGGTTCCTTATGTGTTCAATGAGGCTCTGGAGGGGGAGGAGAGGGGAGGGGATGGGGGAGGGAGGTGTATCCCCTGCAGGGAGTGCTCCAGCTTCTCGTAATGGCCTGTCTGATACAGCAGGGCATCGCCATAAGCACTCCTAAAGAGTCCCAATCAGCATGGCCAGGCACCTCAATCACTAGCTTCTTAAAGAGGAGAGCTAGAGCTGACCCATAGCGAAGGTCACGGTGAGAGTAGTGGCCATCAGAGTCCCAATGAGCCTTAAGTCCCTCTCTCGGGTCCTCACCCTCCTCAACTCTCTCTGAACCCCCCTACTTACATCTGTCTCAGCCTCAGCCATTTCCCTGTCTGGCCCCATGGCTGGATCCATATGTTGGAGGGATTAACTCCTATAGAGGTTGCCATTAATGGTTTATGGACCCCTTCGTCTGTTGTCGTGTCCATTTTCATTAACATTGTCTCACATTTTTCTCCCACCGCAAGCAGCCATCTTAGCTCACTCTCCCTGCTTGCGGTGGAATAGCAAGCTACAAAACCATCCTCCTCCTCCTGCTTCCACCTCAACCCAACTAGTTGTTTTGTTTTTACTACTCTCCCTCCCACTAACACTGAGATGAAAACCCCTCTCCTCTGTCTGCACTCCTGCCCTTACCCACCTTAATCCATCCCTCCGCTGCTGCTAAACACACTTCCTCTCTCCGTTTATGGCTGAATTAACATTCCAGACCTGTGTCTTGTCCGTGTCTGTCGAATTAATCCTCACTGATTGATCAGCTGATTGACAGATTTGGATTGGGATGGCGTCCACCGCGCGGTGATGATGTCACATGCAGGAGATCCTGTTCAATGAATGTCCAGCACTCTTTCAACCTACCTACTGTTAGGCTATTTTAAGACCATGTCGGCGTCAGCCGCCTCCCCTTCTTCCCATCACTCGCTCTGTCCCTTTTCTCACCCTTTTTGCTGACAGTCTAGCAGAGTGCACTACCCACATCATTACAGTATTTCATTTATCACTGCTGACAGGACCAAACTAGTGTCCGCTATATTTTCTCACCTCCAGTCTGTTTGCTTCTAAAGAAAAAGGGGGAAAGACAAGGGGGGGGGGGGGCTTACAAGGACAGAGCCATCGCTCACACAAACAGCTCTCTACCTGTGATTTTTTGGAAAAGTGAGAGGAAATGAGTGAGAAACCACTGCATCGTGTGACAGGAAAAACACAAAGAGATCGCCGCAAATGGAGAGAGAGAGAGAGGGAGAGGGAGAGGGAGAGCGAGAGCGAGAGCAGTCGCAATAGAGACGATGAGTCAGGCAGCATCGCCTCATTAGGGATGACCCACCACACACAAGCATAGTCATGTGACCGAGGAAGTGCAGACACCCTGTTCAGTGGCACAGGGCGATAGGGAAGAGTGTGGGGATTGACTGCACATGCAGAAGTCAGTGCATTGTTAGAGCCAAAGAACAGGGAGGTGAGTGAGTGAGGCAGGTGGTCATGAATATGAATCACAGCTTCTGGTTTCAGGACCTTTATGGAGAGACAGCACCTTCGGGAGGCCTGATTCAGAGTAGGGATGTGCAGGGCGGTGGCAGGCTAGGCTAGGCTAGGCTAGGCTAACAGTCAGTAGTCTATATTGTACAGCCGCCCCCCCACCCCATGTCGTTTACTGTATCTGCAACCGTGTCCAGACCAACTTTCCTGTCACTCAGTGTCAGCTTCTCTCCAACGCAGATAAGACTTCGCTTTCAATGGACGTTATCTCGAGCTGTTGCCAGCTTTTGGTCTCAGTGAAGGGTATTCTCTGGGGGGAATGTTTGGTTTGATAAAGGTGCCAGTTTGACACCTGCCTCTTCCACAGTCTGGACAGTTTGTGTGCGTGTGTGTGTGTGTGTGTGTGTGTGTGTGTGTATGTGTGTGTATTGTCTGAGAGTGTGTGTGTGTGTGTGTCCTAAGAGAGTATGTGTGTATACGTTGCACGGCTGTTTGTCCTGTATTGTCTATTTACTCCCATGACTTGACCCCCTTGTAGTCTAAAAGGAAGCGGAAACACAATGGGAACCCTTTCCGTCTCCTTCCTTATTTCTCTCTCTCTCTCTCTCTCTCTCTCTCTCTCTCACTATATGTCAATCCTCAGCAGATTAACTCACTCCTAATTCTCATTTCACAGGAAATAACCTAATTGCTCTTTCTTACTTCACTCCTCTCTCTCTTCTTGTTTGCACACACAGAACACACTCAAATCCTTCTTCACTCTTTTCTTGTATCTCTCTGCCTCTCTGTCTCTCTGAAACGCACACAGGCATGCCCACACACACGCATTCACACACACACACACACACACACACACACACACACACACACTAATGGGCTGTTGAATGCACATCAACATACCATCAGGAGACCCACTGCACACTCATGCACACACACTAACCCTTAAAGCCCATTAACTGTCCAGCGTGGACGCGGGGTACCGTGCCGTGCTCCACTCTGCCCCCTGCTGCCTACGTGCTGCACCTGCCAGTAACAGGTGTGGGATTCAATTAGAGCAGCATGCTCTCAGCAGTCAGTCCTGTGAACAGGCCATGACTGTGAACTGGGCAAAGGCTCGGGCCAGCAGAGCTCTCAGATCCCATGTAGCAAAAAAAAAAAAATAAATAAAAACAACCAAAGCACAAACAACCACGACGACGCCACTTTAGAAACAGCTGCCAACCATTGGCAGGGGGTATTTAGATCATCAAAGTCTTACATTAACCATCACCGTGGCGCTGTCACATCAAACATAAAAACACCATGGATCGCAGAAGACAACCAAAATGAAAAGTCTAAATTTAGCCTAAAGCTGTCAGCGCTCACTTTTAATTGCGTTACCAGTCGATCACAAATTGCAGCGAGACACTAATGGGAGATATTTACTGTCATTTTCTGAAAAGTACTGCCGCTTTAATCATTTTATACTGGAGCCTCATATTGACAAGCAACAGCTGACCTGTTCCTGGGAAAAGGGATTATGGAGATAAATAGTCAATTATTACAGCAGTATTTCCCTGTATGTGTGGCAGTAATTGGCATGCTAGAGTATGATAGCTACAGCCTGGGTTTTAATCCCTGATAAGGTAAATTTCATTTGCCATCTGGCTAGTTTGTAGGGTAAATAAGTGTGTTGTGACTGCGCTGCCTAGTGACTTCACTGACTGCAAGATTTCTATCCGCACCAAAACCGGAACGGATCTATTAATCTAACTATCTCACATAATCCCAGATGGCTCTTACTCCAGCTAACCTGCTCTAGCCAGACTAGGATAATGCCTAATCTCATGATTTACGCCTAATGCCTATTGCCTATTGCCTAATACCTCATTCCTACTGTCGTCATAATAGCCTTTTGTACTAGAGTCTCTACTTTTAGAGTTTGGCTGCTCCGGCTTCCCACTGCTATAATCGCCCTTCACAGTTAGCAGGAGAGAGAGAAAGAAACAGAGTGAAGGCAATGCAGAAAGAGCTGGTAAACAGGAAGGCAGCCGGGAAGGCTGGGGAGCGCAGGTCAGAGTTAATGAAGCCCCCCTAGGCAGAGTTTGCAGGGTGTGAAGCGTGGCCACTGTTTGTGTTTGGCCTGTGTGTCTCTGTGTGTGTCTGTGTCCTCGTGGCCTGCGTGTACAGTACAGCCTGGAGGCCGTTGATGAGCTCCTTTGACAGCGGGCCCACCCAACGGTGGGTTCATTAGAATTAACCGAGGCTCGCTGATCGGCAGCCAGCAGGGTTCGCATGGGAGAGGAGGGTGAGAGAGGAACATGGAGGAGGAAGAGGCCAGAGACGGTCGGTCTACGCTGTGCCGCAGTGTTGTTGTGATGATGAGCCCAATAGAGTACAGAGTGCTACCAATTTAGGACAGGGTTAGAGGGTTAGGTGCAATAATAATTTTTTTGGGGGGGGGGCAGTGAATTGTATTGCAGATAAAAACAACTCTTTTGGTGCCGTGATAGATTGTAGTGCATTCGTATCTCTTCCCCACACATTAAAGCCAGTCAAGACTCAGACTCAAGTCAAGAATTGCATCAGAAAACACGAGTATATTTACGTTTGTTTTCTTCTATTGAGCAATGGTATTTAGCTTAAAGGTTCAGGGTTCAGCCATCAGTCCAATGGCATAGGCATACAGTATGAATATACATTTTGGGCGGAATTTGGGCCGTTTTGTGTAGCATGCGGTTCTTATTAAGCCACCTAGACAACACAAACACACACACACGGCGCATACCGCTGACCTCTGACCTTCCGACAGCCGCAGCAGCATCGGGGAAGTCAACCCAGGTCAATGAGGTACGCATGCAACTATTATTACTATTATTACCCGTTCGCTAACGTTACAGAAACCGCAAGCTAGCCAGTCAGCAGCAAAAGCTTATTTACTTCCTTACTCTTTATCCCCGAAGGGTAATAAGGCTGCAGGGAGATTCCTTCATTACCTTTTGTCCTTGGCAACAAGCTACATCTCTCCCCATGACAAGAGCATCATGGACAGCACCTCTTCCAACTTTAGGACACACCAGCAAGCAGGGTCGCTTCTAGATTTATTGGGGACCAAAACCATTTTTAAGATAGATAAGGTATAAGATTTTAAATTAAGGATGGTCCACATTAATTTCGGGTCCTATTCCGGGAGGATGGGGTAAAGATGGTTAGCTGAGAGCCCTGACTGTAATGACCTATACATCAGTCTCACTGTATCGTGGAAACAGAGGAGTTGGAATGCTAGCGTTCACATTAATAGTTACTCGTCTTTGGTTGGACATCCTCTTTTGCGACTGTAGAGAACAGGCTTGCATGTTTGTGTATCTTTGTCCTTTATTCTACCTTGAGGCAGAGTGTTCCTGGCTTTGTTTATGGGTCACCTACACGCAGAGCCGCTGCATTGCTTTCTGCATGTTGTTTATTTCTCTATTGTACTTTTGAGGCAGTGTCCTACTTTTAGTGGTTGTTGTTTTTTCCACTCCATAGCTTTCTGCTCCGATAATACCTCACCTTTTACAGCCTCTATTTGAAATGCTTTGGAGCACAACTTCCGCTTTTTGTATTTTTTTTTTGGCAGTGAACGCATGCTGTGTTCGGATTAAAAAAATGTCATATCCATTAGAATTGGTATAGATGTTAGTCAAGAAATTCATTGTTCAGCTGTCTGAAAGTGCCAGATTTAACCATTGCTCCCACCATTATTTCATGTTCATAATTGCAAAGCAAACACCTCAGGCATCCCTGCTTTCGTGGGAGCATTTTGGTTCGACAATGGAGCATGACGAGCCTCCTCCCCGTGAATAGTTTGTATTCAGACTGTTTGTTTATGCCTGAGCTTGATTAGATGCCTGTTTGGCTGCCGGTCTCAATCCCTGTTGGACCCCCTCAGACAGAACAGGCAGATTCCTAAGTGGCCGAGCACCACAGATCACCAGCCACTAACAACAACAGCAGCACGACAGGCAGCGGAAAGAGAAAGCAGGATTTCCAAAAGCCTGAAGCTGCTCCATCTCTCTATTATGATTCTCCTCCTGCTCCAGACTCCATGCAATATTCAAGACAGTTTGAGCCCACACTGATCCATCACTCTAACAGTCACTGTGTGACAGCGTATGCATGTGTGTCAGCTTGTGCATGCATGTCGTGTACTATCCTTGTGTGCGTTGGGATGGTATGTGTGTGTGTCTGTCTGTCTGTGCATCTGTGTGTGCTGTGTGTCATCTGTGTCCTATTGCCCCTGCAGTGACCAATTAGTTCAGAGATACGTTCAATCATGTGGTGACCAGCAGGTGTCTGGTTCTGTCGCAACCCCGAGCCAGAGAGCCACATAAATAAGTTGGCAGAGGAGATGTGGGGACTCCTCAGCTGTTTTATTCTGTAGTGCCTCCAAATCCCTCTCTCTCTCTCTCTCTCTCTCTCTCTCTCTCTCTCTCCCGCTCTCTCTGTGTTGCCTCTACCACTATGACGTCAGAGTGGCGAGGATGCCAGCAGCTTTCCTCATATATCACCTGACATGCCCAGTGTTCCCAGGGCACTGTCTCTGTCAGGCAGGGACACAGTGCGTCCGCCAGCCAATTTACACCAGTCCCCAGTGGATGACCTCCACCTGCCTAAAGTAGACATCCTCTGTGTGTGTGTGTGTGTTCTTGTTTGGTATACGGATTGTGTGTATGGGTTCCCATGTATTTTTGTGTGTGCGTCTGTTTTGTGTTTGGAGTAAGGGCCGTTGCTTGTGTCTGAATTTGTGTGTGTGAAGCCAAGTTTCAGGTGCGGAGGAAGGGGAGGCCTGGCCAACCTCACATCTTTGCCCTGGGATGCTTTTTTCTTTGAGGCATTACTCTTGACTGAGAGCCAAATTTGAGTCCTAATAAAACAAGCTGCACAATTACTGTTGTACCACCCAGTAGCAGAGGCCTTTCAAATAGAAAATGCACAATCAAATAAAAAGTAGGCCAAGATAAATTAGATTAGAGACTACAACTAAGCCGCGGCTGCAGCCAGAAATCTCCCATTTATCATATCCAGACGCTTTCCGACTACAACGCTGATGTTCTACAAATGAGCCTTTATATGTTCCTTCAGTTTATATATTATATCGTACATCTCCTCACTCCACACTCCTCCCTCTCACTCCAATTGTCCAACTCTTTGTCTCCTTTTCAATCCTCAACTTACTGTTATCTACTCACATCTTTGTTCTGTCTCCTACATGTCTTTCTCTCCTGTTCTATATTTCATGGTCGTTGGCTATTTCCCATGTCCTCTCTCCCTCCCCTGCCATCTCCATGATATCTTTCATTTCTACAATGCTTCGTTTTCATTTTCTATCTTTTCCTTTTTTCCTTCTTCTGCTCGTCTCTGCTGCAACACGCCTCCCCTGCTCCAGTCTTTGTGTGTCCGGGCACGCTGCTGCGGGTTCAGGCGGCCAGCTCTTTGCAGGAGGCGGAGCACCAGGCGGGGGCGTGGTGCAAGGACCCGCTGCAGTCTGGGGACCGTCTGTACGTCATGCCCTGGACCCCCTATCGAACTGACATGCTGTACGAGTACGCCTCCTGGGAAGACTTCAAACAGAACCGAGCCACCACCACCTACAAGTGAGGGTGCCTCCCACAGTCCTGGTTGATCAAATAGCATCTGTTGCTATATTGATTTATTGGCTTTTGATGTGGATATGGATGGTGGTAGCAGAATGGTCCCACTGTGGCGTCAGCTTGCTCACAGTGTGGCCGTCGTGTAGGATTGTGTCATGACAGTCATGCGGAGTAGATGAATGGACTTATTCTCCTCGATTCCTGCTCCGCTCATGTGATTCTCTCTCAACAGGTTGCCCAACAGAGTTGACGGCACGGGGTTCGTGGTGTACGACGGTGCGGTATTTTACAACAAAGAACGCACGCGAAACATCGTCAAGTATGACCTACGGACGCGCATCAAGAGCGGCGAGGCCATCATCACGAACGCCAACTACCACGACACCTCGCCCTACCGCTGGGGAGGGAAATCGGACATCGACCTGGCTGTGGATGAGAACGGCCTCTGGGTGATCTACGCCACTGAGGCAAACAATGGACGGCTGGTAGTCAGCCAGGTGGGAGAGCACTGCGCTGCACAGAAGGGGGATGAGATGTGGATTATATCTAAATCTCATCTGATTAGTCAGGCGAAAGCTCATACGTCACAGATGAATGACTCACTATTGAGATTACACAGGTGCACTGACAAATGAGATGAAAAGGGTCACATAAAATGATCTGCAAAAGGTCTGGCCCCTCAAATCCCCTCATATCCAAATATTTTATCATACGTTTCGTAGGTCCACAACTAGTTTCTTTATGGCTGCAAACATTGTACGATTTAATGACTTCAAATGTGTTCAGTGTGGGTTCTCTCGGGTTAATTGACTACTCTAAACTGCTCGTAGGTGTGAATGTGAGCGTGAATGGTTGTCTGTCTCTATGTGTCAGCCCTGCGATAGCCTGGGGATTGGCGGTTAAAGATAATGAATGGAGGGAAATGTGATATATTTAGGTAGTCTACTCATTTGTATAGAACTAGTTTAGAATCATATACTATGTCGACCGTTTTGAAATTAATCGCATTTCTTTGCCCTGCTTACTTGACAAACTCAAAACACGATCCATCTCTGTGAACTTCAGAACATTCATATTTTAATACAAGTTGGTTCTTTGTTTCTTTACAAACAAAACTGCAATCAGCCAGCAAGTTTCCACACAAACAGGGTTTGAATTAATGTGTTGCTCGGATAGACAGGTCCCATTTATAATCACTATCTTTGACCTAACCATGAAATTGTTTTTCTAACCGTATAAGTTAAGCTATCCATCTAAAATATCAAACCCTGCATGAGCTATGAGGGTGCAGAATAATGCCACAACAAAGTAATAAATAAGGAAGTGATCACTTTCATCATCGAGGAATTGTTTGGGTTCTGGGGAGTTTTTTCTTTTTAGTGCGCAACAAACACAAGCAAGTCTCTATTATTTCTCTGCATACAGTTTTTAGGTACAATATATTGAGTAGAAGCAGCTTTGCATAAAAGCAAAGAAATATCTCTCCTCCGAAGCTTAAACTGGAGGTTTAATTACTTTTTGAATGTTTTTCCAAGTGCTTATAAATCTAAAACATTATTGTACAGAAGTACCATTTGTGCTACTGTGGGCTTATGTAAACATGAGCAATAATGAAAATGTTACATCAAATCATTTTCAAAGTTTAATAAACATAAAACGGCACACAGAGATAAAAAAAAAAGGATCAAGAAATCAAATGTAAATAGACTTGCTCTTTTAGTTGCGATAGTATTTGACTCTGCTGAGAAAGTGAAGAAAAAAGTACCCCCCCCCCCAAACTGTCTCTTCAAGCTTCCCAATATGATCGATTATACAATAAGCCTTGGCCGAGTTCAGCCTTTCCTCTTTGCCCATAGGTGAACCCTTACACCCTGCGCTTTGAAGGCACCTGGGACACGAGCTTTGACAAGAGGGTGGCATCCAACGCCTTCATGGCGTGTGGCGTGCTTTACGCAGTGCGCTCCGTCTACCAGGACGACGACAGCGAAGCAGGCGGCGACCTGGTGATGTATGCCTACAATACCAACCGAGCACGCGAGGAGCCCGTCAACATCCCTTTCCCCAACCCCTACCAGTACATCTCCTCTGTGGACTACAACCCTCGAGACAACCAGCTTTATGTCTGGAACAACTATAATGTGCTGCGCTACCCGCTGGAGTTTGGACCGCCGGACCCCACCTCGGGTAAGAAGTGACCCCACTGCGAACACACAGAAACACAGTAGAGAAGCACAGACACCAATAGAGTATTTAATACCATACCCATCATGTGAATGTCCCACTGGCTAGCTTATTGCCGTCACAGTGCACATCTCTCGTCCAGCGCCATCCCCTGACCATGTAGCGCCCACACTCCGGTCCCCCCCCACCCAGATTAAAACTGTTGGCTCTGTCAGCACTATTGCCACTGTTAGCGCCTTTCGCGCTGTTGGCAAGGTTAGTTGTCGCATCTGTATTGCTCGTAGCTGCTGCAGTAGAGAGACACGTTGCATTAAACACAAAATGGATCAAATGCATAGCGGTGGACAATTTAAAAGGTATCGAGTACCGATACCCAGTTCTTATTAAGCACTTGCAATGACTGTATTTAAAAAAACGTGTGTTTTGCTTGATCTGGGCTCATGCAGAATGTGTTTGTGACTGTTTCTTATCTGACATTTGGATATCAAACCATTGTATTTCCATCCCCAGCCATAGTTACAGTAAAGAGCAGCCTCTCAGGTACGACTGCTATAGCACTTCATATCAACTTCTCTGTGTCATGGATAATGAAAAAGTCATTTTGAAGCGATAAGGGGGAGGATAAAATGAGGACACCTCACTGCGTTTTGGCAGTCCATCAGTATGAGAGGGAGGTTTGGATGTATTGTAGAGCCTAGATCTGAGCCGCATAAAGGACCGTATGAAGCTTGAATTAGGCCCAGAGAGAGAAGAGGCAGAGACACACAGGCAGCGGATTTCAGCGTGCGCGCTGCCTCTGCGTTTGATCAGCTAGGATTTTGTAGTTGTGATGCGTTGCTTTTATGTTCGCATTAGGTTTGGTTGTTAGTGATGGTGACTTCTCTGATACATTTGATCAATTATTTACTTCTCCCTGACTTGAGATGATGCGTTCTCTGCACCTCTGCTTCTCTCATCTCTCTGGAAAGCAGGCTTTGAGAGGCTCAAAAAAGTATTTGTCACCCCAATTATTGTCAGGCTAACTTTTGAACTCAACTTCTGAGAAACATCTTTAATTCACATGCATGTGTCCTTCACTCTCTTGATATTTTTCTGCTTTGCTGTCGGCTTTTGCTGCTCTCTAACAAGTCCCGTATATCCTTTTGTAACTCTCTGTCTCTCACTCACTCTGGGTCTCATTTGTGGCTTCTAACTCGTCTGTTCTCTCTGTACCACTGTTCGGTTTACCTCAGGCCCTCTGACCACCACCCAAGTGACCACCACTCCTCCAACCAGGCCCTTCGCCTCCAGTGCCAGCCCCTCTACCGCCCGCCCTGCGGCCCCCACCTCACGCCCGATCGGCTCCATCAACAAGCACCCTGATCTTCGCCCAATCACGGCCACTGTGCCCGTCACCCGCAAGCCACCTCGCCCTCCTCAAGGCCCGGAGAACCACGTCTGTGAGGCCAAGCTGGTCCGTGGCGTCCGGTGGCCCACCACGCAGCGAGGGGAAACAGTAGACCGCCCATGTCCCAAAGGGTCTCTAGGTGAGGACGTCTGCCCTTGTGTATTTTTTAAAACTGGTGTGCATTTTTTCCTCTCCATTAAACAAACATCATCATCGTGTTAGAGTGTACTCACACGGTATGTTCTCCAGGCATGCGGGTGTTTTGTGCGTGCAATATATCTCTCAGCGTGTGCCCAAGTGATCAGCATGTTTGTGCGCTCACAGTTGTTTTTTTCCACTGCTGTCCTCTTCTGTCCCTGCGTTGGTCCCACCAGCAGGCACAGTCCCCCGAGGACTCGCAGATGAAAGCCAGTCCTCTACATATGAAAGGCTCATCTCCCACAGAAACAGAGCTGATTGGAAGTGGCGAATAATGAAATGAAAGGCTAGACAACACAGGCTTCACGTCCCTTCATGCTAGTTTCTATACCTCTCAACATGCAGCAATCAAAAAGACATCTCCCTCTCCAACGCCGTTTTGCCGTTTCTGTATGTTCTCTCCGTGAACGGCAGTAACGTTAAATTAGCAGCTGGCTTAATTGCCGCATCTTGGCAGAGCTCTCAAAGCCAATCTGTGGTCGATGGAGGAGAGTATAGAGAAAAGCAGGCGAGAGGAGGAGAAAAAAAAAATCATTGGGAGAGAGAGAAGAAGGCAGTATGAAATGCAACGCCACATCTGCTCTGATCCCTCTACAACTGTGAGGCGTTGCCGCATTGTCTCATCTCTGCCATTGTGCTTCCATCTCTCTCTCGCTCTCTCTCTGTGTGGTCTCTCATCTCCTCTTTTCCCAGCCTCGTCTTTGTGACTTGACGTTGGTTATTTGTGTTAGCAGCAGCATATAGACCATTCTCTGGTTTTATCCCCACGTGGTGTCCTTTCTCTGAACCCACGGAACAAGAGAGACCACGCTGGAGATAAGAGTTGGTGGAAGGCGCTTCACTTCAGGGTGTTTTTATTTGAAAGTGAGGCATCATACCTGATGTCTTTGGTGTGTGTGTGTGTGTCTATGTGTCTGTGTGCACACAGTAAATGCCATGTGGTACGTCTGCATGTATTCCTTTTGAACCGTTCCTTTTAGCCCATGAAGGTCCGTTCTGGCCCTGCCGTCTTCCTCCTCCCTTTCTCTCCCCGTACCTTCTCACGGCTCTACACTCCATTATTGAACCGTTTCCATTTGTGACCCATTTTTACCTCCTCCCTCCTTCTTACCTCTCATCTTCAAACACTTTTGACTGTTGCATTTTTAAAATTCATTTCATTCCGTTTTTCTTGGGTAGAGAAAATAATTCCTCCACACTTTCCTCTTTAATTGCAGACACCTAACGCTTATTATCTCTCCGTTACTTCCCTCTCCTCTCTCCGTTTCCTCTCCCTCTGCTCGTCTCCAGGCATCGCTTCGTTCCAGTGCATGGTGGAGCAGGTCATGTGGAACCCGCGGGGTCCTGACCTGAGTAACTGCACCTCCCCGTGGGTCAACCAGGTGGCCCAGAAGGTGAGACCTGGAGCCGTACCCCCTGGCCACGGGTCCGTCCCCGTCCTCTGCCCCACCGCCCCGACCATCCTCCCAGTCCACCTCCACACACACATTAACATATCTCCAAGGCTGGCCTGATTAAAACACTTGCTCATTTCAACTGGCCCTTCATTACAAGGCATTTGCTCTTGATACTTAATTAACTCTCTTTTTTTCCATAATATAGTTTAATCACAGTTGGTTGAATTATTTAAAAAAATCAGGCCTATGGCCTTGCAGCTTACAAAGTACTCTGCCTCTTCAATTTCTCAAAGTCTCACATAATGCATTATACCTGTGCAGTATGTAAACATCATGATTTGACCTCGGCTCACTGATATTTAGAGTAGTAATCTGATCAATCCCAATTTGGGCAGTAATCACATTTCAGTCCATATAAATGTGAATTAAAAGTAATTAAACGTCGTTAATTACATCGTTAATTAAACGCTGCTACATTTCTGCAGGAGATAACCCAGATTATTTAGCCATGTCTACCCTTGATCGGCTCTCGTAAAGTTTTTTTTTACGTCTGTCCATGTGCCTGAAAGGGAACGCAGCATCACGGTCACAAGCAACATCGTTGAAAGAATCCATTATACCTTCTCCTTTTGGCAACAATCAATTGCAAAGTGGTTGCCAAGGGTGTGATTTGCAAGTGAAACAGCACAAGTGAGCATAAAGAGTTCACGATGGGTTCTACAAGGTCCATCTTTGTTTACAACGATGCAAGAGGGACAGAGATGAGACGACCTCAAAACATGTGGTTTCTTTTCATTTTAGTATGCATGTAAACACATAAACAGTTAGTTTCCCCCCCGCTTTGAATATGACTCAACGAATAAAACCAGATCGGCTGTATCATCGTTACACTGTCGCTGTATGTAAAACGTGTACGCGTTTGCATGTGGTCACGTGCAGATAAAGAGCGGTGAGAATGCGGCCAACATAGCAGGAGAGCTGGTGAACCACACACGGGGCCGGATCCAGGCCGGAGATGTGAGCTCGTCCGTGCGACTGATTGAGCAACTCCTGGACATACTGGATGCCCAGCTTCAGGCCCTGAGGCCCGCGAACAAGGAGTCGGCTGCACGAAACTACAACAAGGTAGAGCAAAGTGTAAACACACGCATAAGCACACACACACACAGCACACATTAGTTTTTAATTCAAGCATTAGAAAAGGGTGCTGAGGTTAATGCGAATTTACCCCCCTAGTGCACATGCAAGGACGAGCGAGTTTTTAATTTACGGACTTTTTTTTGTTTAGCAGTTTAATTCCATGCTTTTGTTTTCTCCCTTCCAGCTCCAGAAGCGAGAGCGGACCTGCCGGGCCTACATCCAGGTAGCTTTTCTCTTTTATCTGCCTGCTTTACATGCCTGTGGAGTAGGACTGCGCTGCGACTTAGAATAACTGGGGGAAGATAAATCCTTGAGTAGACTGGGTTTCAGGATGAGATTCCTTCGGCTCAGTGCTCTGTATTTTGATTTATATTGCCTTTGGAATCATCACTTATAGAATTTATTTTTTTTATTTTTTTTTTTTTTTTTCAAAGAGCAGTGAGAGTAACTTTTGGTACAACTCCTGGCAGACGTTGTTGCAGTATTTCCCAGAGTAGTGAAAGCTGATTTGTAGTTTTTCCAATTGCTCACGATGTACATATGTATGAAATACGAGTTAATGTGGAGGTCGTCTGTCTTCGACATAAGCTTCGCTTAGTTGGCCTGCGACTGATCCTACGTGTATAATATGGAGCTTTTCCTCATTGCATTGCACAAAAGGCTACAATATCTGTGGCTCTGGGAAAATGTAATTTGACGACAGTACTGTATGAAAGGCAACAGTATGTGTTACTACGCCCTTCTGTTCTTTTCCAATATGTGTGCAATATCTCTGGTTGTGAGAGCGCTGTAATCTAATATCATGAAAAGGCCTTGTGTATGCCTCTCTGTAATGATGAAATGCATGCGCTCTGCAGCACACAGTCTTTCGTGTATCTTGACCCGTCTGTAATACGACACCGCATCTTCTCATCTCTGTTGGCGCAAGATGAATTTCAGAGCTGCTGTGTCGTGTGTAACTGACCAGTGTTCTTTTTGGTCACTCGCCGCAAGTTAGCGCCGCGTACCGTCCAGAGGATGAACCGAAAACACCCTCCCGTCTTTTTCTTTTTCCAGCCGACAGAGCGCATTCTGACGCCGAATTCATTTTGTTAACGGCAGTGCTCTTTATTCCACGCAGCAGTCAATCCTTCATTTTGAGAGGCCTGAGCAAGAGAATTACATGATTCATCAAGCAGGCTACTCCAATAAATTGGATAGCTGATACAACCATCAAAATTGCCATTAAATGAATTGTAAGTGTGAAATAGAAAAGTAATATGTCTGACATAGCGCGGTAATAAATGTAGTGCAGGGGAGTGGTGAGTTTCGAGGAAATGATCGCGGAATCGGAGGGACTTTGTACTTTAAAGTGCTCAAGTAATATGATTTCACTTAACAAAATGACACAAAACAAAGAGTGATTACCAAGGGCATGCGAAAAACAAATGAAGAACCAACTGATAATAACTAGATGGCTGATTAATATCTAACAGCGCTTCCTGAAAACCGAGAACAGACTGTCTCTAGAGTGTCTAATAATTAGCTACCACTGTAGATATCTGTGATTCTGCATACTAACACATTTTTTTTATTCGTTTATCACTTTCCAAATTGCACATGGCAGAAAAACAAATAGTATTAAGTTATTCTTATTGTAGAAACGAGTGATTGTTTTGTACCCTCATGTGGAGTAGAATAACAGGAGTGGATCTTTACCTAATTATTATCTTACAATTAAAAAAATCCAAGTGGACTGAGAAATAGCTACTAAAGATTACGTGGGAATAAGCTATACGTTCTCAGAAGACAAGAATGAGAAAGAATTATTCGGCGCATTTAAATGTATAAATATTCACATCATATCTGGAACTACGCATAAGCCATTCATTAACTATCGGTTGAATCCTGATCCGTTTGTTACTCGTTCCTCGTCGACTACTCTGGGTTTTGTGTACCTTGTTGTGAAGTGTTCTCGGTAACGGTAAAGAATGCCGTGTCTCCTGCATGTATCCAGGCGGTGGTGCAGATAGTGGACAACTTGCTGCGTCCCGAGGCCCTGGAGTCGTGGCAGGACATGAACAGCACAGAGCAGGCGCACACTGCCACCATGCTACTGGACGTGCTGGAAAAGGGAGCTTTCCTGCTGGCCAACAACATGTACGGGAATCGGTTTTGTGACCGAGCGCCCAGCATTGGTAAGAAAAACAGCATTGCTGATTATAGTGAATGTGTGGATGAGCCACAGTTTGTGGAAACAAACCTCCAGGCTGTGAATCTAAATTTCTCTTTGTGTGTTTTATTTTTGTTGCGTATTTGACGGCGTAGAAGTCTTCCTTTAACTTTTGCGTGCTGTGTTTCCCCCATCAGATCTCGAGGTGCATGTCCTAAACACAGAGATGGACCTGCAGGACTTGTCCTTCCCACAGAATTACGCCAGCGACAGCACCATCCAGCTTTCAGCTTCCACTATCAAACAGTACAGTCGCAACGGTCAGCAGCCCCCACCCCCATCCAACCCCATCCAACCCCATCCTCACCCCCACCGCCTGATAAATTGTACTGTCCTGTGGAGCCCACTTATGTTTCCGTTTCATGCAACCGTAAAACAATCTGCATGCAGTTGACAAAATTATTGGTTCATAATAATAGGCTAATCAGATTAACAAAAGTGCTGAGACAATTTCTTTTCTTGATGGTTTCTTAACAGCAGTCTTAATAGAATAGCTGGGGAGGCGTGTAGATTACAATCGGCCCCAGTCTGACAGAGCAATCTCAGCACTCCCTCTCTTCCCCATCCCATCCCCTCGCTCCGTCTCCTCGCCGCCTTATCCTCCTCTCTCATCTCCCTTGTTTCTAACCCCCACCACTGTCATCCCCCTCTCCCCCCTCCCCCGGCCCCTCATCCCATACCCCCTTTCTGTTTTCTGTCTCCGCTCGGCTCTGCAGTGGGAACGAGATTAGAATGATTGAAACAAACGCACATGAAATATTCATATGGAATAATAAGAGATCTGTGAATGCTTGAGGGATGAATGTTCCATTGCCCTCCACATTAAATCTCGCTCTCTTCCACCAGTCAAAATGAAACGGTCCTTACCATCATTCTAACCTTCACTAACTCTCTCTCTCTGTCTCCCTCTCGCTCACCCTGTCACTCCCCACCCTCTATCTCTGTCACTCTCACTCTCATTACCATATTATGCCCCATTTCTGAATTCGGTCTTTTTCTCCTCCTCCTCCTCCTCCTCCTCCTCCCTTTATCCTTCTGTCTGCATCTCCCTTTTCAAATAACGCCGGCCTTTTCTTTGCTTGCTTTTCCCTTCACTCTCTTGCTCCTCGTTTATCTCCTCCTCCTCCATGTGCAGGACAAGTCAAGGTGGTGTTCATTCTGTACAAAAACTTGGGATCCTTCCTGTCCACTGAGAACGCCACTGTAAAGATGGAACTTGACGGGCCAAGCCACGATAAGAAGCGCCTGGCGGTCAACTCCCACGTAATCGCCGCCTCCATCAACAAAGAGTCCAGCAGGGTGTTTCTCATTGAGCCGGTGGTCTTCACTCTCAAACACCTACAGGTGGCTTACTTCAGTCGATGTCGTACTCAATTCTCATTCACATAGACTCCAATCTAACATTTTTCCATCATCCCTTGCTTTTCTTTTTCTTTTTCTTTACAGTTGGAGAACTACAACACTCCGAATTGCTCCTTCTGGAACTACTCCGAGCGCTCCATGACGGGCCAGTGGTCGTCGCAGGGCTGCAAGCTGCTGGACACCAACAACACGCACACCACCTGCTCCTGCAGCCACCTCACCAACTTCGCCGTGCTCATGGCTCACCGCGAGCCCGATGTGAGTAAACAAGGGCGTGGCAGGGCGCGCGGTTAATAAAATTGAAGCCGGGTAATTTATGCAGACATTCATTCGTGCGAGCATTAGCGTTCGCTGGCTCTCAGTCACACACCCTCACACACATGCACATTAATGTACCCTCTCAAGGCTGACAAGCCCTTTGTTTTGAATTTCCTATTTTCCCTCCTTCACTCCGACATTCAGGGACGCACATGCTTAAAAATTCATGTCCCGCTACTTCTAGCTGACATTCACATGAATTTGAATGTCATGTATTTTGTTTCCAGGACGTCTTGTCTCTTGTCTCTACACTTTAGCTCCTTGCATATATTTACAAATATTAAATAAAGCAATTTTGCTCTTTCTCTCCCCTCCCCCTGTTCTGTCTATCTATCCCGCTATTGTTTCTTCCTTCCACTATTCTTCCATCTATCCCTGTACTCCCCATCTCCCATTACCCTGTCTTGTCCTATATTCTTTTCCCGCTCCATTTGTCTACGTCTCTCTGCCCTCTGCTTTTACCCCGTTCCCCTCCACTCTCTCAACCCCCGTGTTCGGTTGCGCATCGCTACCCGGACCTCAGTACCCGGGGCGAATGCACGAACTGATCCTGTTTGTGATCACCTGGGTGGGGATCGTCATCTCCCTGGTGTGTCTCGCCATCTGCATCTCCACGTTCTGCTTCCTGCGCGGCCTGCAGACCGACCGCAACACCATCCACAAGAACCTCTGCATCAATCTCTTCATCGCCGAGCTGCTCTTCCTCATCGGCATCGACAAGACGGAATACCATGTGAGTTTCTAGATGGGGTCTCACTCATGAAAATGGTTTTGCTTGTTTTCTTGGAAAGGAAATATATCTTTAAAAAAAAAATAAAAGAGAGAGAATTGCACTACAGTACATACCCTGCTTTAAAACTCTGCATCATCTGGTCAGTTTTCAAAACTACGTCCTTGATCTTAACCGTTTCCTTTCTTTAATTCTAATATTTTCAATCCTCCTCCTCTTCTCTTTCTCTTCTCTCTCTCTCTACTCTCTCCCTTCCTGCCGTCTTCAGATTGCCTGTCCCATCTTTGCCGGCCTTCTGCATTTCTTCTTCTTGGCTGCCTTCTCCTGGATGTGTCTGGAGGGTGTGCAACTCTATCTCATGCTGGTGGAGGTCTTTGAGAGCGAGTACTCCCGCAAAAAGTACTACTATCTGTGCGGCTACTGCTTCCCCGCACTGGTGGTGGGCATCTCCGCGGCAATAGACTACAGGAGCTATGGGACCAAGAAAGCGTACGTGTGAAGACGGGTCTTTTGCACCTGCAGATTGAGAAGTAGGATTATGTTATTCCCTCAGCTGGAACTGTAATATGCAGCGCTGTGTGAACGGCTCTTGCACCTCCCTGCGGACTGGCTTTTCTGAACACACTTCTCCAAAGCCTGATGATTAGCCTTCATAAGATAATCCGCTGAGACAGGGAAATAGTGTGTGCATGCCTGCCTGCCTGTGTGTGTGTGTGTGTGTGTGTGTGTGTGTGTGTGTGTGTGTTGGTGAGCTTAGTTGTGTGTAACTCTCTCTTCTCCTTTGTGCCACTCCAGATGCTGGCTGCGAGTGGATAACTACTTCATCTGGAGCTTCATTGGACCCGTTTCATTTGTTATTATGGTATTAGCTTTATTATCAGACAGTATTATTTCCCTCTCTATTTTGATATCAGCCAGTCAAACCAAAACTATTTCACCGTGCCTGCTTTATGAGGTTATTAATGGTGCAAAGCCAGTACCTTTTGGTGCAGACTGTAAAGTTCACCACACATTTATTTGGTTCTTCCCATCTTTCGTCCTCAGCTCAACCTCATTTTCCTCATGATCACTTTACACAAGATGATCCGCAACTCCTCAGCACTCAAACCCGACTCCAGCCGCCTGGATAACATCAAGTGAGTTCTAATTATTCAATAATTTGTGATAAATAAGCCACGCCGTCAGATGGATTCCAAATTAATTCAGTAACTCCGTGCATCAAGTCATTATTTGTCAATATTTCCACTTCCATCAGGTCGTGGGCTCTGGGGGCCATTGCTCTTCTGTTCCTGCTGGGAATGACGTGGGCTTTTGGCCTCCTCTTTATCAATGAGAACACGGTAATCATGGCCTACCTCTTCACCACCTTCAACGCCTTCCAGGGCATGTTCATCTTCATCTTCCACTGTGCACTTCAGAAGAAGGTAACGATACAAGACCAGTGTCTGAAGACTTGCTATATATAACGTTTTGAATAAGAGGATGAAATGTTGTTGAGACGGATGTGCATGTGTGATTAATATTCAGCATACATGTTCAGAGTGATTCTTCTGTTGCCGTGTGTTAAAAGCCTCCGCTGCTCCACATTGCCCCAGTGTTTGTGTTTACGAGTGGCTTTAAAACCCGCCCGCTGTGCCGGTGGTGTTGTTTCTTTACAGGTCCATAAGGAGTACAGTAAGTGTCTGCGTCACTCCTACTGCTGCAGCCGCACCTCCACCACCAGCTCCCACGGCTCCCTGAAGAACTCGGGCTTACGTGCCAACAACCGCTACTACAGCGGCAGCCAAGCTCGCCACGCAGCCGCCCACCGACAGGTGCGGGCAAGACAGACACGCACACACTAAGCAGTACACACACACACAAACGACGCGGGTGCAATTGTTCGTCCAGCTTTGCACAAAAAAAAACCTGAGCACCGTCGAGTTTTAAAATTGGATTTTTTCTTTGAACAAATGAAAAGTAAATGTGCCTGAGCGGAGAGATGATTTCAGTAGAAATCAGCCCTCCAGACTGTCTTGATACGAGCTGTCTTTTTTTTTAGAACACTCTCAAAAAGGGTGTTAAAACAAGGATTAAATAGATAGCTTTGGAAACAAAGGACATGCTCGGACATCCTCGCCCTGCTGCTATATTTTCCTCTCGTTTTATTAAAAAGGTCTGTTATGTAAGATTCTAGAGCACAAAATGAGTGCACCTGATCAATACAAATGACTCGATTACTTTGCAAAGCACGCAAATTTACTTACTTTACTTACTTTTGAGCACACATTCAAATTGTTTTCATTTGCCAATAACAAAAAGACAAAAGCTGCCAGTGAAACACCAGTGTTACAACACATGCTGTTCACAGTGACAAGGCAGAATCAAACGTTACATCACGATATACATGACGAGTTCATCAGACATTTCTGTTGCAACGGTTTTACTTTTAAGTTTCCATCCATTACTGGCAGCCCTGTGCTTCACACAGTACATGACCAATTAATAAAGATATCCTTTGAAGTCCATGTACTAAATATAGACACAGGCGCCATACAAGACATCCGGAACTACTGTGCATGCTGGCATATTGCGCTATGGCACAGACACATACTGTACACACACACACACACACATTGACAGTTAGTCCTCACAATCAACAAACGAGCTTCCCCACACTGTAATAAGTCGCTTCCAAAAGAACAATTGTATCAGCGACTGCAATCATGTCTTACACATCTCCCGTTTATTAGCCCCCCTCATGATAACATGACATGGCTGTGTGCCTCTTTACCCAACGTCTCGATCTCTTTGTGTGCCGTGTTTGCCTATTGTTCTTTGCGGATTAGAGCGAGCCCCACAGTTTTGATTACAGCAGCCCCACTGAGTTACAAAGTCTACCCGTCGCGTTTCTATATTTAACTTGTTGTCTGTTTGCCGCCACTCACTGAGCTCTGCTCCTTCTTCCAGAGTCGGATCCGCAGGATGTGGAACGACACGGTTCGAAAGCAGACGGAATCGTCTTTCATGGCGGGAGATATCAATAGCACCCCGACACTCAACCGCGGTGAGGCCTCCCTCTGTCACTGCTCTGCTTTCCCCTGTGTTAAGTCTGACACGCTTAAATGCACACAAAACTCACAGAGTCCAGCACACTCATAAAGACGTATTGCACAAAGACAAATAAAGCATGAGTGGACACTTAGCCAAGGCAAAAAGCACTGTTATTCAGTGTTAGATGTGCACATGTGACGGGATACAGGATGATGAAATATATGTGCCCATGCCTGGTGTATTAAGGTCAACTAATGATTCAGACCGCCTTACAGCCAGAAGGGCAGCCAGCAAACAGCAGTTAGCAGCAGTAATGGCTTGAATTGAATAACATATGGTTGAAGGCTGGTTGGTGGGTTTTCAGTTTGTGGCAGCTGCTGGTCAGTAAAAGCACTTAAATACTCCGGAGCTGAAACACTCGTGTTCTGTAAATATGTGTGTGGGTGGGTCATAATAAACTCCTGTTATTGTAATTAGGTAGACTTACAATATTTGTTGTGTATTTAAAGTCATTAATACTAATTTATCTTAAAGAAAGAGGGCGTGTACATAGATCACATCCATCACAGGGTATAATTATTTCTCAGAAATGGTTTGCAGCCAGTTGTGATGAAATAGTTCATCATTAAGGATGAGTCATCCGTCTTCAGCTTCATTTGTTGATTTTGTTTTGTGAATTTCCAGTTTTTGCCCGATATCGTTGCTCGCTAGAGCCTCGCATCACAGCTCATCATTTTAAAAACGTACGAGATATCGATTCTGGCACCCAACAACACAGCAAGAGGACATATTCCATGTGTAACTTTAGCCCACTGTTTGAGGTGATTTGTGTTTTCCTCCAGTCTTTCCACTGTTTTGTATCCAGCCAACACCGTGATGTAATCGTGATGCCGGCAGTAAAAGGGTCTCCAGAATCGCATGTGTTGCGATTCATCATAATAGAAAAATATAGTTTAACCCGAGATTGCCAGCCCCAGTTTGAACTCTGTCCCCTCAGCCTTTTTTATCGCGTCATGGGATCAATTGCATCCCATTTCTTATTTGCCAGAATGCAGTGACTCATGCCCTCCCCACAGTACATATATATAGCGCACTAGCAATTATTTAAGAAGTGAAAAATGTGCATGGAGGCACCGATTGTCTCAGCCTCAGCAACTGGTGGCGTCACCGCCGCAGCCGCCAGTGACATGGAGACGATCAAGGCTGGCTAAGGTTCCGCATTGGGGAGGTGGGAGGGTGATGATGGCAACAGAGGCAGTTGCTAAATCAGCCGTCACTCTCTATGCTAATTTCATCCATTTTGTTTTTAATGAACTGATTAGCGTGTGAATGAACAGGGGGTAATTATTCTAATTGAAGAGAGTGACAGGAGCAAGGCGGGGGGCGAAGAAGAGGATGCTACGAGCGAGCTGCATGGATGAGGGGGTTGTATGTATCTATGTGTGTGTGTGTGTGTGGGTGTGTGTTCGGGCGGGTCAGTTTCCGGGGCTTTTCGTCACGACATAGCAATCACCAGGGCTGTTAAGACACACAATGTGGATCCTTCCATGTTGTTCTGTCAAACACAAACAACTGTGGTGTGAAGCCTTTATTTTTTGGGCTTTGAGAAAAGTTTGTCAGTTGGCAGAAAGTGAAAGACGAAGGGGAGCGCAGGAGGGAGGGAGGGAGAAGAAAAGCGAGAGAGGGTGGCGCCATCATGGAGGAGTAATTAAAGAGGCCAAATCTGGAGAAGAGACGCTGCGTCGTTATAACTGGCATCTCGTATCTCTTTGATTTCTCCACTTCACTTCTTTATGAAGCACAATCTCTTCCTGATAATAGTAATGTGTCCAGAAGACAAGGCGTGCAGAACACACACAGACACACACACACAGCCTCCCATGATTCCCTGTGCCCTACTTTCTCTCCCCACTTAAAGCTGGTTCCTTTAATTTTCTACAAGATATTCCTATGAGGTACAGACTGGCAGCTAATCCCAACTAATTTGGTGTTGTTTGTAAAAATTCTGGCACGAGGAACTGAGGAAATGTGGTTGAGTCAAGACACAGCAGAACGAGCCAGAGAATAGAGAGAGAGAGGGGTTTGTGTGGCATGCCAGAAAGATGGACAGCGGAAGTGTAAAAAGAGGGAAAATGACAAATAAATAGCTGTGTGCGAGTGCATATTTTATTGCATTTTTTTTTTTTTTGAATCCCCTGCTCCCTTTGCTTGTGTGATGAACGGTAGGCGTGAGACCTGAAGGTTGCACTTTGCCTAGGACGACTCTCCGTCATGCTGTCCTATTTTTAATTTCATGGCATTTCTGTTGGAGTTGCCTCAGGCTGGAGCCATACATGGGCATTATACAACATTCTGTGTGCCATTCCCTTGAATTATATTTGTCTTGTAGTGGCATTCACATTGCACTGGGAAATTAACTGTGTTTCAATGGCTGCACCCCTAGACTGCATAATGGCATGCATTACTGTTCTACCCCATCTGACTACATTGTCAGGAGCCAAAAAGGAAAAAACAAAATAATGGCAATGCTCCAAACAGCACCTTTCCCCTGCAATTGTATTTTTACTCAAAGGTTACAATCAGCAGTCATAAACATTGAGGAGAACACTGTGAAATGCATTACTCCATAAAGCACCGGCACAACAAAAAATAACCCCATCTGAATAAACAGTAAATATTTTTTATGATTCCAGATGTTATTACCGAGTCTGGAAACGTGAATTTCAGAGCGCTACACCTATTGTGTGTTGTGTTTCTGCTTGTGATTGCTTTGCTTGCATTTGAGACAAAGATAAGAGCCTATTTATTTATTTATTAAATGTTTGTGTCTTGCAGCAACCATGGGCAACCACCTTTTGACGAACCCGGTGTTACAGACTCGCACCTCTCCTTACAACACCCTGCTGGCTGAGAGCTTCACGCCACCCTCACCTGGTGTCTTTAACTCTACAGGTTAGCTCCCAAACACTCCAGTCTGTGTGTGTGTGTGTGCACTCTTGTCAGTGCGCATGTAGGACTCTTTGCCTGGTTAGGCAGTAAACAATCAGTGTGGCATATCATAAGTCTACATTACACATGGATGAATAAAATATAGTTATATTATAATATTAGTTAGCCAGACAAAGAACAAAGAGAGAGCACTTGGTGTCACCAGGAGAAAACTGCTTATTCACTCCTACAAAATGCACAATAGCACACCCACGCACAATGAGCATCTGGCGACGGCGCACCAGGATAAAGAAAAGAAAAAAAAGCGAAGATCTTGGTGTAGTGCATCATCAGAAACAGCTTATTCACTTCTCCAAAATGTGGAAAAGTGCAACACACCATGCTCTGGCGACAGCCCACCAGGATAAAGACAAGAAGAGAGAAATATTTGTGTTGGCGCACTGGTAGAAAAAACAGCTTAACGGTTCTACAAAATGCGCAATAGCGAGCACCCACACCCACACACACACACACACACACACGTCTGGTGGCGGCGCACCAGTAGCCCATCATCAGACAACATACACAACGTCAATAAAAGGGTTGAACAAAAAAATTATTGAGGGCTTTAACTAATGTAAGCTTCTACTGGGGATGTCGAATGAGGCTTTGAATGGTTGTCGTCATAGTTTGCGATGACATCACCTTAAACAAATGGGGAAAATGGGGAGTTTGTGTTTCCAGAGAGCATGAAAAGTTTTGAAGCTTGGATCTATTCGGTACAACCCCCTTTAAAAAGAAAAAAAAAGAAATCATGCACTTACTTTATTTGTAGACAAAGTCCAATGCGTCTATCCCTCTGGACAACGATGACAGTGGTTTTGTAGTAAAAGGCCTCCCTGTTAGGTGCACTCCCGGGTTCCATAAGTCTTTCCTTAAGAAGGTCCTGTCCACAGATGTTAAGACCAGCTTCAAACGTGTTGTGGCCTCGGGTTTACAGTCTGCTGCAGATCATTGTCTGTCCAAAAAGTAAGCAGCTGTACAGGCGCCCTTCCTTGGACTGTTTTATGAGTGGACTGTATATCCACTCATCTCTGACGGGACTTGTGGTGGCAATGTCCTTATTTATCATTTCTTTCTGACAACACATGCAACATGTTCAACAACATTTCCTCGATTGGCAGAGCTATTGCCTTGCACTTGGTGTTTTTTTAAAAAATGTTTCTCTTTTTCTTTACCTTTGCACCGACAACGCATGCGCAAATCTACATCGACGTTGGCCTATTACACCTTGAACTTCCGGTTTCAGGAACGGTATTTTGAGGAGCAAGTGACAAAAGTAGCATACTAGTTTTACTAGTAATTCATAAAATTATGAATCCTGAATATGAATAAATGATCAATAAATACAACTATCACATCATGTCATTTCTTTTTAGCTTATATCTTATAGCTTTTAGCGCGTGTGTGTGTGTGTGTGTGTGTGTGTGTGTGTGTGTGTGTGTGTGCGCGCGCGTGCGCGAGAGCCTGTGTGTGTGTTGTTTTTTCAGACTTTGTAGCTGTCAGATAGATTCACTAGGCTGAGCAGAACAGAGCCAAACAGCGTTTACAGCCTAACCAGCCATCTGGTCAGATCTCGAATCTTCATGAGAACAGCCACAAATTGATTTTGAAGTTTAGCTACAGCTGCGACTGCCAGGAATCTTGAGGACAGTTTTTCTGTTCCCAGGCAGAAAAAGTAGTCCGCTTTAACTCATGACGGCCGTAGAGAAGGATCAGGCAGCTCGGTGGCCTGGGACAGTCCATCTGAGTGGAGGTCACTCAGGTGTGTGTGTGTGTGTGCGTGTTTGTATACTTGCTCCTATCTCAGAGTTTCTTTAAACAGCCCGATGGCTGTTTATTGCATTGCTGCATCCCTACACTACTCTTTGGGTGCATATAACCGCTGAATGTTCTGGTAATTGCGCCACTACGGTACTAATATTTACTTGGTACGGGAGAACTATAACTGCGTGTGGCTGGTTGCTGGCTGAGTGTGCACCCGCAGTGTATCAGGCCTAGTGTCAGAGCACTGAAATTTAAGGCGGCGTTTCTGTTAAATATTTTAAAACCTCTCTGCACAATACGTCAAGCCTGATGGCCACGGGCTTGGCAGCGAAGACATTTTTAGAAGAGAGTGGGAGAGGAAGTAGGGAGAGCACTTCATTAGAATGTCTAATTACCCACACCACCACTGAATAACGTTGATTAAAGTCATACTACGCATTCAAATTAAATAAAAAAAAATAACTTTCTGGGAGGCTGTGGCTTTTGCTTTGCTGTGTGATGGTAATTTGGGAGAAAAAGCACAACATCTGTGGTGTGCTGAAAGAAAGTCGTAAAAAAAAAAAACATAACTGCTACTGTACAAGGTTTTTGCATGAATTATGTATGTATCCAAGTATCACTGCCAGTGGTAAATAAATATCCAGAGTATTTTCTTTGGCTTAGATGTAAATGTTGGAGGAATACAGTGTCAAACAAACAGATCCAAGTTTGCATAAATCAGAGTTAATGCGTGTGGTAAGAGTTGGAGGGTTTGATATTGAGTGTGAGAGAGACAGAGAGAAAAGAAAAGGGGCCGATGGACCAAGGATATTTTTTATTCCGTTAATGGTTCCCTTTTGAAATGTCTTAATAATGAATAAATCTACTTAATGTTACTCCATTAAAGAACACTTACTGACTAGTGTCTTTCATTTTATTCACTCCACATGACTTTCTCTGGGACGCATAGGAACCTTCCGTGATCCAAGTAAGTGTAATTCACCTCAGTTCACATCATTTTACCATCTGATATTTATTCCTCTGTTCTTGCCGACACTTTTATCTGACTGTATCATAATAATGCCAAAACCCTCTGCCTCTCTGTCTCTCTTCTATTTGTGTTGGGTCCAGAGAGCACGTTATCAAAGGCCCGCGACCCCTGTGGGATGGAAACCCTGCCCTTGAATGGTAACTTCAACAACAGCTACTCCCTGCGCAGTGGCCCAGGGGGTGTGGGCGGGGGCAGCTGTGACTTCCTCGGTGGTGGGGGCGGAGACAGTCCCCCGCCCCTCCTCAATCCCCGCGGCTCAGAGGCACTGGGAGGCGGAGGCATCCGACGAAACCTCTCTGATGCCGCTGCCTTCGAAAAAATGATCATCTCTGAGCTTGTGCACAACAACCTAAGAGGGGGTGTCGGAGGAGGAAGTGGAGGAGGTGACGTAGGGGACAGGGTGTGTGGCAGCCTGGCCAGGGGACGTCCTCACGGTGGGGTTGGTCGGGGGACAACGGGGGCCGGGCCAGAGCTGCCTATGGGCATGGATGAAGACCAGGACTTTCTGAGACAGGGGCGGCAGCGCACTCCGCAGGATGTGGAGCTGCTTTACAAAGCTCTGGAGGAGCCCCTGCTGTTGCAGCGAGCCCAGTCGGTCCTCTACCAAAGCGATCCAGAGGAGTCAGAGAGCTACACGGCCGACCTCACCGAGAGCCTAGGCCACAGCGGCCACAGTGGCCAGAGTGCTGGTGGGCAGGTGGGCAACAGAGCGCCAGACTCCCCTGCCCGTGACTCCCTGTACACCAGCATCACCAACCTGCGAGACTCACCTTACCCCGACAGCAGTCCTGAGCCCCTGGAGGTGGTCCCCCGTTCAGCCCAGCCCCCTGAGGAGCTGTACTACAGCTCCGGGAGGCCCGCCCTGGGCTCTCGTGGGGCCCCCATGCAGACCTTCTACCAGACTCCACTCCGGAGACCAAGTGGGGAGGGACACCAGGCTCAGGAGCCTGCCCACAATGAGGGAGACGGACAGATGCAGCTGGTCACCAGCCTGTGACTGGAGCCTGGAGGAGGAAGTTGGAGACTAATGTGATGGCCAAAGCCGCCTCCTAGCCCACCTCGTTCTCGTGTCTCTCCACTTTCTGCTTGTTTGGTTGCCTTTCTTTTTCTCTTGACTTTTATTTCGCTAACAGATGAGCAGAGGGACCTTCAGGGGGAGTCGTGGCTGACTCTGCAGAATCAGCCTTTATCCTGAACCCTCCCTTGTCTTAAGGAGATGAGCGATGGGGGTTTTTCTGCGGAGCATTCGTCGGCTCTCTCCAACCCCAGTCCTCCCCAGTTCCTTTGGTACCCTAAGGCCAAGTCCAGCACTCTGAATGTACCGATCCAACCCCCTTTACCTTCAGATATTTCAAAACTTTAAAACTTTGTTAAAGTTTTTTATGTAATTTATCTTCAGACCTGCTTCCTGAGATGGGAATATCATTTTATATTTAGTCTCATTTCCCTTTCGTACCATCCATAGGTCTTTTTTGAGTCATCATTTGATCGGAGTAGTTAGCTGTGGAGACAGGGAATATAGTACACTATTATAACCTAAAAAAATGTCTCACAGAAAGCTCTTCATTGTTGCCAAAAATATCTTTTATTGAGCCAGAACGGAAACTAGAGCATTCACAAAGCAAACACACACGCACACACACACACACACACATGCGCTCACTCATCCAGAAGTGCTCATTACTGAACATCAAAAGTGAAAACAGTACTCCATCTAAGTAAAAGGGAACAAGAGCCTTTGTTCCAAGCAGGCAGTGGGAGCAGATTCAGAGTAGGTTGCCTTCATTTTCTCTTGCTGTGAATCGACGACTATGTACAGAAGTGGAGTAGAGGCAGAGACGGAGCTGCACCACCCCTCCAGAGCAGCAGAACTTGCATCCATAAGACTGGCCAATCATCTCCACTGTTCTCTCTGGTTGTTTGCTTCAGGCATTTGAAAAGTTAAATGACTGCCTTGCTATTGTTTTGAAGAGAGTATTCAATTTGTTGACTTTGGGTCTGCATCCTCTGGGGGCTGCAAGAGCGGACTGGTGTCGCCCCCCCCCCCCCCCCCCCCCCTCCCCATCCCCTGTACTTTGCTATTAGAGCCTAGCCAGTTGAAGTGGACTTGTTTCCTGTGTGTGGTTGTGACAAGCAAGACTGTAAACACCGCAAACTCACTGGTCGACCAATTGGTATAGCCGTGTACATAGGAGCCACACATGAATCTACTTTATTCCTACTATGTAAATAAAGACACCAGATGATCAAAAGCAACAAAAAGTAACAAATACTATGAAAAATGACTTCTTGTACTGCAACAAACCAACGAAAGAAAAAAATAAAATGTTTTGGAGTTTGTGAACTGAATGATGATGAACTCTCTCTCTCTCTCCCCCCCCCCCCCCCCCCCCCCCCCCCGTTGCTTGATCTCTCGCTCTCTCGCTCTTCTGTGCCACTTGGTGAGAAAGGGAGAAAGGCAGAGAGAGAGAGACAGATTATAACGTGTCGTAGATTTTATTTATACAAACAAACAAAAAACAGAACAAAAAAAATATCCCTGGCACAATTTTTATGTAATATAATACGTTACATGTTGTTGATGTTTGACAGTTGACATTCCCGGGGTGGAGTTGCAGATGGCAGCGAGAGGTGTGAGGCGAGCAACATAGATGTCGTCAAATGTCATAGTGTGCCTCACAGGCACGATGAAGCATTGTGGGTGAACGACAGCATCCACGAGGTGATTTGGTTTGTTCTAGTATTATTTGGAAGATATAACCAGATTACATACTTTTAACAACATGGGTTTTAGCATGTATGATAATGTTTGTTTTGCTATCAGAGAATATTGCATTTTGCTGTTTCTTAAGGGTAGATTCAGCATTTATCCAGAGCCTAATGGGACAATTCATTAATTTCCTGTGTGCACGTGTGTACGTATGAATGTGTCTGAATGGCTGCTTGTGTGTGTGTGTGTTAATTTATCCAGTGTGTGCGAGCCGTGCACCAGACTTTTGTATGTGCACTTACTTTTGAACGTTTCTTTTTTTTTTTTTTTGGGCGTGTGACATGACTTGAATGCTCATCAGACAAAAGGGGGGATGAGAGGAGAGCTGCCATACTTCTCCGCCTCAAATGGAAGCTGCTCTTGCCGTGGTGTTTAGGTACAAGGAGGACAGGAGAAATCAGACTGCCTCGAGATGACGTACGATAACCATATACCATGAAAATGACAAGCAAGGTTGACTGATCGGGAGGAACGTGTTTCCAATATGCCACCTTATGCAAGCGATACATTTGAGAAATTAGCTGTCAAGAGAGAGAGACGCTCATGAGGCTCCTTTCATCCAGCTGCAATCTGTCTGACCTTTAAAAAAAAAAACTGAGAGTTTGCCTTCTTCTACGCTGTATTTATAGGTATTTGTTATGGTTTACTTATCTGGTTTTTTTTTGTATGTTTTTCGAATATTTATTCACATTGATTTATTCAAAGCATTGTTCTTTGTCTTTTCTTTTTTACTGTCTCCCTCGTAAACCTGAGCTAAGCAAAAGAGTGTGATGTGTGGACGGAACGTGAGCAGAAAATAGATGCATCCACTGCAGTGTGACATTTGGATAGGGCCTGGCTGTCCCACTTCTAAGAGAACCCAAAGGACAGCCTTTAGCTGTGGCTCCTGGGGCTAAAAAAGAGAAGGGGTTAAAGGCAGATAAGGGAGAGGGATTACAAGGCTTCACCACCATTTATTCCTGTTATTCAAATCACTTGCGCAGGTAACATTGTATGGGCCACGGAGCGCGATGAGGCTCAGAGAGACGGCCCTAGTCATCATAACTTGAGCCATAGGGGGGACGTGTGCAATACTGCTTTGATGGTACATGATGTGGATTTGCAGCTGAACCTGGGAGCTGTCTGTGTTTACAGATGAAAAGACAATATGCACATGTATTCTGCTCTGCTGCAGTGCTGGACGATGTGAAAGCGTGGATCTCGTGGCTCGGTGGTGGGGGGGGGCGGGGCGCCGTACCGAGGCAGCACTCGCGGGTCAACTGAGGACAAATGAATGTATTTTAACAAGCAGGACTGAAGATGAAACAATTCACTCCGGGGCGGAAGTGTTAATGGCAAACACAAGACGGCCATCATCATCTTTATACCCATCATTCTCATCAGCATCATCATTAACTCCATCCCTCCCTCATTGTATTTGACATAATGTGCTGATGCTGATCTCTACTGCTCAGCTGGGACGCGCCCCAGGGGAGAAACGCTGTTTAGACAGGCACTCCCCCCTCGAGAGGAGGAATGTGCGTCACCTTGGGCCTGCTTTGCTTTTATTTTTTCCAGCACCTCTTTCCTCCTTTTCTTTTCCTCGCCCTCCCCCGCATCTCATCCACATTTTAATATCAATCTCAATGGACTCCATTAGCGCAGCACTTCTTTGAGAGTGTTAATTTGTTTTGTCAAAAGCTTTGTTTATCCCAGATTAATATCTCAATAAACAGAGGAGTGCTGTACTGTGGTAAATGATAGTGATTACAGAAGGTCTGCAGCCCATGCTGTTGGACGGAGGCTCACACAACGGGAGTTTCTCCACCATTCAAAGCTCTCCAAACCTGTGATTACAATAATAACACAGTGGGTACTAATTCACTGCAGTGAACTCGCCCTCGCTCTTTTTGTCTACTCTCTTTTTCCATCTCTGCCGGCAAGTGTTTGACGAAACTCCTCGCTTCGATGCCGGTAGCAAGCCTGTCATGCACGTGCTCCAGTGGTTCGGTGGAAAGTTGTTTAAAAAGGTGGGACGCCCAACCTTTGACACAGTGCCGTCTCACCCCTGCAGCTTAGTGTCAGTGGAGAGTGAGCTGTGGCATTATTCAGTCTATCATTAGACAGCGGAGGTCCCAGCAGGCCTTTTCCGTTTACTCACAGTTGACCCCTCAACACACAGACCCTTTTTTTTTAACCAGTGATTTGTGTGGCCCATATCACACCAGGAGGGCGGTAGGAAGGTTGGTGTGTGAGTTCAACGGCAGCAGAGAGGAGGTCATTGTGTCTGCAAAGACTGGACCGAGGGGGAGACAAAGCGGGGACAACATCAGCAGAGATGTCACAGATGTCACAAATGCATGGCCATAGGCAGCTATAGGGAGAGACGATGGCGGGTGAGGGGGGGGGTTTGCAGCGAAGGCGGTGCAGGGTTGGATCTGGAGATAAGGAGATTGATGTGCTGCTTTGTTGCAGAGGGCTTTTCTGTTGGTGGTTTGCATTCCAGAGGTCATCACTTTAGTGTTTAAGAAAGATCATGTGATTGTTGTTTGGTCTAATGGATGCTTCCTTAAGAAAAAATGTGAAAATGAATCCACTGCTGCATCAGCCGATTTAAAGCGAGATTTTTAGAGAGCGAACAAATGCGACAGGATTTTCCTATACAGATTTTTAAAAGGCAAATGTAAACAATGATAAAGTAGTACTATTTTGTTATTGGTCTGTTGTTACGTGTCCACTACTGAATACTTATAGAGTTGTTATAAGAATATGTAGGGGTATGGCATAAACCCAGCGATGAGGATTGTGCTGTTTCTCTTTCGTGTTGAATATGTGTCCGTGGTGCTGTGCCAGCAAATTCAGGCCATCTTTGATGCACAGGGTGGGACCAACATCAGAGGGGCTTTTGTGTAGGACGGGCTTCTCTCAAACCTGTGAGGCCCACTCTACATAGAGACCCCAAGGTCCAAAAGCAAAACAAACATATCTTTTGTCACACAGACATATAGTATCCTCAGTCAGGATAGCTAGTTTTATACACTGACTTGGAGAAAGACGTATATATATATATATATATATACAGCAGGAGCGGGCTGAATCTGTAGGCATGTGTTTTTTTTCTTCTTCTATTTCTTCCTTTTCCTCCGCCGAGTGCACTCTGTCTCTGAGGGCGTGGAGGAGCAGAACTGTGCCTGCATGTGCCTGTCCTTGGCTGTAGTGATCTCCATCCCATGATCGTCCACGGCGACAGGCCAGGAAACGCTGCCTGAGACGATCTGTGTCCATCATCAGAGGTAGAATAGCTGGCTGTAGCAGGTGTGAGTGGGATATTCTGCGTATCAGCTAGGGGCTGTATTAATGAGCTCAGTACAGTAGAACCTGGACAGTATTGGACATCCCTGAAATAGCGGTTTTACGTAACAGGCTGTAGGCATTAGTAGAAACGATGAGTGCTGATGTTGTGTCGTGTGGGGTTCTACATCACCATTTCCAGAGCTTTCTGTGACTTTTCTATGAAATACATAATTTATCATGTACCACTGAGACATCTGTAAACCGAGGTTAATATAACACCTTGATTCTGTTTCTCTTTTTCTTTGAGGAATAATGTTAATTTGTTGTTTTTGATTTATTCTCTCACGACCATTGCTTTGACAGCTGTCTGGGCCAAAGGGGATGTTTTTTTTTTTTCGTGAGTGTTTGCGTCATCGCAGGTCAGAGCGACCTTGTATCAGCACATATTAATAAAAAACAATTTGAAAAATATATGCTTCAGGGTTTCTCTGGGAACATCTTAAACTGCTGAGTTGTTGTTGTTGTTGTTGTACCCCTATGTGCAGCACAATTGATTGTGTGCTGACGCATGTGCCGGTGTGATAAAAGCATAACAGCACACAGAAAAGATTTCAAAATGAATCTCTCGCCGTGCATATGCATATAAACGTCAATATACCTACCTCATGATTCAAATGAAAAGACGTCCTTAAGCACTAATACAGTGGCTATGTTTTATTCATGGGCCGTACAGCAGGTTACGTCAGCATTGTGCGGCTCATCTCTGTACCACGGGAAGCAGGGGACTGAAGCCAAGCAGTCCCCTGTGTCAGCTCCCCTTTGAACCACAAATTGATGCATATGCAGATTTGACCCGGTGGTTTACATGATGATTCTGTCAAATGCTGGTCTGTGGCCAAAGAATACTACACAAAGTGATCAGAGAGGTGCAGGGGGGAAAAAGCAAGATGTCAGTTTAAGGAGACAAAACCCAACAACACTTTTAGTGTTTGGACAGGGACTAGTAAGAGCTTTACGCACCGGGAAGGACGAGAGGACGGGTCCCATACATATGTGGAGAAAGCTTTGTTTCAGGCTGACTCGGTATTACCGTGACCAACTACGGCGATGCCATCTATCTTCCCACATGTATGTACATGCAGACCTGTGGGCATACCCGCTCAGCTGGATTCCTCTTCACAAAGCATCAGTCAAGGTTAATTAATCATACAGCGGCGTGTGATCCCCGATGTAATCTTTTAATAACTGCCGTGCGAGCACGGCTTACTGACTTCTGAATGCAGCACTGTTTGCTTGCAGCTGTCCGTTAAGCCACGGCAGCACACAACTGCAGGCGACCTTTAGTACACTCTAGAGGAAGCATAAACATTGTGATCAACGAGAGATCAGTTAGGGATAACACAACCAAGTGTCTGGGTTATTATTGCAGCCCATCTCGCTTCCCTAAAGCCTTCTTATGCCCGATGTGGTGCGATCAGTGTTCAGCTCCCACCGAGTTTTGTTTCCTTCACTGCACAATGATACCATTCACAGCCGAGTGTGATTGGTGACTAATTAGCCATTATCTAATTATTATGTGCATCAGAGCATACAGGATTCATACATAATTACAGCCTCTATCATGTTCCTTTTCCTCCACCCATGTCGCACTGCTGGCTTCACATGTATGGGCGACGCGTGGTGAGCCATCCGTCCATCCGCCCATCTGCCCAGCCCCTGCCTCGCTCACGTCCCCTCAGTGGAACTCCCTGAGAGGGGAGGCTCCGAGGCCTTGACCGTTCAATCACCCTCTTTCCATTACACAGTGACACTTTCACACACTGACATATACCAAACACGGGCAACAACCAACTCCAACCACCCTGACACACTCTCCTCTTGGTACTCAGCCCATCTGAGAGGTAAAAAAAGGGAGCTTTTTCAAGGTCATTGCACATTTGGAGAAGCTTAAAATAGAATGAGACATTGACTAACAACAACTCTCAGCAGATCCCAAGAGACGGAGAGAAGAGAGTATTAAATTCAGCCCAAACCTGTGTTTGTGGGTAACTGTAATTACAACCATACATCAAGCCACAGGGGCTACTGTAACATAGGTTTATAACACTTAAACTACCAAGTGATGTTTAATGTAATTACCGTTCCTTTATTGGTTTATTTATAAATCAGAGCCCTATACTAGAAAATACAGACATCAAATGAAACATACACACAGATCACATAAATCATAGCTCAATAAGCAATAAATTACAACTATAAGGAGGCCTTAGTGTTTGATCATATAAATAAAGTATGTAAAATATATGGTTGGTAGGTGAAAGTAAAATGATCAGGAATAAATGCGCATGAAAGGCATTTGCATCATTCAACAAAAGTAATAAATGTAATTATGCTGTTTATGTACCTCAGTGGTGCAGAACTCGTGACTATTTACTGCCCCCATGTGGTAGAAAGTTGATACTCCAGCTGTTGTTTAGAAAACCAAAGTAAAAATGACCAGGCAGTGAAATCCAAGATGGATTAAATAATTTATTTTAAAATCATTACATGAATTGATCATTTTAATATACATAATGTATTTATTAAATGTATCAACTAAAAAGCAAAAGCAATGCAACTGAGAACATAAGCAAGAAAAGAAAAATACAAAATCAAAATAAAATCACTGAATTCACAAATACAGACTGAAATGTTAACAAAACGAAAAAAAATAAAAGGATGTGATTCAGGTAATAAGATTAAACATGTTGCTTGATTATGAATGATTAGTAACGGCAGGCTTACTTATAACTGATTCGATTAATATGAAATTACAACAAACTTCAAAGAAAAAGCATACTATATACTGTATATGCTTTGCATTTATGTTATGAATCATCTCATTAAAAGCATACACTCTAATGAAGTACAATATAATAATATATATATATATATATATATATATATATATCAGTTTAGTTCATAATTATGTATTTATACTATATATCATACCTGTTATACAAGTATATTAATATACAGCTGTGGATGTGGTACATTAGCTGACATGTTTCTGGTCCACCCATCCTTTGGTCAAGTCATGTACTTTATATTCTCAGTAACAAACCCCTCCATGTTTTTTGTTGTTATGTTATCTAATCCGTCTGATTGACTGATCACATGCCAATGAAAAGGCTGAAAGCGACACGGAGACAACACCAATTTCCACCGGGATTGTCTCATTTTTCGGACGGAAAAAAACCGTCATCGGAACGATTTAAAGATGTTGTGATCATAGAACACTTTGGCACGTAGGGCTTGTAGAGAATATATCGTCTGATGTTGTGAAAAAACAGAGCATGCTCATCAAGAGAGCAAAGCATCATGGGATGAAATTATTATTTAAACAAATGTTGATCCAAAGGAGCTGCCAGTAAATGCACCACATACCCTGACTGTGAGAATATGTATTATTATAATATAGGCTATTATTATCTTTTATTTACTCCTCATACATCTATTTTATTTCATCAGTATTTATGTATACTTCAGTTCTTCATGTTGGGCGTTGACTCCACGTCAGCGTCCTGTGCAGCAAACAAAACAATTGCCAAATCAAAAAAACATTAAAAAAAAAGCATTTTCACAGAAAATATATTAAAAAGCATATAAAGAAATCTTCCCACTTACTGGTGCAGTAGAGCACCTGCTGACCTGGTCTGGGTCAAAGCCGCGCTTGTCCACCAAAGCTACGGCTTTTCCTGTCATGTCAGAACCTTGGTTGGCAGCTCTGGAGACAGAAACAACAAGGAACGGAGACATGAGCCTCTGCACAGAAACAGCAAAGCTCGGTTAACGCTCACTCTCCGAGGCAGACCTCAGACAAGTTCTGAAGTCAGACTTGGCGTGGAGGTGGGGGGGGGGAGCAGTTCATAAAGTTACCCCTGACAGCTGTCCAAACAACAGGCAAAATGAAACAAGGTATGAAGCAGACTGGAAATTGGAAAGCGACAGCGATTTCTCTTTGGGCTCAGTTATGAGTGACAGAGAGCAAGAGGCAGTCTCACCGCTGGTTCGACAGCAGCGGTTGTCCTTCATTCCCGTGATCTTCTTCAGGAGCACGATCACCAACAGTCCATCTGCTGCTGCGCACTTCCCTGATCCTGGAGAAGAATTCACAGCTGTTATCAGTGAACAGATGGGCAAAGAAAAACCTCAGGGTGAGTGCTTTAGGTCATTATGTCTTTTTTTTCCACTTCCTATATTCATTTTTTCTATACGTTGGACAATTTGATTTGATATCAATCAATGGCAAATCAAATTGTCCAAGGTAAAAAAATAAAGTTCTCCGGCTTCCTCCCACAAAGGCATGCAGCTTAAGTTAATTTAAGACTCTAGATTTCCCGTAGGAGTGGATGTGAGCGTGAATGGTTGTCTGTTTATGTGTGTCAGCCCTGCGATAGTCAGGCGACCTGTCCAGGATGTACCCTGCCTTCAGCTAATGTCAGCGGGGATCGGCTCCAGGATGACAACTCGTTTTTGTAAACACTTTTACTCAAAGATTTAGGAAATAGTAGTTTTGTCTGTCAACTGAAGGATATTAAAATGCAGTCCTCAGTTCTGTTATCTTGTGGAGTTTGGGTTTGGGCATGTTCTTTAAAACTTTCAATACTCTTCTTTCGCTCTTTATTTTTACAGTCTGCTGCTTATTCTGATCTCATCTGCACAATGAACATTTGCATATCCTCTTTCTAGCTTTCATCGTATTTTCTTCATTTTACTTTATTTTTCATCCTTTTGCAAACATCCCAAACAGAAGTTAACATGACCTGTCGGTTGCTGTAAAATGTGATGCAAAAAAGAATTAAATCTCTACAACTCTACATGCTATTCTAATTGGCAGACTACAGACTTACCCATCAATGGCTTTTTCGTCGTTGTCCTTCACTCCTTCTGGTTCATCCCTCAAGCTACCGAGGCAGACAAATACAACAGTTGTTGAATACGTGTGTTGATTAACCAATAATACAAAATAATTAATAATAAACACACTGACAGTCCGTCCAGCACCAAAAGCGTACCTGCTCACGGCTCGACGATTAGAGGCCCTGTTACCATCAGAGGCAATCACGTCTCCCCTGCAAAACAAATACTGGATAAGAATGGTTGTGAATCTCCTCTGAGAAATCTCATTGACTACCTGTCCAGATAAAAGGACACTTCACCTACATGCTCAAAGGAAGATGAGCTCCAGGCACAAGCAAAAGGAAACAGCTTTCATTCTTACCCTTCAGTCGGCTGGATTCCTTGGTTGCTGGAGTTGCGGTCCAGACCAGAGGACTGAGGAGCCTTGGCATCAGCCGTAGGATCAATACTATGGAGACAAAGGTATAGCTTTGAGCAGATTACAGTCGAGACTTCCAATTGCTATTTAAAAAACACTTTTGACAAACATGTTTTTATTTTTAACGTGGCAGCCTAACCTGTGAACATGCACACTTTCAAGTGCGTTATCCTGCTCGATATCATTTTCACCACCTTCACGTGGATCTGTGGCAGATATTTCGCTCAGCCTACAATGACAAAGAAAAGATGAGGATGTCAACTCCACTGAAAGTAGCTCCTGAATGTTACCTCACCTACCTGATTGTGTCCAAATGATCCGCTGTGGACTCTTGGACTTCACTTCCTTCAGGGTTTCTTAAAGGGACATTCAAACATGAAGTTACGTTCAGGAACACTGAAAATGTGCACTTTAAATGAGTTAGCCTAATGTTGAGTCATGAATGGACTAAGACAATTATTCTAAACTACGTTTTTTTTACATCTTTCTAGTTCACCATTTGTCTAGAGCGACTCCTGGCAGGCAAAATTATTTTACTATTCATTAATGTGTATATGCATCAAAGAGGCTTTTATGACAGAAGTGCATTTATGTTTGCAACAATGCCGGGTGAAAAAGACTGACCTAGTTTGTTCGGTCTCTCTCATCTCTGCCTGGGAAGAGATACGTAGGTGTCGTAAAATCCAGGATACTATAGATGCAACGTACTGCTTCCTGACATAAGAAACACACAACAAACATTTTTGAATCCGTGCAAGAAACTGTGTAAGTAAATGTGTGTATGACATTAACAGTCAATTCAAATTGCAAAAGGATAACAAACTCACTTTTTCCAAAACATGTAACCAAGCCCCCCGATGAGCACTATCAAACCGACGGACCCACCGACTGGAAGACAGATGAAATGCAAACGTGTTATCATCAACAAAAATATTGTGAGGCACTAGAATTAGAACAATGTCACTCAGAATAAACTTCCACTCACTGATGAGGTTCCATGGTGTTGGCGTTGGTGTTGGCGTTGGTGTTGGCGTTGGTGTTGGCGTTGGTGTCTCTGTTTAAGGTAAACATGTATTATACACATCATGCATATATAATACATGTATGTATCAATGATCAGCAATGTAAGATTCAAAAGTAAGTCAGTTATTCTCATTGTTTTACCAGTAACTTTATAATCCAAGCAGATCTCGTCTACACCGCTCTCTCCCTGAAAAGCAAAATGAAAGTCGATATTGTGAGAGTGCAGAGTTTGTATTTCACATGTACTGTATACCTTTTATTGATTCAATTCATAGAAGTACATATTAAAATAGAGGGAGACTCACAATAGGAACCATGCATTTTATTTGCAGGTCTCGACAGTCTCTTGTATCGACTGAATGGTTGCCAATGATCGGTCCATTCAAATTCGTTGTCATCTGATTGCCAACAACAGCAAAAGCAACCAGGGTCTGTAGGGAAAAAAGAAAAAGAAAAGGTTGCTGTGATTAACTGCAGTCATGGAGTTATTGGCAATCTCAAACTTTGACTTTCACTTTAACCCTTCCCCTTCTCGCCGTCTCTTTCTTTCATTAAAAACACACATAGTACAGGACCATAACAACTTTTAAAAACAAAACTATGAACTACTACAGAGTGAAAAAGCAAATGAAATTACCTTATTGTCAAACACGGAAATCTCACTGCCTTTAGGACACTGATGTAAGAACGTGAATCTGTCACCACTGTAGATGTCTTTGCAGGAAATGTTTTTCCGAGGGCATTCTGTGAGACAATACAGATGTACAGTGTATCATTAATACACGTTTAGCTCTCTATGAACATCCTGAAATAGCAACTGCGTCATAACAACCGAGACAAGACTACAGGAAGTAAAGAATATCCTGAAAAACAGAGAAACATTGAGAGAAACACATATTTACAAAGCTCCATCTCTTACCTAATGAGTTGGCGGTACAGAAAACAGTAATCAGGATGGTGAGACAAGTTTGAAGCTTCATTTTGTCGAAGGAATGGAGAGAACTGACGAAACGCGAACAGAGTTCCCAATAAGGAAGTACTGTACAGGAAGTGCATCATGAAAGAAAGTTGGCTTCAGTCGCAGGGGCGTTTCTAGGATTCAAAGAAAGGGGGGGCTTAGCCCCAAGGGGAGTGGCATGTTTGTGCAATTTTTTTTGGGGCCCATTTGGGGCCGCGGATATCCATTGTTTCAGACAGTTCATAGATTGGTTCAATCAGAAAGAGTGTGATTTTGCTCTGTAGTTTTGCTTGCATTCAGTATATGATAACATAAGAGACAGAATTTCAGGGTCATAGTGAAATTTGACAACACAAATATGAACTTTTCTCAAATAAAGAGAGAGAAATAATTTTCCTGCTTGTAAAGGAAAGACGGATAAACTAGCTTTCATATCCGCGTGACTCCCAAATCCTAATTCTTAAAGGGACCGCACACAATGGATGGAGAATGGACCCGATAGTGTCAACTTTTGAGTTGTTTACTTGTTTTATTATGAGCAGAAGGGAATAAGATTTTGATCAACATTTACATCTATTTTGTTGTCCGTGTAGTTTTTACATACCAGTGATATTTTATGCTCATTTGGACACTATCACTGAGATAACGATGAACTAGTTCAGTGTCAAATATACCATTCAATGGAGAAAAAAAACATGAATAACAAAAATAAAAAAACACATTTCAAGCACATCTTAATTATCGAATGATAAATATTGTATGATGGGCTGAAATGGAAGGAATCTTCTTATATCCATCTGGTCAATGAATTGGATGATATACCGGTACAATAGCGTTATGAGGGACACTATGACATTTAGTTTTCACTAGCACTAACTGATTATAAACAACAACACTCTACAGGGACTGATATTATTGTTTCGAAATACTAGAGAGATACGTTAATGCAAAGAATAGAGACGTCGATAGTTATTTCTTGTATTTCGAATTCGCTCGTTCACACTGGAGACAGTTTCTAACAGAATAGCTAGCTCGCTAGCTAGCTTAGTGTTAACATAGCCTACTACAATATTCCGACTACAGATAGCCACATTCTGTAACTACCTGTACTTACAATTTCACTCCGTGCATCATTTGCTTTGAGCTAAACTCCTTGGCTATAATCCTGGCTGTCGTTGACGAGAGACGTTACTTGGCAGAGTGAGAAAGCCAGCGCAGCAGCCTCCCCAAGGTCCTAGTGCCCGGGGTTTATATCGTTAAGTATGATGATAGGCTATTGGATTGTAATTTGAAGGGGGAGAAAACATACAAACCAGAACGCATGCACATAGCATGTTAGAGTTATAAATAACTTGTCCATGTGAGAAACAATAGTTTAATTTAATGACATCACCAAAATTAAAATTAAAAAAAAGATTTTAATTTTTTTAAAGCCAATAATGCCAAATTATTTGGGGGGGCTGAAGAACATTTAGGCCTAAAATAGGCCTAACGACGCCCCTGTTCAGTCCCTCATCTCACCGACATTACCTTGCATCACTCAGTTGTTAAATTCAAGATATCTGGGACAGTGCCAGGATTTTATGAATTAATTACTTGAGTTTCTAACCTCTTGTTTTGTTGATTGAACTAGTATATTGCGAGTGTGCAAAATTTGGATTTGTAGTTTTTCAAGCTAACACAAGGGGAGGCCCTTCTCCTACAGGTCAGAGACACACATGAGAAGAGACACAAAATCACCACAGCGCTCTAATTCCACTCTAGACGTTCAAACAATGAAGCAGATGAGTCATTAGATGAGCATAATCCTTCTGCGCAGTACAGATGCTGTAATGTGGCAAGTTTTTCCATATCAGGTGGATGCACTTGTATTCATCCATGATCACTTTTGTGTTGCGTATACCCTCTTATCTTATAGGAGGTGGGTCAGGGACAGAGGATGGCAGTCCTCCTGACATATTAGAACCATGAGAGAACAGAGTACTCACAGAGGCCTCTGTCTCTCACGCACACGCACGCACACACACACACACACACACACACACACACACACACACACACACACACACACACACACACACACACACACACACACACACACACACACACACACAGTGCAAGGATAAAGCAGAAGACGCCATGCTACAGCACGCTTCATTTACACTGCATCTTCCCTGGTCCACCGAGAAAACACAGACCATCGTCTGTGTCACTCAATACGGGCCCCTCTCTATCTCTGCTACTTCCTCTCCGTCCCTCCCGGCCTCTCCTTTGCCCTTCTCTGTCTCTCTTACATTGCAGGAGTCAACCAGCGTAGCGAGCAAAAAAGTACCTCCAACAACAAACTCTCAAGTTTCCACGTTAAACACAAATATCACATTAGCTTAGATGTGGGAATTGATATTGGGGCCAAACAGATTTACTTTTTAGCCAATTTGGTGTGGCTAACCAGTTTAAGTTTGCATTGTTCTTGATCGCTTCATCACCTCTTGGCCAGACCCAAGTACTGAATAAAAATGACTTCTTCACAACAGGCATGAAAGAGAGAGCAAATGGACTCGGCTCAGCTCCCCCGGTGGGAAGCTGAGTGGAAGTGGACTTGTCCAATCATCTGATCCATTTTCCATAGATATCAAGTGACAGTGGGAGGCTTGGATATCCAACCATCCCTCTCCATATCCACAGAGCCCCTGCATAAACAGAGAGCAGCGATGACGCAGGACAGGCTGAAAACACACACAAAGCTCCGAACGTGCATGTCCCACAGCCCCCACACTCCAACAAACACCACGCGTCTAGTTCTGAACGATGGAGTAAATTCCAGCCAGTCTGAACAGGACTTTTAGGGTAAATAATTACAAATCTGCTGCTTTTAAGTCCTCTCCCCATCCGTCTCAACTCTTCCCTTCTTGTTCCGCTCATAAGAGCGGCGATGAGAGATAAACAGATCTCCCGTCTCGCTGCCACCCCCTCAATCCCTCATTCTCCGTCCGTGTGGATGAGGGCAGTAGGCCTACTCTCAGAGCTTCAAAGGTAGAGTTTTGGCTCTGGTATGTTGAAGATTTGTTAAATGAGAAGAAGGACAGGGGCAAATGAACCCCCTTAAAGTTTGTACAAATAACCATTATGAACCCCAGTTTAGAACAACAACTGTGTGCACCATTCAGAGCGTGTGAGCTGTGGAGTCAAAGCTGAGGCAAAGCAACACCCTGAGAATCCTGAGTGGCTCTGACACAATAGTTCTGGCTGCTCAGTCGGTGCCCTGCTTGGCTTCACTTTGCTCCACAACGGTTTCTGAATACACCGGGTAGAAAGTCGACCGCAACCAAAACAGCATATACAGGCCAGGAGGGACTCCTTTAAAGAAAAAAGTATCATGTTCACTCCCTAACAGTGAGGACTTTAGACTTTTCCCCCAGATAACAAATGTTCCTGTTATATTATGAAGCCAGAGAGTAACAACACAGGCAATTACATGGCATTTTACCCTGAACCCCAACCTTAGAAGTGATTGTACCGTGGCTAGCAAAAGCTTAGAGTCAGGGGTGATTTCAAGTAAAATGGTAATAAGCATAAGCCCTCATTCAGAATGCAAGACCGAAGGAGGAGTGGGTTTAGAAAAAGGGCAAATCGTGCTGGGACTGTTACAGACACTTTGGCCGGTCCAGGCGGCTCAATATGAAGCCCCAAACCCCCAGTGGCACAGTTTGGGTATCACAAGGAGACACCTACACGCTGCCAGCACAGGAAGCACACCAACACCAACACACATACTTACTCACATATAGAGAAATATGTACACAGTTATCGCAAGCGTCTGGGTTTCACCCAGCTCAACCACTGGATAGCTCTGTAATACGTAAACATTCAATTATGCTATGTGGTTACATTATGGCACTTACATACCAAAGACATGAACAGCTAATAAAAGTGAATTAGCAAGTCTGAAAGAATATTCTTCATGAGTGCTAGGAGTAGAGGTGTCATGGGAATATGTGAATATATGAAGTCACAGGGCCCCACACAATAACATGTACACCCACACCCGACCTACACCTCCTACACACATATTAAAGCCCCTCTACCACAGCGGCCAACTCTCCCCCTCATTTCCAAAACCACAGCTCCCCTTTACAGAGCTTGGTTAGCCTGGGCACAGCAACCCGATCCTGCTGAGAAAGTCTTATGAAAGGAATCAAATGAAACAACCCAATCAGAAACACCTCTCGTCCACAGAGCCAAACAAGAAAGAACTGGATGGTTTCTGCAAACCTGCCTGAGGGCCCATCAGTGTTGACGACTTGGTGGGGCTGCCTGCATCATATACATTGTGAGCTATAACACACACACACACACACACACACACACACACACACACAGACACACCTCAAAGCACTGCACAAGCTAACGCACAGCAGCTTTTATTCGCATGCTTCTGAGGCACATGTTGTGCAATATCAGAGAGCAACTTGGACAGCCTCTATTAATCTGTTTTCCAGCTCAATCTCCTGAGAGGGATCTCTGTCAGAAAACAAACCTCTGTTTGAAGCACGGCCTCCAGTTAAACTTGTTCAACTTCTGCCTTGCTCTGTACATTTCACTCTCCTCTCTCTTGTTTTCCCTCTCACTTTCCCTCTCACTCCACTTTTTCTCCCCCTGCCATCTCTTTGTCCCCCGCTCTGCTCTTCACTCTCCTTCGCCATCGTTTTTCGCCCCTTGTGTTTCTTTTCCTTTCACTCTCTTCATTTCTTTCCCCCCTGTGATTCGTTGCTGGCGTACGTCTTAGTATTTGGCTGGGCGAAACCCAGGGCGAGCGTGTCTTGTTACAGCAGTCCTGGCCCTGTGATAAAGCTCTGCATTGTGAAGGATAATCCCTCAGAAACAATCAGGATTTCTTTTATACCGTGGCCTCTGTTATTTCTGCAGCCTCACACGTACAAACGCACACAGCACGCGCACATACGCACACAATACAACTTACAACAAACATCGCCAGCATTTGTCCTGACACACAAGTACAGTACATGTACAGGCTCCGGCATGCACTGCACACTGAGTGAACTCATGAGAAAGTATGCAAGAAATTCCCATCAAATTACCCACGTGTTTGATGTTGTTTCGATGCTGCTCTCTGTGCTTTCTGTCACCTGCAGCTACGATACCATGACGGGCGTTTTAGGGGACAGGGATTTTAAAAAAGGGGAGTTGCGACGTCGCTGTAAAATGTCAGTTAAGTCAGTATGTGTATCACTGTCATGTTTTGTTATGGCAGCCATTCTGTAGCTTTTCACACTTGGCTGAGCCCTATTGTTAAATAAACAAAGCCTGGCGTTCGGTTGTGCTGCGGATCAGTGAGGCGATCAGGCACTCACCTGAAAAATTGGGAGAGAGGAGAATGCAGAAAAGAGCAGGGGAGCAGCACACTGCAAAAAAAATGCACATGTCAACAAACTTAAAAAACTTAATTAATACGTATGTGAAAACATTGACCATTTGCTGACATGTAACAGCATGAAGAAGCACAGGTGAAATTAGTAACCATTGAAGTGGTCTACCTTACTGGGACGCTCACATTGAGTGGAGCCACCATTAAGGTTATTTGTTCCATCTGTGAGTGTCCTGCCATAACAAGTCAAAGTATCTGAAGAAGGCCTATTGTGTGTGACTAATTCTCTCTCCAGTCTTTGAGGCAAGGCTGACCACACAGCTGATAACTAGGACCAAAATAATGGCGTTCAATTCAATAATGTTCATTAAAAACCAAATAAACAAGTTATGTTGCATTTTTTAATCCATTTTTTTTGACACGGTTACTGATTTGTGGATTTATTTTTTTGCAGTGTGCGAGCTTGTTGTGGAGACAGCTGGTGCAGTGTCTCGACAGGTTACCTCTGTGGTTCCAGGTCGTCTCCCTGTCACTGCCATCATTCCTCATCTTCCAACAGGAGGTTTCCTTCACCGGCTTTTCCACTGCCGGCATCATCTGTCACCACAACCAAGGGGAAGGAGAAACATAATTACAGGACAGAGGTAACCACAACTCAACCCCCCCCCCCCCCCCCCCCCCAAGGTTGGAACTAATAACAATGGTAGACAGCCGCCGTGACTGTCAGACTGACATTGTTTGACAGTTACACCAAATGCCTGCAAACAATACATCGTAAAAGCTGCCGTAGTCCACCTGTTGGCCAATAATACAAGTAATACAAGTAGAAAAGATAAGCATGTGCAACAGATTTAATAACATGTAATAATGACTGTGGTTAAAGATAATATCTGCTACTTACTACTTTACTTACTGTCCTTTACAAGCTCCCATTGGCAAGTGATGTTAGCGGATCAGCATTACACACAAATGACTCACTAGTTCACCTCATTCTTGGAATTGCAGGAATATTGTCAGGTGTCTGTTTTGTGCACATGTTCATTAAACTATTGATTCTAAGCTATCTTCACACTAACATGCAGACAAAGTGAAGATGAACACATGCACACATCTGTTGCATGTGCACTGTAGGTCTGCACTGTATTTAACGGTCTAACAAGCCTGTTTCATTGGCTCTCTGGTGCACTGCAGTGTTGTAAGAGTTTTCTAATTTGCCATGTTATTCAAACAGCTTCCTGGGAAGGACTGTAATTAGGACCAGCGCTGCCCTGACAGCACCATCCTCACTATCACAGACACGCTCACACACACCATGCACTTCACTGTCCCACACACAGACACATGTATATGTTATACTCACATGTATAGTATGTTATACCCCCATTGGCCAACATCTCTATTCTTCAGAAAAGGAAAAACATAATAAACAGGAAATGAATGGCACATTTTCCGACTTTGGTGAATTTTAGGCAAGAAAATGCAATTGTTGCTCAACAGTGGCCTTGACTCTTGCTAAGCCCCGCCCCTTTTCGCTCTGTACTCCAATAACAGTTGAGCAAGCTTAAAACCAGGCAGAACCCTTTCTGCGTTTGCTGTTACACTGTTATACAGTCTGTGCAAAGGTATAACCTTATATGTACTATGTGCTCCAGGCCAGAGGAGGCGCTGCTGCTGCCGGGCGCACAGCTCTCCACTAATTAGTTTCCGGTGAACCTGCGTGATTTCGTCGGATTTCATTACTTTTGTTATATTATCTCTGCTTTGTAGTAACTTTGGTTTGGCATATCGTTACTTATTTTGATGTACACGACATCTAGCATTCAAAAAGTTACCCGAGTGAAGTTAATCATCGTCAACACATCCTTTCATCGCGTGCTACAATCCTTTCCTGGCTCCGAAACGGAACTGGCGTCGCCATGTTTCTTTTTGTCGAGTTTGTTTGACCTGCAGTTACTAAGAGGGCGGGGCTTATCGGGATAGTAGCACATCACGTTTGTGATTAAACCGCTGACATGTTGTGACATGATACAATGTAGTTTATCAGTATGTCTACCACAAGAAGAAAATAGTTATGAAGTCATTAAACAAACTCAGGAATATCAGTTAAACAACAATATCTATTAGTTTGCTAATAAGCTCCTATAAACTATGCCAGAACAATCGAGACTCTAGCAACAAAACCCCACAGATGCGTTTTTATTTTCAGTACACAGTCATTATGTATTTCACATACAACCAAATTCTTTCTCACGTAAACTCATACATTACCATACCGTCCACACACCGTTATTTAAATTCACACATCACTATTCTCTCTCAAACAATCACTATCATTCTTTCTTTTTCTCTTTGACAAATCCCACTCACACGCACAATAAGACCAGTGTTGTCACATTTATTACAATATAGAGGGTAACACGTTATATGTAGGAGAGTATGATAGTGTGGCGAGTGAGAGTCTAGTGGACATTATAAAGGGACGTGTTAGGGAAGCTTATGACCTCTTGAACAGTACATATACACAGATGTGTATACAGGTGTGTGTATGCTCACACGCATTTTAATGTGTAAACATGTCGGCAAAAACAGATTAAACATACGCAAAGAAGCTAAACACACGAATGAACTTTTCTCGAGACATTTCACTCGTGAGATCATCTCAAGAGTGCCGAGCTCATTTGTATACGTTGTCTGACTTCTACTCTCTTTTTCTTCTCTTGAGTACTGTGGGTTGCTTCAGTGATGAATGAGCTGTTAACATGGGCTGAGTGTCATGTCAGTATTACATTACCACTAAAATGTGAATGTGTGTGTTGCGGGAGGCTTAGCTTGTTGACCTTGGAACCCATGGATCGTCCTCCCACATCTCCGCTGCAGTCAGCGCTGACACCTCAAAGATCCTAACTATTGTTTTTATTCCCATGATCTTGTTTTTGCATTCCAGTCTGCTGAAGGCAGACTGGAGGTTATGGAATAAACATGAACACACCCACACACACATACACACACACACACACACACACACACACACTAGACATCTCTCATCTTGCAGCCTTCACAATATAAACAAAGTGGTTTGGTATCTCTATCGACAACGTGTCTTGTCTAGGTTCTGGCAGATAAGCTTGTTTTACTGAAGAATGTTATGTCAAAGTCTAACTTGTTGTGATTCTGGACCAAATCTTTAGCTGTCAGTTTTTAGCTTGCGTCTGAAAATGTATTTACTTCTGGTTTGTTTTACAAGTGACAGAGAGCTGAGGAACACTTCGTGCTCACACAAAGAGAAGCTGCAGGTAGTTAAGGTCACCCTACCCTAAAACATGTGACACTTAAATAAACACACCTCACATTGTGGCGCCAGGTCTTATCAGGTAACCTTTACCCATTGTATTGTAATTCCGTAACACCTCGCCCTTGCAAAGACAAGAATATGACCTCTAAGATGGTAAATAGTGGGATATTTTCTGCCCAATTTGCTGTTTGTCATGACCGGCCATGCGAGGCTAGTGAGGAAAGACCTTCAGGGAGAGGCATGGTTGCTTTTCAACAGAATATAATAAGTCTCCCAGTGAAATGTTCAGCCCTGAGCAAAGTATTACTGTTCTTTTTAAAATGCTGACAGGAAATTAGATTCTTAGAAAAGTTTGTGCGCTCTAAATTGATGCTACTATTAATCTTGTAGCGGAGAATAACTCTTCCACAGACTCACTTCATCCCTCAAATGTGACTCTCTCTCATTCCTGCTCCTTTCGTTCAACGTATTTGTAATTCATACATCTAAAAATATTTATACTCCAAAAAATAATACGCAGCCTCAGCTGACCAGAACGGTATGTGTGGTGTGGAGTACATGACTGCTTGTATTTGCCAAGTGATGCTATCCTCATCAGATAGGACAATGAAACTGTCCTCATCAGATAGTATATGTACTATCTTATCTGTACATACCATATGTGCTGGACTGATGTGTATGTGAGGAAATGCACAAACATCACACACCTGCACAAACAAACAACAAGCTCTCCACATTTGGCAGTGGTTTTTGTCCTGCTGTCCACCTGTAGTTCCTGTCAGCTCTTTGTGCGTCAGTTTTGGGGGTTGATGTTGTTCAATGAGCCAGCGTGGCTTAATCCCTGGAGAGTAGAGAGAGAGAAGACGAGGGAAGCAAGAAGATTTATCTAACAGGAACATGCAAACTAATGCCTTTCACAGACTCCTATCAGGACACAATGTGCCCACTTGCAGTCCTAATGGCGGCAGCCAGTGTATCCACTGAGTAATTACTGTGGGAGATTTAGAAATTTGCATAGCAGTTCAGGCTGCTGGAGCAAGCCTGAACTTGAGCATACCAAAGAGTCCATTAATCCTTTTTAATTCTATTAAGAATTGGACCACAGCTGGATAAGAGGCCAGCAGAGTTCCAGAGACTACATCTGTAATGCTTTGCAGACCCACAGCGAAGAGAAAAATTCATTTGCAAGGAAATTTCTTTTCCTCTTCGCAGTTAAATCCAAAACAAAGACATTTTGGATTTTGTCAGGACTGTAGGAAGAGGTGTGTTTCACATCTCCGTCTAAAGGACAGTTTCATCACTTCAAACAGGGGGGAGGAGGTTCGCAAATGGAATTTGGAGGAGCTGCACATGCCTCGGTGATGTTATCAATGGGACAAAAAACCCCGTGATCCAGGTGTCCTTTCCACAGACACGCAGGTGAGCTACGTGCCATCCGCCACACACTTACCCGTGTGTTGATTCAGATCAGCACTCCCCAACATCCGCCCTGCTATTTTTGCACCTGTCCAACTCCACAAAAATATCACAATCTTATCAGGGAAGTCCTTAAAGTTCAGTATGAGGAAGAGGCTTCAGCTCTGCTTCACAGTGAAGAGTGTGGAGAGTAATGGCTTTCACCTGTTGAGATAAGAGTTCAAATAGCCCCGCGTTCTAAATGGCGCGGCGCGGGGCTACTGTTCCTACTGTGTGCACAGTCGCAGCAGTGTAAACAGTGAGGCCCTTCTGCCTGGACCTCAGTAATCTGGACGTACAGAATGGGCCTCTGCTTGTCGACCCCCATTCATGTCTATTAGGGCCAAAGGGTTAGCGGAGGAGGACGCCAGTCACAGTGTAAACAAGATGTCACGTTTGACACGTTTGTCGCGCACACCTGAACACGAGACAATAACAAGGAGAGTGGGAGACACGGATAGACACGAACCTGTCACACAAGCACGGACATATATATATGTTGCTCAGGAATGAATCGTGTCTCCTTAGTTACAGTATTATGAAACAAAACGGGCCTGAAAAACCAGGATCACATTCTTTCCCACCCTGACACCCCACGCCCATCACCCTCACTCTCCCATATCAACCGCCCCATCTGTTCTACCAACTGCTCCATTACTACTTCCAGTCATTACTGGACCAGTTTACCTGCTCGTCTGTCCCCTTTACCTCAGCATTATGCACAAACCCCTGACCGAAGCTCTCTCTCTCTGTCTCTCTCTCTCTCTCTCTCTCTCTCTCATTTGCCCTCTCTGTCTGATCTGGGCTGCTTTTTCATTCTCTCTCAGCCTTGAAGTGGATCGCGGGGAGAGAAAAAAAAAAGAAATGAAAGAAAACGCCTCAGACACCCCAACCTGTATCTGGCTTAGTATCTCCATGGTAGCATGACCCCCTGAAACAGCCCATTATGCTCCACTGCACTCAAAAAGGCCCTGAGAGCAGGGAAGGAGCAAAGCACGGAAGAAGAGAGAAAGAGAGAGAGAAAGCTGCAATGAAAGAAACGAGGAGAGCACAGGAATGGAAGCCTCCGAACAAAACAAAAAAAAGAGGTTAAATCACTTGCAGTGTTTACGTTTTGTTTCAGCTCAGATTTCCTTACCTCCTCACAGAGTCTGGAATCCTGTTTGAAAAGAGAAGATAATAGCTGGATGCTGACTGACTTACAAATGGCTAAATGGTTTACTTGACCAACTCTGCTGCATGTGAGTAGCCAGAGACAACCGAGAGGAAAATAATAAGAGGCCTGAAGAAGTTAAAAACATTCAACATTCATTTTATTGGTTTGGTTTTTTTTGAGTACAGTGGTTATTTTTTTTGCCTTTCTGGCATTCACAGACAAAACAAACAAATACCAATAACTGGCAACACATAAAATATAGCTTTCTGATAATATCTGTGGCTCAGTCTAGTAGTTACAACAGATACAATAGTAACTCTCCGTACCTGATTGACACAAAGGTAAATACAAACACTTAATAAACATGTAAAAACTGTCCAAAACTGGAACTAATACTTTTGAAATTCTGTCTGGTTTATAAAATGACATGGCTATTTACATTCAATTTGAATAATTATCATTAAAAAGTAGCAAAAACAAACATAGTGTATGAGTCTTACATGAACAAAAATAAACACTGATTATTGAAACGTGTGATAAAATATATAATATTGATTATAATGAGACGGTTCCATTATGTACGTTCAAGTGCTATTAATAAAGATGCACAGGAGGGCCGCCACGTCGGCTCTCCTGTCAAGAGTGGCATAAATCAAGGTGCAGCTCAGAGATTCGGGGGGGGAAAGGTCAAAGGTTACAAAATTCAGTCAAACCTCAACCTCTAAGACGCAGTCAAAGTGGTTAATACAGAAAGATGGCGGTGGCGAGGAAGAGGAAGTTACTCGGTCGGACTCCTAACCATCACTACCTTGGTTACACAAAAAGAAAGATAACATTGTTCTACAGCTCAAATAATATTTCTTTTCTTTGCTTACGTTCAGGTTATTGTCGTAGTGATGGAGGGCAGTCTGATTATAGCAGTGGCACAACAGAAGGTCCAGATGGTGAGAAATTGAAGCCAGTGCTTGTTCCGTATCACTCGGTACAGAGCTCCCCTTTACATCTGAGGACTAATGGTCTCAGTCCGCAGCTGCTGGGCGATGTTTTTTTCCGAGGTGGACACAAGATCAAAAACAAAGAGGAGGCTGGCGTTTGCTCCTCTCTCCGTCCCCAAGACTCAAGATTTACAAGTTCTGCTTTGAAAGCTTTCTAACTGCACTGACACAAATGCCTCCATCACTGGCAACCAAAACTATCAACATTAGCAGCTTCTAAAGATCCTCTCGAAAAAATAGACTTTTTTTATTTATTTTTCTCATATATAAAAAAATATCTTTAATATTGCTATGCAGTTCTTTTCACTGGACGGGTCAGTCAAATGTGCTTCTTGTATTTCACATGTGTGAGTGTGTGTGTGAACATTAGATTAGTGTGTGTGTGTGTGTGTGTGTGTGTCAGTATGCCCCGAAAGAGCAAGTCAATGTGTTAGATTGTACTCTTTAATCGTATCCTTCTCTTAGAATGGTTCCCGTTCTTAGAAACCTTGTCTCTGCTCCTCACCTGTGCTATCTGACTCCCTCCCTGACTCTCTGTAGTCCGTCTTCTCTTATCTTCCCTCTCCTGGAATGATTGCGTGTGCCTGCTAACAGACAGTTTGCTGGCTGGACAGTGGACTCTCAAGGGACATGCTCGTGGGAGACAGGTCTGGACGGGCGCAGGGCTTAAACATGGAGGAGATGTAGAAGGCCTGCGGGCACAGACACAAAACACGTCACAAACCGACCACACGCGCTGTCAATCATTCCCTGTTTATAAACAGCACCAGGGATCAGAGTGAGCAAAATGAGGGAGACAGCCTATTGTTTGAGCTAACTCAGTCAACAGAGAGCAGACAGAAACAAATCCTGCGAAGATAGAGATAACTGTCATTGAAGACTATTTAGACAGCAGCGATTTTCCACGTACCACCCAGTATGCAGTGAGCCCTCCTTGGATGAAGCCTGTGAGGACGTCGGTGGGGTGGTGGCGGTTTTCGGAGATGCGGCTCAGGCCGGTGTAGATGGCGATCGTCACTAAGAGGAACTGTATTAGTGGGCGCAGCAGCCGAGCTCCTCGCCACGACAACCGCGCCTGCAGGTAGAACTGCAAAGTAGGAGAAATAATACCGTCATTATGTTGTTGCTGACTTTATAATTACTGCAGAAAAAAAGTGAATGCAAGCATGTGTGGGTGCGCTTGTGTGCTAATGCATAAACCGATAGATTACGCCTAATAATTAAAGTTCTGTAAATGCAGACAGAGACCTTTAAGTCAAACATGGACATCCACTCAGTCTGCTTCCCAGAGGGGAAAGAGAAGCATGGCGCGAGTCCATTAACACTATCTCAACCCCATTTCCTCCTTTTGTTCATCCTCATCTCCTGCCTCAGCGCCGCTCTATAGAATGGATGTTTGTGTCTGAAAAAATGGGGTCACGGGGGCGAGCTCGATGCAGATGCAGGGCTCGCTTTATGAGGAGGCTGGAGGTCTGTCTGGACCCGTCAACCACTGGGGAGCATGTGGCCTACATTGCTGCGGTGAGGCCGACTGTAACCGGGTCCTCCTCACTCTCTCTCTCTCTCCTATCACAAATGACAGCAGGTGTCACCGTTCCTGCCTTAAACACTACAGCAGCTGGCCACGGTCCGGGTGGCATGTAGCTACAGGTTTGACACAATCTCTCCAGGTTGTCTACAGTCTGCTAGCAACAAACTTGCATGCGAGGCTGTGTGTTTGTGCCTGCAGTGTGTGTGTGTGTGTGTGTGGAGAAACAACGGAGTGAGATGTGGAGAGGAACAGGAGGAACGGGGCTAACGAACACCGAGGCCCTCGTTTTTTCTCACACCACTTCAGTACCCTTTTATTCCTCTTATTCCTTCTCCCCTTACTCATCCTTGTTTGTCTCTTTCTGGTTGGAGAGGAGCTGCTTTTCATTTGGACTTCTATAGTACACAAATGCAAATAGAAGAGGCAGTGATTTTGTTTTGTTCCTCTTTGATATTTGATATTTTAACTATAATTTCAGGGTTAATGAGGGGGACTACATGAGGAATGTGGACATTTCATGGTTAATAATGTGCTTTTGTCTCCATCTAACTGTCGTTTCTCTCCCACAGTGCGCCCATGACTACTGGGCAGTGCAGTGTGAGTGAAAGATGAAGAGATGGAGGGGGGGGGGGGTTTAGAGGGTGTCTCTTACTGAAAGAAGCCTGTCGATCTCTCAGCAGGCATATTCAGCCTTCCACCCCCCTCCTCTAAATGAGACCCACAACAAGGCCTCCTCTGTCTGCGCAGCCTCTTCATCTATTCATGTTCCCTGTGGAAAAACATTCTCCCTCATTCTCTAACCCCCCCCCCCCCCCCCTCTCTCCTCCTCTCTGTCTCTCCAGCTCTTTCAGCTTGGAGCAGGATGCCTTTGGAGAATTGCTGCTCTCAAAGATCTCCTCCCTCACGATCAGGAAGTGTGAATATATTTAACAGCACATGTGTTTGTGCATGTTTAATTAGCTTATCTAGTTAATAGTTGCACACAGTGTTCCTGGCCTCTAGGGATTGGTGTTGTCTCTCGTAAGTGAAATGAAACCGAGAGTTGTAATATTCCCTCAACATTGTAAACACAGTACCAAATACTGTAAATACACAACACACGCTCAGGTGAACATTCCAGATGTGTATTGTGTGCGTGTGTGAGTGTATTTAAAAGCCAATGTGACTTACTGCCAAGTAGAGCATGGTGTACATTGCAAAGGAAGCATGGCCGGAAAAGAAAGACTTCCTGAAAGAGAAAGATCAATAAAAGATGCCGAAGGTTACACATTAACTGCATGACTCGAGCTAATGTATACCCCGCCCTTAGTCAACAAACCAAATCAGTCCAGAGCATAAACATGCGCACACACACACACACCTTGCTTCCTCCACCATCTTCACTTTAGGCTGCGGGCAGGTGACCGTGGACACGTAGCTGCCCGTAGTGCAGTTGATGGACGCATAAGTGATGTCACAGACATCGAGGAAGTTGGGTCGCAGGCGCCCCACACTTAGCTTGGCCATATTGGTGAGGGACTGACCCACACAGCAACCAAACAGGAAGCTTCCCAGCTCCTTGTAGAGACACGACACGTAGCAGTTTCGGACAAAGGCCCGCGAGTGAGCACCTCGATAACGCACCCGGTAGCATTCGCCCAGAGCAATCTGAGAAGGAAGTAAGACAAGAGAATCTGATTAACTTAAGTCAAACAGCAGAGCTGTACCAATGCTGGAATGGCAAACACATGCTCCATTGCACAATACATTGATGACAACTTGAACTCACTGCGTCAATACTTAACGGCTGTTACTGTCTTACCGTTAGCCCGGTGATGGCTATACCAGCAGTGATGAGCAGGACGTCAGGGATGGCCTCGCTCTTGACGGCGGGATAGGTGATGCTGGGGTCTCCGCAGAAGAAGCCTCGCTCGTACGGAGTCACTGTCTTCAACTCGCATGCAAAGAACGGGATGGAGGCTGATGAGATGTTGGGAGAGAAAGAAAAAGAAAAAAAGATGGCTTGATGAATGTCTGTGGTCTGTGCAGCAATGATCACGGAGATAGCTGGTGCAGTCGGCCAACATGAAGGTGGCCTCAAAGGAGCATCAGGGGAGCAGCTTTAAAGAACATCAGTCATCTGGTGACATGATTTCCAGATTCCCAGGGGTTGACGCATTCCTCAAATAGCTGCTTCCATCAGAGGAGCAGGGAGAAGGAGAGATGACAGAGACAGAAAGACAGACAGACCAGGAGATGGGCATGACAGTGGAGAATTAAGATGAGGAAGGAGGAAGAAGAAAGAGGACAATAAACCCACTGTAGGAACAGTTAGATTCTTTTCTTTGTAACAATGACGGTTTGTTTCTTTGACCTTTTAGTTCAATCCGTTTAATATTAGATTAACAATTGTCCCACAAATGTGTTGGCTACGTTTCCTGGCTGGTCACTAATTAAAAGAACTCTGTTCAAGGTCAAGGTCTGACACGCTTAAGCAAACAAACCTCACAGCCTGATGGGGAAAGTCCACTGAGTAACAGTTGTGCAAAACTGGAAAATGGGAAATTGCGTGTTTGTATCCCCAGAAACGGGAAAGTACATAGCGTCGCAGCTTTTATTCCGTGTTACGATAGCCCCGTAACAGCCTGCTCAGTTGCTCCGTGCCATTTCTATCCCATGTCCCCTCGTCACCCCATGGAATGCAGAGAGAACATGGGACTAATCATTAACCTCTGTGCCTCTTCCTGTCATCCCAGGCCTGCTGGTTGGCTGGAATGCACCCGGGCCAAAAAACACTGCTCCTGCCAGGGAATCTCTCCGACTACGTGACTGAGTAGTGCACTGGATACGCACTCAAAGTCAAGCAGAAGGAACAGCACACAAACACGCACGCAAACACAAAGAATGGCACGCAAACGAATCTTGAAGCGCAGTAAATCAACAATTATTGACTCGCAAAAAACAGGGCATGAACATCTAACATACTAAAGGTAACTAAGCCTTTGTTTTAGTTTTATTAATTAACTTGCTTGCTATCACAGCCATACAGTCAGCCTCACAGAACTAATAAAGGGTTAACAAGCAAATAATCTATAGGTTCGAGGCTATCTGCGCAGAAAAGACACGAGGAGGCAACTCTTATCAGCCGTGTGCTCATTAAGAATGTTATACTGTAGTCAAAAGTATGTCGGTGACCTCCGTAGTCAAAGTCGAGCCGCCCTAGCAGAAAGACAAAACACTGATAGAAGCCAGCTCACGTACATATAACTCAAGAGGGGCCTCAATAAAAGAGGGAGTTTATTGAGGACATCATCTCATGCAATCCATTAAAATAAACCTGCTATTCATTTTGTAGTCAAATCCTAGATTGTAAGAATCTTACAATGTTGAATTTTGTGGACACAGTGTTGCCACCATAGTTAGTGGTGTTCGTTTTACAAAAAAGATGTTCTTAATGTACACTGCATATCTGTTTATATTAGCTAAGATCGTTGGAGTATTCGATAAATACTTTGGGGTCCTGAATGAGGGTTTCCTGGTCTCCTGATCTAATCGTAATCCTCTTATCTGTGTGTATCATACCTTGGTGGAGACCTGCAGAGATGTAATCTGGTTCATCTCTGGTTCAAATTGAGTGGGTATGGATTTTTTTTGTTCCATTTGGGTGTAATATAACACACATTACATTTCAAATATGTTGCCACTGAAAAAGAGAAGTGAGGACCGGAGCAGCAGAAGGTGAGAACGCTCTGTGAAAGCCTGATGCACAAAGAAGAAAGGAAACAGGTGACGTAAAGCAGGGTTTTTTCAGTGTTTGTTGTGCCAACAAGTGGACAATGCAGCTATTAATGAAGGGCTGACATGGCTTTAAAAGCCATTTTTACCCATGCTGCCTTTTCTCATGAAGTTTGTTTTTGGATCATATTTGTGGGTGTTGTCGCTGTGCTCAAACGTTCCACTTACAGCATTTGACATTTATTCTGCCAATAATGAACCGCTTTGGATGTAACAAGGTCAATTCTGTGGCGAATACTGCTTTCCATACCACCCATTAACAGGCTCTCTCTGTGTCCTCATCCGATTCCTCAATATGGACAGTCCTCCCTCAATAATCAATATTGTGCTGCACCGACAGCGATGTAATGGACGGATTCTCCATTAAGGGCCAAACACGCTGCGGTTACAGTGGGAACATGGACTTTTTAAGGGATCATTTTCAACACATATGGAGGTCTAATGAGATCCATGAAGTGCTGCGCCAGATAGCAGCATATTTTATGACCTCAGACCCGCCAGTGCTGATGGCTTGTGCTGTTTTCCCATTATTGCATGAAGTCCACGGACAGACTCGGAACTAATGGCCGTGAACCGAAGATCACTCCGCTGTGGCGAAGATGTTTGCAAAGCTTCTCAATAAAATAAATCCACTCAACCTGAGCTGTGTCACAAATTCTCAGTGCTGTACAGTAAATAAAACACAAAGCGACAATGATAGAAACCACATGTAAAAAATACTCAGTATCTGCACAATCCTGTACAAATTACAAGCACCTGTGTCACAGTCGACCGTATCTGTTTTACAAGTACACTAAAACAGTTTTCACAACAAGACATGAAAACACTCCAGAGGCCCTCACATCATCTGTCAGGCAGCTGTGAGCAAACCTTAGCACCTGGTCAAGACATGCTCAAAAGAGAGCCAGGCCAGGAAGGCCTGTGAGGGGACCCAAAAGGAGGCGGAGGAGTGGGTTGGCTCACACGGCCGGGCCAAAATGTGCTGCTCGCTGGGCCTGACACTCAACGCAGGAATGCTTTCAAATAGTCAAAAGGGACAGAAAGAAAGAAGGGGGGGGGGAAGACGAGAAAGAGGGAGGGAGGAGAAGAGGAGGAATGAGAGCCGAGGGGATATGTGCCTCACTCTGAGAAACTCTTCTGGTTCTAATTTACACATCTATGACCACAGCCCAGAGTGAGCTCACTGTGAGAGGAGAACAACAACAACAACCAAAAGCAAAGAAATAGAAGTAAAGAAACCTACGGAGAAACCGACGATTATTCATCATGTTGCTTAACCTCTGCTGATCAATACAGTGTCAATCTGAAAACTAGGCTGAAGTGCATGGGCCAGGAGGCTCGACAAAATTGACAAATGGGGGTGAGGGCGGTAATACTGGGAGTGAGAGAAAACTGGAGAGATGGAGCCAAGAGAGATGCGGCAGGGCTTTCTCTACAGAGAACAGCAGACGGAGGCGATTAGTGGTGGTTCTGGAATGCGAGGGTCAGAGATCTGGGCTCTGCTGGGACCCGCTCTGTAAACACGACCCCACGTCAACCAGCAGAATATCCGCAACACACGCACACACGTAAAAACCACACTGGGATGCAAACAAACCAAATCCACCACCACACAGACTAACAGACAACCAAACAAACCAACCAAAAAACCCACCAGCACACCGAGAAGAAAAAAACGAATCAACCGAGCACGAACCGAACAATCCTAAATGCATTGAGACAAACAGGCTCATTATCACAGACCTAAATGAGTTGGGGATGCTGCTGCTGTCAGACAAACAGCCTGTGCATCCTCATAGATTAGCATGACACTCAGCCTGAAGCCATATCTAAGCCACAGTAATGATCGCTCGCTTCATCACATCCAATAATGTTTGACTGTGCGGGCCTCGTTCTATTTGCCCTTTGATAGAACTGGAGGACAGACAATTAGTGAGTAACCTGTCAACGCAAGGTCCATTTGGCCTGCAGCTTTAGGACCAGGCTGAGCCGGGGCTGCAGCCCAGCTTGCTACAGCCCCCTTCAGGGGTGGTCCACCCTCGCTTGGGCCCCTCAGCAGCTTGCATGTGCCAATGTTTCCCAGCTAAATTTTAAGCTGCTTGTTTACCTACAAGTCAACCTTGCAAAAAAAATAAAATAGTAAGCTGGTGAACTGAACCCTGAAGTGTCGTAATTGGAATTTTTGCGAGCATGATAATCCCTGGTAACGGCATTACAAGAAGCAGCGTGACAGCCTTCCTAACATGCTCATAAATAGCAGTCTCCAGTTGGGCCGGGTGGGCTCGTACAATTATTTGTGCAATAATGACTTAAAACTGCACAAAGCTGTCTCCACATGAGCCAGCCTTGATCTGTTCTTTCATCTAATCAGTTTGAGTCAGGTACTTTAAGGGCAAAGCTGCGTCTTTTAAGTTTCACCTGATATATAAAAAGAAAAGTCTTTTGTTTGAAGAGGCAGTCCGATTAGAGACTTTATGCTCCATCACACAGGCTCGAGGACACAAAAGAACAAAGGGAGACACACACACACACACACACACACACACACACACACACAGACAGACTGTTGTATTGTCAGGCAGGAAACCGCACCAAGGCTGTGATTATGATTGGCAGCCATAAACTGCCACAAACCTATTTAAAGTGTTGTGCGTGTATCACAGGAGGTGGTTCTTCCTGTTCATCCGTGGTGGCCAATCCCGGTAGGAGAGGTGGGATAAGGGTGAGTGTCATTATGAATCCCACTGCATTTCTTGGCAAGACCCGCCCTGCGTAGCTGGTTGAGGCAGAGGCGATTGATTGAGGTTAGGCATTGATCTCGAGTGGTTAGAGTCAGGATAGCCCATTGGACAGGGCATCAGACCCGCAGGTTACCGATACCTCGGTAAACACGGCCAATCCTAGAGCCTGAATGCTTCACGTCTTACGAAGAAAAGCAGTGGGATTCATAATAACGCTTGGCCCCCCTGCACACACACACACACATTCCTTTTTTCCATAATTAGCTGGGTTGTTCTGAGGGACTCATCTGTTTTGTCTGCCCTGATGGCAGCACAAAGATCAGCGACGTAATCGGGGAAGAACAAAGAGGGACTGAGGAGCCACGACAGTCTTGGATCTTTGTTAACCATCTGCTGTCACCAGCATCTCCTGCTGCTGGACTCCGTACAGCCTCTTTAAGTAGATACCCACTGCTCCATTTATCATGGCACATTTGATGTGCAAAGTCAAAAGAGAAATGTGTGTGAACTGAAATAAATGTTTCTTCCAACTGCCTTCATGTTGCTTCACCTTCCACCAGGAGAGCTCTAGCGTGCCCCTCTCTCTCTGTTACTGTTACAGCTGGCCAGTGGAGACATGCTTCCCACAGCTGCTTCTGTTCTCTCCACACTTCACTGACCCGCTTCCTGGAGCCCGGCTCTGGAGTTCAGGGCAAGAGTGGTGAGGTCTGAAGTGGGTCTGTCTGTCTGCCTGTCTGAATCAGCAGGAACATAAAGGACCCGCCACTCTGGTATGTACCTGGGACGCTTTAAAGGAGCTCTCTGGTGGGGTGTTTTTTTTTTGCGGTGTGAAGGTTAGGGAGTGCGCAGAGACACGAGGGGCTGGCAGTCTGCAATGTGAGAACGACACAGGGTTGTGGTCGAGACTGCAGGGGAGGTATTTGGCACGACGCAGCCTGATTGTGGTAGCTCTGTATGGATGGCAAGAGTCAAGGGCTGTTTTGTCAGCGTGTTTTGGTTTGGGGGGGGGGGGGGGGGGGACATGCAGCTGGAACAACTTCAGAGGGAAGCTTGAGAGAATGAAGGAAGGGAAGGCTCCAGCAGGTGAAATGTGACACAATGATAAAATGGTGCTGATGATGGGTAACAATGCCGTGGCGCCAAGGGGGGGGCTGTCTCCTTATAGGGGGTACAGACAGAAGAGGACGAGTCATTAGTTCTGACAGACTGAAAGGCGAAGCAACAGGCTCAGATTCAGCTAGATGCTTCGATTGGAAGCCTCTGCAAAGAAACAAAATCCATTCTAGCTAATGAGCACTGAGGATAAGAGCACTATGCACATCTTTGTTCACTCATTACGGCTAATACCTATGGACCACCACGAGCACTTACGGAACCGTCGTCGAGGAGAAGATTGCAGCTGCCTCGTTAAAAGCACATTTGGAGCTATTTGCTGCCTGAACCGTCGATCCTTCTTAGCGCTACTTCCTCACTATAGGACGTAAACAGACAGCTGCGGAAAAGGTCCCTCAGGCGCCCCTGGGTCTGACCTCTGACCCCTACTGTAGATCTCCAACCCCTTCTAACCCCTCACTCTACTCTCCCACCCCGGGGCTGTTCACTCATTCGGGCTCTTACTTGCCCCCCTACAGCCTTCAGGCACCTGAGACATTTCTAAGGCCTGAGCTGGCTCTGGTGAGCTAATGGGCGAGAGGTGGACGTACTGACAGCAGAGTACATGTGCCCATATAGTCTGTCTCAGGATGTGCAGGGTGCAGCTAATGGATTCCTGAACCTCTGCAGTGCTGTCAAATGGGGAAGAGATGCACTTGTACACTAACGAGAGAGAGGGAGAGAGAGAGAGAGAGAGAGAGAGAAATCACTTTTTCCACTGACTAATGACTTGACTGAGCCATTTTTAATGGCTCTCCATCTGTCCGTCGCAGAGTGACGCCAGTGTGTTCCATAACTTCAGAGCGCGTTTGATCGGGGCCTAAAACGCTCAGCAAAACAGGACCGGCAAATTTGTCAACAAACAGCGCGCACATGGCAGCTGTAGTAGGGTGTCCGCATAAGCATCCGCGATGACGCAAACACACAAATGCCAACGCACCTGTGCTTTTACTCATAAGCATGCACACACGCATAAATACACACACAGGAGACAATGTAATATTCCTTGGCCTACACACACCGACGTGCTGTGACACGTTGGCGTCCTGCTTTCTCGCTCACTTGGCAGCTTTCTCTGCCAAAAGAACAGAGGCAGGAATCATAAAACCGCCGCCCGCCGAAAAACACAGACATGCAGACGTAAAACACACACCTCGCTGCATTGCTGGAACACCGTCAGTCTCAAATTAGAGTTTGTCTGAAGAAAAGAGGAGAAAGGGAGACGCAGGCAAAAGCAAAATGAAAAAAAGAGATAAGCTGAAAGGAGGGAGCCTTTTCCAAGTCCTGATCACTGAGGTAGATACGTCAGTCCCTTGCTGGCATGCTGCTTCACGTCTTAAACAAAAACACACACTTAACAACGATTAACTGATTCCAGTTTTCACTTTCTATCTGATCCAAAAGCTAGTTCTGTTTTTACTACTGAATTTAATCATTTTCTTGTTTTAAACAGTTTATCAACAGTGTATTATTCTAACCCGGCCTAACATCTTGCGCATATCAAGTGTGAAACACTTTCACAATTAACCTACACAAGAAGGTCATGCCTAGCGGCAACCATAATGTCTTCACCACTAAGCTGTGTAAGCTAACGGTGGGTTTTCAGGTGCCACTTCCAATCATTTACCAATTACTCTCAACAGAGGCAACAACTGGCTTTATTGGGGGGTGATGACAGAGCAGGGGCCACCTGTGCAGGAGGGAAACAGCAGTGCAGGCTGGGAGGCCTGTCCCTGCATGCTTTCCAGATATGACAAACACCCGACACCTCCTGACCTCTGGGTGGCTGGACGCTAGATCTTAGATCCAGCCACGGGCCGTCAGGTCTGTCAAACCCCGTCCGTCCCACCAGGAATGCTTGCACACACTTTAGGACACACAAGCAAACACTTGCACTCTGCAGCTTGCGTGGAAGATACCGACACTGAGCTGAACCGGAGCGATCCATCTCGGCGCAGCATCCGTCATGTGCGTGACAGAGCAGCGCCATAAACAACGCCGGAGAACAACAATGCCAGACAAGCCCCGGTGTTGAGTAAGAGTGCGATCGGGTAACCTGAGTCAAAGCCTCAGTTAGCGTCCTCGATATCCCAGCATTCCACAGCAAGACACATTAGAGTGTATTCACAATGCCGCGCTGTACTAACTTCATGCCGCCGCTTTAAATTGTGAAGTAAATACCGGAACACACGGAGAGGCTGTGAAAACCTCAGATCGCTGTGGAATCCCTCTTCAGCTGATAACATAATGAGCAGGCTTCAGGGGGAAATTCCACAGTTACAGTAGTGAATGAGCCCCTTTAACAGGAGGAATAATGCCGGCGGGTCAACTGTCTGAGGGGAATCTGTTGATGGCATTTTTAAGGGAAAAGTGGGTTAGTCAGAGATAAGCGGGTTTAGCTAAATAAAGGGCTCAATTCATCTCCTCTGAGTGATGGCATTCACTGCCGAATGCCCACAGATGAGTCAAGGTCAGGCTTCAATAGACAACCGAGACGGTGGTTAACAGAGCAGAGACGGGCAGGATGCAGCCAGACGTCTGTAAGTAATCTCATCTATCATTAGATCTCCCAGTGACAAGAACGGATGTGTTAATGCATTGTACTGTACTGTGTCATTAAATATCATGCTCTCATTTCAGTGCCAACAGTGTAGTGAACAATTCACCACATGTGAGGATTAACAGGAAGTCTATTAATCTGAGCTGATGTCAGCACATTTTATTGTGCTCGATAAAACTGCAAAGCACTCTTTCCGTCTCATTTTCAACATTACACCTTTTGTAATGTCGAATAAGCATAAAATGAAAATGAAAATGCATCCACCAATCAAATCAAGCCAGAACTTTTGAGATTGTCACACATCCCGTAGCGAGAAGGTGAATTCCTTTTATGCTTAGTCACGAGACTAAGTGACTCTCTAAATCCTCTCAGCTGCGAGCAGCTGGAGGCTCGGTGACTCAGTGTCTGTTGTAATCTAGTCAGAGGGATAAGAGGAGTTGGGAAACGCAGTTTTTTGGGAGGAAAGCAAGTAGCGTGCTCGCCGTGCGTCTCGGGAGGAGAACTGAGAGAGACCATTTCCTCTGCGGTGCAGACTGATGCCGGGTCGCTCTAGCCACTTCCTAAACACAAAACAAAGCTGCTGAGAAGAGTGCCGAGTGAACAGCTATAATAGCATACCTGTAGGGGTTAAAAACAACGCGGCAATGAAACGGATGTCGTTTTTGTCGTTGTTTTGCCTGCTGCCGTGCTTCCTATGCTATAACTGCCAATGCGGCTGAGACCTGTCAGTCTGCCTGGACAGGTTCCGCTCTCTCGTATTTACACTCAGTCCAAATATCCACTCACACGACAAACACTGGTGATCCCTTCTCTATCAGAGTCATGTGAGATGCAATTATACAACCTCGCGCATCAGCAAACATCGCAGGCCGGCAGGTACAGCAGGTATCACCTCGGGCAGGGTTTCCCCCACGAGACTCCACGGAGGAGGAGAGTCACGCTTTGAGTCCTGAAGGAGTCCAGTACAATTATGAGGTTCTGGTATTCCAATGGAGTATTCCCATTTTGTCAGAAATTTCTGCCACATTATTTAAGAGAGAAATGTTGTTCCTGTTCCTCCAAAACATTGTTCTGATACACAAGAAATGCTCTTATAATAAGATGCAATGCTGTAGTTTGAACTTCTAAACACATGAATTAGTTCTGCCAAGCACAACATGAACAAACTACTGTGCATCAATGATATGCTGCCTGCATGTTCGTGACATTTAACTTCCACTTGATCAACGTGTGAATGCGGTGCTGTGAAGTATTCTTGTCTGGCCACATTTATGAGACTTGTTCTGCTAAAGAGAGTAAAGTTCAACCTCGCTGTGACAGTAATGTATATTAACTATGAGGGCACAATGAGGGAATGTGTAATAGCGATCATATCAAGTCTCAACCCATACTGTGGTAATCCGAACTATACATAATGGATATTATGCTGCTCTATATTGATTCAAACCTCGATACAATTTGACCAAATCTTATCACATAGAGGCCTCTGAATTTATATCCGTCCATGTGACCGAATTTGCTGATTATGATCAATTAGAAAATTATTGCTCATCTATATATTGTTTAAAGTGAAAATAGTAAACATTTGCAAGTTTGTTTTCCTCCATTTTATGTTTAAAAAACCTTTGGGATTCAAGACTTCTGATTATACAGAATATGAAATAAATAGTCAAATTGTGATGGAAAATAGTCTTTAGTTTCACCATTTTATAAATAAATAGTTCATGTAAAAACAAACAAACATTTGATTTGAATACTTCATGAAGAAAAACTAGCTTTTCAAATCCTCTGTCAAGTAGATTCCATTTGTAAAATGTTATTATAGAGAACCACTCCTTTATTATGGTTATGCCAGTCGCCTCTGAGCTGATGTCCACATGTTGTAACTGAAGTTTCTAAATCTCCTGCTGAAAACCGGTGGTTCATTTTATTGAATTATAAGCCTGTAAAACCTGCATCATGTGTGGCTGCATTCAGGCCTGGTGCTGCAGTGAGAGAGGCCAACGAGCTCAGTGGACATGAGGCAATTCTGGGCACGGGAACACACAAGCATGTTTTTTATCCCAATTCCCACGTCCTTCTCCCGGGAACCTTGGGAGTTACCATGAGAACAGATGGGAAAACTCTGCTCCTGCCAGCTGAGACCCCCCGCCCTCCCCCCTCCTCCCCTCCCCTCCCCTCCCACCCGCCCGAGCTGAAACTTTTCAACCCGTTTGAACGGTTTCCATTTGACTTCTGGCTTCTGCGGGCTTCGTTAACTTGTATAAATCCCCATGGGATGCGTTTCCCCTCCCGGAAGCCAACTGAGTTTAACCTCCAAAGACTTGATGTGATCGCGTGTTGACACACACACACGCGCGTGCAATCAACAGACCAACATGACAGAAGTGTGTGTGTGTGTGTGTGTGTGTGTGTGTGTGTGTGTGTGTGTGTGTGTGTGGGGGGGGGGGGGGTCCTTTTCAAACATGCTTATTGTACATGCAACACTTCAAAATGGCAAGTGATGAAGTGGTCTTCAGTGCATTCACCCCGTAATAACACCAACAACTGTAGGTTATAACCGTGGATTTAAAACGACGTGAATGCACATGTTCTTACCGACAATAAGGCATAATAGATCCAAAACGACAAGCATCTTGCTCTTGGTGCAAAACGAGCTCTCCTCCTCGGACCCGGAGGGGAAGCGCTTCCCACCGCCGTTCTCCATTCCGTCCCCGGCCCCTCCACCGTCCGCTAACCGCAGCTGGAGCTCCGCGTCCCGGGGCAGCGTGTCGCTGTGTGTACCGGTGGAGTTGAACTTCTGCATGTCTTTTGCTCCAAAAAAAGTGAATGACAACTTGTTGTAAAAGAATAAAGTTACTGCAATGGGTCCGCCTTGTCGAGTGATGGTGATTCCCAAAACCGTTTCAGTCCGCCCGTCGTCGGTGCAACAAATCCATGTCAACGACAGTTTGACAGCAGCACTCAGACCGACCGCCAGTTGCAGAGGGGGGGGGGGGGGGGGGACGGGGGGCAGACGGAGGCTAATTGGAAATAAAAGGCAACAGCAGCATCCGAGTGAACTTCAACTCAGTTCCACAAACTTGTTCTGAGTGGGAGCGTGCTGTAACCTACTCTACACCGTCCCGACCAGACCTGCAGTCACGTTAACGTCAAACAAACATGAATGAAACAACACTTGGTTCAAACTTTCAAAATAAAATGCTCTCTTGTTGAACGTTAGCCTCGCCGTGCGTCGAGTGGAGCTGGAACATTACTTTTAGTTGAAAAATGTTCGTATCATTTCCGGTGTTGTTCAGTGTGACTTTGACTGTTGGCGGTAAAAAAAAAAAAAAGAAAGAGGAAAGCGATCAGAATCAATGTGGAGCTCACTGCAACATGTTCGATCCCGTTGACCTGACAGCTGTGTGACGGTGGTTCCGATGTGCCCCTATCCTTTTAATTAAACCGTCCCACCCACGCGAGGACACGTCCCAAACTACGGCTCCTGGCCGTCTCCAGATTAACAACGCAGATTTAAGGAGATTTAGTTTTGGCTTGCACAACCCCAGAGCAATAGTAATCAACACTTTTTCAACAGGCTCATCCGCCTGATATCGATATCTAATGTGATTAATGAATGTGGTGGTGACATTGTGGTTCAGCTCCATAGAAAAAAGTCATGAAATCATATCGATTGCACCATCTTTGCCCTCACGCATGCAAGACTGCCTGGCAATTAGATTTTTCCCTAATATTGACTGTTGCTGTTTGACTGTCTGCCAATACACTAGATAAATACAGGCTTCTCGGCAGACAAGAACACACTCCGAACACAGACTTTCCATCGGGAAGCATATTTTAAATTCATGAAACTTTATGAAATGCCACAAATTTAATTTCTTAAATCAACTAGTCAGCTGAATATGCCATTTGATTCCTCTGTGATTTACTTTTGGTTGTATTTGGAAGATCGGATCACAGATATCCAGCTTTAAACCAACTTAAATCCTGGTTGTTATTGGCAGCCTAATGCCTTGCTCACTGTGTGGAAGAGGTTTCCTGCCACCTGGTGTGAAGCACAGCTGCTTAAACTTCTCAAAGGTTTCTCAGCATCTTGAAACTCTGCCTGTTTATTGTTTGCCACACTTAAGTTAGTGCTGCAACTAACAACTATTTTCATGTTTGGTTTATAACATGGCAGAAGACAACAAAGAAAAAAACATAAACATTTATCAGTTTCTGAGTTACATTTGACGCATTTTCCCAAAATGAAGAAGAATTAATGTTTCTGCCATTATGAGGATAAATGGGCCATTATGAATGCCGAGACATTTTAAAAGGGCATTTGAAGAGGCAAAAAATATATATTATTAAATGGCAATCTGAGAATTAAAAATGAATCAAACATTTCAATTAGAAACGGGCAAAGTTTAAATTCAATCTGGCAAATGTGAAAGTGAAAAACACTGTATTGAAGGAACTGAAAACTGAAAATGATAGAAAATGCAGAATATCATTTGTTTTCTCTTTAAATCTTTTTTCTCATCTGCTTCTTTTGTTTTTATCTCATGAGCCGTATGTGAAATCGAAGGTGCAGTCTGCCTATGAGGCACAAACCTTGAAGTCACTAATGTTCAGAGTCTGTCAGTCTCACAATCTTGGATTTACAGTCACTGCAACACGTCTACAGTGGGCTCACCCTTGATCACTTGTCTTTTTCCAAAGTCCATTCCTCCAGTGCAACACTCTTGATAATGTGCAAGCAAAAAAGTACAACACGCGTCAAAATCTCAATTAATGGTCATCTTCAAATTTCTGTTGTCCTTTTTATTTTTTTGAGTGTGCAGCTGATTAAATGTTGATATATTGATGTCTTTAAAAACCCAAGAAAAAGAAAGTGACAGATGGAAAAGGAAAAGGAGGAAGGGAAGTGAAAAAGGCCACTTTGATATAATGCAAGTCATTTTCCATTTTTAATTCCGCCATGTTCATTCCATTCTTCAGTGCAGTTTTTAGACACACTACAGACACATTTACACTAATGTCATTTCTAACTGTGACATATGGGATGACAGAGTGGTGGTTGATTTTGCATGTACTTTTATGCACATTTGTCTTTACCAGCTGTATTTTTACCTGTGGTCTTTGGTCTTTTGGGGAAACTCTCACTACGTAGTAAAACCAGACAGTAAAACACCAGTTTCACATGTGTTTTAGCATCATACAGTGTTACACGTTTACATTTACTGTTAGGTAAAGAGTGATAAAGCATAATTCGTTTTAATTCAGTTTGTCTGGTTGGTGCAGTTTTGATTTACATCCACTAGATGGCGGTAAATTATCATTTAGTGGCCAGAGGAAGTAAACGTACTGTACAAGGACTGGGTGTAAAATGGCTGGAGTCACAATGATTCACCGCTCTACTGATCTGATGTCACTTTACGATGTGTATTAAAGGACACAAAGTGTAGTAATGTGTTGAATATCTCGACCATGACTTTTGTTTATCGCAGTCACTGTCGGTCTATGACGATGTACATGTTGGTGTCATCGCCCTCATTCGATTCTGATCTGATTTTCCATCCTACTTTGTCATTAAGTGTCACTGTTTCCATTATTAATCTATCCATTCTCACCCACTCCAATGTATGTATGAAAATTTGATTTTTAATGAGTAATTTCTCCGCATTTCCTCTGTGCCTTTCAATGAAACTTTATGATTCATTCAGGGATATGCCATTTGATCAATGCCTTTTGTCTCGAAACTATTTAATCACCCGAAAAAAGCAGTAGTTATGCTACAAACATTGCTGAAACAATCGTATTTCCCCCTCGCCATTTACATCCTGTTTGTCATCACAGGCCAAACAAATACTCACTATGTTTCAAATGTGCACCTGACTCTCAATAATGCACCTGCTCTTCAGCGTTTCCTATCTAATTCTAATTATGTGTTCTGTCTGCTATTATTTAACTCAAATACAATCCTACTAAGTGCGCATGAAGGCCTCCAGCCACTGTGAATGGGCAAGTCTGGGCATGATTTTGTTATTGGGCTACTTGAACTTAGGTACCCTATTGTACCATTTTGTCTCAGAGTCTTATTTTCTGTTTGATGACACATACCTGAACTAAAGCCCATCCTGTTTTTCTGCCACAAAACTTTCCCCGAGCAAAGTGCAAACAGAGAAAGTAAAAACATGTTCACTGACCTCAACCACAAGTCAGGGCCAGGTGGGAATTTTCAAGAAGTGCAAATAATAAATAACATGACATTTTGTTAGTTCCACCATGAATTTCTATTGTGACGTTTTGTTTGACATTATTTACTTGCTTGGACAGTTAAAGGAGCTTTTACACGATAAGCCATTTTTCTGTACTTTGTATTCATTTTATATCTACAGTTCCCGGTCTTACCAGCCTTTCACCCAAAGATTTGAAAGGAAAAGAATTGTTCAAAATTCCTGTTTGAAAGCGTCAATAATCAACGCTGAATTAACACATTTAATTCTTGTTTTATTGTTCTAATAAACCTTAATGACATACATATACATTCTCCTGCTCCAGAGTAGTTTTAAGTATGTTAAACACTATTATCTACCATGTTTAATAAACAGGCACGTAGAGGGAAAAAAAGGGGAAATCGGTAGCAAAAAAACAGCAAGGGTATGAGTTTCAATGTTGGCAAAAATGTAAAACAGGATGATACACACTTTCACTACGCAAACACTATTGATTAATGATCATCATCAATAAGGAACTGAATGATTCATTCTGGAATGAATTTATGTCAAAGTTCTTCACTCCTTCCTTCTCCTCCTGGTTGTGAGTTGTGTTCCCCTTTCAGTGTGAATTGTGGTGAGTAGGAGTAGGGCCAGCCCCAAGTCGCAGAACCATGATCTGGGCCTTGTGTGTTTGCCTTCAGTAACGTAGAGGGGGAAAGTACCATCTGGATTCATCTTTGTTCTATAGATACTCAGGGCGCTGCAGAACACAGTCAGACACAAAAAACGTCCTCATCACATGCAGACAGCGAGCTCAGGAAGCGAACAAACACACTGCTTTGGTGCGCAGCAGAGGAAACTCAGGACCTGCACAGCCGTCAGCTCGTAAACATCTGTCTTCCCCCTCTGCCGTCGGACCGACGATGCCAAAGCCTACCCAGCATTCCCTAATCCCTTTCCTCCTGTTGTGGATCACCATCCTGTCCATTGTCCAGGTTGTGGCCATCGTCCTCTTCTTCACAGCTGGATATCAATGCCCGGTGAGACCTCTTTAAAAAAAATATATCCTCAGATTTAATTTACAGAACGTTGCAGTGTCTTATGGGCGTTAATGGTGAGTTACAAAACTTGTAGATCAGTGTGACTATAGTATAGCAACGCATTTGAATGAAGTAACAGAGTACAAGTTGACTGTCAGCTGTGGCATGTCGAAACACCTGTGCAGTGCAGCTGCTCTTTCTTGTGGTTTTGGTAGCACATCTGGTGAGAAAGACACCTCTGCATGTGGTCTGCAGCTGGTTACAGAGACCCCTATTATGACTCCCGAAAAGAGTGGGACCTTTTGCATAATGTTCAAACAGAAATGTTTATTTTTTTAGATCAACACCACATCACACCCCAGGGATAAAACAATGCAACACAACTAATTAAACCAGAATGGAGCACAACTGGTAAACTTTTAAGGAAATATAAGTCTAGCATTGTTTAATGTTGGGGTTTGGCGTAAATATTTCACAAGTTTGACGCTTTGCATTCAAAGATTTAATTTAGAGAACGTGAGAGGGTTTTTATTGTTGGGTCAACCTTCATCCACTACCACTTTTCATTTTTCAGGACACTCTTGGACCATTTATCATGATCTATTCATTGTTTTGAGCGTATGTTGTGCTTCTATTTCCTTCTCCAATCTCAGAACAGTAGCGCTGTAGCACCAGAGCGCCCAATGCAATTCCAGGCAAACAATACACCTTCGGTAAGACAACCGCAGCTTCAGAGTTTGTGCTTCTTCTGTTGACCTCACTGTGTTGCGTTACACACGTTCGTGGTGATTAATAAGAAGCCGTGCTGTGTTATTCTTTGTCATATGATTTTGCAATCCCCAATATTCCAGACAGACACACACACACACATCTTTCAGACGCGCTCTGTCTCAAATTACTTTACTTCTAGAGTAGCTTACATCAGACAGTGTAACCGCTCTCCTCACTTCTTGGAGGAAGCACAGTGACGTCCTTACCACATTCGGGGAAATGCCACGAAACTTTAACACTTCGCGTTCCCTTTGAAGATAGTGTGTGATCTATTCTGTTTTCTCTTTTAAGATGGAGGTACTTGTCTCATCACCACGTTTTTAAAAAAGTTACTTAGTGTCACTATGGCACCACTCCTAATGTTGATATTTGAGATAACTGGATCTCTTCCTCTTTCAACAGTCCCCCCCTGAGCTTCTCTTGGACAAAGGCAAAATGCTCACCTTTAAGGCTACTCAAGGTAAAGCTATTTCAAGTATTTCCATACTCAGATGTATGACAAAGGCTGCAACAATTTGTACACAATGCATCAGATCACCATTCACGAGCTGTTGGAAATACAGAAAATGGCCTTTTCAGAGGGAATACGTAATTCCAGCAAATAAGATTTTATCACATGTAATTCCATCAACACTTACAGGACACAGAGATACACATTTGCTTGACGTGAAATTGCCACTCACCACAGGATAGTCAGAATGAAGTTCTGAGAAAACAAGCTCACAGCTAATTGAAACTTCTCTGTCGCCCGCAGTCAACAGGGAAATTAAATGGTCGGCAAAGAATCCAGAGCAAGGCCTGATTTCAGAAGAAGACGGAGGAAAAGTTCTGAAAATAAAGAAGGATGGATACTTCTTCCTAAATCTTCAGGTGACGCTGTCTTCATGTGTGAAATGGGATTCGCAGCACACAGTCAGTATGAGGAGGAACAACAAAACCATTCTGCATGGTTGGATTAACAATAACACGTGCAGCACAGGCCTCCTCGGCAAGGTAGAGGTCCTGTTTGCTGAAAGCAGGCTGGAGGTTAACCTGCCAACCACTGACGAACCCATAAATGAAACTCTTACCCACCTGGACATCATCTACATGCCTACATGATACATCTTTATTCTCAACAGCATGATCAAGGGCAACTGTCAGAAGACCTATTGTCTTGGCCTTTGGATCAGCAGATGAGGTGACTGAAGAATGTCTTTTAGCCACAGGCTGGGTAAAATCCTCACCCCTTTAAATTGTGGTTTGCTAAAGAAAATCCACCAGAAAACACAATTTACATCGATTTGACGTCCAATAATTTCAGCAAAGTAAAGCAGCTTCAGGATCAGTCTACGGTTTGACGTCATCACTACAAATCTGCTTTCTCTGCTGTTTCTTTTCAAACCGTTATTTGCACCACAGTTCCTATTTGCTACTTCCTGATTTATTTGTGGAAAAGTTTTAAACAGTTTGAATTATATTTATGTTGTATTTATTTATTGTTTGGACCTCAAATATATATACCATACACAGATATATGCTGTATTTAACAAAATTCCATGGGAAAGTCAGCAAATAACACAATATTAAATGTATGTCACTGTGTGACAATGTATGTCATTGTGTGGCATGCATATATTGTTAGCGAGTCACTGGAGCGTGCATCGTTTTCTTTATTATTTACGGTAATTATATCTAGCTAAAATTGTACAAACTAGACAACATGGTTGGTAAGTATTTAAGAAAAAGGACAAAATATAGATACGATTTATTTGTTTAGACAGTTACGGGATATTATGGTCTTTACACAATAATGCAAGAAACTGAATTAATGTGTTTGTTAATCATGTAAAAAAATAAGTTACATACATTCGTATTATATTTTCATTTAAAATGGAAAGTGAAAAGACTTGACAGAACTAACCTCCACATATCCTTCACTACCTGTATAGCACGTTATGACACATGAAATCACGACTTGTGGTGGTTTATGCGTAAAGTTTCATGTTGTTGAAGGAATTGTTTGGTTTTGTCAATGGTTTTCAGTTATTTTTAACGCAACAAGTAGCTGCTCGCAACCTGAGACGATTAGTGTGAATATGCATTCAAGAAAGCATTGCATATATTCTGGGAACATTTAATTAAACAATTGTGTCTTTACGTCCGACCGCAACAACATACTGTAACTCCTGCCATGACAACATCTCCCTAATTAAAAACAAAAACAAAAATGTTCATACTGTTTATTACATTTGATGTGTTTGAAAGCGTCGATATGGAGCTCAACAAAACGAATGAAATAAGTTGAATGAGTGTTTCTGACTGTGAGTCACTGTCGAGACCCTGGATACAAAGTGAAAGTGAGAGGTCATGAGTTAACAGTGGGACCCCGCAGATAATGAGTCACTAATAGAAAGAAACAGCCGTATGCTGTCGAAGAATATTCCCTCCAGACTCTGACAAAGCTAAATAAATACAAATCTGCACCTTACACAAACACCCAGCATCCTATCTGACACAACAATAAAGACCCAGTACACAAAAGGTCACTGGAACATGATGTCAGTCATTACCGGCAAGACACATATTTTCCAGGTTACTGAGGTTTCACCTAAAAACTGTTCCAAACCTCAGCCACAGAGTCCCATACCTCGAACTGTATTAGCTGTTGCCACCACAGCTTTCGATTACTGAGTAGGAAAGGTCCAATAAGTTGAATTCAAATAGCAGAGCCATTTACCACCCACTCTGTCTCATTTATTAAAGGCCTCTCCATGGGTTGGTTTGTTCCCACCTTTGATTTCCACCCCTCGAGTCGTGCCCTAGAGACCTGCGGCAGCTTCTGTGAAAACCCTCGTTTCCATCATCATCCACCCAAATGTTTTCAATGTGCAATCTTTGAACAACATGCTCTTTCAGGGTTGTTATTAGTAAAACATGTCACACATTATAATAATAGATTTGCCAGAATTTAATAGATGATGTTTAGGAGAGAACAACATCATAAATCCAGCTGCTGGACTTTTTCCCTTGATCAAACATGGCATTACTGTTGTAACCTACTGTAAGCATTTTATTTTGGGGTTATTTTGATGACTTAAATTTACAATACTAATTTATGTTGTTACAATACACTGTGGAACATATATATATATATCTATATCTATATAGATATAGATATATATATATTTTAGAAGGAATTATTCCACATTGTTATTTTGGATTTGAAGAGTCAAGTCGTATTATTACATTGAGTAATTATTCTATTATTAATTATAACACTTTAACTATCATCATTATCTCCGCTTGTTGATAATGCGATCGTGTGTGAGTAAATAGTGAGTGAGTGATTTGAGTTGAGTGAGTGATTTGAGAGAGTGAGTGTGCACTCTTGTGTCTGCCTGCGGCTAATCTCGCATTCTGCTGCAGCAAACTGCATCATATTTTGGGTGGCCTCTTGCATGCTCAACGACCTCTCGTGGTTGCGGTGATTCACACGATCTGAAAACACCTTTTTCATATTTGAATATGAAAAAGGCCAGTTTCAATGGCCAGTTTCATACTGCCATTGACTGCCTAGCTGACTTCTCACTCACCACTCTTAACCGTTACATTTGAACATTTAAGTTGCTATTTCTTGTCCCTTTAGCCTCAGAGTAGTTCAAACCCAGCATTGTTTACAGGGGACAGCTTACAGGATGAAGAGGCACAAGTGCAACAGTTGAGTGTAGCTGCTTGTACGTGTTGGTGTTGATTAAAGAAGACTAACACAAGAGAAATGGTAGCCCGCTTATTACCCACAGGCCAGTAGGACTGGGGAGCACTACCAACCAAAGTGGGGTAACATTGAGTGTAACCAAAAAGGTGATCATTTATTTTGTTAAAGGTGTTTTCAGTCAACTAAACAGCAAAGTGGAATTCAAATATCAGCACTCCACTGTTCTCTACGCGATCCAGAGACCAACACAAGGGGACAGTATTTAGCTGTGGACTGTGTGCTGCAGGACCACCTTTCAGGTTTGCTGTGCAGAAAAAAAAAAGGTGTTGCCCTTGTCCATTGTAGAGTCAAGGCTGACAAATAGGTAGTGGTTGAAAATAATGTTGAGTGTCTCCACAGATTGATATGTGACAACACAGACGTGCATTAACAATGGAACATGATGGTTTCAGACATGGAAGTGTAAATAATTAGCTGGAGATCACAGGCAAATAAAGAGAACCGTCAACCCCCACAAACCCTCTGTAAAAGTCATCTCTACAGTTGAATCATGAGAGAAACTGCAACTGCATGAATCCCAACCACAGCTGACACGGCTCCCCCTCCTTTGCCACTATAGTCTCTCACACCTCGCAGGTCAGCCAGCGCTGGAAGATAGTGACTCACACACGCATCAAGAGGCATTCATGACAGCAGACTGTACAAGAGCTCTGAGCCAAGGCCACGCATGAAGATAATATGTTTACTTATGAATTTTAGACTATATGTAGCGAAAGCAAAAGTGTGATTTGCCTCAACTCAGAGTGTTTTACCAATTTGACCGAAACTCGTGGTGCACGTCTGAAGGAAAATGAATTAACCGCCCACCTGTACACACACACACACACACACGCACGCACACGCACACACACACACACACACACACACACACAGTCCTGCTAAATGTACACCATCCATTGTTGTCTGGGGTTGGAAAGTGAGTCATGCAATCTGCTACTGATGTCTCCCCCCCCCCCCCCCCCCCCCCTCCCCTACTACCACTTCCTCTTCAGTTTACAAACATACAACTCTGTGGGCGTTTTCAAGAGCAGCTTCTTCGAACAGACTAAGCTGAAGGGAAAGCGTAACTGTGTGACATACAAAAGAGAAAAAAAACGAAAAAACTTTCAAAGGTGATGAGGCCTTTTGTTTGTACAAGGCGTCATGCTTGTCACCATGGTGATGCATTAAAACCAATCATCTATAGCATTACAGCAGATAAGTATGTTGATCTGAATGTGTGGAATCCACATATTGGTGCCTCTAAAACCCTCAAACTCAAGTACATTTGTCATATAAGTTATACTGCTGTACTGAAAAAGCAGTCATATAGCATTATCACATTCTGGTTGACACATTCACACATTATGTATCACACTGTACTGTTAAAAAAAACCTTTCTCTGCAGTGTGAGGCGTGTGGTTGGACCGAGTGGGTGAAACTGTTGCTACTGAGACCACTGAGCAAAGGCTTCTGCACGGGGCTCGTCTGACGCAGCAGGAAACGAGTTCCAATTCAGCTACATGATGTCCTCACAGAAGGCTTTTAAAAAATAAACCAACAAACACGACTTCAAATCATTATCTGTTTATTTCAGTATTTTGTAAAACATTATTGTGCATAAATACGGCAGAAATAAAGCAATTATACATTTAATTCTACCACTGAAGGAATCAGTGAAAGTGCAAAACGTGTCACAGCAAGGATGCAAAGAAATGTAGACAGTTTGTATGTTTTTAATTTTAGCATGAACATGAAACATACGTTTGTACTCAGTAACATTTTTTTTTTTTCAACATTCAGACAATTACGATTAAAGTATATAAAAACAATCCCTGATAAGAAAAAGTTTATTTACACTGTAACACTTTTAAAAAGTCCCCCCCCCCCCCCCCAACAGGAAAGCCCCCCGCAATGTCCTGACCTTCATAACACTCGATGAGGTTTTCACACCTGCCTATGCTTCCGGTTGTGGACCTATACTCTTTCTTTATAGAGAGAATCATTAAGCCTCATAACATCTATTGTCCACTTTTATTATTTACTGTTATTCCAAACTTTGGGACTCATAGTGAAATATCAATGTGATATTTATATCATATATGCACCGAAGACGTTCTCATAAGAATTGAGTCGTGCGATGTGTGAGGTGTTGCTCACTTCCACGAACAGGGCATCGCTTTTTCTGAGGTGAAACACTCCAGCCAGGTAACTGCTGGATCGCATTTGGCCGGACCTTCGTGAGACTCTTCTGGACATCAGGAGGGGAATAGTTCCGTCTGGGTACCGTTCAGTTCTCTGATTAACATAGTGGCGAAATACATCAATTTCTAAGAAGGAAACCTTGGAATAGACATAGTAATAACCCTCCTTCTGAATAACGAGGCTTTTGTCTTTGTAGTTAATTTCATAGAGGAGAGGGTCGGCATCCATGCTCCACGCCATGATTTTTGCATCGTGAACTACATCTTGTCCGTCTGGGAGAAAAAACAGCAACAATGTGAAGTCTGATTATTCATATAACGTATTCATCATTTTAAATGGAGAATTTAATTATAAAGGGCAACAGCCACAACCATATATGTCATGGAGTTTCTGCATTTGCAGTAAAATTGGACGCTGTGTTAGTATAAGGAATATGAACACTGGTCTCACCTGTCAGATGTGCAACCGGTTTGGAAGGAGGAATACCAAGAGTTTCAGGGGGAGAAGTAACGACTGGACCTGTGTGAGGAGCAGACAAAGTGTCACTGATGTGGCTTAAGTAAGTGAAGGGATATTCATCGGTTGAGTAATAAGTGCTGAGACATACCTGCGATGAGCTTCGAGGACGATGCTGAGGCGGCCTGCAATGGAAGGAAAAATGGTTGACCTCTCGGTTGCATGTTTGTTTGTGAGCATTCACACGCCATCGCTGTAGTGGCCGATACGTGACCAAGTTGGAAGTATAAGATGTAAAAAAAAAAAAACTACGAGCACATTCAATCGTAAAATCTGAAATTTGATTTCTGTCTTGCTACGATGTTTTCTTTCTGCAGAACAAAGCAGGACAGGTCCGTCTCTCTCCCCTCCCCCCCCCGTGACTGCTGCCATCACGCAGAGCATCGGAGGACAACAGGAAACTGAGTCACAGACCATCCAATATTACCGGACATCACGCCCGCACGCCGCTGACACTCGGGTTCTGTGGCCTTCTCAATAAATGGGCCGCACTTCTCCATAATAGTAAAATTATTTCTCCGTCAGCAGTTTTTTGGAAAACAAACAACCATTCAAATGATTCAGTTCTGTTTCTGTCACGAGAGTCCTTCGCTTCACTAAACATGAACACAATCCCTCACATACATGTCGACTAAAGAGAAGCGTTGTATAAAGTGGAGCCAGAACTTTAATGACATTGTTTTTGTTAAAACCACACCATAACTCCATGAAGACACTATGGGAATATCTGGAACCACAGATCTGACTCTTGGAGAGCGGAAGTTTCCACTTTGGTTATGGTACGTTTGACAGCACAGCAGAGAGTTTCCGACACGTAGCGTACAACTGTTCTCACGTCTCTACTTTGTATTGTATATTTATTAAATAAAACTCACAATGTTGACATTAATTTCAAGTAATTCCATTTGTGATAAAAAAACAACAACAATATTTACAATATAAATACATGGGACTGAAGTGTTTACAGAAAAGATGTTGCTGAGAAAAGTTGAATAATTCACACTATAAATACTTCCAATTGGTGGAAATAAAAAGGTGTTATCGACACGAAAACAAAACAGAAAGAGTTTTGCGTCGACGGAGACAGAAAAACAAGAGAAAACTGTTGGAAAACAGTAAAAGAAAAGTGAAAGTGAGAAAGAAAAGTGTTCCAGCTGAATGAGATCTTATGAGGAAAGTGAGATTAAAAAGTAAATGAATCAAAGTGAAACTCCGTTGATAAGAAATCACAGGAGACTCAGAGAAATCGGGTTGATACTCACAGACCCCGGTCGGTAGAGACGGTAGATGAAGCAGGCTTCTATGGCCATGCCGCACAACGCCACGCTCACCAGCAGGAACAGCATGGTCTGCGCCACCCCGGCACGCCGTCTCCCCTGGCTCAGCCTGGGTGGCACTGCAGGCCGGGTGGTGTGAGTGTCCACCACACACACAGAGGGATATCCACCCTTGGACATACCGACAGTGCTCTCTCTGTAGCTGGAGAAGTTGCTTCAAAGGGGCCGCGGAAGACAAAAGGACTTGAGAGACAGAGAGGGGTGACAAAGTAGCAAAAAAAGGGTGGGCTCACTTGTGGTTGGTTCAAGTGGAGATAGCTGTCACGAGTAGTCAGACAAAGAACAGACTCGCACACGGGACTCTTGAGATCTATCACCAAAAGCACCGTATGGGGCCGAGCTGCACCTGTCTGCACCTGACTGCAGACATCACAGTGACACCGTACTTGGTGCAAATTTTTTTTTTGGGGGTTTCGATGCAGCTGCAAAACCTGACAATCGATGAGTTACGAAGCCTCAAGGCAGAAGGCGACGATCACTAAGTGGGAGCACAGTGCATTTAACCTTCAGACCCTCCCACTTCACTGTAATAGCAATGTTGAAATATCTACATTCACACTTCCCCTCCCTCTCTCTCTCTCTCTCTCTCTCTCTCTCTCTCTGGCTTGTCTTTTAGTCTGACACCAGATATTGGCAAGAATAACGCTTAACATCCAGATCTCAACCACTTATCCCGACGTTATCCACAACGTTAAACCACCTCTGTGCTTCGTCTCAGAGGTGAGAACAGATAAATGCTGAGGCCGCTCACCAGACTCAGCAGATGTAGGGTGAGCTGAAGTGGCATGTTTAGACAACGTAATGTTTGATGAACTTATTCATGGTCCTCTGGATCACATCTATGAGACGGCTTCCTGTCTCAGCAGGAGTGAAGGCTTTGAAATGCTGCAGACTTTAGTGATGTACGGCCTTCGTTAACAGCGTTTCCTCTGGACCAGTGAGGGTGATGTGATGTAAGGATGTGGAAAGACATCCAAGCACCGACAAGGACTGCTCACTTTCATCACTTCTGACCTGGAAGATTTTTTTTTTCCTGCAAAAATAAACTCACATTATTGTTGTCACTGATACCACTCAAACACATCCCACACATATAATCACTTATTCTTTTCCCCAAGAAGTATGTAAGCAGAATGTGGCCAAAAAAATGAACAAAACAAAAATCCCTTTTCCTCCTACAGAGAATCTGAGAGTTCAGGTGTCGACGTCTGTCAAATAGAAGTTATAACAGTTAGAGACAAAGTCTGGGATGCCACGCTATTCCATACAAATGAGTTAAGTAGTTTTCTTATTCCCTTAAAACAGGTCTCGTGGTGGTGCTGATGGAATTATCCGAAATCAACAAATGAATGCAGAATATCAATTTTCAACACATTTAACTTGCCAATTAAAGAGATCTATGAATGACTCCATCTTTCTATAGATGTTAGCACTGATTCAGTAACGTTGAGCTGATGGTTGGGATTTTTCCATTTATTAACATAATTTATCATTTTGAGGCATTGATTTTCATATCAAGATTTTTCTTCCAAGCACATCTGTTAAGTTAAATGTCTAATATTTAAAGTAGTTAAATATGAAACTATATAATTAGTAAGAACCACAAGACTACTATACAATAATCTAATCCATTACTTTATTATTATTACTATATTTTATTATTTTCAAATGCCAAAACTAGAGATTATATAAAAATAGGATTCTGTTATGGTGGCAGGGAGGGTGAGTTGAACAAAAGGAGAGCTTTAATGTAACAAAGCTGAGGGAGCAGACTGAATAAATCAAAATACTGGGTCCAACTGAAGATGGAAAATATATAATTTAGATCCGAGACATAGGTCACAATCTGATCCAGTAATAATAGATTAAATACACAAAGAGAACAGGGTGATTAGACACAGGTCTCGATCACAAAGGCATGAAAACACAAAGACATGAAGAAAACCCAGACGTGACACATCAGGAGAAACTAACTATAAAAGGTGACGTCACCCATTGACCGTCGTTTTGAAGCCTCATGTTCGGCATTTTAGCCATAACAAGGAAACCACATCCTGAAGCATGCGAGACTACTGCATGATTCACGATGCCAATGCATTAAATAATGCGGGATGCTTCACGGATTCCTGTCACGCACCGTCAACAAACTGTGAATCACTGTGAATCACTGAGTGAGATGTCTGCAAAAGTTCCTCACGCACCCATTTCTACTTCTTCTGAATACATCCATGATGTCAAGGCTGCACGGTCTGCTTTCCCCCCCTTAGCTCCCCCTACAGGATAGAAGAGGACACGGCAAGCACAACATTTGTTAAAATGAATTAATAATGTATAAATAAACAGTACAAAATGTATGAGAAGTGATTTAAAAAAAAAAAAAAGTAAATCAAAATGCACCTTAACTAACGAGCCTTCACGCCCCAGGCCCCGTCATGCACCACCGGGCTCATCATGTAATGTGTATTGCTGCACTTTGTCACTCCGCCTCAGTTTTGCATGTGAGCGCTGTTGGTCGAGGCAGATAGTGGCTCAGACCAAGGAACTCTACTGTGAGGCTTTGTGTTTCCCCAACCGTCGGGAGTATGACAGTCAGCAATGACAGATACACAGTAAACTCGCTTCATTGTGCACGTGTGACATAGAACAGAGTCGCTCAAAGTCGGTGAAAGTGGATTACATGGACTGTGCACCGCACGCTGAGCATGATGAATGTGTCTGGAGAGCTCTGTTGGCTGGCTTGTTTAATCCTGACCGTAGACTTGACTTTGGGTTTGGGGCCATACAAAGACATGGAGTTTACATTTCTGTTATCTGCTGGCAGCACAGAGTGTTTCTACCAAACTACAGCCAGCAACGACAGCATAGAAGTTGAATACCAGGTAAATATTGTTTTCTTTCTGTCTGTCTGTGTGTGTGTGTTTAAAGTTTTGAATATAGCTTTCTTGAAGATTGTGAATAATGTCTAACTGAAAAACAAGTTAACAAGCCTTGGACTTTGGTCTTGGCATGAGATAAGAAAGCCACTACTGCTGTCGTTGACACTTCTCCTGAGATGGAGAAAAGAAAAACACATTTTAAAAGTGCTTAACATGCATCCTGCACAAGCACAAAGATGACTTAACATGATGATGACATCTGAAATGCATCCAAAATATAAAGCCACCGTAATTAATATGAAATGAAAAGCACAAATACATACATTTAAAGCACATCTGTCCTCAAGTCTCTCATATTGTGTTACAAGTCATTGTATGGCCGTGACCGCTGCATTGCTTCTGAGGTTTCTGAGCGTGTTGTCAGCGAAGAAGAGCCTGGCAGGATTACTGGAGCACCTTCACTGGAACAGGTGCTCCTATAGGGCTGCAGCACGGATGTGGAGGTCTTGATCGCCCATCACAACTAATGTCAAAGGCTGCTTCATAATGTGGAACTGTATCCCAAACCAAAACCTTGAGAAGGCCAATGACTCCAGGACCGTTGAAGTGTGTCAGGCACTGAGCTCTTCTTTTACTATAGAGGGCAAAGAGAGGCTGCAATGAGGAGCGCAAGGGAGAATGTCCCGACACAAATAGCTTAACTGCCCATTTATCATCACTTTTGTGAGCCATGCTGCTGCTCAGTGGGCTTTGACTGACCCTCAACCCCTCTGTGTCTTTCACAGGTGATAGCTGGGTCGGGTCTGGACGTTGGCTTCGTCCTCGTCTCACCCAGCGGATACCGGCTGGCCTCTGACTTCAGGAGATCTGATGCCTTTCACATGTGGGTCACTCAGAGGCTCTCCAACAACCACCTGCTTATGATTTCATATTAAAAAAAATATTTTTAGCCAAGTACTTTTTTAAATACATGTTTGCTATCAAAGTGAATAGTTTCAGCCATGCTGTTTTTTTTTTTTTAATTGTACACTTTATTTCTTCCCTGCAGGGTGGATCCCACAGAGGACGGAGACTACCGGCTGTGTTTCGACAACAGCTTCAGTAAACTGTCGGAGAAGCTGGTGTTCTTTGAGGTGATCGTGAACAGACAGAGCAGCAGTGCACATGGAGGCCAAAATGAGTGGGCGGATGTGGCCATGCCGGAAAGCTTGGTGGAGTACAAACTGGAGGACATCATGGTGAGGAGGGGAAACAAAGAGTTATTGCATCTGCAGCAGCTATGATGACCCTTCAGACAACACTTGACTTATCTGATGTCTTTTTTTTGTTGACTCTCATCTCCTCCTTTCTGCTGTTCTTCGTCTTCCAGGTGAGGTTGGACTCTGTGCACCAGCACCTGGAGAAGAGCCGTCAGCTCCTGACCGTGCTGCGGACCCTAGAGGCGCGGGACCGCTACCTGCTGGAGAACAACCTGTGGCGCGTGTCCTTCTGGTCCTGCCTCAACGTGTGCGTCATGCTCACCGTCGCCGTCACTCAAATCTACACCTTGCGCCGCCTCTTCGACGTCACCACGCGGGTGCGCACATAGTCTCAACGCAACTTGAGAAACCTGCACGTGCTCACACTTGAAAGTTGGACCCGTAACCCTTACGTGACTTCAAGCCTCGTGAGCTGGATTTGAAGGGACGGTTCACACTTTTGGAAAATAGATTTATAATTGTTTTGTGATATTTTTTGAGTTAGTCACGCGGGTGGACATCACATTCACAGTTTACTGTAATATGCACACACCGAAACACATGATGTGCATACACATACTACTCATGAATAGAGTGCAGCAGGGATGACCTATTTTTGTAGATCCCGGAAGTTAGCATCGCACTGGTTCCCTCCACTAAAGGATGATCATTGGATTTTGGATTATTGCAGAAAATAAACTGTGGAAGAGCAAGAACGCCAACTCATTTCCGGGTTCCGTGGATTTAAGACTCATTACTGCAGCAGTCAATACACACACACTTAAACACTTGCAGCACTTTTATTTGTTAGTCATTCGCTAAACTAGAAAATCACAGCTGTTCTCACTGGAATGTTTTATTCAATTTCAGACTACACTTCAAAATGAACATTTAATATTTTTAGGCCAATAATCAAAACAAACTATATCAAGAAAAGAATATCAGAAACTCAGCCCAATTTATTGTTTTACTAAGCCCCAGGCTGTGTAAAAAAAGAGATCACACCTATATCTTTACCGTGATAAAAAAAAAAAAAAAACATTGTACAAAATAGTCAATCTCCCTGATCAGTTCATTCATCTGGAGATTAAATATGCAGAAGTCATTAAAGGCATGCAGATGGCAAAGCTAGTTTTGGCTTAAACATTCATTTCTTTGCCATTAATTGGATGCATTGCAGTCATTTGGTTACAGTGGTAAAATCATACATATGTATTGTGCATTTCAATCACGACTATTGTAGTCTGTGTTGAAACCTCCAGGGACTGTTTAGCTTCATCATTAACATTTTCTGTCATAAAGCACATTTAATGGTCACGCTCCACCACGAGGAACGCATTTTTCTGAACACATGCTACAATAATAATAAAAATCTAATCTTAAACCGTCTTTATGACTATAGGCACTGTACCGTATCTGGTTAGAAGTGCACTTATACTTTATCTCTAATTAGTTTTTGTTCAAATAAATAATTGAGTGAGAGAATTGTGTGGTATAAAGTAGGAAACTGAAAAATATCTGCATTAGATTTACATGTTAAACTACATTTCACGCTATACAAACTTAGTTCTGACCATCTGTGGAAATACTCAAAACATTTTAGTGCTTAGAACCGTTTGAAACATTCACTATCGACAAAATGACGTCAGTTTGATGCCTCAATAACTAAAGTTTGCATGTTATGCTGACAGCACAGATTACTGTAGCTCTGTAACAGCATTGTCGGAGCTTTTGGTTGTGAGTGAAATGGAAACAAGACGTATAGTCCTTCTGTGGTCCTGCTGCTGTCGTGGATTGAAGTCATTTCACGTCCACCTCGGGCTGATCAAGTTCACCACTGGTTTCGACGGGGAGCCGGGCGCCTGTTCAGGAACAATCAACCAACATTAATCTCTCAACCCGTGTGACATGAACACCGCAGGATCCCGTCCCTGGAACAGCTCAGGAGATTGTAAATCAGGCAATCTGTTAGCGAGAGGGCTCAGAGGTCATCCGACGGGAGAACATGACTAGACACACAAACCTGGACTTATTAATGAATGCCGTACCCAAAAAAAGACTTCCGACATCTTCTACTGGAATTTTTGCGCATATTTATCACAGAACTGTTCTGAAATAGGTTTGTGAAAATCTTAACAGAGACTCTGTCTGCATTTGGGGTAAACTAGATAGACTGTGCCTGTAAAATCATCCCCATCCCCCTGGAAGTTTGAATGTTTCTGTGTCTTACAACAGTGAATTGAAGTAGATCTACTCTCACTGTGACATTAAATCTACTTTGACTCAATGCTGTGAGATGAAACATTAAAAGTGTAAACGTTGATTAATACACAAGAGCAAGAAAAGGCTATTACTGTGATTTGTTTTTGTTCATTTTGTGTAAAGAACAGGGACCATTGTTTGAGCCTCTCTAAGCCAGTCGAGGCTGGCTTAGATGTAGAGAGGGAGGCAAGGGAAGAGAGGAAAAACGCTACTTTATCTGCAAGAGAGAGAGAGAGAAGAGCAAGTGGATCACACAGGACAAAAGGAGACACCAACCACCAGAGCCAGTCCCTTTATTGTACACAACACCTCTTTATTTACTCTCCATCCTAAATCAGTTCATGTTGTTTATTCAAATCATTTAATTGCTACAGAGGCACTTGACAAGGGTTTGCAAAACAAAAAGAAAAGACATTTAGATTTTTTTTTTTTACAGGTTGGTTTCCAACCCCTTCCACCAGATCCAGACAGGGAAGGGGGGGGAAAGAGGAAAGGAGGCAAGGACACATCCATTAGGAGGAAAGACCTAATGTTCTACAGGGCATTACAGTCTGGGCTTCTCAGGGGCTGAAGTGACAGGCACAAGGAGGAACTCGGCAAACTTTGGCCAATAAGAAATGTATCACATGAACTCACTTTTGAGGGATTTGTGGAAGATTTCATGTGAAGTGTCTTCAATCTAAAGACTCTGAGCTGTTTTATAAGCTCATTGTAATCCTTGTGTCTCTGTCACTGAAAGCCAGACCTGTAGAGAAGTACAGGGGGAAGAAAAAGTACCGTCTGTCTCCAGAGTCTGTCATTTGGGACACTTTTGGTTTCTTTGTCTTGACAGTTTGTCTAATTACATTTCTCTCCTCTGTGGTGAGAACATAGACAAAGTCTAGACAGCTTCTGGAGACAGAGTGTGCCCTCGTATACACCACGACTCCCACCACCTGCTGCTCACAACCACTACCGATCAAACCTAAAAGAGAAAACATCCCAGCAGCACTCCCCACATGACCAGTCCCCCCCTCAGTTGGTTTCAAATAAAATACCCTCAAAGAGCAATCAAAAGATACTCATCAAATAATCACAGCTGTGTAGATGATGTTTAGGTCCCAGGTTCCCCCCCTCCCCCAACATACAACACATTTAGACAGCTAATCCCTGCAGCAGAACCCCAAAATAAAAGTCCAGGAGGAGCTGGGGAGCTGAGTTGTACAAAGCTGACACATTAGCAACCAAAAACATCAAAAGAAATGACAAATGCCCCGATTATAAATAACGCATCAGGAGATGACCGATCTCTTTCCCCCCCCCCCCCCCCCCGACATCCAAGGCTAATCTACGCAGCGGCAGTTAGTGCTTCCTTTAATACGACGATTACAGTTGCTTTTTAACACGTCGGGCCTTTGATTAGAATCAATAGCATCAATAGCAACCCTGCGATTAAATGAGATACAAGTGCTAACTCCCCGGTATAGGCCAGCTATATACACAATATGTTTGATGCATGGAAGCAGAAATCATAGCAATAATAAATGTCCTTGACAGCTAAACCCCCGAAAGAGATGAGCCAACTCCTCAACGCTTAATACCATCTTTATACTCTAAATCACGCCCTCGTCCCGCCGCCTCACCCAGTTTTATCCTCTCTGAGAAGAAACTGCACCGTGCGCGCCGCTCTATCAGAATCAGTTAATCCAGGAATGAACAAAGTCTACCCGAAGGCTGAAGGCCTCAACGGAGACTACGGGGATTCTAATTCAAGGCTTTGAAAACTCTGAATTACTGGAGAGACAGCATCTCACAAAGTGCAGACAAGCCTTCAGCCGGTCCCTCTCCCTCTGCCGGGCTTCTGTGCATAGCGCTCTAGTTACGGAATACAACGTCCCCGTTATCGGGGGCTCGCTGTAAGGCTACATGGCTAGAAGTGCTGGGATGACAGCGGTAGACCTGGTTGAGTCTCTGTGGGGGGGATAACTCACAGAGGGGGATTCAGGCTACTCTCACAGTCTCATGTAACCCTGAGCTGTGATTCTTTGCTTCTCCTGCGGTTAGGATTTCACTTTTAAAGCTACATTTATGACGGTCATTAAAAAGGACAAAGTAAGCTATTGTTTTTCATTAGGAATCAGTTAACAACAGGTTAAGTGTGCGCGTGTGTGACAGAGATCTAGACAATCTAAGAAGGTGGCGGGAGGGGAGAGGGAAGCCGGCCTGCAACACTTCATAAGTTAATTATCGAGCTTCTGCCGGGAAACATTGTCAGAAGAAATAAACCAGTTATTATAATTAAAAAAGAAAAGATCTCTAACTGATTTAGATGCATCGTCTCCGACCGATAGAAGCTCGATGCATCCCACGGATCAGCGGGGTTTCATTTCTGTATTACACAATTTCCACAGCAGTCAAATGTAATATTCAAGTGGTTGAGGGCTTTCTGACGTTCATGTGCGCTGATGAAGATGCTTATTAGCAGCTTATTACATTGCTTGAAGAGACACGATGCTCATTATGCACCGCTATCAGTCAGCCCCTCCCCTCGAGCCCCCGCCTCCGGCCTTTAGTGTGCAGAATACACACACACACACACACACACACACACACAAACACACACACTTGGCCACAGGTCTAGTCTAGAAGGGAGGGCTCGGCAGGGCGGATAATGGTGGGCCGATGAGAAGGAGCACCGGGGGGTCTTCGGCTGCAACGGGGAGAGAAGATACAGAACAAGGGGTGAGACGCGCTCACAGAGAGACAGCGGAGAAACCAAAACAACCCGACAGAGAGGAAAAAAGGGGGAGGGGAGGAGGGGAGGACAGTGGGAGTGAGAAGAGAGTGAATGCTTAGATATAAATATCAAGAATGGGATGAGTGGTGACCTGAGAAATGACAAACCATGCCTGTGACTCTTGAAATGAGGATGATGAATTATTAGTGACATGTTACAAATGCAGCGCAACAACAAATCGCTCGACAAACACACACACACACACACATTACTGGTAGGCGCATCATAACAGGAAGACGTACCTGGGTACACCGGGTGGGACGCGGGCTGGTCGGGAGGGGATCTGTGGGGGGGCGCTGAAGGGATCCTGGTAGCTGTTGAAGGCGTTGATGGGTGGTCCTGGGCGAGAGGGGATTGGTGGTGCGCCGAAGGCGGGAGAGGGGTTGAGCGGAACTCCAAAGGCAGGGGAAGGGTTCAAGGGCGGTCCTGGTGTCGGGCCCCGAGCGGCAGGCGGGCGGCTGGGGGTCGGGGCGACTGACGGGGGCGCCCTGCGCTGAGGGTTGGGGCTGAGAGGGCGATACGATTAAATGAAACGTAATAATCACCTAAAAGACCCCTATCCATTCTCCTGTAGAGGTGGATGTGAGGGAATTATTTGGTTTAATATAAGACACACTGCAGAATGTGTAATTGCAGATTCCCCCCCCCCCCCCCCCCAAATTCAGCAAAGCAGGCTTAATACTACAAGGTGAATGGTTTCAAATCTTAACTAAATGCTGGTTAACCCTCATCTCACCTGGCTTCTTGCATCCGGCCGTCATTTACGGGCGGGGGCACCGGGGTGGAGATGGTACCGGTGCTGATGTCGCCAATAATGAGCAGCGCCTCCTTGAGTGCATGATACATGCGCAACAGTTCGTCTCTGCGCTGGGCCTGGTCGGCCGATTCCTCCATGAGGATGCTCTGGTCCCCGGATGAGTAGAGGTAGGCCAGCAGCTCCGAGTGGATGAAATCCTTTGCCTGAATGGAAGTCAATAGTGTCAAAACACAGAGAGATGCAACTTACGTTGCTTAAAATAAGGAGCATGTGTGGACTTGGTACAGCAGTAGCCTAAAGTGAAATGATCAGACGGCTCATAAATTGGAAAATATGGTTGAAAGACTAAAAGACTAAGAAGGGAGAGGACAAAAACAATGTTAGAAAATCATGAGACAGGAGCTGCCCAGCGGACAAAAGGTGTTGGTATTATGTGTGTGTGTGTGTGTGTGTGTAGCTGCTGGATTATTGGAAGCCATCAAGTGAGCTCACCACAATAATAAAAACCTAATAAATGGACAAGCCACTGTGAGCATGCACCATAAATCCTGTTAATTATTGTCTTCAAGTTTATGTCCTCGTGTTCATGCGATACATGGCTGCTGCTGCCGCTGCTGCTTAGACGAACAAGAAAGAGGAAACGCCACGCTGCACGGCTCTGTGGTGCAATGACAGTTAGGTCTAATTAAAAAGCACTTTATCTGATCTCAGCTCAGATCACTGGTTTATGAGGTGCCTTGCTTGCTTTCATAAAGAATGCAGTATGCCTCATTTGCTGGATGATGGGAACATAACTGTCAGCATACATAGCTAATGGCATGTTTCCTCCACATATACATGGAGGTTTATTTACAAAAACACACATATTTGGTACGTAGGATGAGCACCAAGCAGAAGGACAATATGCACTCTGAGGTAATAGACTCAGATGATCTCTTTAATTGGGTTCCCGGATGTGACACTCTGTTAATTGTCTTGCGTCTGCTGCTGAGGACCGCTGGACTCACACTGTTGATCATGAGATGCATGATGGTCTTGGGCACGAGGTCTCTGGTGGATTTGTTGATGATGCCGATGTACGAGTCCACCAGGTTGCGGATGGTTTCCACCTGCCTCTCCAGCTGAGGATCCATGGAGAACGTGTCCGCAGGGGCAGCATCTTCATTCTCCGTCTGTCAACAACACACACACACACACACACACACACACACACACACACACACACACACACACACACACACACACACACACACACACACACACACACACACACACACACACACACACACACACACACACACACACACACACACACACACACACACACACACACACACACACACACACACACACACGACGATGAAGTATAAATACACGATAAACACATCTTCAGAGTTGCTCTCTGTAGAAGTAGAAATTAAGAGCCAAAAGCGTACACACAGAAATACGGAGGTGCATGTATTAATAATTACCAATATCATCAGATTTAAAGAAACAGAACCCTCCCACACACCTGGTCCTTCTCCGGATAAACGCCGGCCCTGAGGAAGGAGGCTTTCCAGCTGTCCACATCCTCTTGAGAATCACAGGCCAGCTCTACCTGCCGAAGATCCTTGTACACGTTCCTGTAAAGGCAAAACAAAGGACAGACACAAGTGCTGGTGAGTGTGTAGGCTTAGCCAGTACATATAGAAATGGTACAGGACGTACACAGCCCTTTACAAGTTAGGACTCACCTGTTATATTGATGTTTTCAACCAATAATGGCTATTTAACTGACAGAAACAGTATAATTTAGACACCACATGTATCGTTTACATTTGCAATACATTCTAAAAACGTTTAGTTGATGTCCCCAAACTTTTGAATGGCAGTGTACACGCACAGAAAAGGTAAAGTACACGTGCATCCACACACGTTTTCACTTAACAACATACACCTCACCTCTGTTCGGTGTTGAAGATTCCAAAGATGTGCTTTGTGGACATAAAGCCTTTCTCCACATCTCTGAGCTTCAGGTTATCCAGGGGCAGCATGTACTTCTTTTCTTTCTCCTAGCAAGAGGCAGACAGAAGAAATACACAATTACAGCAGAACTGAAACCTGGAATATGCAACATATGACTTCAAAGAGTGAGTCGTTGTATTTAGTTGGATAATGGAGATGGATGAACACAGTCCTCCCTCAATGAGTAGACCACCACCCGGCTGGTGAGATGGAGCAATGCATGATGGGGGAGAGGAGGAAGAAAAGGAGGAGCATGAGGGAGTTCTTGGGGGGGGGATGGGGTGGGGTGCCAGCTTTCACTGTTGAGCAGAGACATCTGGAAGCATTTACGTCTGCAAGCCCAACAGTTACATCACTCAGTGTTCCACCCAACCCCCGCCCCCACCACACACACACACACACACACACACACACACACACACACTCACACTAACAGCAAAAAAAAAAAAAAACGTAACTGCACGTGCAAAGACAAACAAACATACACAAGCCTGAACCAGTTGAACAAACGCATATCATGGGATTTGGTGCAAAAACATGCACTCACATAGATACAACCAACTGTCCAAACCCTAAAAGATACAGGAGGACTCACGTGGACAAGCGCCTACTACTACATGCACACACACACAATTCCCACCCCCCCCCCCCCCCCCCCTCCTCCCCCCGTAACCCAGTACGATTTCCTGCAAATTCCAAAGTCAGATCCCGGCTGGAACATTTCAGCCCGCCTGCCACGTCAGTTTGCCTCCACCATCCTCCCTCTCTTTCTCTTTGCTTTTTCGCAAAAGGCGACCAACACAGAAATTGCACCGTTTCCAGTCGGCGTTTGGACAAACCGAGGCCACTGAAATGGAGTTCATCCTCAGCAGTGGTATCTTTCACTGGGTCTTTGTTATTTTAATGGATTGGATAGAATGATAAGACTGAGGCCTTGGGAAGAAGATCAAGCGGTGAGTAAAGCCAGTACAACACTATTTGCACTTATTCACCACTGTAGACAAATGTTCCATTTAGTTAAATCAGTCTTTTAAATGACGTTAAAATCAAATCACCAGTGAAACTAGATCATTTGATTTCAGATCACGTATGCAATATTCATCATTAAAGCCACTCTCTTAAGTCTTTGATAAACTTTGCCGAGTGAAGTTATTTAAACAGGAGGGAATGCAGTCCACCGTGTCTGGATAGATTTGCTTGAATCAGTAGAAAGGGCAGATGTTTCATATTAAGCTCTATTTTAAATAATATATGCTCGATAAGATTAAAAGTATCGGGGCGTTGTGGGTCCTGATTCATCAGACTTTTTGTCAAATGCGTTATTGTTTCAATGGGGTAATGTTTGCTTTCTGTGCCCTCTGTCCTAATGTCCTAGGGCAGCGACCTGCAGCCGCAATGACCTCGGGGTCCTTCCTCCCTCCGGAGTCCTCCTCACCCCCCCGCCTGCCCAGTGTTCAGACTACCTGTTCATCCGGCTACAGCTGAACAGTAGTCTGCACATTGGTTAGGCTGGGCTGGGACGCACACACACACACCTCCAGCCACCTTTGGCGACGACACCAAAGTCTCCACTCCGGATGTTTATCAGTGCCTCATGCAGTACCTTCACCTTTATGTGTCAGCTTATCTTAGCGATCCGTGTCCAGTGAAATACAGCAATGGAACAGAACGTCCTCTCACCTCGTCATCTTTGTACCAGGACAGGGACTCCGCAGTCAGGATGAACCAGTACTCCTTGGAGCCTCCCTTCATGATGCTGATATTGAGGGTTAGCCAGCCTTTCCTGATCACCTGCACAGCGAGGAGAAGACGTGGAAGAGAGAGAAAAGGGTGGTAGGGAGACAGGGGGTCCCGGGAGGACGGAGGAGAACAGCTTTGTCAATCAGGCTTATGTGACACGAGGGCCCTATGAGTGGTACTGGGATGTGAGTGACACTAATAAAATCTTACCTGCTTGGTCACTATAAAGCTGGCTGTCTTTTACCTTTATTTTATCTATGTCTATGAGTCAAATACATGCACTATAACACAGAGAAGTATGGGTTGAATGTGAGTCTTATGGAATGAATAAGGAGAGACCAAAGGACTGTAATGCATGCACAGGAATACATAATGTGTGTAGTAATATGGCCAATTGTATGCAAAACACTGAAAAGGGATGTTTTTCACTTGACAGAAAATAAATCCTTTAACACACAAACGGGACCAGATGGTGTCCAGACGAAGCTAAGCCTGACGCACAGACAAAGACCAAAAGTCGACGGTGGTATGTTAGGCGTCAGCGGGTCAGTAGAAGCTAGGCTACGTGTAAAACAAATAAGACGGGGTTAGTGGGGTTAACTGGACTCCGATATATAACTGTTTATGAAGAAGATGGGGAGAAGGGAATGCAGAAGACGGGGGTAATGGAGGAGAAAGGAATTGCAACGGCTGGTTAGCCGATCTATTGGAGTTCATAGAGGGACAGAAATCTAGACAACAAATCTAAAGTGGAGAGATGGAGAGGGAGGAAATACATCAGACTGAGAGGCAGAGTTGAGTAAATCACTGAGGATACATTTTAGAGGAGCCCTCTTAGCTACCATGTCTCTCTGTTTTCTTTCTACATTTCAAGTCCAATGGAGGAAATCACTGTCTGTGAGTAGTGTGCTCTTATTCTAAGTAAAGCAAAGAGAGATTTCACAGTCCGCTCTAGACCTCTCGTCTGCTCCCCCTCTCCATCCAGCAGAGGATTGGAGTGAGTTATGAGGGGAAAGAAGGTTTGTTAGTTCATAAACACGGTAGAGGAAGCACGTGCATAGAGGCTTAACGGTAGTTTGCCTTGGCCGGGAAATAACTCAAACTTTTTTTTTTTTTTTTTAGAAACAAAAAGTTTTAAATCCCCGATATAAAAGTCTGAAAGTCAGTTGGAAATGTTGTGACCAAGTTGACACGAGAAAGATGAAACAATGAGATGTCAGCATGTCACGCACGAGATGCCGTAGAAATGTTCAATCCTTCTTTTTTTTTGTAAATTTAAGTTTTGCAAGTGGTTCATTATAGATGCACGATTACATCTGAGATTAACTCCAAGGATTCAAATTTGAAAGAAACATGCCAATTTAAATTAGTCAAGATAGTCAGTAGGTTATGAAAAGAAATGTTTTGATCAAATCACTGGAAATCATCCCAAAGCCATGACACCACACAAAACAACCGTTTTGATCAACTCTGAGTATAGAAATGATAATGATAGACTTTGAGACCGGTGGTCTTCTGGACATGTAAGGCCTTTACGTTGGAAAGTTTTTTAACATGCATTTAATCTGTAAATGAAATCATTAGACATGAATCAATACTTTTACTGTGTTGCTGATTTAAATGGCTCCCCGCTCCCTCCCCCAGCGTCGTTTCGGATGATTCTCACAAGGCAAACTTTTTGAGCCACAGCGCATGAGGTGGCAGCAGAGGTACGAACGCAAAGGCACGAGAACTGACGCCATTTCCTCGGTCAGTGGTGGAAGAGTTCCCCGTTCTCTTTGTTGCATTGCACAGTGACTAAATCCTTCGTGGAGGTAAAATAAGTCACGTCTCGTTTAAACGATTTGGTGGAGAAAAGGGGAAATGTTAGTAGCAACCCAAATATGTGCAATTAAAAAGACAATTACTGTCTTATTCAAATGAAACCAATAATTACGAGAGCAAACCTGCCATGTGTTACTGTTGGGTCAGTTCCAAATTACTGGTAACTGAGTGCTGATGCCATAATTGTGACTGATCAGTCTGGAGACTCTACCTTCTCCTCGTGGACTTCTCCCAGTCCGCCAAGCTGCAGAGAGAACAACTCATTATGGTGAGGTATTCACCGGGAACTGTTTCTGCCGTTGTCTCACAGCATTTGGTCTTTTCCACCCTAACCAGACTGGCTGACCTGTGTGTGTGATGGCCTCAGTCCTTCTGCACGGCCTACCCCTGCTGCCCCCCTAGCAATACATCTTTGGGGTACTTACCAGAATCTCACCCTGCAGTAATGGGAAGGGGAAGGGGTGCAGTATGAAACCAAAGCAAAAAGAAGAGAGAAAGCAAGCAAGCAAAGATGAGGGAAAGATGAGAGAGAAGGAGGAGGAAGAGGAGAGAAAGGGTAGCAAGTGGAGAGTTGGAAGGAGAGAAGAGGAAGAAAGAAGAAAGAGAATGAAAGTTTAAGGAAAGGTCGAGAGAAAAGGGTGAAATAGTGGGAATGACAAAAACAGGAGGAAACAGAAAGTAATAATCCATGAGACAGCCAGTGAGAGAGAGAGAGAGAGAGAGAGAGAGAGCAAGAGTTACATGCAATTAGAATTACTTCAAGTAAACCACAATTTGGTTATGTCATAGCTGTTGCTCAGTTGATAGGTGCGAGGTCCATGCACATTCTGAAGTTCAATACAGAAGATGCTTGTGAGTTAATGGGGAGGTAACGAAAAACAAGCCAACAGAATTCTGTCATGAGCCGTTGCTTTGCTGTGGAACAACATGCCTGGGTCACATGCAAACAGCAATTAATTCAGAAAAGCAGGGAGGCAGAGTGTACTTTAGGCTCATTAAGGCAACTCTTCCCTCACTGAAACTGCAACCTCTGATGCTGAGGAGCAGCGCTATTAATCACATTTCAGGATCTTACAAAACACACATTGAAATACAAAACACACTTTGCTAGATATCGGTTTGTTAAAGGAGAAGGACCGGCTTTAAAACATTGTGGACAAAGCCAGTTTAGAGTGAGGATAATAAATCAAAGGGACTGGGTACACTTATGTACAGAGGAGGTATTGTTAACAGTTAGGTCAAGATAGATTAATGGCTATGTGCTGGAGTGAGATATATTCACACGGTGGACTAATAGGCTGGTAATGGGAGCCATCGGTCGAGGGAGATTAAATCTGGCCGGTGCCGAGTGATAGAAGGTACCTGGTTGGGTATGGCCCTCTTCTTGTTCGCAGCCGTGTTCCTCTGCTGGGCACTGTCATCACACAAACATGGACAGAAAAGACGAGACGTATTGATGGCAACACACCAAACAATAAATATTCATGCGTCACTTCTATTCCAATAATATTCTCTTCATTTACAATATTATGCTACTTGTGTTTTTAAGCCTTTAGTCTCTTGTGTTTCTGTGTAAATCCACAGTTCTGATGCAAATATATAACCCGATACACACATACATGAAGGGGAATCTGTGGAGGAATTTGGACAACACGGAGGGTCAAACTGTCTCTCACACACACTGGACACACAACCCGACATCCGCTCTGTGAGCCCACCTGTTGTTGCCGTACCCTGGGGAGCTACCATCATCCAGCCTTCTGTAGTCAAGACTGAAAGTGATGTCATGAGAACCGTTAAACAGCTCTAGCTGACCTGCGATACATTACAGCAATCTCGCCATGCAGAGGCTAGGCATGAACCCTCACACACGCAAACACACAGGAGGGGGAGGGGGGGGGGGGGGGGGGCTTGCTTTGTTACTCTGTCAACCAACACAGAGGGTAGCTCCACTCCACTACATGCTACTGTAACACTAAAGGGACTGTTAATGTTAATTCAACCCAAACTCTAAACCGCTTGGAGATGCACCACAAAGAAACAGTAGCCGTGATTCCATTCAATTGTCGAGTGAATTTAAGCAAACTTTTGAAATGTTGCATTTAGTTACGCGTCCGGTAAACGTAGTACTAGTACTAGTAGTAGTACTAGTAGTAGTACTAGTAGTAGTAGTAGTAGTAGTAGTACGCAGACAGCAGAAACAGATCATCAGTCATGCGAGTTAAAATGTTGGCGACGTCAGAAATGATTCATCAAAGGCTGTTTTCATTACCAATTCAAATCAACGATTTTTTGATAAAAGGCAAAAACCACCTCAAGTGAGCGTGAAAACCCTTTTGTGGTTTTCCATAGAGCTTTTCTAATGCGATACTTGAAAATGCACATAAACATGTGTGAATGGAAACATGACAAGTGGGTGCTTTGAAGTGTGCAAATGAGTCTCCAGTGCACAACAGCAGCTACCAGCCAATCCAGGGAAACGTCAACACTGCTCTGTCCATTGGTACAGTAAGCATTCTTCAGCCGACAGGAAGTTTATCCATCGAGAAATCGAGCATGCTTCATTGACTTTGTTTGGGGGGGGGGGGGGGGTGCATGGAGGGCGGAGAGGTGGGCAATTAATGCGACCTTAATCGGTGTGGCATCCCCCTCCCCCACAGGGAGACACATGCTCTTGATGTGGCTGGATCACTAATTGGAATGCTACATCAAACCGAGGTGCTGCGGTTCACAACATGTGGCGAACAATAAAGCAACACTTTTGATTCAGTAGCAGTGATTCTGTTACGTCTCTGAAACAAGTCTTTTCCTTCGTAAATGTCCGGAGTCACAAGTGCACCTCAGATGATGGGCAACATGTAGTTAATGGGGACCACAATGCTCGTGCTGAGACTGGGGTCAGGGGGGGGGGGGGGGGGGGGATGTACATACTTGGCAAAGCCTATGAAGTCCTCATGATTGGTGTTGATGTAGGACAGCTCAATGTCGATCAGCAGCAGAACCTTGATAAGTGGCAGAACATCAGGATTAGGACGGAGAGGTCTCAAATTAAACACCACTTTACAGAAGGCACAAATGAGAAAGGGTGAGGCTCGGCTTCACTTCCGATACTTCACACTTGCAGGAAAACAACCCGGAGAGAGATTACATCTAAAGCGGAGTTTATACACAGCTTTGTAGTCAGACGGATATCAGCAATGCTGCAAAGTGCAGATGGGATGGAGTTGACAATACGACTGATGAATGATAAAGTCTCAGTTTATAAACAAATTCAATCGGCCTCACTTCCTGCCTGTGAGAGCTGCAACACAAACCTAGAACTCTCATTAGTCATGTTATTAAAGGAGTTGGGCCCTTGTGCTGTTTCCAAGGCTTCTCCACCCCGAGTAGAATAAAGTCCTGAAAACAACACTTGAAACCAATGAGTGATCTCTAATTTGAATTTCTCAAAAAAAAAACTGCTGTTCTGTCACACTTCAGAAGGATTTCATTGTGCTGATTAAAGGAAAGCGGTGCCAAAGGCAACACTGACTCACACTCAATTCAAACAAACAGAATAAATAACACAACAACGTATTTTCCACCATAATAAAGAAAGGGGCTGTTAAACAAAACAAGAAGTTGGAAAATATTAGTTTGAGGCATCTTTGGTTCACTTTTTTGTTGATTTAAGTTTGCAATCCTTAAAGACGGTTTGAGGTCTTAACGGTTGGTGTCAGTTGACCACTTCACCTTTTGTTACATCGTGTCACGCTCTCCTTCTATTAATATACGATAACGTGGGAGGAGTCGCCAACATTTCAACGTAATATTGGAGCACATGTTAATTGTAAATTGTGGCTCTTGCTGTATTTTCTCTACAGGTGAGAAAGATCAACATCAAAGCCCGACTTTGCACGCTCGAGAGTCTGTCTAATCTCAGGAACTCACCTGGTCCTTCGTCTTCCCTTCTCTTTCTCGGACGTGGGTGGTGACGATCCTCTCCGTCTCCTCTCTCAGTCTGGGGTAGGAATTGAGCTGAAAGGCAACACAACACACAGCTGCAGCACTGAACAGAAGACACACGCAAACACACACACGCACACTTACATGTGAGCTGGAGCTTAGTAAGACTTACCAATAAGTATCAGAGACAAACAGGAGTGAGAAGTGAGAATAAGTGGAGAACAAAGAAAAGGGAAAGAAGGTCGTCAAGTGACATTTCAGTGTCACACATATCCAAACAACCACAAACCGACACACACACACACACACATAGAAACAGGCTTTGAATACACAGCGACTATCTGTTACCATCAGCCAGGGATGACTTCATGAACTAAGAATCGATGTGCTAATGCTGTTAGTTAATCATGCAACTAACAAACAAGAGCAATGTCCAAATGTATACATTATACATTCAAACCAATCATCTGTAGCTGATGGAAAGTGTCAATGTTAGTGAAGACTGGATAAGAAGGAAAGAGACAGGGGTAAACAGAGACAGAGGGACGGACGGATCACTGAGTGTATGTAGAATCCCTTCATGAGGTGCAGCGCCTCCCTCTGTCCACAAGGTGGCAGTGGAGCACCGTTGCTATGGAAACGCTCCATTCAGACTGCCACTACACCCACTAGCTACCCCCCCCCTCCCCCCCCCCCCCAAATCTCACATCACTCCCCTTCCATCCAGTTCAGCACATAGTGTGCTGAACAGTCTCTGCTGAGGTCAAACAGCTGGTGTTTCGCCGTCTGATGGAAACTTTAGGTTGTGCTTAAAATGTCTGATGTGAATTGTGAGTCAGTGCTCAGTCTGAATGGTGTGGAGACTTCCAGAGGGTTGGAACAGAATGGGGATGGGACGATACACACGATCGAAGCAGTGGGCACTGATGGCAAGGGTGGTGGGGGGGGGGGGGCGATTGGACTGATTTCACTGGGACAATGACAGACATTTGGAGAAGACTTAGAGATGCACCGACTGCAAGCTTCCAGGCCGAACTCTGACCGGTCGATTCTGATTTTCTTTCTTTCTAAGAACTGTAATTAACAGCTGTACAAACATTTTTGTCACTTTTATTTCATGGCTATTTTTTTTTTTTATTCAATTGTATGTTCATAATAAAACATTGACTGTCAAAAAACTTCCCCTCAAACAAACAAAGTTGTTTCAAATGTTTTTAAAGTTGTTCCTCTAAGACTTACACATTATAAGCTTTATGTCTTCTTCACTCACGCTGAAGAACTTCCAAACAGACGACATGACGTGTCTGAACTGTGTGCTGCAGATGGCACTGTGTGAGCAACGTGCATGTTGCGTGTGTGGCTGTGACGTTACGGTCTGTCATTTTAACAGACGGATGGATATAGGTCACTGACCAGGCAGTCAACGGTCATGGCCGATCAGCTGACAGGACGGCGTTTGTTCGATCGGTGCATCTCTAAGAGGAACGCCTTCTCCTTTCGTGCCATCTTCCCAGCAGGTGTGTCCCCGGTTACCTTCACGGCACACTTCATGACGAGCGCGGTGAGCTCGGACACCACAAGGTCCACACACTTGAGGCTGGGCTCTTTGAGTTTGAGGATCTGCTTTTTGACTATCGCCTCGAAAGCCAGGTCGGGGGTGAAGAGCCCCGTTCTGAAAGGTCACGGGGTCAGATTGCGTGTTGTTGTGGTGGTGTAGAGAAAGAGAGAGAGAAAGAGAGAGAAAGCCAGGAAAGAGAAAGAAGAAATAAAAAGAGGAGTCTTTGTTCAGTTAGTCATTTCTAGCTGTTGTGAGACAAATCAAGCATTGGAGAAGGACAAGCCACAGGTCTTTCACATCCTCTTCCCTGACACGCCAGTTCCTCTCAGACTAGGTAAATATTGTGAAGACTGACGCGTCACCTCCAACCCAAGGCCAAATTACAGCTTCAGACCTTCCCCTTGTTTTGCTGGCTATGTGTACTGAGCCATGAGACCTGCAGCTTGTCCAGGCGAGACCAGAGATGCTCAGACGGTCCCCGAAACATCTCAAATCCACGACGACACGTCACCCGTCACAACACTCCACAACACGACAGCGCTGCCTGCACACAGGGCTAATCGGGCTGGGCTGAGGGCAAACCGCACAGAACGTTTCTTTTTTTTTTTTTTTTTTTTAACAACTGAACTGATGTTTTCCGGATATTGTAGGAATCTTGGCTAATGTTCCTCGTCAGCGTACCCTCTGCCACACCCACGGTCGCCCGAGCCCCGTGTCTCGGCTGGGTCGGGGAGATGCTGGACACCGGCATGTACCTTGTTGGTGCACTGCCTGACTGTGTTGATGAGCTCCTGAATGACCAGATCGATACATTTGAGACAGGGCGTTTTCAGCTTAACGATCTGCTTTTTCACGATGGCCTCAAACGCCAGGTCTGGAGTGAACAGCCCCGTTCTGAGGATGCACAGAGAGACAGAGGCACAGCGGCAGACCGATGGGACAGTTAACGGGACATGTAGGTCAAACAGAACAGATGAATGGACGGATGATTAGGTGACTGAGGAGATCTGAGGTTATGGACAAAGTAACAGAAAATCCGTATACGGACAGTCACAATAGGGGGGGGGGGGGGGGGGGATGTAAATGTAATAACGCAGACAACAACAATTGAGATATGACAAACAGGAGATGATCGGTGAACACATGACAACATTATCGCTGCAGGGGACTAAGATACATGTAACACAAAACCTCATAATAATTGAATGCCTCAGCAGACAGAAACATGAGTGGGTGGTGTTGCAGTGTGGAGAAAGGGGATCGGGGAAAAACAGAGAGGGTCAGTAGAAATAAGGAAATACATTTCATATCCAACAGAAAACACCGTTTCTTTGAAGAGGTAGAGTTAGTCTCTGATGGCAAAGCTTGATTATGAATTACAGTAGACGGGAAAGAAGCGAAGCATGTGGGTACTGCAGTGTTTTGTGGTGAAGCAGAATAACGGTGTTCATTGAGCTCCACTTGCCTGACACCGTGGACGTTCTTGATTGCGTGACTGATTTCTCGCCTTAAGTCCTTCTCGTCAAACACAATCTGGGAGACGGCGGGGGGGGGGGGGGGATTCAAGTGATGCTTTAACAAATCAATACTTCAATCTTTGACCACAACAACAATACTTAACATATCATTGCTATTCACACTGACCTTGACCAGTTCGAAGGGAAAGCGTTCATGGAAGAGGCGATTGATTTTGGCGCCACCCGACAGCTCGTTGGTGTCCACCTGGTCCCCGGAGCCCTCGATGCACTTCTCAAAGTCCACGCCAAACTGCTGCACCATCCTGAAGGGGGCCCCGAGCACAAACATGACACCGGTGTCAAGGATCTCCTTGCAAGTGCAGCTTAAACCTTTCTGGAGACCCACTGCAAACATTACTGTTCATTACAGTTACTGCGAGCAACTTGAGAAAGAAAGTGCTGGATAAATGACGATGTGACTTTCATCAGCACTGTGCAGGGGGCATCCAACATGGCTGCCGTGAGTTACATCTACCGTAAATACCTATTGAATGCTGCATCGTTATGAGCAGCAATATTCAGATGCACTCACTGCAACAAGGCCTTGGTCTTGCGTGTCGGGTCATCTGGACGGAAGTTCTTGTACTCCTCCACCTCCTTCTCCAGCGAGAGGAGCTGACTCTGCAGCTTACTGCGCAGACCAGGGAGAGTGTCCCTGATGTGGTTGGTCAATTGCTGGAGACAGACAGGGGTAGTACTGTTGTTTTACAGAATCAATGGCATTCTCAGGGAGGAGATTACATTTCACAATTGACAGCGGACCTGGTTGAGCAGCTTTTGTAGATGCGGTGTGCCCATGCGCTCTGCCAGGTGTCTGTAGCCCGGGTGGGACAGGAAGAACTTCCTCTCCGCAGCCAGAGCAGCGCGAATGTCCTTCTTCCCATCGATGTCTTTCTGACTGCGGTTCACCACACCGATGTAGCCTGCACACAAATAACACAAACAGTCACTCTAGAATCCAAACCAAAGTCTGTGAATGCGTTTGCGTGTGCGCATCATCCTCACCTCTACGCAGTGGGAGGAGTTTATTTTCTAGGATGTCCTTTGCATCCGTCCCTTCATCCATCAGGTCCAGCTTTGTTATTACACCAATGGTACGCAGACCTGCACAACACAAAACCACATCAGCTCAAACAACATGTCTTACAGGGTAATACAGAGGAAAATGACCCGACACAGAATAATTACATCAGTGTCTTTGACCTTTTCTCGGGCCTGTTTTAAAAATACAAACAGCTAAAAAAAAAAAAAATGTTCGGCAGAGAGCTCCACGCTCACCCTGTGGGTCCACCTCCTTGGCGATCTTCAGAGCGTCCGAGTTGGCCAGGTCGCTGTTGGCCGGTGTGACGGCCAGGATGAGACAGCTCTCCTTGGTGATGAACTGCAGCAGCATGTCTCTGATCTGGTGCTCTATGTCTACAGGCTGGTCTCCGACCGCAACCTTAGTCATTCCCGGGAGGTCGATCAGGGTCAGGTTCAGCACTGAGAAATGAGAAGTGCAAATAAGATGCTTTTCCATCGGCGGACGTGACACATAGCTACAATTATTGTCATTCATTCAAGTAATATGATTCCATATCTACTCCTTTTCTGAACAAAGCATTTGATCTAGTTTGATTTACGTGAGACTTGATTTGATGGACGTGAGACAAACTAGTATTGGATTATTCAAAAGCTTTCTCAATAAAAGAAGGCCTTCGTTTTCCTCCCTTTTCATACAAACATCCAAAAGACGTCGACAGCATCCGCCTCAATCTAACACTTTAATGGGTGTCTGTGGTGAAAGGGAAGCTTTCATCTTGTGAACGAGACATTTGGGAAGGCAGACGTTTGTTGTTGTAAACAGAACTGGTTCATTTTTTACTCCATAAAAACATCTCTGAGCTTATATTAGTGTTACAGACACTGAAAGAATTCAACATCACATTGTCAAATTTCATGTTGAATTTCCCTCGACATAAAAAACCCACATTAGATTATTTCAAAAGTGACTTATCGTATTATATTTTCTATCATGTTATAAGTAATACAATATATATTGCGATATATCATTTTCGCAGAATTCAACTGAGAAATTATTCATGGTTTAAATAACCACCCGTTTGGTTGGTTTATCAAGTTAAAAACACATAAAATACTTCACTACATTGATCTGATACAATCCCATTATTATTAATACAACCAGAGATATTAAAAAAAGACAGATACCACGGTATGAACAGTATGGAAAAATCGGGTTGGTTGGCAAATTCACATCATCTCTCGGTATATCTTGCCGTATTACATGCAAACGTACTTATATATTGACTTACATAAGAGCAAACAGTGTTACCAGTGCAGTGTTTCTCAATGAGACTCGAGTCTGTTACCGTTTGGGGAGTAGACCCGCAGGTTAATTGGGATGGTAGAGATGCCTTTGTTGGAGCCCGTTATTCTCTCGGTCTCCGCCTCAATTTCCGACCGCACTTCATCAAAATCCACAAACTTCTTCCCTTTGCAGTGCAGGAATTCAGCATATTCTACACACAGGTGCAAAATGACGTACACAGGGGGGAGGGTGTGGGAGAGAAAAGGACAAAGAGAAAGAAAAAGGAGAATATTAAATTAGAGAGTGAGCTTAGCTCGGGGCACTGTGACAGAGAGGCCGTGTGCAGGGCAGCGATGAGAGCAGAAGGGGATGTGTGTGTGTGTGTGTCTGTGCAGAGGACGGGAACACTCACCGGCTTTATTGTTGACCAGCTGCAGAATGAGAGGTCTACGGGTAACAATGCCTGATCCACGGGGAAGAAAGTCCCTGAGGGAGACAGACAGAAGACACATAAATACAGAGTAGCAAGGATGAAAAGGAGGGAAATGAAAACAGGAGGAGGGGAGTGTTGGGTAAAACAGGGGTGGTTCAGGATCGAGAGAGAGAGAGAGAGAGAGAGAGCAACAGAAAGAGAGATGAACGCTTAATTATTCAATTCACTCAATGTCCATGTCCGTGCAGCGTGGCCTCTGGTAAATTGATGGACGCGGGGGAATTTCACTCCTCCGACTTGTCTTATAGCAAATCAAACGTGACAAAGTCATTTTCTCTCATCATTAGGGCTTTAAGAGAGCGATTCATTCACACCCACTCTCTCTGATATGTGGAAAATCCACCCTAAAATAGAATTCACAGATGTTATGTGGAAACAGGCTGTAATTATAATATCATCAAAGGACAAAACCGAGAGCTGCTCCACAGACGGTGAACAATGGAACAACTCCTCCGGCACTAGAGCAGCACGCGTGCTGATTTCACTGGGACACGAATAGGTTTTGCAATTCAAATGAGTCACGTTTTAATGCGATGTCTCGAACACAACCTACCGGACCACGGACTCAGAATATGTCAACATTTGTTGTCATGAACTTTGATTTATGTTGAATATTTCAGACGACGACGCGATCGTAAAGTGAGGATGTTGTCGCCGCCGCGCTGAAGCTCGGGAATGAAATATTGACGGACCGCGATACGATGACTACTTCATACTCGCTCAGTTGTCTGACAACAAAACCAAACAATATGTTATTGAGAACAACTATAGTGTGAATTTGGTTGCATTAAAACACATTATAGGTATCCAGAGAGAACGTCAATAAAGCCGATCATACAGCACAGCTGTGGTCAGTGACCTGTGTTTATGTTGATTTTGTCAGACGACGTCCCGACCATGAAAGGATGATTTGGTCAGCTGGGCTCTCTGTCCCACTCTTTACCAGATGTTGGCAGTGATGAGCAAAGTTTTGCTGTTTGCCAACTGAAAAGAGGGCGAAGGAGAAGAGATTCAGCCAATTTCATGACGTTCCGGTGTGTCTATTAAAAAAAAACGGCCTGGGAACACTCATTTCCAAATTTAGGGAGAATGTTGTCCATGTTTATAAAAACGTAATCTGACCAAAATCATTGGAAAAGCGCAATATAAATTCAGTTTTAGGGTGGATTTACCCTTCGTGGGGGGAGATCTTGTAATGTGGTGGTTTTCGATTGATAAACTGCTCAATTTACTGCCTATTTAAAGGTCAGGCCAGACCTATGTTTCAGCTGGTCACCGTTAGCTTGTGTGCGAGCCAAGACTGTGTCAATACACGATATATCACCTACGATGACGCCTTAACCAAACTCGCCTCGGGCCTGGGCCTCGACATCGTCTTTCTATGTGCACACTCTCAACTAGAAACGTGCATCATGCTACTTACAGTGCCTTGCAAAGGTATTCACTCCCATCATGTTTTTCCCTATTTTGTTGCACTACAACCTGGAATGTAAATAGATTTTTATTTGGATGGGGGAGGGGTGGTTGAATGCTTTCGCAATGCACTGTAATTACACAAAGTAATGCATTGCACAATGCATGAAACGACAGTAAACAAACATGGGCAAATGCTATTTGTGCAAAGTGCATTATTGAGACCCTATCTTTCTAGGAAAAAAGAATAGGAACTTTCTCACAATTGGCGTGTTGGTTCCCTTTAACGTGACGGGGCACCTGAAGAATTTCTAGCTACATGAGTCATGACCAAAGTTGCCTAGACAGCATGCCTCAGATGACACTCCTCCTCCACCCGTTCTTCTGTACTCCCCTCCCAAATTATGACGGCCCCTCTGCTGCTCTGCAAACACGCTACATCTGGTGGTAATCACCGGCCCCGGTCCTGGAACAATCATAGCGGAGCATGTCACTAGCTCACATTCTCCGTTCCCTCCCTACTGCCAGACCTACAGGCGTGAGGGGACTATGGTGGTGCTCAGCACCGCCTGCTGACTTCAGACTGTTAGCGATGTGTCGGCCACAGGACAGGAGAAAAGAGAGTGGCTGCCCTACTACATACTCTCTGCTACTCTCAGACTGCGGTCCTGTGGTGAAACATTGGGGAACATTCTGGATGTTCCTTACATCAGCAAAAAAAAAATCCACAGGTCTGTGGTTCAGCACTGGTGCAGTGTCATGCACATAATGTGCAGCATGCAGGCATTTGTTCACTCGGCGGACAGTATAGAAAGCTCTGGATGAGGAGTGGCAGCGAGGGAGACAGCGATAAAGAACAATGGAACTACCGGCTGAGGGAAAGGATATAATTAACAGATGAGACGTGGAGAAAGGCGGTAAGATGCTGCCGAGAGGTCACAGCGAGAATGACCTCCTCAAGAAACTGCTAACGTACTGATGGATATCTCCGGTTACAACTCTCACTGGCTTTTCAGCAGTCAAACCCCGTCTCATTGGCTCAACAGGTGGCCGCTTGTCAAAGATTCACAGTGATAAAATGAAGCATCAATAAAGTTCACGTGAAAAACACACACAAAGAAGTTGTTTGTTCACGAATGCTCTTCTGAGAAGACAAAACACAAGTGCAGAATTGAACCAGTCAATCTCCATGGACGGAATTGGATAAACGGCATATTGAAAAAGAAGCAAGAGGCCAGGATTCCATTATTGATGCGCTGTAAATGATAGACGAGGCTGAGCAGATTGTGTATCATTTCATGCATTATGGATGGCCAAGCAAAGAGCATCAGTCTGTGAGCCTCCCTCCATCTACGACAAGAGAAAGCAAAAGCAGGAGAGAGAGAGTAGGGCAGGGAGAGATCGGGAGAGCCAGCCCCACCCCCCCCACCTGCCTGCAGGCCCGACAGCCCCTGCGTCTTACAAACAGGCAGAGCAACTCTGAGGAGCTACACTCCACAGCAGATCCTCCTTTTCCTCAAGTCTATGGAGGCCTGACGGGGCTCGTTTTCAAAACATGGAAACCGGAGTGTGAAACTCTGAGGTCATACTGGGCTCTCGCGGGAGGGTGAAGTACACTAAAACGTGGTTGTGGTTTGCTGGGACTTAGTGCATGGGTCTCTGGTGTGGCAACAGATATATAATTATGGCTACCCGCATTCAGGCACCACAGTCCATCACTGTGGGTACCATGAAGCCTCACTTAGCAGCCCATCCTGTTCAAGCACTCTCAGAAATCCAACTGCTTAGTGGAAAATCCCTTTGCTCTCTGCTATTCGGATGTCTGTGCTTCTTCCTCACAGCGATGTCCACTGTGCTACACACAAACATCTACAAATACTGTTTTTATCCATGCCGACGCCAACCCGGAGTAAGACTACTGCTACAAATCATGAAATATATACAACGCAAACAATCCAATTGGTTTTAATGATGCCAATTCAACAGAGTTTTTTTTATTATAACGATCTAGTACAGTATTAAAGGACGACTGTTGCAATGCTTACAAAACTCCTGGTTTCTCAGTAGTCTGCTCGCCACAGATCTGATAACAACCTCCTCCACCCAGACCAGCTTGCTGGGATAGATATGACGTCTTTACTCCCCACTGGGGCAATAACATCAGAGCAGAGACAAAAAGAGTCCTATCTCTAAACTGAGAGTTAATTATATGATCTAACGACGCATGCATCAAACAAACAAAAGCCAGTAAATAAACAACACTGAGAACGTGTTTGCATATACCGACTGGTCCATTTAGTTTGTCAGAAAGCCATGCCAGTGAAGCAGCATGCACAATATCAGGGCCATGGCGCTGACATGCCTGAATGTAATGCAGCCATATTTATTGTTATTAAATACACATGCATCTGTCATGAGAAAGGTGTATTAGGGCCTCAAACGCTACGGCTAAATGATTGTTACCATGATGTAACTGATTTTAGTGTATTTAATGTATTTAGGGTATGTTCAATGTGTCAGAAAAAAAACGTAAGGTCCATCAGTAGGTTACCTCGATGCATACCTGAACGGATAGACAGGCATGCTACCAAAAGACAGAAACGTTAACAAATACGTGAGGCTGTTGAGCCGGAGTGATTTAATTAGCTTCTGCCCAGCAAAGTATGCAGACCAGCCAGCCAATGTGTACTGGTCTCCACTCAACGTGGTGGGAACACAGGGCTGAATCACACCAACAAGACCGGGTGGCACAGGTCTATCTACAACTTCCCCTTCTCCATCTGATCATGACGTCGGCATGGAGCTCAGGCAGGAGACAGAAATCGGGGGTGAGAAAGAGAAAGAGGGATTGTTTTCATGCCTGGGGTCACAGGGATGAAGCCGGCCTTTTACACACAACATGCAACTCACCAAATAAATAGACTGAGGAAACCAGGATTAGGTATTGGCTGCTCCTGAGCTCAAACAAGCCCGTAGATCAACGATGAGTCATCTCTACATTAACGTTGTTGCTATGGTTATATGCTGTACTTCCAGGTTGAAGTAAGACTCGGACCTTGTAGCTACGAGTCTTTCTTCTACTGTTCCACTTTATCTGCCCTCAAGCTCACCTGCACTGCAGCAACAGGCATACAGAGTAGCTGCTGCACTTTTCATTGTTTGGAAAAAAAGATAGCCAACACTAAAGTGCACTCCTTACATACTTCATAAAAAGGATGAGCATGTACAAGTTTGCAAAGTGCTTGAGTAACTTTCATATGTGCGTGTATGTTGGTTCTGTCAACAGGCAGAAGATGGAGGTACTGCACAGGCACGGAAATTGAGGTCACCATGAAATGTTAATTACAGCTGATATGTGTCAAGTGCTCTCAGAGTGCATAGTCACAATCGTCTGAATTAATGTGCACCGAGTGGTAGTCTAATCTGTGCATGTGTTTGCCTGAGAGCAGATACGACGTGCTCTCGCCCGTGTGTTGATAACTAAAGGCCTATCTGCATGTCATCTTAACAGCCAATCTACTTCCGCTTCGACACCGGCTGGCCTGCGTGAGTGTGTGCGATCCGTGCGTGGGTTGGGTTACACACACACACACACACACACACACACACACACACGGTGAGTGTCTCTCAATGGGGTGGAAACCTGCTAAACAAGCTGCTTTAGAGCGAGCTTGTTTTGTTTCTTTATCTGTAGGGTGATCTCACTCCCTGCTGATGTGGGAGAGGAACACAGGACCGACGGCACCGGCCTGTTGAGGAGCAGTGGAGCTTAACCTTCACACCACAGAGAATAGAGAGACGTCGAGTGCATTTCCTTTCTTAAATTTTTGCCAAAAACGGTAGCAAAAGAGGAAGATGGTAAGGGAAGTTGTGTCTGCAGCAGATGTGAGCTTGTGCTGTTTGACAGAATTTTGACAAAAGACTGTTTGTTAAGTGAAAGTCCATGTGTTGTATACTATACACTGCACATAAATTATGTTCCCTAAGTAAAGGTGGTGGCTTGTTCTGCCTCCACTGCTCGACTTTTGCTGATCTTCCCAAAAACATGTTTGTACTCCCACGTCTGAAAGAATAAACACACTACTCCAACAACAACCTGCTATGTGACTCAATAAAGCTCCCATCAAAATAACAATTAATGCATAACCAGGGGACTTTCTGGGTGTGGCTTAGAATCATAAATAGTAAAACCGGTTCACATTCAGAACTAAGGCTGAATAAAGACATGACTAAATAAGATAAACTGCACTGTAATTTACTAAAAATAAAGTGAACAATGTGCAATTTAAATACACAAACATCACTTGATGTAATTATTTATAAAGGTCTTAGTTTGTCATGTTGAAAATGTCAGAGTGTAACCAGGGATCCAGGTAGTTTACTGGTGGTTTTAGAGGGCAAATATTGAGTAAAGTATTGGCAATGAGCAGAAGAACAACCTGAGATAGTATGTTTCCTCATACGTTTACACCCATTGTAGTTTGAACAATAGGGAAGCTTGCATTGAGCTCTAGTAAACAAAACTTCATTAAAAAAAGTTGTCCACTGGCCCACTGGTTTGTCACGTAAAGGGCGTGTGTGCGTCAAGTTGTTAAACCCGCAGCCACTTTGCATTTTCAAGGCAGTTTTACGTCAAGTGCGTAACTTAATAATAACGTTTAGTTCTGGGAGAGTGGCTAACATTAGCTTAGCTTGATGGCAAGTTGCATTATAAAAAGTACCGTTCCTGCCTGACAATCAAAGGCACCGTTTGAGAACGTAAGACCACGCAGGACACAGTCACTAAACTATTAGTTGATTGAAATTGCCAATTCAATTAACAACAGTCACGTAACCTACCTGCCAACGAAATTTTCCAAGACTGAGCTTTTCCCAGCGCTCTGTCCACCGACCACAGCGATCTGAGGAAGGTCCAAATTACAACTCTGGCCAATGGAGCTGAAGGCGTCTTGGAGCTTGTTGATGAGGGGAATCAGGTCTTCCATGCCCCGGTTCCCCATGGCTTCGTTAGCTCGGAGAGCTCCTTCAAACACAACACAAACCAGAGCCCAACACTAGCCGCGCTAACTAAGCTAGGTAACGTTAGCTTAGCAGGAAGGTGCTCTCGGGTTACTCTGAAGTGTAACGTTTAGAGTTCCGCCGCTTCAAACAGCTCGGGCTTTTATTCTCTACTTCAACACTTGAGCGGTTACCGGTAAACGCAATTCACACTAATATCATTTGGTGCTCTTTTAAGCGCGTTAACTAAAAATAGCCAGTCAGTCGAAACGGACGGAAAAACTCGCAAAACAAAACTTCCTTCTACACAAACACCATCCGGTCAAAGGAGACGACATCCGATCGAACCCGGCGAGTTTTGTCCCGCCTCTTGTCTGTAAAACCAAGCAGTCTATTGGCTACTTTAGCTGCCCCTCCATCGAGCTGACATTCTGATTGGATACTTAAAAGGCGTGTTCTTCGGACTCAACAAATTGCTCGTTTCTGATTGGTCAACGCGATTATCAGTTGCCGCCGCTTGAACGTCACGTGTCCACTGCAACATGGCCGCCACCACAGAGTGTGGAGCCGATGTAAATACTTCAGAAAACAACATGTCTGTGAAGAAAGCTCTGTCTGCAGCTTCTCCTCTCGCTCTGCGAATCGTTGCCGAGTGCCCAGTGACTAAAGCAAGAGCTTGCGATCTGATACTGCCACACTGTGCCGTCAGCACGCCGGTGTTCATGCCTGTCGGTACTCAGGGGACTCTGAAAGGGATCACTGTGGATCAGCTTGAGGGTCTTGGCTGTCAGATTTGTCTTGGAAACACATACCACCTGGGCATGAGACCGGTAAGCATAGCAACACTACGACAGTAGCACTACTGGCTATATGCATTCATGACAACTTTTCTTCTCCAAATGTGTTTTTTCTACTTTAACTCCACTGCCTGCAGGGGCCTGATTTAATCGAGAAAGCCAATGGTTTACATGGGTTCATGAACTGGAAGAGGAATCTCTTAACTGTGAGTGTAGCTTTTCTTAAATCAACCACTCGCAGGTGATGACTACACATTCACAAACGTGCAAGAGGTAGTCGATGAGCTCTGTGTTGACATCTTGTGGTTGACTTTGCTCTGCTTACAGGACAGCGGGGGGTTTCAGATGGTGTCTCTTGTTGAGCTCTCGGAGGTCACGGAGGAAGGCGTGAAGTTCAAGTCCCCCTATGATGGCGAAGAGATCCTCTTAAGCCCTGAGAAGTCCATCAGCATACAGAACAGTCTGGGTGTGCAAGGAGCAAAATACTTTCAATCAGTATTAACTAACTTGGACCCTCCTCTCAGTTTCCCAGTAGCTAAAAGACGGCCTCTCTCTTCCAGGGTCGGACATCATGATGCAGCTGGACGATGTGGTCAGCAGTACCGTGTCAGGACCTCGGGTGGAGGAGGCCATGCATCGATCCATTCGCTGGCTGGACCGCTGCATTGCGGCCAATAAAAATCCAGACAAACAGAACCTTTTTGCCATCATCCAGGGAGGGCTGAATGCAGAGCTGCGCCAGGCCTGTGTAGATGGTAAAAATACAATTTCTACTTTTGATTACCTTCCTCTGTCCCTGTATACTTGGTATTGATTGAGTATGCTGGAAGATTGGATCATATTTGGATGGAGCCTAAGAACACGTTTAAAATGCCTTGAAAATCCAATTATTACAATTTTTTAGAACTATAAAGTTCACGTCACGTTTCTCTCCATTCCATTTTTTTCCATGAATGTTAATAAGCCTTTACGTCTCGATCCGACGAGGAAGAATGTGTGAATCAAACAGATGGCAGGCGGCTTTGACGGTAAAAGCCTTGTTCAACGTATCGGGCTGTGAAAAGGAATCAAGATATTTACTGTCAAATTTTAAAGTGCATAAATATTGTGCAACGATATTTGGCAGAAGTCGTCGTTTCGGCAAAGAAAACAGAAACGCACGTTCACACTTACATGTCAGGTCTAGTTATAAACTCGCCCCCTCTCAACAGTTCGACACCGATGATGAGGGCTCAAACCTGTGCTTTAGATATCTCCTCCTCTTCCTGCAGAAATGACTCAACGCGATGTTACCGGTTTTGCCATCGGCGGCCTGAGTGGAGGAGAGGAGAAGAATGACTTCTGGCAGATGGTCACCCTGAGCACCGACCACCTGCCGCGAGAAAAGCCTCGATACCTCATGGGTGTGGGGTACGTTTGCCTAATAAAGCATCGGGTTACATTACTCATTTCATATTTATTCAGCACTCTTTGCATCGAGAGCAACCAAAACCAGAGTCAAAAAGCTCATTCTGTATGCTTAAAATATCTTATGAGGACTGTTGTGTTTATGGGCTTTATGTTTTTATACCTTGACAGTGTGTATGATCTGCAGGTACGCCGTGGATTTGGTGGTGTGTGTTGCTCTGGGATGCGATATGTTCGACTGCGTGTTCCCCACCCGAACTGCAGTAAGCAATCTTTGCCTCACACACTGATAGTCCCTTATACATTTTAATTTAGCGGTTTTTATTCCACTTAAAAAACTGATTTCTGACGTCATGTTTCTTTTTTCTTTTTTTTTTGGCAGAGGTTTGGCTCTGCCTTGGTTCCTTGGGGATCTCTCCAGGTAAAACACAAGCAGTACGCCAAGGACTTCCAGCCCATAGACCCAGACTGTCCGTGTCCCACGTGCAAGAGGTAAGTCAAGAACAGACTAAAACTATCCTACTAGCCTAGGGTTTGCTCACATGATAAGTCTTGTCATTTTTTCAAAGCATTTTTTAGTGCACAAGAAGACCCTATTTGACTTGTTTGCCCAAAAGACAATTACCTCTCTTTGGTATAAAGGAGGGATGTGTTGGCGGTACAATACTTTTTAATTCATGTTTCATGTATTTTTTAATGATGTAAATTCTCTGCAATAAAACTAGGGCTGCACAATAATCCAATATGGCCGACTGCCGGAGGTGCAATATTTGTGTTAAGGCAAAATGTCAAAATACCATTTTGAATTAGGTATTGTCCTGCTGCAGAGGTGTCTGAGTGTATACATCACATTCTACAGACTGATCTCCACCAAAATCATCCATAAATGTATTCATCATGTTTTTCTCTGTGTGCGTGTGTATATATATATATTTTTTTTTTATTTTTTTTTATTTTGTGTAATGATGTAAATCATAAGCCTGTCTTCTGTTTCAGACATAGTCGGGCTTACCTCCACGCTCTGTTTAAGAGTGACACTGCAGCCATGCATTACATCACCATCCACAACATCGCCTACCAGGTCAGTACGTAACAGTTAACGTCACATCATAACTCGAGATGACATCATGATTAAACAACAAAAACATTTGACCACATATCAAAAATATAAAAAAGAAGATATATATCTTAACTGTATGAAGTGTGCCATTATGAGTTCATTCATTTCCTGCGTTAATCTGCAATCCTGCCACTGAGAGTTATCAACCAGAGCCACAAGTTGACATCATGCGTTTCAAGTCTTTATCGCTCTGACAGAATTCTGACAAGAGATGTTGAACTTTATGAAAGTATGCGACATCATTCAGATTATGTCGTCGCCTCGGTCATTTAATGCTTCAGTAGTCTCTGTACCTCAAAGTGGCACAAACTCGCTTTGCTGCTCTGGCATTATCAAAACCATGAAGAGTCTCCTCTTGTGACAGATGTGTCCCGAAACATAATGTTCATGTTAGGAGAGCAAAATGGATAATGTCTGATTATGCAACATATTCATCTCTTGGTTTCGTAAAATGTTGGGCCGCCACTCTACCGTGAAATGTATTTAACATTTACATGTTACCCTCTAATGTTGCCATGGTGGAATGTAAACATTCTTGCTGAAGACCCGTGCACTCTCATGTTGCAGAAGACGAGACGATGTCCCACTGCAGATCAATAATCGCATTATTTTCCTTTTCAATCATCAAACATGTCTCTTTGCAGCTCACCCTGATGCGCTCTGTGAGACGGAGCATCGTGGACGGCTGCTTCCCCGAGTTCATACGGACGTTCATGAAGCGAATGTTTCCCTCTCGGGACCAGTACCCCGGCTGGGCCGTGGACGCTCTGGCCTCCGTCGACGTTACGTTGGAATAGATCTTGGGAGGCAGCCGTCGTGCTCTCAGTGGGGATGTCAAAGACTGACTGAAAGATTTTTAAATGGCTTTTTTTTATGAGTGATTGTTTGTTGTTTTTACTCTTTGTTTATATTTGTATATAAATTGCCAGTTTTGTTGGCGATGAGGAAAATGTCTTTTGGTCTGAAGGCATTAACGCCTGATTGTCTTTTGCGTCACTCAGCCGCTGCAAACTGTCCTCGGTACACATTACGATGATGTGAGACTGAATGGGGTTTGAATGAGGTTTGAAACACGTGAACTATCTCCTCTGATACACTCAGACACTTTTTGTTGTTACCATGGCTACAGAGCTATAGGCCCACCCACTTGAAATGAAATGTTTTGCCTTTCCGTCAACCTGGTATTTCATTTTTGCCAAAGGCACAGGATGATTAAACGTATTTGTATTCAGGTGTTTTAACCGACGTCCTCACGGACATGTGGTTGTCAGATAACTGAACGGATAAATAAGTCCATCACGACCGCTTGTGTGCTTTGTGTCATGATGACCACCAGAGGGCAAAACCAGAGCAAAGGGACTGTAAAACTGAATGATATGCTATGAATTTTTTCAGCTTTTTTCATTTGTTCAGCTGTCTCGAAGTAGAAATCGCATACGATAACAGTGAGATATGAGCTCAAATGTAGGAGGGCACACAACATCCATATCCAAATTATTCACAACCTTAACTCGGCGTGCATTTAAATACTATCAACTCATTCTTATCCATTGTTATTCTGCCCTTTCTCATCCGTTCAATGGGCAATAAGCCATTTTCACCCTCTGAGTGAAGGTTTTGTTTGCAGCTTACAGAGGTGCTGCTTTATCAAGGCTCGGTTGTGGGTGATTAATATTTATCATTGGAAGTTGATTTGAATAACACCTGTTGTCTGTGGCTTTGAGTCAACAGTCCTCACAAGCACCACATTTTAATTTCATTACGGTGTCAGTTATGACCACAGGCTCCACGAGATTAAACCTGTGACATGTAGTGAGTGTCAGGCCATCTAATATCTAACACAACACTGTGGTAAATAAATGATGTGTTTGGTGAATAACAAGTGTTAACACCCTTAAACACAAGTGTTTGTTCATTAGTTAAAATGAGAGATGACTGAAATGTTCATTTTATATTTGAATAGCCCTCTTTCAGAAGAACTTCTAGTTTTGTACATAATGCTTGTATTGTTTTTCAAATATATCACTGGTTACGTTTCATGCATGAGAAGAGGTGTTTTAGAATAGATAGAATATCTTCTGATTTAACTGTGTGTTTCATTTCTTTATCTATCAGAGCAACAGCGTTTAGTTGACAATATGCACTAAATACATTGGATGTATCCTCGTGTATAGCCCTTTTTAGAAAGGCGTGTCATGCGTGCCTCCTTAAACTGCTATTATTAATTATCGTCTAACATAAGAAAAGAACAAATTAGCTCTCCGTGCGGAAATAATCTATGTACGTGATCGTCGTTCAGATGCGCGCACGTCTCCACAGAAGTATGGGCATCGCGCGAATGTGTGACAGATTATCATTCAGGATTACAGTAGCTATTATGTTAACAGAGAACGCTTATTGTACAATTTTATAGATTTTTTTTGTGCGTGTATTGTTTTTGAAATTGTTGCTTTTTTTTTGCGATTCCTGAAATGAAAAGTCGTCGCAACAGAACAGTCGTCCCCAGCGGCTGGTTACACATTTGCTGCCAGTGCATCCAAGCGGAGCTCAGGCAGGGAGGATGCTGGTGTTGAGAGACAACCAGTTGCTCTCCAGCTGTCACTGTAAAAGTGGAGCCTCCCCCCATACGCACCGACGGATGAACATCCTCGACCTGTTGCCTCGGTAGCAAGAAAAGTAGAGCTGCGTTGTGACGGGTGCCAAAAAACAAAGAAGAGTTGTTGTTTTTTTCTGTTTAGGAGGGAGGTCGAAAACGATGCCATGAGGTGTATCAATGCATTCGTTATTAATGTACATTTTGAATAGCGGAACGGAGTTGGTTTTGGGGGGTTCCACCTCCTCGGTGTGGAGGTGCGGTTTGCGGTGATATCTGTCTCTATATCTGGGCTCTGAGGAGAAAGACCATGGTCGAACTGGAAAAGGAGGTGCTCCCGCTGCCCCCTCGGTACCGGTTCCGAGACCTGTTGCTCGGGGACTGGCAGACCGACGACAGGTAAGGATGCTTGCATCGTTTACGCACGGCGCACTGAATCCGTTGCGCATCTGTGCGCTATAAGAGCATCATATCAATCTCGTCTATAAAGTGCACATGTGTTTGCAATTTCTCTCTGTGATCTCGTTGATTCAGGTGTATGCGTGTGTTGGAGTAATCTACTGCCTGCAGTGCTGAATGCAACAGGTTTACTCGTTCCCCTGTGTGCGCGGAAACGGCTGCTGCTAATGCTGCTAATTCTACATTATCCCACCAAAAGAAAACACATATAAAAGAAAACCTAAGGAGAATGAGAGACTGATTCACTGAGGAATATGTATTTCATTTACTTTCATGCCATGTAGGTGGCGCATCTCACAAGTGTATATTTGAAACATGAAAACAAGCTTTGATAGCATCCACCAGGATTGGAATGAAGAACGAGCAAGGCAGTATGTTACTCTGTTTATGTTCTCCTCCCATAATTGCTGAAATTCGCTGATCCATCTGCCACCTGGACAGACAATGTCAAGTGGGTGCCCTTAGTTATTAACCTTTTGATTCTCCATTTGCAGGGCAGAAGATTCGAAATGCTATATGATATGCATTGCTTGATTTGGCTCATTTCATTATGCTGTGTAATAGAAAACCTTAAACCTCAGTTTCATGCTTGGCATCGCTTGTTGCTAGGTGGAAATGGGGACCAAAACACTTGCTTGTGGACTTGACTGGGTGTTTCGAATCAGATAATTGGGCCAACTTGCCATTGAAAGCATGGAGGTGTTCAATCTGGGTTCAGCCATTGCCAGGCTTCACTACAGAGAAACTGCTGCATGCTAATAATGAATATTATTGAAAACTATCAAGCATTGTCCATTTTTTAATCAATCATACCATTACAGTGTGTATCCGTATCCCTGACCTCTGAAAGGCCATCTTTTGCACAGCTGCAGCCTACACAGGCCTTCTCTCTCCCGTCGCGCTCTTCTGGCCTTTTGTAATTTTTCCGCTTTTTCCCAAGGACTAATGTTTCTGAACCAGAGTTCAGCGTGACCTCATTCACCTGATTACGGAGGTTCAATGAAAGGGGGGGTCCCTGCTTGTTACACAAAAGGACTTTTATAATCCAAGCTCCTCGTCCTCTAAAAGAGGCGAGAAAAAGATACAAGTTTACAGCAACATGGATAATGGATAATGTACTCTCTGAGGTTTAAATTAAACTTGTGTGGGCTGTGTATGTTCCATTTATTTTTATCAAATTGCAGAGCTATTATGTCAAGTGCAGTGTTTCATATAGTAAGTATATCTTAATTATGAGCCTTTGTATAGACTATAGACATTTAGTCCTTTGTATTTCTGTGTGTGTGTGTGTGTGTGTTTACAGCTCAATCTATGTGTGCGCGTGTGTGTCTGAGCATCCGCTTTATACAAACGCCGCTTGTGAGAGAGCGAGAGAGTGATTGACAGAGGATCACGATGTTGATCCCATTGCCCAGGGATTATTAGCTGCTCTAAAATGGTCTGATTAGAGGGAAAGCCAGAGTTGTTATTGATGGTGACAGAAAGCTTAATTGGGGCTGAATCACACAGAGTTTGTCTGCTGTGGTCTATTAATCCAGGAGTTGCTTTAAGCGACCAGACGTTCCCAATGGGCACAGGTGCACAGATGGCTCCATACAGTATCAACGCATCCCAGCACAGACACACTCACACGCATCAAAATGTCAACATGTGTTCGCATAACTTATCTCCTTGACACATATGGTGGCACTCTGCTCTGGGGAAACATGCATTTCTGAGCCTTATAATCCCTCTGCCGTCATCCTCTGTAGGCCGCTTCCCTGTTGCCCTCTCATCTCAGCTGAGTCTGTGTCCATGCGTCTCGCCCCCCCCCCCCACACACACACACACACACATCATAGTTCTAATTGAAGTGGCTCCACTACCATACCATTTCCGTCTTTCAAGAGCTCTCCTGTAACTCAGTGGAATACATTTAGTTGAAGCCATTGAAAGCATCTCGGGTGTGGCAATTTTCAGCGCAGACGTGATGGGAAATGATTTAATAATTTAATTCACACACAAAAGATTCCAATCTTTTGTCACCTGAGTGTTACTGACTGTTATTACCGATACCTCCCTTTTCTACCTCTGACAGTGTTTTTCTTTATTGTTTGTGTGTGTGTGTGTGTGTGTGTGTGTGTGTGTGTGTGTGTGTGTGTGTGTGTGTGTGTGTGTGTGTGTGTGTGTGTGTGTGTGTGTGTGTGTGTGTGTGTGTGTGTGTGTGTGTGTGTGCTTGAGTGAGTTGGGGTTGCCCCCCTGACCTTCAAGTGTATATTCATAAATAGTATATACTTTATAATTTGTCTAAAACACACAAAAATGCAAACATGTTGGACTTTGTCCTTGGCACTCCAGCATTGGCTGCATATAAATTGTCTCAAATTAGAATAAACATAAATGAAAATTGACTCCGTTTGCTCACACACGGGAAACGAGCCTTCTCTCCGAGACAGAATTTGAATTGGGCTCTGCTCTAAGTTTGCAAACAACTGCCAATTATCCTCATCTGTGTAGTTCCCGAATCCATAACCTCAAACAAGGTTGTGGCTGACAAAGTGAATGTGTCGAGATCAAAGAAGTAGCAACGTTTTAGTGAAACCGTTCTTACTCCGACAACATTTACATTTTCTGGCACTGAGTCAGAGGCTTCTGATTTGAGGAAATGCCAGATGACTAAACAATTAAATCCAGATCTTTTGCAGGCTGATGATTACGATTTTGCCAGTCTGTTTTTTTGCCTAAAATGAACACTTACTATACTATACATACTATAAACACACACGCGACTGCCAGCACAGCGTGTATGCATAATTAGTTACAAGTGAAATGAAATGCAGAACAACAGAGTCACCATTGCTGCTCAACAGAAAGCCTCAGCGGGAGCTTTCCTCAGAGTCCAGGATTATCATACAAATGACGGCCTTTTGTCATTAAAACAATGTCTTATTGGCTGTCGCCTCCACATCGTCTCTCGCTCAGTCTCTGTCTCAGTCTCTGTCTCAGTCTCTCCGCCATCCTTAATCCCCAAGCTACTCCCTTTGCCTCCTCGTTAATTTTTAATTAATTCTTAATGAACTAAGGCCAATGTAAAGCACGATCCATCAAAACTGTCAATACCCATACCTGTTTTACTATGCTTTGAGTATGCTTTGGACGCTGTTGTCCTTTATTGAGCTTTTCAGAGCTCATATAAGATTCAGTCACATCATTTAAAAGGCAGTTTAGAAATCTGACAGTCAACTCCGTCAAGGGTTTTGGAATCATGGATGTATTATGCATCGTGTTTGCAGGGCTGGCATAAAGGGAGGGTATTAACAATGCTAATGATGGCATGTATGATGAAAAGAGTTACTCTGACAAAAAGGTGACTTTTATCAGATTTGAGAAGGGGTGATGTTGGGGCATGCAGACCTCATAACCGCTGTGCGCATGATTCTTCCGGTCAACGTCTAAAGTGAAGTTAATGTAAAAACACCCAGTTGCTAATGGAAAATCATTTTGGGGTTCTCTGAATAGTCGATTGGAAGCTGGGGACCTAGACTGAGTATGGCTAATAGAAACTAAAGTATGAAAACAACATCCTAATTAATGCTGGCGGGAAGTTGAAAGGTTGCCAGTAGGCCTGATCATTAAAGATGGGTCCGTCTTGAGAGCAAATGAGAGGGCACGGTGGGAGGATGGAGAGCTCATATACAGTCTGAGCGTGACCTGTCTGCAAAGCACATTGTGCACATGATGCCTGATGAACATGAGCCGCCGCTCTCTGAGAGAGAAAGCTGTGTACAGTTGAGTAAAGATAAGACATTACCTGAAGGCAGAATGACAGTCCATTCGCCGTTTTATTCTTTGTTCTTCGTACTCCAGCAGCCTCTGCATTCTGTGGCTATAGATGTTTTAAAATATCTATATGCAGTAAAAGATGTGGACACGTATTGTATATATGTTTAGCTTTATTTTTTTTCATTGTTATCACTGATTAGCAGTAGCCCGAGGATGTAGAAAGCAGGGCGTGTGCCTGGTGTTCATCTATAGTTCTTTTATTTTTAGAGATTCTTCTGCCTCCACTGGGCTTTAATAAGATAGATATTGACTTCCATAACCAGCCTTTCGGTTAGACGAGCACTGTCGACACTTAAGAGCCTTCCTGCTGTGGATACTAACAGAGCCATGGGGCTGAGTAGCATGAGTCCGAGCACTTCTGGGCTCTATTGGCGTTCAATGTTGCTGGAAGGCCTCGTGGCATCAGGGTGGGGGCAGGGAGCTGCTGTGGGGTATCACAAACACGGTTGTCCACTGATCACAGCTCCCCTATTCCCAAACTGTGTTAGCTTGATACACCACAGGGCTTTTCAAATCCAAGCAGCCCCAGAGACACCAGAGACGGGCAATGGAGATGATTCCTCTTACGTTTCTCGCACATGTCATCGTCAAAGCGTTGGTTTGAAGACGACTTTGAAACAGATTGATATCTCACGGTGATTCGATCAAATGTTAAACGTTCGAGCACATCCGAGGCTAATGTAATCTGAAGGGATAGAATGTCATTGGATGGCTTATAATGTGAGTTGTGCATCACTTTAAGGCCATATTCTGTTTCATGAAAGAGGGATGATTGCTGCATTTTTTTTTTTTTTTCAGTGAGCAAATCACGGACCCAAGTCTATATCGCTGAAGCATCTGCTGTGTTCTGTTCATCCTTCAGGTCAACAAAGGAATACATAACTAATGTATAGTGTATGATCATATCAGGAAAGGATGAGGCAAGGCAGGTTTACGTCAGGGAGCGGGGGGGAGGAATGGCTGGAGCGCTTCCACTGATGAAATATGGAGAGTTTAAATGGGCTCTGAGTAAAGGCTACAGTGCACGTTACTTACTGTCAATACATTGTGTGATACATGATGGCTGTTGTTTATTTTGCCCTGGCTAGTGGGTTAGAGGGAGTGATTGTTGGAGTCTATAGACATATGTACGTAGTCGACTATTAATAGATAAATCAGTCACAACAGAGACTGGTTGATTTGCTCCCTTAGTTATATAAAAAGACAAGGAGAGAAAGAGACTCTTTAAAGGTCTCAGTCATCATTACGTTCCTACTTGTTTCATTGGAGTGTTCAAATCAATTATCTGGCAGCAATGAGTGCTATTAAAGAAATCAGTTCAGTCGGCATTAACTTTTGAGTTGTCGGTGTTAAAAATGTGCCTTTTGCCAGAATAAAAGGATCCTTTGTTTTTATGCGGGGGATGTGAACACATAGTCTTGTTTTTCATTTCTTTTCCTCCGTTATTCTTCTCCACCTGGCATCAGGACAGTGCACTGTGAGTGCTGGTTGTGTAAACGGGTCAGGGACAAGCTGTCCTGTCAACCACTGGTTGGATGAAGCAGAGTACACCTCGCCTCTCTTCAGCTGTTAGAGCAGTCGCATTGCGGCGATGCGCAACTGATTTGCCTCTTGTCATCCCATTGCATTTCTCCTGACCTCATTTGGAGTCTGTGCATATTCTTGTGTTTATTAAGTTGTGTCTTTGTCTCCTTTTTCCACCCTTTGCTCTTTTAGCTGTGCCCTCTTTTCTCAAATCGATCCCTTATCAACACCATCTATCTTAAGCAAAAGTTGGAGCGTATCTTTTTTGTCTCCACACGACACTCGACATGGTGACAGCTGAGCCAACAGCTCCCAGCTAACGGTGCTAAAAGCCTTAACAGTGCAAACAACAGCAACAGTGCTGACAGACAGTGTTACTCTGAGGGGACGCCACCCTTCGATTACGATTACGTCATCAGTCGTATGAGTGCGGTGGACAGTGGTGGCTGTGAGCCAGCCAGTGGGGCACGCTCACGTGCACTAGTGTGCACTAAAAGGCATGAGCAGCCAGCGCTGCTTTGAAAAACGAAGCACAGAGAGGCTCGGATAGTGCCACACTCAAAGGGAGAGAGACTTCATTCTCTGCTCAGGCAGACGTTACTCCACTATATCTTTACATAGCGAATAGTTGTTTGCTGCTATATCAATGCTCTTAATGTTGAATAAAGGCCCTTTTAGCAGCAATACAGCTGCTGAGTAAAAAAAACAAACTAGAATCTGGGTTATGGCCATCAGCATCTCTCTATAGAATAGTGCTCTAGAAGCTTCCAATCAACGGAACAACTTCTTTCAAAATAGCGTTTATAACCATTTATAGGTTAAAAATATTTGTATTCATCTCAGCCCTTTTCTGTTTTGTACATCTTATGAATGTTTGTGATGCACCAATACTGATGTTGATATCGGATATCAGTCTGATACTGACTTAATTAGCTGGATTGGATATCGGAGACAATAGGCTGATCTGGTATTGGATACCATTGTTTTAATACATATAATAATTTGTATCTATGTAAAAAAAAAAAAAAAAAGTGATGTTTAAGTCAGGCCTGATGTTGCCTTACACATAAAGGAATATTACCAGTCGCTTCCACACAGCGAGGCTTACAGCTTATTAATTAAACACTGGTATCAGATTAGTACTCGGTATCGGCTGATACCAAAAGTCCAGATATCAATATCAGGGCTGAAAAAGTTGGATCAGTGCATGTCTGGTTTCCATCTCTCTTCAATGATACACCTGACAGGTCTGGATTTGCTTCGATTTTTCTCTTTTAACTGTGGACATTCAGATTCATCCTCTCTCTTTCCTCACACACTGTTTTAATATTTATTCAGAATTTTATTATATATTTTTTTTACGAGGAGTTACTCCAAATATGATTTTTCCATTTTTGCTTGCTTTCCATTAATTCATTTACCGGGTGTATTTTTTCACTTGGCTTCGCTCCTTATTTCTTTTATTTTTTATTTTTTTCTACTTCACTGCTACGAATTCTATTTCTGAGTTGTGTGTGGAGGTTGTGATGAGCCAATGCTGCTGTTGTGCACGCATATTTAGGTTTCTTTAGTCTCTTTCACTGTCATTAGACGACCAGTGCTGTGTCATTATGGAGCATAGGCATGGGTGGAAGCAGCAGGAGAACAAGGTTCAGCTCTCTCCCTCTCAAAGATCCTCCTCCGCATGTCCCCCTCTGTCTCTCTGTCCATCTGTCTGTGCTATTTCTCTCTCTCTCTCTCTCTCTCTCTCTCTCTCTCTCTCTCTCTCTCTCTCTCTCTCTTCTACTCTCTCAGAAATACAAATTCTCTCCCTCGGCTCAGATTTGAAATGCTATGCCCCTTTAGTCATGCTCTCTTCTTTCCTGCTGTTTAAGCTGCTGTTCTTGCTTCATTAAGGCCCAAGAGATGATCTTAGCGGCCTGACTCAAAAATAATTAGCTTGATAAACTTATATTTTGAACGAGTAGCAGAGAGAAAGAGAGGAGGACCTCTTTAGGGGTTATTCTCTCATGATACACCTGCAGCAACATATTTTTTTTTCCTGCCCAACAGTATCCCAAAGCAGTTTTTCTCAACGATTATCTAATCATTTATTTTTCCTGTGCTTTTTTGAAGGCCTTGGGGGGCTGATGTGTGGCTGTTGTCCAGAGGGTTTAATGTGTTTTTCTCCCCCATCCTCCCCTTAGATTAAAGTTCCCGACTCTCAATCTATCCCACCGCTCAACTCTTTATTGGACTATATTTCCACTTTACTTTTCATCCTCTGTTGTACACTCAAGTGGAAAGAGAAACACATCAAGGGCAAAATGACCTTTGAAATCATCCAGTTCTTCCGGGAAGTTATCACAGCGTCTTCTCACAGAGTTTGAGGAGGTTTTAAGCACTTTGATGAATGAAGAAATGCACAGATGGATGGATTTAGGAACGCATCTCCCCGCAAGTGTATTAAAGCAATAATAGACTGGAGATTTGAAAAAATATGTCATGGCCAGGCGTGGAGGTGCAGTGCCTGATGGATTTGGTTGTAAAGAGGACATTAGCTTGAGGTGGGCAATGATTTTATCTTGCTGTGGGAAACGTAACTAAATGCACATTTCTAATCATAATTCCATCATTTGTTATGTGTGCTAGAACACTGGATGCCTTCAGTTCTTGATAAATAGTAATTTGATCATCTTGATTACATCATTGTTGGAATAAACCTGGTTTTATGTGATTATCTTCTAATTAATACTGCACAAGAAATAGTGTATACGCCATGAAAACAGACAAATGTTGACTGTGGGTACCGATAGTGACCTTTGCAGGATTGTGTGTGTCGTAGTTAAGTGCTAAGTGAGTCCAGCATTTTCTCTGGTTGTAGTCTGGCTTTGCATTGAATGTAAAGACTTTTCTACCAATAGGTTCATACTTGAATTTCCACCCGCATGTTTTCTTATCTGAGGAAAAAAAACAATAAGTTACGCTTCAGCTGCCTTTTATTTCATGTTACTTGCTTTTCTTAGTCTTGAACATCAACTGTTTGGAATCCCTAAAGTTATGATTAGGATCTATAAAACATGCTCTATGATTAGTACAGTTACACTTATTAAAAAAAAAAAGACATAATGCCATTGCATGTATTTTGTTACTTCACCACTTTTTTTTTTTATATGGATGAGAAATATTTTTTAATCTAGCAACTGGTGATAATGGGTCCGTGTGCTCATTGCCACCATGGTATTGACTGTTTGATTGCTCTGTGCATGAAAGAACTTCTTCAGTCATATGATCAATTAGCTCAGTACGACCCACCTCACACACACACACACACACACACAACTGCAGGGTGTCCCATCTCTACAGCAATTCATACGAGTCATTTTCTAATCCAAAGGTGCAATCACACACCCCTGAGCTTTTGCGAGCCGTGGGGAGCTGTGCATATCTGCATGCTCTTCTTCTGTTTCCCATCATGTGTTCAAAAGCCTTATTGTCGGCAGGCTGCTCAGAGCGAAGAGAGCCGTCAACAAGTTGGGGCGGGCTATCGGCACAGATGGCTGAACACACTTCACAAGTATGTGTTTGCTCACATCTGCTCATGTGAGACGGAGGGGAAAAGACAACGAATCCCGCGTTGCCATAGAAACAAAGAGGAAAGTCCCCCCCCCCCCCTTTCCACCAGCAAATGTTGCTGGGAAAGTGCAGTGTTGGTCTTGGTCTGTGTGGGTCTGACCATGTGGAGTGCTGGTTGTAGCGTCACTCTGGATCCCTGGGAAGACACCCCTCCTCCCTCTCCCCATCGCTTCCTCTTCCTGCTGACTGAATGGATTGCAGTTGTTCGGCCTCTCTTTCATCTGTCTCGTGCGTTGTGAGGAGACCACCAGCGAGCCGGGCCTTTTTCATCCTCGACCTGAGTCATCCACTCTTCCCTCCATAGGATGAAAGGACGGCTACTGAGACTTCTCCCCTGAGGTGATCAGACAGGAAGCACAGTCACCGACAGTCTGTCTGGTTATGTGCCTGTAGACATGTAACAGTGGCTCTTTGTCATTTGAATCATGTCTCTCCATGTGCGTCCATGTCAGATGGCCAAGTGAATGGTGTAATAATCCTAATGACCCCTTTGCAGGTTTATATTTTTGGCCTGTACAGTAGATGTGTGTGTGTGTCCCTCTAACAGGAGGGTGCCAGAATCGAAAGGGAGAAAGAACAGTAATTATGGCCTCCCATGTTCAGCAGAAACATCAGAGGGAAGTAATTTGTTGCTCTATATTTAATCAGTGGAGATAACGAGTCTGACTGCAGCTGTCTGGGCCTATGGGCGGACAAGCAGAAACACCATTTCCTCCAAAACCCATTAGTTGTAATGTGGCCAGCCACTGTGTCTTATTTCCTTACTTTTCAGGGTTCAAATAATGGTTATCACCTTTTCTGTCTCAAATTTGCTCCACTGAACACACAATCGTCTTCAACCTTTGCTCTATTCTCTTTTTTATCTCCCAGCCTTCCACTTGTTTCTTCTCATTCTCTGTTCCTTGACTTGACTGCATAAAATAAGTAATTTTTTCTTCTTTCATCCCCCCCCCCCCCCCCCCCCCTGTCTTTGTCTCTGCCCATCTCTGCACGCCTCTCCTAGGGTGCAAGTAGAGTTCTATGTGAATGAGAACACTTTCAAGGAGCGCCTCAAGCTGTTCTTCATCAAAAACCAAAGATCCAGTGAGTTGAATTTTGTTTGGATCCCATTTTTCTCTGTCTGCATGCAGTATGGAGATGTTGCTCTTGTTTTTCATTGAGGAGATGTCTTTCTCTTTAGTGTGTGGTGTGCTGTCGCTCTTGCTGTGCATCACCAGTTGTCCGCTCTTTGTGACTGTTGTATACGTCTGTGTGGTGATTTAGATTCTCTGTGTCCTCATTTATAGACATGTCATTCCTTTTATGTTTATTTTCTCTTGTGTGCATACAGGCATTAAACAGTAATAAATAATTGTAGCTTTGGTCTGTTTTTATTAAGGGGTTGAATCACTGCTTCAATAACAGTATTAGCGACATAAACTGAGGTGAAAGAGATACAATATTAACTTTCAGCAGACAAGATAAAATACTATATACATGTTCTGCTGCATTAAGGCAACCTTTTTCAAGCATGGCTGCAAATGCTTTATTGAAAATATGTGATGAATTATATATTGATGAACAGTCTGAGGCACTGGTGGTGATTATAAATGGCTTCTGAGCTGCTGTCGGTTCCCCCGAGCGCTTCTGTTCTTGTTTGTTTTGTTTGTGTTGTCCTCCAATTATTTGTATTGGGTGTATGCAGCAAATAATTGTACAGAGCTTAATTTTCGTATTAAAAGTCTAATAAAATGTGTCTTTACAAATTCAGCAGCTGATACTTATTCATAATAACTGATTGTCTTCTTTTCTGCCATTTCAGGTCTACGAGTGCGAATGTTTAACTTTTCTCTGAAAGTGCTGAGCTGCCTCCTCTACATTGTCAGAGTCCTGTTGGACAACCCGCAAGACGGAAGACAGGAGTGGTGAGAGAACTGGTGATATCAGACCGGCTTTAATGAGGTGAAACAGTGTCTTTGCGAGTGTGGAGGCCTGATAGCAGGAACAAGTGCACCGGGTCAACAGATGAGATAACAGTGTATATAGAGTATCCTTCAAAAGGAGTGGATGGGAGACGAGAGGGGGTGGAGATGCAATCAGGGGAGAAAACTGATATTTGGACTGAGCCGAGGGTCCAGTTTTGGTGAGAGACGCTGGTCAGTAATATACCTTTCTTTCCTGCAGCGGGAGCGGAGTAAACTGCACCAAACAGAACACGTCATCCCGTCCTTGGAGTGCGTTTGACTGGTAAGCATGCAAGCCTCTAATTAGAAGTGATGGCTTCAACCTGAAGACAATGACCATGAAAGCGCACACCCTGGAGGACTGGCAACACCGGCCCGCATGGTCGGAAACATTGTTTAATGCAATCAATGCAACTACGCTTCACTGATGCAACTCACAACGCTGATATTGAGCATTACACATCCGCATTCATTCGTCACAATCCAACTGTATGGATTACCTGTCAACATAATATGTATGTAGTGCCTGTGCAGCCTAATCAACGAGTGATCTGGAGATGAAACATGTAATATGCAGCAGAAGAGAGAGGGAGAGAAAGCAGGAAGTGCGCATGGACCTGAGGCTCTGCCATGTCTCCTGCTCAGGGACCTATTGATCTAATTGGTGGCTGGTGACACTGGCTAAGCTCTGGCTCCAAATGAATAAGGAGCCTGACAGGGTGAGCTCAGGAAAGGGATGGGCCGCCTCCTGCTCCAGGCAGCAGACTCATAGGAGCAAATCAGAGCAGGCAAACAACCACGATAAGCCCCAGGGTGTCTTTGGGGGGAAAAAAGGGCCTTTCTCTCACAGGCTGTAAATATCCATTTGACTGTGTGAATATTACTTTCCTCCGACAACATGCGCACATTGGCAGCTGGGCACTGCACTGCTGTTCAGTTGTGACCAGCCTAATTACATTTATTTTGTCTATTTTGGTGGTCTAATTTTTGCCTCGTCTCCCACTATCTTTTCTTTCCTTTTCTTTTGCTCTGCAGGAAACTGATCATCTGGGTGGATAGACCTCTACCGCTGTGGGCACTGCAGGTCAGATAGATCACTAGATAGATCAACAGATCAACCTCAGTCTTTTAACACGCATATCAGCATGCACAACACACACTCACACAGTGGTGCATGTCTTCATTTCTGCATTTATTGGTTGATTTAATTGCGTACTGAAACACATAACATCAGATCACCTTACCTGACACGTATTCACACGTGCGGCGTGATTACACACATATATGTACACAACCAGACACCAGGCTGTCTCTTGCTTCTCTTAAATCTGTTCCCTGTGAAGCTCAATCATCAGCACGCCTACTGATTCCGCCCACACTCTCCTCTGCGACTCCTAATTTCTCTCTGCTCCGGTCTCTCTCCGACTCCTCTCTGCGTCTGCGTCTCTCAATTCCTCCGTAACTCTCTCGCTCTCTTTTTTTTTTTTTGCAGGTGCTTGTGGCTTTCATCAGCTTTTCAGAAACTATGTTGCTCGTGTATCTCAGCTACAAGGTGAGTAACTCATGACCCCCAACAACCTTTTGTGATGTCTGCATCTCTGATGTCTACATGTGGGGCGTGTGTGGGCGTCCATGCATGCAATATGCTTGAAGGTTAGTGTTTGTCCACTTTGCGCTCCTTTCTGTGTTCACTCTGCTAAACAGACGTTTTCCTTTCTCCCCTGAGGCTCCTCCTTTGCTCCTGCATTTGTAAAGCCCCTCAGCGGGCCTTGGGGCTTCCTTATGATTATCCTGTTATTGACACATCAGAGAGACTTTAGGGGGAGGACCCTGTGTTGCTGTACCGGGGGGGCCGATCCATCAACGGGTTGCCCTGCTTTTGATGTACCTGACACTATAAGCCTATAAAGGGCTCACTCTGCAGATTACTCTGGGGGTTATAGAGGCCTTAGCATTTAGAGGTGACGGATTCCTGCGGACATACCCTGTGCCTGTCCACCTACACTAGTCAGATTCATATCAGCCATATGCACGTGGCAGACGCATAACAAATCCATGGCTGACATCTTAATTGAACGGCAAAGCTCACAGGAAACTGAGTAATGCTGCTGTTTCCCTCAAGCGGCACAAGGGAGTTGTATAACTCTTTATGCATCACGACCACTTCTATGGCGATCCAGCCGGTCAATTTGTTCCCCTTCCACGCAATCAGGCCTGCTATGTGGTAATTCCCGAAGGTCGCCATGACAATGGAGTTGCCTGACCCCCTGTGTGTGCTTTGCGTTTCCAGGGCAACGTTTGGGAGCAAGTGTTACGTGTCCCCTTCATTCTGGAGATGATCAGCGCCATTCCCTTCATGATCACCGTGAGTGGAAGCACCGACAGCACTCGAGCGTCGCAGAGCACGCGCGCCACACGTTTTAACACCCGCCGCTGTAACACAGAAAGGAAATCACGACAGGCAGCATTCTCACATAGCCCTTTTCCTTGAGAGAGATTCTGTGATTGTGTACCAACATGTGAGAAAAATGTGATGAGACAGCCAAAGACGCTTTCTCCTCTCTTCAGGTAATTTTGCCGTCCTTCAGAAACCTCTTCATCCCCGTATTTCTCAATTGCTGGCTGGCCAAACACGCTTTGGAGAACATGATAGTGAGTGAAGCACTATCTCCCTATCCAATTTTTTCATTACTTTCATCTCGACGTTGCTGTTATGTTATTCTGTTGGCATGCGATTGCTCCTCTCTGTCTGTGCCATTTCAGCTCACCAGCTCTTTCTGCCACGAAGGTAAAACACTCACAAAACATTTAGTGGCACCTTGGGCTTGGTATTTATGTTTTTCACATACCCTGCCTCCATCTGTGCGATGACATCCAAGCTTCACACTTTTTAATAAGCTGTCTCCGTCTCTGCTCTATATATTCCAATACTCTGCCATATTTCCTACTATCTACTGTGTTTTATCCTCATTTTGCACTTTAACAATGCAGCATTTGGGCTGCTGTGGTTTCCATGCGCTGCCTCACATCTGTGTGCGTCTCTCTGCAGAATGATCTCCACAGGGCGATCCAGCGGACCCACTCGGCCATGTTTAACCAGGTGGTGATACTCATCAGCACGCTGGTCTGCCTCATGTTTACGTGGTGGGTACCCTCGCTGCTGACACTGAACTGAAAGAGGGGCAACCAGGAAAGAAAAAGATAGACATGAAATGGAGGTTGGACAGGAAGTGAAAGGTGTCACACAGCTGTGGACAGGGTGAGGAAAAGAGCAGAAAGAGGGTGAGGTGGACAACGGAAGCAAATCAATAGTATGACACATGTAGAGAAAAAAATGAAATTGCAGCTCATTGAGCGAAAAGACAGAAAGCAGAGAGGTAACTGCTGCTCTGAAATGACAGCTGGCGATTGCTTCAGTGCAGCGGAGGATGTGTCAGCTTGCTGTATGTATATATATATATATATGGTGTGAGCTAATCCAGAAGATCCTACACAGCATGATTTAAGCTCTCTGACCATTTGACATGAACCTGTTTACTCGTCTATCCTTTAAAGAACACAATACTTCACCCAGCATGTGAAGTCTGACCCGATGCTCACTTCTTCTTCTTACTTTCTTCATCTTTCCCACCCCGTCGACCTCCATCAGCATCTGCGGTATCCAACACCTCGAACGAGCGGGCAACAACCTGACCCTGTTCGACTCGCTCTACTTCTGTGTGGTCACTTTCTCCACGGTGGGCTTTGGAGATGTCACCCCCCAGATTTGGCCCTCGCAACTCCTGGTGGTCATCATGATCTTTGTGGCGCTCATCGTGCTTCCCATCCAGGTGAGAAACGATGGCGGTAAGCTCAAACGCAATCACAGGCAGGAGATAAAAAATTAGTAGGAAAGTTTGAAAGTAAGACAACAAACAAAGATATGGCTATAAAACACAAAGTTTAAAAGAGGGATTTTAACAAACGTGTCTGTGGATAGATTTTTGCCACCGTGGTATCGGTACCACAATCTTAAAGGATGCAGTCGTGAAAATTTGCATGTAGTTGACATCGAAAGGAAGGTTGGAGTTCGAAGCGAGGTGTTGTCAGAGCAAGGGTGCCAGAGGAAGGAGGGCAGGAACTAGGGAAGGGGCCATTGGTCTTCCCACTTCACTGCACTGGCCCAAATTTGGCATCACTGCTTGTGTGATCCCATCGTCTCATATTTTATTTCCAATTTCACTTTTGGAGCAGCCAACAGGAGCTCTGTCAGGCTGTCAGGCCTTTAAAATGATCAGAAAAAAATCTTAAAATCATTCCTCAAATTGACAGATGGGATAGCTCAAGTACAGTAAAGTTATCTTTGTTCATAATTCTTGAATTTCCTCTCTTGCACAATAATGTGATGACTCATTGCATCCTACGTAGATTTACAGCAGCTATTTTTACTCGGAGAACGGCGAGAGTGTCTTCCTTACTCTCTCAATTCCCCAAATCTCTCTCCTGTCATTTAGGTGCTCCACCGAAGGAACTTCAGATTAGAGAACGACACGAGACGTTTACACACACACATTCACACATTATAGTATTTCTGCAGGGACTGATGAAAACACCTTGACAAACAGTTGCACTGCAGCTTCTAATTATTGTTCATCATATTTGTGTAAAGCTTTTATCCCTGAAATAGCTGGCGTAACTGTGTGTTTCCCAAAAGATGCAAAAGTGCTAATGGGACGCATTTCCAGTGTGTGTGTGCCTCTCTGGTCAGGAAATCACACTACTGATAAACAGTAGTTGGTTTGCTGGCATTCTTGTTTTTTTGCAAATTGGATTTTGTGATGACGCTACACGTCTTTGATAGCTTTTCTCTTTTTAATCGTGTCACATGAGCAGTAGGTGTAGGGCTCGCATCCCACGCATGCATTATGGCTGTCGGACACGCTCTGTTTTTCCCATCAGCTGTGACCTGGTGGTAGCAAATATCTTCACAACAACAAATGACACAAGCACGAAGAAACAAGTTAAGCGAAGGAACTCGCTTAACTTGCACTAACCGACTCATATAGGAATGGCGATCTGTGCATCACCAACATGGATGCCATGTCATCCTCCCCACTTCCTCTCCCCATCTTTCATCCATAAATACCCTTTGACATTTAGAAACTGGCCCCCCTGAGCTCCAACCCCCACCCTGTGTGTGTGGTGTGTGTGTGTGTGTGTGTGTGTGTGTGTCCGCCATGACCGGTCTCCAGGCTGCACAGGGAAGCCACAGAGCACATCAGGATTCAGCTCCTGTCCTTTTCTTATTGCTGTCTCTATTGGTTTTCCTGTACTTGTCCTCGACACACCACAGGACATGTACCTCTTGACGAGTCATTTTGTGTAATATTGAGAACAAATGAAAAGTGTATTGATTTGAAAATAGAAAAAAATAATTTAAAAGCCAACCATTTTGGTGGCTGCATTTGGAGACTTTCCTTGAAATAAATCACGGCACTCTAAAACAGATCTCACGAATCTGCCCCAGTTGGTGCCATCGAGAACTGGCTGCACACAAATGATGGCTGAAAAAAACGCTATTGTAATATGGTTACGTGTGCCTGACGGTGTTTTCCAACATCAACACTATAGCTGACGTGATCTCAGCTCAAAAGCGATCCGACTAAAATGCGCACAAATGAACTCAGTCTATTGAATTCTGTGGACGTGTCTGAGGTGTATGTTTAGAAACATTAGCAGCCGTTCATTGCTATACTGTTGCTGCTCGAGAGCCGACATCCTCCATTACAGCTGGCAGAGGGTTCAATACATCAGCTCGTCACCTGTTTAGTATCGACTTCATGTCACTTTAATTAAGAAGAGTCTTGACACTAAGGGCTTTGAGAGGGAAGGATGAGCAGTCTCTGCCACTAACTGGTTTTAAGTTTTGATTGGTATTTTATCTTTAATCCAGAAAAAAAACAATGACATATATATCTGGTTTAATATCTGATTTCAAAAATACCCATTGCAAGACCTGCAAAACACCTTCTGTAGTTCAAAATAACAAACATTTGGACAGAGCCAGGCTAGCTGTTTGTTTGTCTTGTGCTAAGCTAAAGTAACCGGTTGCTGGGCGTGACTTCATGCTTACTTTACAGACATGAGAATGGCATCAGTCTTATTCTATTGCTCAATCACAAGCTTAGTTGTGTTTTTTTTTTTTTTTTGCTAATTTAACAAATGCCTTTTCACTGTAAAATATCCGGCTATTTTCAGTGGAATGTCTAAAAAACAAAACAGTCCCTTGGCTCTTTCTTGCATCTCTTCATCTGTTAAATCCCACCATCCATCTACACACTCAGCCCTCCAGAATTCTGCTCAGGCTTATTGATGTTTCCTTAACCTACCTTCCTGTTAATGTCGGCTATCATGTTCCATTCAGCCACCGTCCTGAACCCAATGTCCACTTTTCTTTATTACCCCAAACACTCTCCCTAATCAAACAGAAACACTACTCCATATTGGGCATTGTTTTGTTTTTTCTTAAGCCACCTGGTTCCTCCCTGTATTTTCATCTAACTTAATCCAATTTCCATCCGTTGAATGTGATGGATGTCGTCCTGAATGCAGTTCGAGCAGCTGGCCTTTCTGTGGATGGAGCGGCAGAAGTCCGGGGGGAACTACAGCCGCTACAGGGCGCAGACGGAGAAACACGTGGTGTTGTGTGTCAGCTGTCTCAAGATCGACCTCCTCATGGACTTCCTCAATGAGTTCTTTGCTCACCCCCGACTGCAGGTCTGCCAAACTGATGTTAAGCAGGACAAGAAAGTGTTCGGGGGTCCTGTGTTTGTTCTCTGTAATCCTCTTCAGGAGCCCGAACAGCTGAGGTTAAAGCAGACGATTAATTCAGCAATAGCATGGATCAAACTGCTGTCTTATTCATGTCGGAGCAGATGTGTGTGTGTGTGTGTGTTTTCCTGAGGGTGCATCCTTGTGTGCACATCTCTTTGTTCAATAATGGTGTGTCTGATTTGATTTGTCCTCAGCACATCAAAGGGCTGGGGTTATAAGGAGAACCAGGTTCAGGTAGTAGTTAAAGTTTAAGGCCTCCACTCAAATAAAGGTTTTTGCATATAGTCCCTACACTTGGATGTTTAACCTTCACTGTGCACAATGATGAACTTGCACAGTGACACCAGAATTGATCTGTTGAGGGGGGGAAGTATTAGTTTAAGGTGTGGTAATTGAAGCAGCTCGTGATGTTAAAAGTGCACACACACTGAGGATGGGCTTCTCTCATGTCTCTTTGCTGTCCTCTGCAGTACGCTCTCAAGCGTCTTCCCTCTGGCAGGCTCATATTACTCAACATCCTTTCACTTGAACATGGCAACAAAACAAGAACAAATGATAACCTGTGACCGTGTCTTGCTTGTTGTGAAGCAATCATCAGCCACAGTACAAATTGTGTGTGTGTGTTTGTGTGTAGGACTACTATGTGGTGATCCTTTGCCCAGCAGAGATGGATGTCCAGGTGAGGAGGGTCCTCCACGTCCCTCTTTGGGCCCAGAGAGTCATCTACCTGCAGGGTTCTGCCCTCAAAGACCAGGACCTGATGAGGGCCAAGTGAGTCACTGTGACCAAAAACAACACTCCACAGTCTGATTTTATAGACGTATTGATTTTCATATCTATCGAGAGATATCGATCTGTAGAAGCATTATTATCACAAAGTAATTCTGCAACAATCGGGCCCTTGAAAAAGGCCGGAACAGACCCGAGAGCCTTGAAATGAAAGTCCCCACATGCAGAAGCTTGAGCTCATAATTAATACACAAAGCACCTGCAGCCTTGAAGTAATGGCTGTAATTGCAGTTTGAGTCATAATGCTTTTTGTGTACTCCCTGGCTTTTGATAATACAGCCACAGCACCTTAAACTTAAGCTTTGTCACAGTGAAAGAAAAGGAGAAAAAAAACCAGTTAAAAAAAAATCTCCTCCTCTCCTCGCCTTCTCCTATCTCAACCCTGAATAGCGTGGGCTTGAAAGACATATTGGTTTGTTTTTTGTTCTATTGTCCTGCTTCTTTCTCTTTTGTCCTCTCCCTCAATAACATGACAACACCCTCCTTCCCATGTCTTCTCTCCTCATCGCTTCCCCGATTCTCTGTCTCTCTCTCTCTCTCCCTCTCTCTGTTTCTCTACCTCTCTCGCTCCCATGGCCACATGCTCTACTAACTGCCTGCAGGATGGACGATGCTGAGGCCTGCTTTATCCTCAGCAACCGGTTTGAAGTGGACCGCATTGCTGCTGTACGTTCCTCACTGCTTCCCTGTGTCGCCGTGACTCCTCGCACTGCAAAATATCTACATTAAGATTGCTTGCCTGATGATGATGATGATGATGATAAGCCTTAAACTGTAGTCTGTCTGCTTTTAGTTTTCTGGGGTGAAGTTCTTCATTAAGAAATCCTCAAAGCAGCTTTGGAAACAAACAGATTTAGCTCATTGGCTGAAGTTTTGTGCTTGTTTTATGTTTTTTTTTCACCAAAACACTAATCACACTGTACGAACAACTGAAGCTGAGAATAAACACAGACTGGAAAAAAAATATATGTGCAAAACAAAAGAAAACAATGTCCTCTCTAGGTGCAGTGTTACACAGCACTGCATTGCCGTGATAGTGCCAGCATGGCTGTAAACTCTTAGTCGGGTTTTTTCATTTGGCTGAATTTTCAGCAACTGTCTCATGGCCAGTTTTACGCAGTTCACTGTTCATGGCTTCGCCACATGTTCTGTGCAGCGTTAAATACTTCTGTGTAGAAAGATATCAGAATTGCATTACTCTGAAATGTTGCAAGGGCCATTTGATTGCACTGAGCCGTCAGTGGTTTAAAGGGGATTATTAAGTGAGGAGCTACAATCTGATGCCTCTGAAGGTGGGTTTCTACCGCGCTCTCTCTCTCTCTCTCTCTCTCTCTCTCTCTCTCTCTCTCTCTCCTGCCCTTCTTTTCACTCCATCCATCTCAATCCCCTCCATCTCCAATTTTCTCAGGATCATCAGACCATCCTCCGAGCCTGGGCAGTGAAAGACTTTGCTCCAAACTGCCCCCTGTACGTCCAGATTCTCAAGCCGGAGAACAAGTTCCACGTCAAATTTGCAGGTGGGTTAGGCAGCGTGAACTCACACACACTGACAGTGACTTGAGGTGTGCAAGTCTGCGTGTCCGTTCTTGTTTTGACGCAAGTACGGTTGTTTGATCACATTAGAATGCGGATAATAATGGGATGACACCTACTAAATGTCCTGGCACAGTTTGTGACTAGAGCTGTGTGTTGTTAAAGATGGGTGATTAGGTAAGCATTTTTGTTTTGCTACTGCTGGGTTGCATTACGACAACATCGGAGGAAACTGAGCTGTCCTGTCTTCACTGTTATTCCGCCGTGTGCCCCTCTCTACCTGAGTTTGTCAGCTTAATTTGTAAGCCTGAAAAATGGTATTTTCCATCAGCGTGGCTTTGCAGCACACAGCTCTCCGTCCTCCCGGCTCTGAGGAACAGATTGGTCTCGGCTTGGCTAAAAAGCCCTCTGAGGGATTCTGTGAGTTTTCACATTGCCTTTTGGAGAGAGACCTTTCTTCTCCTTGCTCAACAGAAGACGACAGTCAATCATGCCCGAGTGAAAGAAGAGGAACCAAACTCTCTCTCTCACCCTTTCCTCACACATCTCCCTGCCTACAGCCCTGGAGAACTCGATTCTAGCTTGCCGCCCTCATCCCAGCTGTCTCTATCAATGATTAACGTTTTACTTCCCTGCCTTGGCAAAGAAAATCTCCTTCTTTTTGAGGAGTTTTGCTGTTGCGCTAACAGGACAGATGAGCTCTCCCCTTTTTGCTCCTGCAGCGCCGTTTAAACACCTCACTGCCACAGCCAGACTGTGGCCTTGGTTGTGAGTCTGGCAGGAGTCGTTCGGTAGAAAGATGGTAATTCATGATTTACACCCGTTCTGTATTATATCATCATCTGCTTGCTTAGTAGGGTGAACCTCCCGCTCCTGTGCTGGGAGTCAGAAAGCTCTATCATGCATATGAATTGCTTTGTGTTATCTTACATTGACGTAGTGTTCGACATGTTCAGATATCCTCCTCTTTCATTTTTCAAATAGACAAAAGTCATGCCCTTTTGACACAGCAGCCACTCAGTGCTGAATGATAAACTCCCTGCAGGTCTATGGTAAAAAAAAGTAAAGGACCTCTTTAAGAACACAAAACACAGAGTTCATGATCATCATGTCTATAAAGTCCCTCAAACAATGAAGTCACCAGGTGGACTCAGGGAGCAAATCAGTAAGAAGACACAAGGACATCACTGTTAAGTACAGATCCCATGTTTTGACACCACTTGGAATATACCCACTAAGTGCTAGTGTGGTGGGAGGCATTAATGAGCAAGAGACACAAGATTTGATTTGATCCACAGCTTAACAACAGCTCAGCGTTCATTAGAAAATATCTGTCGGTGTGATGCTGCAGCAGGGCAGGAAACCATGGGGCGCTGGAGAAACCACACATAATTTGGTGCAGAGTGTTGATTGATTATCTCCCCAGTTTATGTTTTGAACAGCAATAGACGGCCGCCCCTCCCGACCTTGGCTCATTGTAGCTGCATGGAGTTGATAGCAGCTCACTCACACAAACAATAACGGCTCACTGATTTAATTAGCTCAATCGGTGGACCTGTGGTCAGGTCGTAATTGCAGTCCGGCAGAGGGTGCAAATAACTGCGCGCACATATCTGCATACAGCTTTGATACCAGTCTGTGATTGGAATCAACAGAGTCTAAAGAGATGGGTACAAAGACCCTGTTTTCTAGGCTGACAGAAAGAGAAAAGTGTGTGTGTGTGTGTGTGTGTGTGTGTGTGTGTGTGTGTGTGTGTATGCACAGTGTGTCGAGGTCTGTAATTGGTTTCGCTCCTGGTCTGGGTCCAGGCACCTGAAGGATGGAGGGCTGTGGTGAACAGTAAAGAGATAAGACGATGGGATGTGAAGTGATCAGGAAGGATGTTGGAAATTGGATATGGGAGAGAAGTCTCAATTTGGTGTGTGACTACTGTGTCTTTGGGAGTTAGAAGTGTGTGTGTGTGTGTGTGTGTGTAAGACACAGACCGAGAGAACAGAATGTAACAATAATGAAATGTTGTTGCTCCATAAATGCCACATCAATGTTTTTGTCTTTTACTCTGCAGGCTTTCAGATGCCCATTGCTCTGTGAAAGCCTCCGTTTCGAAGCAAATTCACCGGTTGAATTGCAAGTGTTTGCGTGTGAGCTGCATTATGATGTACTGTTCTGATCCAGAAGAACATTTGTGCTTCAACAGAAGATCCACAATCGGTAGTTTTAATTGTCACTCAGACTGCCAGCTGATTGAGACTGATGCTTCTTGTCAGGCTCTGACGTTCATTCCCAATTATTTCCTAATACAGAGCACATATTGTGCTTTTAGGACCTAGCTCAACATTGTTGGTAAACAAGGCAGCTCTAATATGCCTGTGTGCTCATCACTGAAGATAATGCAATCTAGAATTACACAGCAGGGGAAAAAGATGCTCCCTGCGCCAGATTCACTGATTGGCTCGCGACAAACATGAATCGCTCTGTTGGTTTTTCCTTTCAAAGAGGAGGCCGAGTGGCAACAGGTAAACGAGAGGAGCGTCATCTCTGTTTGGTCAGTTTGGCTCAGGGCTGCGTTAAAGTCACGGATGATTGATTGAAAAGCTGTTTAATAAGGCTGACACCGAATCACTGGCTTGTTTCTATAGGTCTTCCCATCACCGCCACCCCCCCCCCCCCCCCCCAAAAAAACCAGAGCGGTGGGTTACATTAGTGACATGAAATTGACCCCATGAGAGTAAACAGGGAGCTGGTGCAAGAGGATGATGAAGGTGTTTTTTGACACGGCTCTCTGCTTGACTCATTTTTTGTTAGATAAAACAAATTGACACAGTTTCCAACATAAAATTGTTACATGTTTAATGTTTAATTGAGTGTTGGCTTGTGCCTTTTAGCAGCAAGATGCCGCCATTTTAACACTCTAATCATGGAAATGCATGAATCATCGTGTGTGTTTGCAAGAGCCACAGATGTTTCCAGAGAGAACTGTCCACATTGTGTATTATGCTGAGTAACTAACCTGTAGCAGGCCCCTGATCAATATACTTCTCAACTGCATTGTCAAGTTTTTTTTTTTCAATTTTTCTTTTACTTTAATTTAATTTATTTCATTATTTATATATTTTCCTTGTCTATGATTTTTTTTAATTTATTTAATTTATGTATATATATATATATAGATACATCTTTTTTTTTAATTTTATATTTATTTAATGCAGGTAATGCATGCTGCTGTTGTGCAGGGGTTGGGTGCACTTGAAAGGTGGGTGGGGGAAAGGAAAGATTGGGGACCTGTCACATTTGGTGCTGGGATCATGTGACGGGAATTTTTCAATGTTTCACATTTTATAGACCAAATCACTCATTTAAAAAAGAAAGAACAGATTAGCTCTTCTTTTAGCGCCACAAATGACATTTTATTCTCACTCTTATGTCAGGTGGAAGCATAAACTTCAGAGACGTCTCTATCCAAACATCAGCAGATAAAACTGTAATCTTCACGACCAAATACCACCAAGGATTAAGTGAGATAATCCGTGACTCTTTTATGTTACTCCAGGATTAATGGGATGAAATTGACTTTCTTTTCCAGCAGCGCATTTGTATTCAGTGCAGCTTTGTTGGGCTCAGAGTTTAAACTTTTACGGTGTTTGTGTTTGCCGAATTAGGTCATTTTGCCCTTCTTGTGTCCTGTGTCTGCAGATCATGTGGTGTGTGAAGAAGAGTTTAAATACGCCATGCTGGCTTTAAACTGTGTGTGCCCCGGTACCTCGACACTCATCACTCTATTGATCCACTCCTCCAGAGGACAGTAAGTTCACTTTCCTTCTCTCTCCCGGTCCCTCTTTCTATTTGATTGTTCACTATTCAGTCTTGACAGTGAAATGTACAGTAGATATAGTGAATAGAAGTGAGCTGCTTCTATTCTTCTCACCATCACTCAACTTATTTTCCCCAGAACGGCATCGCAAGAGGCCTTCAAGCAACGTGTAGGAGCCTTTCAAGCCCTCAACAGGTATAGGATTCATCTGATCTGCATTCACACCCCAGGAATACTGTAGTGTGTTTGTGCTCGATATTCATCCAACTCCTCTGTCACCCTCCATTGTTTGCACACTGAGCTGTGTGAGTTTATGAGGACATTTTGTTAAAGGAGCGGAATCTTGTTATTTAGAAACTGCGTTTGTTTCTTTGCTTGTTAGATTCAGTTTATCGCTGAAAACAGGAGTGACTATGAAAAGCACCCGAGCGTTGTTCGATGCACAAGATACTTTCTACTTTTTATCATTAGGGCATTAAAGCAGAACTATACCAGTTGTGTTACTGATGACAGTAAATGTGCTCTGTTAGATACCCTGATGAAGACCTACTGTGGTCAAATCATGATGCTTCTTTTAGTGATTTAGCCGCTATAACAGAGGCGTTTTAATATTTCCTTTCTTGGTTTCTCAAAGATGTTGGAGTGCCTGAATAGCCTTCATGTTTATTTACATTTTTTTCCCCGTTTTCCAAGAGCACCTAACACGGTTTAATCTGCGGTTGATTACACGGAGCCACCAGTTATATCTCTCTCTCTCTCTCTCTCTCTCTCTCTCTCTCTCTCTCCTAAAATGTTTTTTTTCTGTAACCTTTCATTGCGTTACATTTGATTGATTTTTATGTGACTGTCATCTTAAAGCCCCAATTTGTGACCCTAACGTTAACAATAGGGTATCCACACAAACGTATTAAAAGGCAAAAAGCACAGAAATGTCACACAGCGAATGTGAACAGACAAAGAAATAATAAGACTCTATAGCTTGTGTCTGATGAGTGCAACATTTAAAAGCAGGGTGTTTCATAAGTACGCTTCTATATCTGGATGTGATACCATTTGGTTTATTGGCCGTGACGATGCTCCATGATTTGTCCTCCTCCTCTCTTGCCTTACACTTAGTTCCTGTAAACTGCTAATTTGCTATAACACTCTTTTATATAATGCAATCTTTGTCGCAGGCCACCCACATTCACACTGCCTCCACACCCTTGCTTCAAGCATCACCTCTTTAGCCTCCGTGTCTAGAGCCATATCCCCCAGAGAAAAATGCTGTCCACTTAGCTGTGTGAGTGTGTACACCTGGGACCTATTGTTAGGACAGGGTGTGTGTCCTTGTGTACGTCCGTGTGCCGATTGAAGGATCGATCAGCAAGTCTGTGACAGAGATGTAAGATGGGTACCTCTGAAACCTTGAGTGGAAAAACTTTGAGTGTGGCCCTGGTGCTTAGCTGGAGGCTTTGTGTCCTGTTTTCTAAAGGTCAGTCTTTCCCCACATGGCCAATGAATCCTGCTTTTTCTGTCTCAGGGAGGGCGGTGGATGTTCAGCAGACCAATGGCACCGAACCTACCGGCGCTGCTCGGCCAATGAGGTGCATCACATCCGCCTGGAGGAAAGTAAATTCTTCGGGGAATACCAGGGCAAGAGCTTCACCTTTGCCTCCTTTCATGCTCACAAAAAGTAAGTCGTAATGTGAAAAGGCCAAGAAGTGAGAAGCTGCAGTGTTCAGAGCTGACCCTGTCTTTGCTGCTGCAGGTATGGAGTATGTTTGATCGGGGTGCGCAGATTGGACACCACCAACATCCTGCTGAACCCTGGACCCTGCCACATCATGGGGGCCTCTGACACGTGCTTTTACATCAATATCTCCAAAGAGGAGAACTCAGCATTTGTCAGGGGCCACAAGGAGCCATCGTGGGGCAGCACGGGGGGAAATACCAGGGGAGTGCACCAAACGATCTACCATGGACTCACCCGCCTGCCAGTCCACAGTATCATCGCCAGCATGGGTCAGTCAGATGTGCACATCACAAAGACTGTGTAACATTCCCGCACTGACCTTCTGTTTGCAGTTTCTGTGTTGGTTGAACATGCAAAACAGCAGCACCGTCAGAGTTGTCAGAATTATGCAGATCTCACATTTGACACCAATCTGGGTGTTTAAAAAAAATATGCATAGCTTTTCCGAGGAATTATCATGTATCTGATTATAAGTCACACTTGATAAGAGCATCTGCCAAATGAACTGAAATGTTGCACACTGTGGTTTTGCAAACACACCACCTGGTGGACAACAGTGAAACGGTGCAGCTCAGTATTTTTCAATTTCATCAGTACAGTATGTATTATCAGGGGGCAGTGCAAACCCACTGTGCATCGTGTTTGAACCTTTAGCTTGATGATCACTGTGGCTGTGTGTGCATGTTACAGGCACAGTGGCCATCGACCTGCAGGACTCCAGTGACAGCAGCCCGGAGGGCCAGGAGCCGGGGAGCACTGTGCTAAGCAGCGGAAGAGGAAGCAGGAGCAGCTCCAGGACGGAGATGGGTGGCGCCAACACTTTGGCCCTGCCTGCCATGGGTGAGTCCGCCGAGGAGAGGCGGCACAGCATCGCCCCTGTCCTGGAGCTGGTGGACGGCGTAAACAACCCCACCTTTGACCTGCTCGGAGACCAGTCAGAGGATGAGGGGGGAGACGAGGGCAAGGAGGACAGCGACAGAGACGAGAGCGCCCATTGGTGGGGTCGACACTGCGAGTGAGTCACGAGGATGCTGTTTGAATTCTCATTCATGGGTATAATGAAGTGTAAACTTGTTCAGAGGTAACTGCGGCCTTGTGCTACAGGTGGGTGAAGGGATACCCGCTGAACTCTCCATACATCGGCAGCTCGCCTGCGCTGTGCCACCTTCTCCAAGAAAAGATGCCTTTCTGCTGCCTGCGCATGGACAAAGTAAGGGATTCAAATGGCTTGCTATGACTTCACAACTTCACATCGCTGGCATCCTCCATGACCACTGTGCATCTCTCCTAGGCTTGTCACCACACCCTTTTTGAGGATGCCCGCTCCTACGGCTTCAAAAACAAATTGATCATTGTGTCCGCGGAGAGTGCAGGAAACGGCCTGTACAACTTCATTGTCCCTCTCCGGGCCTACTACCGACCCAGGAAGGAGCTCAACCCCATCGTGTTGCTGCTGGAGAGCATGTGAGAACACATTATTTGGCCATGCTTATGAAAACGGCTTCAAACTGAAATAGGTTGCACGTTAATGTTGCCCAAAATGTTTGCTGTGAGCACAACAGCTACGCTACAAATCTGGGTTGCGCAGTAAAATAGATTCATTCTTTAAATTTAGCCAGTGGAGGAGAAAAACGGTGCCATTTAAGGTCACCGTAAACATGATTTGTGAAATGCTGAACGCTTTCAGGGCGATGCGCACCACAATCCTGCGTCGTGTATTGTGGCTGGTACACAGACGCAGTCAGCCAAATGAGAGTGGAATTCAATAAAAAGGCAATAAAATGCTGAGTCACTCCAGTGTAGTGCTGTTATTTTCAGCTTTCTCTGCAGGCAGTTTGGCTGTGTTGTATTTCTCAGTCTCTGTGGGGACATTCACTCTTCATCATGGAAAATATAATTCTCCACTGGTCGGAATCTCAAGTATATTTGTTGGTTGATTGTTTCAGACCTGAAGCAGACTTCCTGGAGGCAATCTGTTGGTTCCCCATGGTGTTCTACACAGTGGGCTCCATCGACAAGTAAGAGAGACCACGGCTCCACGCTGATTTCTTCATGTATCTTTTTCATCTTCTAGTATTTCCTGAATCTTTATTTATGTAAACCTCTCAGATGACTTACTCTTCGATTTATTCGCACTGCCCTTCAACACTAATCTTACCCCCCCCCCCCCCCCCCCCCCCCCTCTTCTCTCTCAGTCTGGACAGTTTGCTGCGATGTGGAGTCACTTTCGCCGACACCATGGTGGTGGTTGACAAAGAGAGCTCCATGATCGCAGAGGAGGACTACATGGCTGACGCCAAGACCATCGTCAATGTCCAGACCCTCTTCAGGTCTGCTTTGCCCAAACTTGCTCTGCAATATCTCACACACACTATCTTAAACTGAGTGTATTTTTTTTTTTTTTTTTTCTTCATCTCAGACTTTTCCCAGCTCTTAGTATCATCACGGAGCTCACCCACCCAGCCAACATGCGCTTTATGCAGTTCAAAGTCAAAGACCACTACTCTCTGGCTCTGTCCAAACTGGAAAAGGTAAAAGCTTCACACTCTCAAACCCCCCCTCTTTTTCGATCTCTCATTGTCCTCAACCCTCATAATGACAAAAAAAACAATGATGGCAGACTGTTTTTCATCATGAAAGCCATCTTTTATTTAGTATTCTCAGTGATATTAGAAATGCATCCACTGTAAAGTGTTGCAGTGAACATTTGTAACTGATTATAGCCTTTTGTGTTGTTAATGCTGCTCTCTGTGTGGCAGCTTATGAGTTCTCCCCTCGGCCATCAATAACATTTATTCACAAATAAGTGAATTTGTCACTCTTGTCATTACATATTAAAATTAATTTAAATCTGGGATTAACATAACATAGACATTTCTAGCAGTGTTGCCTCACAGCAGGAAGGACTTCTGGCTAGCTTGTTCTTTGTTTGGGCAATGCATGTTTGTGTGTGTTTTCTTGGGAAGCTAACTCCTGAAGCTGTAGAGATGTTGCGTTGCATTCGGTCCAATGAATGCTGAATAGATGCTTGAAAATAAATAAGAAAGAAAATAAAAAGTTTTATGGGTGCAGGTCCAACGATGATGTTTACAAAAACTTGTATTACTAAATACCAAGACTAGTGTAATCAGGAAAAAATGTGTGTGTGTGTGTGTGTGTGTGTGTGTGTGTGTGTGTGTGTGTGTGTGTGTGTTTGATCTGCAGAAGGAAAGGGAGAAGGGATCCAACCTGGTGTTTATGTTCCGCCTGCCCTTCTCTGCAGGGAAGGTGTTCAGTGTCAGCATGCTGGACACTCTCCTCTACCAGGTATCTGGAGCACAAACTCTTCACCCTCACTGAAAAAAACGAAATGTGGCAAAATACCAAATATGGTCTGTTTCTGTTGACTTGTATACCGTGCTCTCCTGCCAGTCATTTGTGAAGGACTACATGATCTCCATCACCAGGCTGCTGCTGGGTTTAGACTCCATGCCTGGCTCAGGTTTCCTTTGTGCTGTGAGTACCCCGACACAAAAAGCTTGAATTCAGACTGTTTGGACTGTGAAGTGGCTCCAAAGGCTGATTATTGTGTTTTCCCAGATGAAAATCACAGAGGATGACTTGTGGATCCGCACCTACGGCAGGCTCTACCAGAAGCTGTGCTCCTCCACCGGAGACATCCCCATCGGTATCTATCGGACGGAGGCACAGAAGCTTCCCGTCTCTGAGGTGTGCTGCTGCTGTTACTAGTTTGATGGCCACTAAAATGAACAAGCTTCCACCCTAAAGCCCTGCTAGCGGCTCCTAGAGGCCGTAATGTTCATTACATCCAACAATAAAATAAGAGTTTGAGGAATAAATGAAACACTGATGATATTTAAAAGAGAGAAATTAAATATAATAGATAACCAGATATTATTCATTGAGCTAATTTTTAAAAACGTCCTCTATTTTCTAAAGAGTTTCTTGAATGTTAAAACTCACTCTTTTGCTTTCAGTTACTACAATGTCACTATTTCTTCCATTAGTTACAAAAAGGTATAAATACAATTAAGATTTATTTAAGTAGATCTATCCAAATGCTGATTCAATTTGTAAGTGAGAGTTGTGGAGACACAATCGGATATGAAGACAGTCAGATGATCTTAGTTTTTGACTTGTGTATTCATCCCGTGAGATATAAAGTAACAAAAAAAAACATTCTTGCATAGTTCAGTTGCTTAGTCTTAATTGTTTCAAGAAAAACTGGGGCCGTGGCGGATATGTCGGTTACACAAAAGATGCTTAAGAATGTTTTATTATTCATTATATGCAACAGAGTGTATCTCGGTCATCATTCATTTAAAGAAGGATAAGAAAGTATTAATTCCTCTTCTTTAAGAGAAATCACAGACATCACTGGCGAAGAACTGACTCATTAAAATCTGTGTGGGTTGGAAGGAGATTAAAAGCGTGTGTGTGTGTGTATGTGAATATGTGTGTGTGTGTGTGTTACAGTCCCAGGTATCCATCACAGTGGAGGACTACGAGGACACCAGAGAACCCAGGGAGCCCCTGCTGTCCCGCACCAGTGCTCACCGTAACAGCACCTCCTCGGAGCCCATCTCCACCTCCTCCCACTCCTCAGACCACCCGCTGCTCCGGAGGAAAAGCATGCAGTGGGCACGGCGGCTGAGCAGGAAGGGGGGGCGGGGCTCCAGCGGGGCCAAGGGGGGTCCGGGCAGTGCTGCAGAGAGGATCAACCAGCAGAGACTGACCCTGTTCAGACGCTCTGAGAGGCAGGAACTCAACGCGCTGGTGAAAACCAGGATGAAACACTTGGGCCTTTCTCCAACTGGATTCAGTACGTCCATATGTAGTTTGTTTATGAAAGTATGCTTCTCTTAATCTCAAGTTTACTCGTGGTTGAATGCAACTACATTTACTCATGTACTGTACTCGGGTACAATTTTGATCTACATTTGTATTTGAGTATTTCCATTGTATGCTACTTAATACTTCTACGTTTCAGAAGTACACATTGTGATTTTACTCCTCTACATTCATTTGATAGCTATAGCTATTATTTACTTTACAAATGACGATTGACATGAATTTAAAAAATGATAAGCTTATGAAATACAATGCACTGTTGAAGCTTAATCCAGGGTTCCCCAAATTGTTTAGCTTGTGACACCTTACAGTAGTTAACACTCGCTCCACCTCAACCAGCTACAACATGCACAATAATACATGTTATTTATACTTGCATATCACCTTTTTGAATCAGCAATACTTCTGATACTTGAGGTATACTTTGCTAGTAATACTTACTGTACTGTCATTTTACTGTCCTCTCACTGTACTTTTAAATAATTAGGATTTTGAATGCTGTATTTTGTCCTGTATTAACGTATTTTTGCATTGCTGTATTGCTACTTTTACTTAGGATAGGATCTGAGTACTTCTTCCATCTCTGTTGTTGTCGTTGTTGCTTGCGTCCATTTTTATCTAAGTTTGTCTTCCTGAACTGTGAATCACAGTAACGAAGCCTCTATGATGTGAACGGATGTTGCACAGCCGGCTGTATATCCTGTGCCTATTTTAATTCCTGCATCACTCGCCTCTTTTCTTCCTGCGCCAGATGGGATGACAGACCAAGGGAACAGACTGTCTTATATCCTCATCAACCCTTCTCCAGACACCAGACTAGAGCTGCACGATGTCGTGTGAGTACACAACGCCAAATGTAATTGATAGCACTGTAAAATGAACACGGCATGAAAACTATTACAGGATTTGCCGCCCCTGTCTGTGCCCCATCTGCAGGTACCTGATCAGGCCAGACCCCCTCTCTCTGGTACCCAATCAGGGTAGCAGCAGGAAGTGCAGCGCAGGGATCTCGGAGAGCCACAGATTCGATACACAGGACAGCACCCATCTGTGAGAGACAAAAAAAAAAAGACAAATATACTGTCAGAACACTGCCAGCGAGACAATAACAGACTCAAAAATCAAGAAATGGTGAGATGGAAAGGGATGCAGCCAGGTGGCACATGGCCCTCATATTTCCTCCACATTCAGCCAGGGTGAACCGATAGGTGCCGGTGTTGCATGGACCCTTTCTATAACGATGGGAATGTTTTGTTTATGCACCTTTCTATTTTGAAAGCGGAGAGCTGCGGACACAGAAGTGCATTTAATGAATAACTGTACGTATTTATATCTGTGTATGTGCATGTTATGTACTGCATCATGTATGTGTGTGTGTGTGTGTGTGTGTGTGTGTATTGTACGTATGTGCAAGTGTGTGAATGAGTATGTGTATGCTTATAGGTCAAGAGCAAGACACTGCCAATTTTATCAGGACAGCAAAAGGACTCGGCTGCCAAATGAAAGTCAAGGAATGTGTATTTTTGTGTCCTCCTCTGTGTCGTAGGTGTCTTTTGTCAGACTTAATGTTGTTTGACGTATTTTAAAGTGACACTACAGTGCACACATCCCTTTTTTTTTTTTGGTCTTCATAAAGCCTTTTTAAAAACTTTTTACCGGTTGCTTTCACAGTCAAACGCACACATTAGTTTGTCCCTCACCAGCAGCGGAGGAATCCAAAGAGCACCAGTCTCAATAATTGATAGACGTAGACAGACAGCATGCATCGTCAGGGCAGGGCATTCAGTCTCATTGCTGTCAGAAGTATGTTACCGTTTCCAGTTATGCGAGTTCTCTCAGAACAAGCCTGTTCTTGAGTTTACTGTTCGCCTGTTGTTGTTTTTTAAAGTCCCGCCCTCTCTGCTTCTGTCAGTCAGTGTGAGCCGTCCCGACACCAGCTTGCTTTTTCTGATATGCATGTTAGAGATGCAAGGGACAGCCAAAATAACAGAAACATACACCATGACATAACGCCATCCAGTACAATAGCCCTGCAATAAATACTACCTTTGTGAAGCGTATAATGAAATGGTTTCAGAGAGGTTTCGATTCAGCTCTGTTTTAGGGCCGATTTATAAACTTGACAGTTATATAGTTGCTGTATTTATTGCATAATAAATATCCACTTTAACAAGTAATTAGTTTGCTAATCAAGAATTTAATTAAAATCTATAATATAATTTGGTTTTCAGGCAGAAAATAAAATCGAATTTCTCTGAAATCAAGTGAAAATGTGTGAGATCATTCTGCTCGTTTATCGGTCTTATTCAATAGATTTTCAGTTGTTTTATGGAACCTGAGATTTTAATCTGTTATATTAAAGTACATTACCTGTTAGGGTGGACATTTATGCTGTTTGTTTACCAAGGATTTGCCAACGTCTGAAACACTTTTGTCAGAAAGTCTGAATGTGCTGTTTCACACAGAAACGGGGCAGCCATGTGGTGGGAATGCTAACCTATAACCCTGCCAACACCACCGCTGTAGCTTTAGTGCCAATATAACAGATACAAATATGTATAAATTAAAGTCAGCCATTATAGCTTGCCATTGCTTTGTTGCCTTTGTGGTGTCAATTTGTGCAGGTTTATCTCTTGGAACGATTACACTTGTTAGAATCATAATTGTAGTCATACGTAAAACTGTCAAAGTAGTCACATTATTTTATCTTTGATTGTCTGACACAGTAGGTCTTTTGTGGGTTTCGGCAAGTTCACGTTCCTGAGCTATTTTTGCCGCGATACTTGTGTATCACACTAAATGGCTCTAATTCCTTGAGCGTAATGTCCCCATGGATCACCAAAGACCACACAACACTGCTGCAGAAGATAAGATGAGATAAACCTTTATCTTATCTCGTCGTGTCTGTATTTTTCCGATAGCAGCACAAGGATATAGAAATAACTACAGATAAATAGAGAAAGTACAAAAGTAATAAGAGTTATATCTCTGACACTACTTGAAGACCGTCCAGTTCCAGCCGCACCACAGAGCTGGCCCTCATTACCAGCCTCTCAAGTCTGCCGGACTTGCCGCCCCAGCAAAGACCAGTGCTCTGGACGCTTCAGACTGGCAGAAGATCTGTAGGAGCCTGTTGCACGCTGAAAGATCGGAGTCTGCTCTGTCCCTTCCCGAAGACGGCTTGTTGTGTCCAGTCCATTTTTTTTTATTGATTTGGACCTCAAAGTACTTCTATGAATCCGCCCTCTCCACCTTCTTCCCTGGATGATAACTGGAAACAATGGGCCTCCTGTTCCTCTGGTGCTCCACTACCAGCTCTTTGGTCTTGCTGATATTATGCTTGAGTTGATTTTTGCACCATAGCTCTCTATCAGTCCTCTGCTAGTCCTCCTCGTTGTCTTAGTTGAACCGGAATAGTGAAGAGGAACGGCCCCTCAGCAGGCCTGGACAAGTCGAAGAACTAGACTCACAGTGCTTGAGAGGGCCTTGTGGGTCAGGAAGGTGACACCAGCAGTTATTTGATTCTGCTTGACATGAAACTTCCATACACTGTTGGTGCTTATTTTTTTAGCTGCCTTTTGTTTGCCTCCTGGGATTATCTTTCTTTAATTTATGGCATGGCTGTTGGCTGTTGGATAGTATACACACTCTTTTTGAGATGAGAATGTGGGTGTGGCCAGGTTCAGATGAAGTGAGTCTTGCAGAAAGAATGAAATAAGAATATTAATAGAAGTGGTATCATCATTCAGGAGACTCTTATACTACATTGTCAAGTAAGACATGCAACTCAGAGGCTCTCATACACATACAAAGCCGATATAATGAGGGATAACTATATAGAAACATGGACTATAGACAAGATTATGCTGCATTGTTAGACACTAGAAAACATCCAAAACACAAAAGCATGCAGAGTATGTGAAATATATAAGTCAGTCTGACACAGCTAAACAACAATAAGACGCATTCAAGCAGGTCTTTGACTTCATGACTCATGTTAAAACTCAACACTGCTGGCTCAGTAACTGTTCTCTATCTGACTCGTGGTGAGACACCACAGGATCTCACGATGGAACTCAGTAACGAACACCCGCAGAACACAAGAGAGATTGGATTTTATTCAGTTCACGCAGATTTATTTGCATCACAAATACAAGTAAACCGAGCTGTCCGGAGTCAACTAACTTCACAATAGCACCGTACATTACTTTATACCTCCATTCTGCCCTTCGGAGATGTCCTCCTCCTCCTCCTCTCTGAACTTTCACTTAGACAAGGCACACTGTGTACCTCGGACGTAACAGAGGGATTTTTGATTAACCACAGGCTGCGTTACTTATTTATCTGCTTCACCCTCCTCCAATCTTCACCCGGGCTCCAATGCCGCTATAATTGACTCCCTGTCTCTTCCTAATCAACTAGTTAGTGATTCATTAGTCTGTGCATGACTTTAATTCTGCAGTTGGTAAAGCTGGCGCTAACTTTAAGGACTATTATACAGTTTGATAGCTCAACCCCAGGTATAAAATGCACGGCCCGCCACTGCACTGTTGGGTAAGTTTGTGTGGACAACATGGAGAGTGTGTCTTTAACTAGAAGTCAGTTCACTGGACCTTTATGTTCGACATCAGTCCTTTGCTCTTTGTGTTGCTTTGCTCTATTCTCTGAGCTTTAAAAAAGCCAACATGAATGACATTCCACTTCATCTTGTATGTTTGAACACACCTTTGGCACCATTATCACTTGCTTATTTTTTTAGTTGCCTTTTGTTTGCCTCCTGGGATTATCTTTCTTTGATCTATGGCAAGGCGAGATCCTTTCAGTACGTGAGCTCTACACATGCCTGACTTAGTGAGTGACCTACTTTTTGTGTTGGGGCTGTTGGATAGTATACACACTCTTTGTGAGCTGAGAATGTAGGTGTGGCCAGGCTAATGACCAAATATTAAACGGAGGCTTTCTGCAAGAGCTCAGACGGAGAATTGCAAACTATTGAAGAGGAAATGGCAGCTCAAGCAGTCAGCGTGCTTATCACAGGAGCCAACAGAGGCCTGGGCCTGGAAATGGTTAAGCAAATGGTTGAGGGCTCCCGTCCAGTGAGAAAGCTGTTCGCCTGCTGCAGGGAACCAGCTGGACCCAGGGCTGAGGTGAGTCTTTACTTCCTCTTTGACTCATTGCGCTCTTCAACAGAACAGAACAATACATCAGAAAAGGGTTTGCAAACCATAATATTGCATGACTTAGAAGAAGCAAGAATCCTGCATAGATGAAAGCGGTGGTGCAAGACGTATTCAGATATTTTGCATAAGTAAAAGAAGCGTGTAAAAATAAAGCAAAACTCCTATTACTATCAAAAATTGCCAAAAGCATTCATGCAAAATTGATTTTTTTCTGAATAGGGAGTGATTCATTAATGTGTGCATGACTTTATTACTGCAGTTGGTAAAGCTGGCGCTAACTTCAATGACTTTTATACTGTTTGATAGCTCAACCTATTGCGATACATAATTATGTATTAGTTGATTTAGGTTTTGTATTCATTTAAATCTGCAAAGTAACTAGTAGCTGAAGTTAGCAAATAAATGTGGAGGCGTATAGAAAAATGGAAATATTCAAGAAAAGTATCTCAGAACAGTACTCGAGTAAATGTATTTCATTATACCTCATGATTATTTGTTTTTATGCTTTTTTTTCATGCTGAATGACCTATTTTCAAGAAACCAGATTTGAAGTGGTGCTTTTTGAGTGATTCTTTGTGGAAAAACTTTTTTTGCAGATTAAATTGACTAACTTGTCTTCTCTGTATATTTTAAGGCCTTGCAAACACTGGCAAAGCAGCACCCTGACGTCATCGTTGTCGTCCGTCTGGGTACAAGCTCTCTCTTTGTGTTACATTGGGTTGAACCCTCCGTTCTGCTCCCTTGTTGTCCTGGCACGCACCGGCCTCGACTCTATGAATAGCTCACGGCTCTTGATATTTATCTGACTGTCTGCTATTGACCACCTCTGATGCTCCACTTTCCTTCTCTCTCTGTCAGACGCCACTGACCTTTGTAGCATTAAACTGTGTGCGCAGCAGGTGGGCTCTGTGGTTGGGACGGGGGGTCTCAACCTGCTGATTAACAACGCAGGCATAATGGTTAAAGCCACCTTGCAGGAAACCACTACTGAAGACATGCAGAACACCTTCAACACCAATGCCATTGGCCCTATGAACATCATTAAAGTAAGGGAGAGGAAGATCTGACACACAGAACTCTAACACTGTTCAAGTGTCCTCTTGCTGACTGTCTTGCTGGTGGTCATCATTTAGGAGTTCCTGCCTCACCTTCGTGCAGCAGCGAAGGCCAGTGGGATAACAGGGATGTCCAGCAGCAAAGCAGCCGTCGTCAGCATTGCCTCATTTCTGGGTTCATTGGCAAATGTAAAACAGTCATATGACATGTTCTCTGCCGTCTCCTACCGCATCAGCAAAGTGAGTGACAACCTGTTAACACTGTGACATGCTACTCAATGGCTTCATCTTACATTTAAGTGCAGCTGTTCACCCATCACCTCAATTGCTTCATCCGTCCCCCCTCTTCTCTCCTCAGGTAGGTTTGCATATGCTGATAGTGTGTGCTGCAGAGGAGCTAAAGACGGATGAGATCCTGTTTTCTCTGATACACCCTGGCTGGGTGCGCACTGACATGGGTGGAGAGGAGGTAAGTCAGCAGGAAACAATGTCGAGGAAGCTCTGAATGACACTTTACTTTATTAACGGAGAAGCACAACATTAACATCACGCCATATGATTTCATATTTCACCCCCATTTTTGAGTGTTTGTGTAAAGAATGGTGCAATTTCTACTACAGTGTTTTGTTCAATCAATACATTCCACGGACGAAAACTAAGCAGTTCTCATGGTGACAGATTGTTTAACAAAGAAGCTTCATTCACATTTCAAGATTTTGAAGAGTTAACATACCGATGTAGGGCTGGACGGTATACCGGTTTTTATTTCCCATATGATATGAATTCTTCATATATCGTCATACCGGTGCACAGCCGTAACAACTTCTGTCGCTCTTCACCAGGCGGCAAAATATATTGTTAGCCACTGCAGTCGGAGCTAGTTTTCTTAACTGTATTGATGGGGAACCCTAGTCATGGTTTATAACTTTATAACAACAATTAACGCTCTTTAACAGAGTAAAACACCACGACACAACAGTTTGTGACACATAAACACTAATAATTGTACATTTATAAAATTTCACCGCCGAACTGCATGCTGGGTAAAGCTCGCTAACAGTCTGCTAACAGCTGGGAGAGGCTCTGTCGCTCCAGTAACGTTACATTAAAGAACAGAAAAGAGCAATGCAGGATGAACAAAGACTGAACAACAGAAGGTATTTTGGTTAGACACATATGCAACGCTGATTACCGTGTAATATGTGTGGTATTTGTTATAAATGTACGTTGGTACATAGAGGGTGATAAGAAGCTGTACATGGAGGGACTTAGGACCCAGGGGAATGTAGGTGAAGGAAACAGGAAGTGACGGAGCGGAAGACACGCCTGACACAAACAGCTGTTCACCACTCGCTGGCCGGTTGGCCAGCCGGTTCTTTTCGGCGTTAATTAATTAATTAATGCTTTAACGCGGAAAAGAAAATACCGTGAAACTGCCAGAATCTTACAAAATACCGTGATATGCATTTTTGGTCATACCGCCCAGCCCTACCGATGCGTCTAATATCTGATACCACACTGAGCAAGCAAAACAATACCAAAGACGTCACACAAAGCTGAATTATCAAGTGAGACAGATACCTGGATTGAGAAAGACTTTATAAGATGTTGCTCAATATTAGCAATCATAAATATGACAGAATCATAAAACCTGTTAATTTTAAAGATTCATCCGACACAGCACAGGCTTGTCTTATTCATGCGTTTCACTTCTTTAAAGGTCATTTTAAGCCTTTAAAGAAATTTGCAACATCTTATGATCCCTCGAGTGAACCCACGTGATTACAGATGTCCTGCATGCTTTCACTTGCCAACATCAAAATAAGATATGGATCAGATATGAAAGTTTCCCAGCCGGTCAGGAATGAAAATGGCCGACTGAGTATGATTTTTTTTTTAACAACAGATTTGAACCACTTAGAGGTAGAGTCCATAACTGGTCTGTGAGTAGAAACATTAGATTATTAACTCAGCTGTGCGAGCCTTCGTGTTAACTGTGTGTTTCCGACCACCAGGGGAAGATCGATGCTCCGGACAGTGTGAAGGGGCTGCTCAGTGTGATGGCCTCCCTGACTGAGGAGCAGAACGGAGCCTTCCTGAGCTACCAGGGCAATACCCTCCCCTGGTAGCTTTAAGCAACCACTTCATAAACTGCAGTCAATCACTAACTGAAAGTGAAATAAACAAATACTTGTGCTCATTATTTTTGCCTACATCGTGCTCATTTTACACATAAGCATGCACTTAGATGAGTTGATACACTCTTTGGTGATTTCTTGAATTTGAAATACACTTTGAGTTTTCTTTTGTTTGTTTAGTCAAATCACCAAGAGGCACTGTTCCACACAGCCACCTTGGCGGGGCAGATCTTAAGCGGGTTGTGGTTGTTCCCGTTGATGTTGGCTCCAGGGCAGAAGAAGGGGTACATCTTCTCAGTGAAGAAGTCGGTGAAGGCGTAGATGGGCGTCATGCTGACAGGGTTGGAGAAGGTCACCTCTCCGGCGTCGTAGTCCAGCTGCACCCTGACTCGGGTCAGCTCACCTTGAGGATGCAGCGGGGTGCTGGGCCTCGTCATGGCCGAGTACTCGCCCTCGTAGTGCGAGATCATCCAAAACCCGCCCTCGGGACACCCAGAAATCTGGCCTTTCCTGTCGATGGACTCCTTGACCACTCCGAGCATCCAGTCCGCCTTGTCGCCCACCTCCACCTCCCAGGCGTGGCGGCCCGAAGTAAAGCCCTCTGAGCCGAGCAGGAACACAAAGTGGCCGAAACGTTCGGGGTTGTCCGGGAGCTTCTGGAGGCATCCGCTGTTGGTGACACAGGTCAGGTCTGGAGAGAGGGACAACCAGGAGTAGGCAGTGTTGGGGTCCAGGCTGATGGGTGCTGGAAGGGAAAGAAACAAAAACCAGACGGTGATCGTGTTGAAATTCAAGGGACACTGCTTTGTTTAAACAGGAAACATTTTAAAAAGCCTTCACTGACGCGCTGGTCTTCCTCAAGGTCAAACTATTGATTAACACCTGCAATAAAAAAGTTATGCCGACTTGGTTAACAAAATGAAACTTAACATGTCACCAAATGTGCTTACTGTACTGAACCAGCTCCGCCATCTTCTCCCACACATGGTACTTGAGGGAACTGACATGCTTGGCCACATTTATGAGAGCGCCCGACACTTTTTCTGGATCATTCTGTTGGATCTGTGCTCTGTGAGAAGAATCACACGCAGGAATCTATCAATACTGAACCACTAGAAAGCTTAATCTGGTATACGGGAAGATAATTAAGCGGTTACCTTTTCTTTGTGTTGGTATAATTCTGAAATGAAGAGGGAAAAGAGAGCATTACAAACTGTTTGCATGGTTAGATGAATTCAGAGAGAACCATTTACAAACACTTACCTTGAGGAAGAGAGCGTCACTGGAAGCAATCTCATTCTCAATGGCTATGACGGCGTGCGAGAAGGTGAGGATGCCTCTGGTGATGCTCTCGGACTTCTTCCTCAGCAGCTCCTTCTTCTCCTCGTCCTCCTGCTGCAGGGCAGCCAGCCGAGCCGTCTCTTCCTTCTGCAGAAACCCCCGCAGCTGCTGAAACTCCTCCCTGATCTGCTTTTCTGTGGCCTGAGTCTGGTTCTAGCACACACAGGAAAGTAAGGCTCAACGCAGAAATAAAGCGAATGTACAACGATGTGACTGATAGTCAACTATCTCACCTATGTGAGCCTCTTTATCTACATCTCTAATAAATAACTACCTTTAGTTAGATTTAACTTGCCTGTGTGCATCTTGTTTCCTATAAAAGTTTAATATACCTATGCTATGGTAAAATATACAATATAGTAAGGCTTCTTTAGTACTGAATTCATCAAACATTCCTGATTTAGAACTTGTGTCTTTAAGACCCAATCAGAAAAAGGGTGTTTTTTTTTATAACACCTTGGCTGACATGTTTACACACTAACAGTCACGTCAGCGGGCATGCGGGTGCATGCTCTCAGGTTTATTGATACCTTGATGTGCACAGTTGTGTCATCACACTCCTGCTTGGCTTCATACAGGCCACACAGGTGTTTCTTCAGAGGAATCAGCTCTTCCTTCAGCTCTGCCTGAAGGGGGGAAAAAAACAAATGTTTCTGACTTTGCACAGAAGGGAGGTCAGGAAAAAAAAAAAACTACTGTTCACTGCAGTGAAATCTGACAAAGGTGATTACAATGCTTAAACCCTTCAGTGAGTTTCCACCAATGATTGGAAGCATGTAGTCCTTTATATAAAAAAATAAATAAAATAAAAAATATATATATTTAAAAACTGCAGATAAACAAGAACACATTACCTTAAAGTCCTGCGCTCCCTCCTCCAAAGGACACACTCTGTGTCCCTGATGCTTCTTGGAGGTGTGACACACACAGCAGAGAGCTTCAAAGTCGTCCAGACAGAACAGCTTGAGAACTTCCCCGTGTGTGACGCACTTCACCTCCAGCATCCCTTCTTGCGCCCCCGCCCCGCCGGCTCCTTCCCCTGCGCCGGCTCCGGCCGTCCTGCGGTCCTGCTCCCTCAGGAAGGTGTCGGCCACGTTCTTCAGCGCCAGGCTGACCGTGGGCTCCGTCAGCGAGCACTTCCTCCTGCAGATGGGACACTCGCGTCTGGCCTTCTTCTTGTTCCAGAACTGCTGCAGGCAGGATCGGCAGAAGCTGTGGCTGCACTTGAGCACCACGGGGTCCTTGAAGATGTCACAGCAGACGGGACAAGACAGCTCCTCCTCCAGCACGGAGCCCGAGTGCGAGGATACGGCCCGCGGTCGAAGGGCTGAAGCTACCTTGGGACTCTGGAAGAAGGAAAGTATTCCGGGCTGGGAGGACGCACGTGGGCGCATCGCCATGGCTGGTTCCTGTTGGCAGGGAGGCTGTTTTTACAGCTGCAGGAAGAAGTGCTCCTCTCTGGACGCATCCAAAGAGTAATCTGGACACTGTTTATGAGCAACCACGGTTAGACATCAACAGGGACTCGAGGAACAGGTTTACTTCACTTGTAGTAAATAAAGGACACTTAACCACCCCTCATCTCTCAGCCACAACAGAAACAGGGCAGTCTCAAGCAGAGTCAAAAAGGCATGTTTTCTTTTAAACATGAATGTTGCTGAAAGTGCTCTTTTTGTTAGTGAAAAGATTAACATATGTATAGGTTATGATGGTTGGACACAAGTGATTTTAGAAAGTAAACAGAACTCAAAACTACATTTATAATCTAAGGTATTTAGTGTTGAACCGGGACAAAGGCCTGGAGGTGACCCCGCTGAGCTTGGCCAGCATTATCAAGTTCACTAAGGTGTATCTTCTTACATTACCTCTTACGGCCTGCTGACACGCCAAGTGATTTCTAGTTAAATGTCATATATATTTCAGGAGGACACGGGTTAGGAGAAGCAAACACACCCCGGGGGGGGGGGGGGGGGGGGGGGGGGGCTTTGTGTGAATGTTGGGAAAAAAACAGCACAAGAAGCAGCTAACTGTTCGATAATCTGATCTATACGAACATGTTTTACACAACATACCAGAGTTTAGGAATGACCAAACAGAAGGAGAAACTGCCATGTCGATGTTATTATTGCATTATAATTGGACATTGACAACAGTGTAATACAAAGCCATCAAAATAACGTGTTCTTCTCAGTGTTACAGTGTTCTAGCATCAGTTTCATTACATTTAGATATTCATCACCTCTGACGAATGAAACAAGACTACAAAATAGCTTCATACATTTGGATATACTGAAAAAGGTTAACACCAAAACGCTTCTTAATTAAGACATGTGTTTACCTACGCTGAGTAGTGGGTGCAGCATTGCCTGTTGTTTTTCTCTCTTTGAACAACACAAGTCAACACGTGATGGAAGTAGTTTGGTATCATTCTGCTGCAATGACAGGATACTATTGCAGCACCATGCGCCAGAATTCATACTTCAAACAAAAACGTAGAAAATGCACGAAATGAGAAGAAATGAAGGCATTTCGTTCTCAACGGATTCCTTTTTACACACCTACTCCATCTCGTTACTCTCTTCTTTAATACTGCCTTCTGTAATGCTTCAAAATAAAGTAGTTGCAACACAAGATCAAATTCTTCATCCATTACACAAACCCTGTTTTAAAATAGACTTCACATCACTTTATATAAAAACACTAGCTATAAAAAAAAAAAAAGAAGTCAACACAACCCACAAACCGAGAACCACTCTGCTCCTCATCCTCACCTTCAAAAAAAGGTAAATTAACACTGATCTCCTCTAACACTGTCAAATGTATGAACGTTAACTTCACTACAGCGCGGAGTGTTTTAAAGGTGAATAAACACCACTGATCGTTTAGTCAGCAAGCTACATGTTACTATGAGTTTTGCAAATAATATTTTTATTTTACCCCAAAAAAAAAGGACATAAAACCAGCATAATTCCTTATGAAGACAAAAGTATAACAGCACATGCTTGTAAAACTGATCCATAACAGTAACAGCGAGTGGTTCAGGACGTCACTGGGACTCAGGGAGGCCGATGCCTTGTTTTGTGCAGTAACTGTGCCACTCACCAGGTGACGTACAGTGCGATCTCTGTTCACGCAACACAGTGCAATGTGGAAAAATCACATTTTTTTTTTTTTGCCGAGTATCAAAGATCTACTTTTTGTTGTCTCTCATTGCTCCCATATTAGAGACTTGTGCTCCGCTTTTTCCACTGCCAACAACTACAACAATGACATGCAGGATCACGTGAGGCGGTCAAAGGGAAAGCTCATCATCGTGCTCGTAGTAGTTTCTGGTAAAAGCCGGAAGACAAATAAAAGCACTTGAGTCATCTTCTTCTCCCATTAACTGCCGTTGTCCTCTTTGTGTAGGCAGAGGCTCCCAAAAAGATAAGACTCTAAATTAAAAAAAAAAATTGTAGGAGTATACACTGGAATAAAAACAAACTCATGACGGTAGTGTTGTGTTTTCTAGTAGTGCTGAATGTTGTGGGTGCCACCCACGGGTTGTTCTGCTCCGACAGCGTCAGAGGTTACACTCGCCCGACCTTCGCATCGCCGATGGCTCCCCAGACGTCAAAAACAAATTCGTCTGGGAAGGCAAAGTCCCCGAGGGTTTGATCCAAAGCCTCCGCAAACTCATCCGGGTTCTTCTTGTCCTTTCCCAGCTCCACCATGGTAGCCGCTGAGGAGACGGAGAAAGGGCAGAGAAGATGTAGTGAACATGAAAACAGCCAGTGACACAAATTCTAATTTTGACGCCTGTGGAGCCAACATTCATACACTTACCCAGCTCGCTGTCTCTGATGCCCATGTAGCTCTCAAGCAGGTCATCCACCTTCTCAATTGCCCTTTCCTCAAACGCAGAGGGCTGGAGTGAAAAAGATTCAATGAGAAGACTCAGGCAACACAACCGGATTATGCTTTCTAAACAATACAGAGAGCCATTATCAGTCCACAGATGCTATAAAACCACTCACCAGCTCCTCCACTGTAGCAGGACCTTTAGAGCGCAGCCGCAGAGTTCCTCTGCCGGTCCCCAGCTGAACCCCTGAGGCCGACCTGGACCCTCCAGACCGCTGGCTGATCATATCTACGCAGAATGATAAAACAGAGATCCCTAAACACTTTGTTTAGGAGCATGTGTGGCTGTCATACAACATCTGAGATGAAATATCAGACAACTTCTCCCAAACCCACCAAAGGCCTTGAGGGGCTCCACCAGCTTGATGACGAACTCCTTCCCTTTGGGCAGCTCCTTCAGCATCTTGGCCACCTCGTAGTGTCGACACCCAATCAGGCGTTGGCCGTTGATCGACTCGATCATATCACCCACGTTGATGACCTGGATCTGGTGAATCACGCTCCCCTCGCGGATTCGCTGAAAACAGAAAAACTCCGATAAATAATCCGCTCTCCAGCTCATCACTCTGTCCCTCCATGTTACTATTTCTCACCTTGATGAAAGCGTAGCCAGCTCCATTATCAGTGATCGTCAACCCTAGTGCATCCTCTCCTTTATACACCTCTATTTCCTTTCGCTGGCCTTTGATGTGGGCAAAAATAAAGTCCTCTAGCCCAATCTGTCCTCCCAACAGTTTATCCATGTCCACCTTGTGAGTGTTCAGTGTGCAAAACATAACCTGTGGAGGGACACAACAAACAGGTTGGATTTACAACAATGCCTTCTCCCCCTGGTAAACTCAAGCAAACCTATTTATCCTCACAATCAGCAGTGACTCACCTCGGCCGGCGGTATCCCGAAGGCCTCGCCAATCTTGGCATAGAGCTCCCGCACGTTGCTGAAACCCTCTATACGGCCCGTGGGGCTGCCGTGGGCGAGCTGAGTGTGGAAGATGAGGCGAGGTCGCATGCTGCTGGGCGGAGGAGGCAGACCTTCAGAGGCGGCACCTTCTCCCAGCCCAACAACACCTCCATCTAGGCCATCCATACCCGGCACATTGAGACCTGCGCGGATGGGCTCCGCTTCCTCGTTCTCGACCAGCGGGGACGCCTTCTTCCTTCTTCCCAAACCCAGAGGCATAGTACTGCTACAGGGGGAGCAGAGGGAGGAGGCTGCTATGGTGGGGGTGGGGGGGGAGGTTTACGTTATGATCAGACCAACATACACCTGTTCAGCTGCAGGTCTGTTGGATGTTTATGTCACAGTAATAGTGTGGTCCTCCAGACCAGCTTGAAAGCTGTCTCAACCAGGCCCCTGAATGGATATAGAAGTCCACACATCAGAGCAGTTTACATAGCTGGATCTGTCACGTCCAGCAGCCTGCAGTGGGTGGTCCTCAGCTGGAAGACAGGGACAGAAATCCTCTAATTTTCATGAATTTACCAAAGTAGACATCTCGGTTTTAAGTGTAAACATGCTGTGTCCTTACTTCTTGAAATAGTAACAACGTTATAATGTTGGTTTCTATTAGCACTGGCTAATTATACCTTAGCTTGGACAGTCAGGACAACAAATAGAGCTAATGTTAGCTACTAGTGAGGCACATTTTCCACACATCTTCAAGCACTGACAACTCTCACGTAGCTAGCAGCCTAGCCCGTCGCTTCTACAAACCCGGCAGCTATAAATCAGTGACTAGTTAATCCCTAAATTACACGCGTGGCGGTTTCTGGCGTGGTTGAGTAGCTCAGATGAGAGAGCTAGTTAGCTAACTTGACTATTTTCCACTAAATGTGAACAGTAGGGAGTAAACATGGCAGGCCGGCATTCTTACCAGGGAGCAGGAGTTTTAGCCAACTGTCGTTAGCTCGTCCTGCTAGCTTAGCCTGCTAACGGTTCTGCTGTGAGTTGTCAAAACAAATTAAAACAAAAACGTTTCGCTTGCAAACTGAGAAAGTCCAGTGTGTGTTGCTGCTCTGCTCCTGACAGGTTGGCTCAGATTGTAACAAGTACCGAGCCTGTGAACGCTGCTGCTGTAGGTTTAGCTTTAGCCCAGCAGGGGTGGACCAATGACGCCTTCAGGTTCCCTCGTAAATCCCCATTTCGCAATTGAGCGACTGTTCCAAAGTCGTAAATATGACTTGGCCAACAACTCTGAACTTGATTAGAAGCATTTTATATATCATCTGTACTTCGTGCTTCAGCACAAGAATGAAGAGGGGGTAAATACGAGGCATGTGTGTGCAGTTTTAGGGCACTTTGTATGCGTGTGTTTGTGTGAGGGGTGGCTTTAAATTGGCTCAGGTGTCAAATTCACAAATACTATATTTTTATTAGAGACATGAACGTGTCTGCTTTAGTGCTTTATAGAGTCTTGTTTTAGTTTGTGTTGTTTATCTTGTTTTAGTTTGTCTTGTTTCTTATTTTAGTTTGTCTTGTTCTAGTTTGTCTTGTTTATCTTGTTCTAGTTTGTCTTGTTTATCGTGTTCTAGTTTGTTCTAGTAGTCGTAGTAGTAGTCGTGAATATACACTGCCCTCTGGTAGTCTCGATGCATAACTACACTGCTGTCTACTGTAAAAGTCTTATTATGAAGGTCTTGCTATACCGGAAACAGAGACAGTTCGCCTTCAAAGTAAAGGTCGCGCGTTTTCAAACGTGTTTGCTCCTGGGATCAATTTAATGAAAGCTAAATTAAATAAATAAAAAATGTTTAATGGCTACTTGGTCATACCTCTTCCATCCATATAAAACACACGAAACCTCTGGAAAAACTACACAACCTCTACACAATATCTGCACAACCTTTCAGCTCGACAGATTCTTCTGCACAGCAGAGACATAAAAACAAAATCAATCTATGCATTTAATGTTGAACGAGGTCCAGTTAGAGAGAATTTCCTCACGCAAAGGTCCGGAACATCTCAATGTCTTGCGCTATGATTTAGTCCGATATACTGTATATATTAAAGTAGCCTAGCAGTTTTATTAACACAAAATTAAATGAACAAAAGTCTCTTTCATAAAAGTGTTTATATGAAAATTCTGCCTTTGACAACTTTGTAATTAAAAGACTGTTGGATCTAGTCTTACAATAAATATGTACAATAAATACATATGATATTCATACTGCTGGTGTAGAGCAGAAATCAGGACAATTAATACTATTAGTCCAACCTTTGAAATCCAAATCCTGCCCTGGGTTTACACTGTAAATCACTAAAAGAAGGGAAGCAATAGATAGTTGCACATCACAACTGTCCTTGAAAGCTACTTTTTTTTAAAATCAAACAGAAAAATGTTGGAAGGTTTGTCGCCTTTCTAACTATAACCTGCTGCTTTTCTCTCTTCGGTCACTCATTTTTAGTTTTGACAGTTGTATATAAGGTCCGGCCCTCCAGTGGGCCACAATGAGTAGTTACACCGGCTCCAGGGACGAGTTGGCCAAAGACGCTCTATAGTTGCACACAATAGCATGGTCCTAGAAATAAAGAGCCGATGCAGTTGCACACCGTGACTACTAGAGGGCACGAGATACACAGGACTGTTTGAACCACGATCACAAATGGAGCTTGAGAAGCTCACATTTCAATTCTGAGAATTATTAGCAAAAGTAGTTGGTCTTTGAGAAAGAAAGTTTTCTTTTTGTACAACACAGGAAGAATGTTAAGAGTGTTGTTGTATTAATATATATAATGATAAATGTTGAGCTTACACTACAGTAAATGGATTTTGTTGCATGCGACAGTTAGACCTTAATTTAACTTTGAATCTCACCTTTAAGCGTAACCTAAATTTCAGAAAATAAAAAACTTTTACAAGATGAACGTCCTCAATAACTCAAACACGTCGGACATGATCGGGTAGATATTTGCCAGTCTCTTTAATGTGGAAATGCAAATCATCACAGCATCGGAAGAATCTATTAAAAATGTCATATTCGTAAAAGCTTCGTTGTTAAAAATGAAAACATCTTGAATCCCAACCTGAGGCATTTCCAAACAACATAAACAGGAAGTGAAACAAGATAATACTTTACACCCTTCTCCCTTAAAAAGGAAAAAGTTTGCATGAAAAAAAAGAAACATATCTTCTTTTTCTTTTTTTTTTAAACAAGAAAATGTTACACATTACAGAGATTACACATCTCTACATTTCATGTTAAACCACATTATTAAAACTCCAGCAGGAGCAGTCAAAAACCTAAAAATACTTAAAATGTGAAAATGAACTAACTGACCCACGAGCTTCTATCATCACTACGGTCAAAAGGTGCACAAAGCTGAATATGAATATGAGTTCAATATACTTTTTAGGATTCTTATGAACTGTGGAACTACACATTTCCAGATGCTGTAGTTGTGTCAGGTAAGAGCTATACGACAAAATAAACACAAATATATTCTGTAGGCCGTTAAACTTTCTATGCAATATTGCCATATACCATGTTGGGCAAAGAAAACAACGTACTGGCTTCAAGCAGTCAAACAGACATAATAATAATAATAATAATAATAATAATAATGAACTGGAATATACACTAATTGTACATCAAGCACCCTGAAAAGGGTACGATTGCAGTAAATAACTTTTGGTAGTTTGTAAGACACACACACACACACACACACACACAACAGGATACACTCATGCTCTCAACATACATATATATTATTATATAGGGACAATTATTTGGCACAGAAAGTCTTCCCACAGTTTATTGTACACACGTAGTAAGCTGTGTACTCTCAGATAAAAATGTGTCGTAAAAGTAAACATTTTGCAAGGTGTGCCGTCTCAAACACATCAGGGATAAACCAATCTGAATGTGTCCCCTCAATTAAATAATTAACGATACAAAGTACTTATCAGTGCTCTCTTCCTAAATTAATAATCTGGAACTCACAGGAATCATTCTTACGGAAAGTCACATAATCGTAACTTAATATTTCCTCTGTATTATAACTGGAGACGTTGTCATTATTTTTAGGCTTGTGCATATTTGCAACGATATTCTTCTGGTCAGTTTATGAGATTGTGGCAGAAAGCTGTGACTGAGAGTAGACAACTGAAACACTGACAAGGAAAGTAGATTTAACGTCGATCAGCTCCTTCTGGCTGATACTGATCTGCTTCACCTCTCAGGATCTACACTGTAGAAGAATAATCACGTCCTGTTGAGTGATGTCGTAAAAACTACAATCAAGCATGCGTCACTGCACCTGAGGTATTGTTAGCTGGCTGCGTGCTCCCTTAAAGCACTCCCAAAAAACTGCTGCTGCTGCGAAAAACAAATCCCCAGTTACTATATTACATTTCTAAGAGAACCTAACAAAAACTCTGGCTCTCACGCATCATTATCTATATACACACTTCATATGTTTAACTATCTACTTTTCCTCCTTCAATCTGATATTCTAGCAGGCTGCTACTCAACACTGGTACTCACTCAGTTTCCAAGTCATCCAACTGACTAGATGTTGGTTAAGAAAAAGCGATTTGGTGTTCAGAAGGTAAAATTAAACTCAGCTGGAACCAAATGTGCCCTGAGCCGCAATCGTCCAGAAGAGTCGCACAGAAGAGTGCGCCGCTGGAAGCGTTGAAGGCGAAGTGTGTAGGATTTGGCGACATCTAGCGGTGAGGTTGCAGATTGCAACCGACCGAGTGGCCCTATCTAGATCCCCCCTAAAATGCTACACACTGTTCCTTTAACAGATTATTTTCGAGGCAAATTTATCATTTCACGTCACGGTGGAAGGATCTGCTTGAGTGCATCTCGTGTGCCTTGGCCCAGTTTGTCAGGAAATTTCACGGTGAAGTCCAGGACCATGTCGCCCCTCTTCTCGGGGCACTTGGATATGGGGAGCCCTTCTCCCGAAATTCGCTTTTTCATTCCAGGTCTGACAACGTCTCTGGAGGTCACAGTGATGGTGCGGCCGTCTAGTGTCGGGGCGTTGACTGTGCATCCACACAACGCCTGGAGAGAGAGAGAGAATGGATGATCAACACCATCTTTTCTCAAAGTATTATTGGAACAAGCAGAAAAATTAACGTCCGAGTAATATCACAGTGGTCACTTACTTCTCTGAGTGATATTTTTGCAGGATAGATGATATCCGAGCCCTCTCTTCTGAACACCGGGTGGGGTTTATCTTTAACCACAAACACCACGTCTGCAGGAATGTTGCTGGCGGTTTCATCGCCCTCCTTGGGGAAGGTGATCTTCGTCCCCTCCTTCCAGCCGCGCTTGATGTCGACCGTTAGAATCTTGTCTTCGTTGCGTATGGTGCAGCCGTCCGGGTTCAGTCTCTTGCGGGAGATCTTCATCTTTTTGGTGCATCCTGAGAAAACCTCCTCCAGGCTCACCTTCAGCTCGTGCATCACGGGTGGGTCCTTCTTCCTCTCGCGCGCTCTGTGAGGAACTCCTGGGTGGGATTTAAAGGACCTGGGAAACCCGCCCATGCCTCCCATGCCTCCCATGCCTCCCATGCCTCCCATTCTCCCCATGCCAAACGGCGCAAAGGGATCGTTGATGTCCATGTTTTCCTCGCCGTTTTGTGCAAAGAAATGATCGAAAGGGCTGCGGCCACCGAAGAACTCCGCAAACATCGCGTGAGGGTCTCCATGGAAGGTGTAGTTGTAGCTTTGGCCGCTGTGTCCTCCACCTCCACCTCCACCGCCGGCTGAACCCTTCAATCCTACAGCAAGCATCAGAGCACACAATCAAATACAACCTGGATGCACATCAGTAACAAGAAATTGCACATTGCATTGTTTCACAATTCTCTTATAAAAAGATTGAATGAAACTGTAAGTGTTTAAATGAGTCGACAGTGATCCGTTTTTTAATCAGTCAAGTAAAAAAATACCCAAAATGTTGCTGGTTTCAAGTTGTAACTTTACAGATACTTATATTAATGTGCTTGACTGTGTTTAAATGATTGATCCCCACAAAAACGCGATGATGAAAATATTTACGAGTTGCAAGACTAGTAATGATCTCATGCTGCAAGCAATGAAAGTGTATAGATATAGTCAGTGTTTTAGTTTTTCAGCGCCAAAAAAGTCACATGTCTGTCTCCGTCTTTGCCCATAATAATGTGAACAGTAACATTGCAAACATTGCAGCCTTAAGGCACAAATATGTACATTTTTGAGATGTTTAAACCAGAATTATCATTCCGGTGACAGACAAACAGGACAGGCAACCCGTAGTTTCCAGTAGGTTCTCCGGCGACACCTATTGTGACGTGACGCACACATCTCATTGTTATTAGTGTAGAAATATGCTAAAAACAGCAATGGCCGATTAGGAGGATGCATCAGCATCTAACATCAAGACTCAAAGTGCAAATGCATGGTTTGCTAAAGATTGTAACGTCACAAGTTGTGTGAAAAAGTAACTATAGTGGCACAGACTACACATGCACGCGGTGCGGAGAGTTCAGTCAACGTTACCTTCTTCTCCGAAGCGATCATAGATGTCCTTCTTCTTGGTGTCACTGAGGACATCGTAGGCTTCGGCGATCTCTTTGAATTTATCTTCTGCTCCGGGAGACTTGTTTTTGTCGGGATGAAAGCGCAAGGCCTGCTTTCTGTACGCCTTTTTTACCTCTTCTTCGGAGGCACCTTTGGCTATTCCTAGCACTTTGTAGTAATCTTTACCCATGTCAAGAACCGGTCACTTCTTCCTCTTCCACTTTATAAAGACATAGTCATCGCAGAAGCCAACAACACATCCAGCATGTCCAGTGTGTGGGTCCAGCTAGCGGGATCCACCGCAGCTGTCGCTGATGCGGACGATAGCTAGCTAGCTAGCTAGCTAACTGTCAAGGTTAGCTTCCCTCACTTGTCACCGTCCGTAGACAACTTCCTACTGTTCTCTGAGATGAGGAACTAAAACGTAATTTAACTTAAGCTGCACAACATACAACGACGAGTTCATACTCGAGTGGTCGTGTGTCGCCCCCGAGATGAAAATCCGTACGAAGAAACTTCTGGAAGGAGCTGCTGCTGTGTGTCACAACTACCGAGTCAAGAGGACTCACTGCTAACAACTTCCGGTATAGGTTGAACCAAAAGTAGTGCAGTAGTGGTCAAGAAGTGGCCAGATATGTCTTTAAATTAAAAGACTGACACTATCTGAAACACACAGCGCATCGGGGGTAAACATGGTCCTGTTTGGATTGCTGCTATAAATTAGCTTTTTGCATCAACCATCGACCCTTTTAGTACTATTTTCATATTAGTACTCATGCGCAGGTGCTGTCGTTCTTGCGGTTTAGGCTGTCCACACGTCAGGCTTCACATTATATACTGTAGTCTGACATCAGTAGTAATCATAGTGGAATGTAACTGAGTATGCCTACATTTACTCAAGTACTGTACTTAAGTATAATTCAGAGGTAGGCCCTCTTTATTTGAGTAATTGTATTTTATGCTACTTTATACTTCTACTTTGTAGATTCAGGTTATTGATAGAAAATATAAATCAATTATAATATATTATTAATAGGTCAAGTTGCCCAGCAGTAGTGACAATTAGCTCTGCCTTTACCAGCTGGGACATTAAAGTGAAGTACACAATTATGCATCACTAATTATAATCCAGTAATATAATATATATATGCTCCTGAAATGGGCCATAATGCATAATAAATACTTATACTATTACTTTTTTGATGCTAATACTTTTGTACTTACATTAATGAAGGTTAGTTATATTGTTATTTTATTTAACCACCCCTGGACAAAACAGCTCTCGCAACTGCGTATAGCCTATGTTGACACATACAAGTAATTTGACTCTTGTTTCCAGTGGCTCTCAGGACACATGCAGAGTGACAAGAAGACGGACACTGGAAGAAATGTAGAAAACACGTGCTTAACAAAAATGAGCAAACTTAAACATAAAAATATCACATATGCTACATCAATGGACAATTACAACACAGTATTTACCTTCTACAAAGACTGTGAACTGTATGTGCACGTTTGTGGAATGATTTGTGCTATATTATATGTATATATATGTATATTTTTGTAAGAGTGCATCGCAGTGCAAGGTATGCCGGAATAAATATTGTATGGCTAATGCAACAGTTCATATGTACAGAGGTATAGTTCATGTGAAAATGTTGAAGAAGAATACACAATCTGCTCAGTAGAGGGATTTCATGTACATGTCAATGTCAGTGCGTATAAATAATTTGTGACTGCAGTGGAGTGGTTTGGTGTAGGGTTATTGCACAGGTGGCTAAATTAACTGTCCGTGGGTGTGTTGGTTTGTGGAAAGAGACTGCCAAAAGTTGTTCACTGGTTGTAAAGTGCTCTGTAGCGCCTACCAGAGGGGGCAAGTTGAAATAAATCATGTCAAGAGTGACTGTGTGGGGTCTGTAATGATTAACGCGGCCTGTTTCCTGACTCAGGACGTGTGCAAGTGCTGGAGGGTTTGGCCGGTTGGCATCAATTATTTTCTTATATATCAGAACTACGGACTCTAAAATGTGCATATGTAAAAAATCAAACGCTTTCCCAACAGAGGTAGGCCTCTCTTTTCTAGGACAAGTGTGTCTATAATGTACAAGCCTTGCTGTTACTGTGTCCACCAGCTGCAGACGCAACTTTAAAAAATATATTCCCAAATCAAATTTAGAGATAGAATCCGAAGATGGTGAATTCAAAGGCCTACATCCAAAACTTCTTAGATTACATTGATCTCTTCCTGTCATGTCAAATCTTGTAGAAATGTGTGATAGACTCTGAATTGTAAGTCGCTTTGGATAAAAGAGTCTGCTAAATGACTGTAATGTAATGTCTTGGAATGCAAACAGTGATATGGCTGCCTGCTGCTGGCTTGGACTGCTCCTGCTGGTTTTAAATAGACCACAGAATATAGATATACAGTTGGGTACGTGTGACGAAAGGCATCTTTGATCTTCTCCCAATCAGCTTTTCCTTTGCCCTCCTCCCACCACAAACCTCCTTGAAGCATTTTAGAAAACAATGCTGTTCATTCGGCTCGCAAAACCTTGAACCGGACAGGCCTTGAAATAAACCGGTCCGTCTTTGTCATGGAGGTCAGACAGAGAAAAGAATATCAGCCACACAGGTGGTCTGGTGATGGGGGAAGTGTTGTCTTTCACCCCATGGTTTTAGGCTTTTAATGGGGGCTCGTCCACTGTGCGACAAAGCGAGGAGCAGAGCAGACAGGAGACGTGTCTTATAGGTCTAATGAGAGCGCATTGGCATCTGTCACTGGGTAGGGCTGTGTGTGGCTGCCCAAGGTTACCAAGCTGGTGCAGAGCAAATCAGGCGACTTATATTTAGCCTTGCAAATGGCGCGCTATGGATTATGTCTTGGGGCTCTCCGGTTTCGTCTTCAGTGCGTTTTGTAGCATGAAGGGGGGCTGTGGATCATGAAGAGGCTGCTATTCAGGTGAGGAGCAGGTTCATTTCATGTGCTTGGACCAGCACTCCTTCCACTTCTTCTCAGTATCTTCCCCTCACGCTTGTCTCCACTCTGTCACACACAGACAGTCCATCTGGGGGGGGGGGGCGCGGGGGGGGGGGGCGCGGGGGGGGGGGGGGGGGGGGGGGGGGGGACGTGTTTATGGTCTCACATGCTTCTTCTGGAGGTGGAGAGCTATTCAGAGAGTCCAAAAGGCACCAAAGAAGACTGACAGTTGGACTGACAGTTGTGTAAAGGGGGAGCAGGGAGTTGTTTCCCAGACCAGCAGAGGACAACCAGTGTGATTGGACATATCCCAGATTACTTCAGCAGGCCGCTGAGGTCGGGGATTAAACAGTATCATGGATGTACTCGCTTTAGAGGCAAAGAGTGTGAATGGAGCAGATTCTGAGAAGAAGTCTTCATCGAGGCCAAAACCAAAACCTCCCAAAAAGGCCAAAAGGATTGTTTACTTTGAGGTGGAGATCGTGGACTTAAAGACTAAAGAGAAACTGCTGCTGCTGGATAAGGTGAGTGTTTGGACGATGGAGGGGTTCTGATTACACTCGCCTTTTATATTGATATAATGATTTTAGAAGACTGATGATACTTGATTTAACTGGTGCATGATGGTCACACATGTTTAAGTCCTGAAGACAAAAAAGGCACAAAGAGTGCTTGATATCTCGCATGCCATAGATTTTATGATCAATTAGTTCAGTTGATCGCCTCCCAGTGCGTTCCTTTTTAAAGTTCCGTAATTTAAACATCTCACGCCTGTTCTGAAAGTAGCACAGGCCGACGCTGTGATCACTTTGCAGGAAAAGTCAGAGGAAACATGTTTGTTTTAGCTCAAGAACTACGGGGGTCATCACTGTGAGCTGCCGGGGTAGTTTTACACATGTTCGTCTACCTCACAGTCGGCCCTGTCAAGTGTGCAGCCATTATCAGTTACGTTTTGGGTTGAGCGAGGGGTTGTACTTAGGAGGTGAGAGTTCACTCTTCATCTGACAGGACTTTTCTGCTCCAGCTACAGTACAGGCCTGTGCTGCACTGGGCCAACAGGCAAGCGGGCTACATTAGCAGCTGTACAAATGTGCAGAGCCGTGTCAAAAAACGTGAGGGATCACATTGCTCTGTGAAAATGGCAAAAATGCAAGTGTGACAAATGAAAAACGTCTGCAGTAAAGACAGTAGTACAGATCTGGCTTTTGTATTTTTAGTATTCCATGTCTTGTAAATTGACTTTTAAATGTCGACATGGCAGCCTGCACACTAATGCTGCTGATAATAATACTATTTAAAGTAAGGGTTATGTCTGTATTGTGATTGCAGGTGGAACCAACGGCCACTGTTTTGGATATCAAAGCTTTATTTCAGAAATCATGTAAGTAAGTTTAAGACAACTACATTTTCATTTACCATTTATTCCAATGTTAATGCTTGAAAGATAATCTCTCGAGCATGCCCAGAGTAAAGTTCCTCTCCGTTTCGACAGATCCAAAGTGGTATCCAGCCAGACAATCCCTGCGTTTGGATCCAAGTGCGTCTGCTTTTTTTTTTTTTTACAACAAATACTGCATTTACATTATTTGATAGGTGTTATGACGAAAGTTACGTGATGTTGTCTGGTCTTATCTCGGCTGTCGTGTTATTTAGAGGCAAAGTGTCTCAAGGATGAAGAAATTCTGCAGACACTTCCTGTGGGAACCACAGCCAGCTTTTACTTCAGGGATCTAGGACCCCAGCTCACGTGGGGAACGGTGAGTCCACACCTGCACGGACCCACAATATTCAGGACCATACAGAGATGTTTGCCTTCTTTAAGTCACGCATGTTACTTTAAGCACGTTTTTTTAACCTACTATACAACTTGTTTTAAGACTGATTCCCACTTTCCACCTTTCTTTGGTATCTCGTGATTAAAAAAAAGAAGTGGTAATTCACTTTTGAGTATGGTTTGAAATAATCTGCCTGTTCCTAATTTCAAGGATGCTCCAGCATTCAAGATCTTATCCTCTGAACAGCAACCCTTTGAATGCAAGAATTGATAATTCACACAGTTCCTTTCAAGTCTAACTTTGCATGCTTGTCTTCTGGATTGTATTTTGCGTGTGTGTGTGTGTCTCATGGATGCAGCATTGCTTTTCCCAACTGACTGTCGGTGAAAGAGGCTTGCTCTGCGTAATAGTCTACAAATTGTTCACCATTTGGATTTAATAGGCTGAAACATGCAACACCTCTGCTATGGCCTTTTAAGATTCTTGTACATTAAATATAAACACCCACTGTCTCACCCACTCAATAACTCATGAATATAAATATCAACCCACAGTGACAGATAGAGGTGATTTCCTGCGGTTCGTTTTTTCGCTCACCTCCTGCACCGCCTGTCCTCTGTCCTAGGACATATAATCTCACAGCCCCATTTCTCCCAAAGGTGTTTATCCCCCTGACCTCCCACTCGCCTTTAACTGGGCCTCTTTACTCACTCTTGCCCACCAAGTCTCTACATTCCCTGTCCTAACCAACCCTGCCACAACCCCCCTGCACCCTGCCAGGCTGCAGACCGATGCCACTGTGGGTGCAGGAGCATGAAGTGCCCCAGCAGAGATCACCAGTAGCCATTGGTCAGGCGTGCTGACTGAGCCAGGGCTCTGCTGGAGGTGCTGATTCAGGCATCGATTTCACTGTCAGCTGTGCTGCTGCGCTTGATCATTTGTGGAAAGCTGGTGTTACAAGCTGCCTTAGTGTCTCATTTGCTCCATGGGCACATGTTGAACACTATTATTGTTACACTTGAATGATTGTAGAACTATGGACTGTTTTTTTGTTTTAAGATGGACTTGACAAGTGGGTTATTAGAGAAGACAGAGCCATCGTGTCAGTTGCATGCTCTCCCTTTGGCGGAGGGTTTAGACCAGGGGTCTCAAACTCATTTTCACTCTGGGGCCACATCAGCATCACGGTCGCCTCAAAGGGCCGGTTGTGAATGTAAGACTGTGTAAATGTCACTACTGCCTAACATATTGGTAAATAACTGTCTCTGCATTTGATTATTGTTTATTCAAGTGTAAAAATATTGTACATGCAGTTATATAAATGTAAAAATATTCGTGGGCCACATAAAATGACGTGGCGGGCTGGATTCGGCCCGCGGGCCTTGAGTTTGAGACCCCTGGTTTAGACTGACAAAGTGCTTATCTAACAGCAAGGAAATATTCTATTTCCACTGGTTTGTGTATTTTCTATGAGAGGAGTTTATCATTAGAGATGTTAATTGTAATGCATATTTTTGCACTTCTTCTCATGCATCTGGTTGCAAACCATGGAAAAACTCAAACGAAAGCATTTCTGTCTTTTCTTTGCCCACTTCAGGTGTTCCTGGCAGAGTGTGTAGGCCCACTGATCATCTACTTAATGTTCTACTTCCACCTTCCCTTCATCTACTCTCCGAAATATGACTTCACCAGCAGCAAGCACTGGGTCGTACAGTGAGTGTCGGCTTTTTTCGGGGATCTGTTGCAATGCTTTGCACAGATGGCCCCTTCAACATTGCAAACACTAGTGAAGCATATTTCTATGGTGACACTGAGTCAGGGCCAAGTATAATGGACTGCATTAATCACAGCTAAATATGCAATTGTGTGTGTGTGTGTGTGTCTGTGTGTGTGTGTGTGTGTCCTGTTGCAGCTTGGCCAGTATATGTCACTCCTTTCACTACATCAAGAGGATCCTAGAGACACTGTTCGTCCATCGCATCTCCCACGGGACCATGCCTCTCAAAAACATATTTAAGGTGAGAGAGCTGCATAACTTTGATCTTTGAATATGATATACGGTGCATTATTATTTTGTGCCGTGTTCTCATTCTCGGAAATGCGTGTGGAGCCTTATCTTGACAGTGTGACTTATTATAGTTTCTCTTTCTATTTCAGAACTGTGGCTATTACTGGTGCACTGCAGCTTGGATGGCGTACTACATTAACCACCCTCTGTATACCACACCCTGTAAGTGCAGACCACTGCAATTCTCACTTTAACTCATCAGTTGTGGTTGACTTTCATCTTAATCCCCTTTTTTCCTGTGACACATCGACAGATTACGGGCAGATGCAGGTGAACACAGGACTTTACATTTTCTTGGTAAGAGATCTGTATATGTATGGCGCCGTGAAGGAATCTTCCAGACATTAAACCGAACAATCTATTGTTATGTAGATGATCATCTTTGGATGTCTTTATTCCCGCAGTTCTGTCAAGTTGGGAATTTTTCCATCCATGTTGCTCTTCGTAACCTCAAACCACCAGGTGAGACTTTTCCAACAAGGCATATGGTGTTAGCTGTCTAATTAAAAAACAAAAAGCAGCCAACAGTACGGGGCAATAAAGTGCTTTAATTGTTTTTACCCATCATCTCAGGTTCAAAAACCAAGAAGATTCCTTACCCAACAAAAAATCCCTTCACATGGATGTTTTGGCTGGTGTCTTGTCCGAACTACACATATGAGGTAAGCAGATACGCAAGTCCACTCTTTCTCGAGATACTGTCTGGAAAACACAAAAAGGAAATGTTATACTGAAAAGAATATAACTTTGGTAGATATTCACTTGTTCATATGGGCCCCTGCCTATTGTCCTAAGACAGACAAGACAAATTGTGAACCTATCTTTTAATGTTCAATTATATGTTTTCTCAGTTTCCTACTCCTTTATGAATAAGAATCCGTTTGTAAGAAGATTATGTCTTTCAAGGGGTGTTTGTCTCTTATCAGTTTGGTTATTGTTTTGTAGCAAGTAACATCCCACATTTTAACACCGAAATACTGAAGGCTGACTGTTGTGTGCATGTTTGTGCAACACAGTGGCAGTAAACAGTACTTGTGTTTCATCGTTGCAACATGAGATGCACTCTTGCTGCCATCTACTGGTTGCGTTCTGCACGTGTCACATAAATCTCAATGCACTGTGTTTGTTTGTGTGTGTGTGTGTGTGTGTGTTTGTGTATGAATGCAAACTTCCTGCTCACAGGTGGGCTCCTGGATCGGCTTCACAATGATGACGCAGTGTGTGCCCGTGGCTTTCTTCACTCTCGTGGCCTTCATCCAGATGACTGTGTGGGCCAAAGGCAAACACGGCAGCTACTCAAAGGAGTTCAGAGATTATCCGACCCTGCGCTCCTCCATACTCCCCTTCATCCTGTAGAGCCTGGCAGAGAAAACAACGTGTGACACCCACATCCATCCCCCTCGCTGACCAGGTCTTTCTTTAAGGGCCTTTTCCACACTGGATGTCAGAAAGTGTGTGCTGAGGTCAACAGCATGGATGGATTTTTGGTCGTATGGACTCCATGTAGCATTTGTGTTACATGAAACTCCATAGCAAGGATTGTTGGACTGGTGAATGCAGGACTGTGAAGAGGCGGAGGAAGCGATCAGAGTTAAATACAGCAAAGTCTTAATATAATGTTGCATGTATATTTTGCCACTTTTGAAAAATACATATGCAACTATTTATGTTTGCTTTACTGTTGCATTAGTGCCGTTTAGTTGTTTTTTTAAAATAACATTATTTTCATAGCTTTTGGCAACCTGATCAGTGGTTTCCCCACAGAGCTGTGCAACCAAGAGGCTAATCTGCATTGTCAAGCTAGTGTGCAGCCTGGAGCTGACAACTGTGTGGCCTCATGCAGGGCTCTACCGATCCAAGTGACATTTACACTACAGCCGTGATAGTGCTTTCTGGATTACAAATTGTCTGCCGAGTCCTACCAAGGGTGAGGAACAATCTTTTCTTTTTGTCTGTACATGGATCAAAAGTGTAGTTATAGAATAGGAAAAACACACTGCAGACAGCATACACACGTACATGTCCTACAAAGAAATACCTCTTACTGTCACAAGATGATTATGGTGCAAAAAGCGAAAAAGAACAAGTGTCAGTGATCAAACCATCCGCATAGTGTTACATATTTAGTACGTTTTTGTGCATTGTCAGTGTTGATTTTATTTGTGTACTAATCTGAAGAGTTGTGCAGATACAAACACAGACTGAAACTTTGTAGAGTTGTGCTTTCCAGGGTTGGATAAGGTTATAGGAAATACACATGCAACATTCTTTGCTATTCCTTTTTCACTGAATGTGCATTTCACAGAACGCTGCATCGACTGAACCTTTAAATTAAATAAGTTTTATTTTATTTAACAAAATGTCCTGCTACAATTTTTTGTGTGAGGAGAGCATTCAGTGGCGAGCGGGACTTTGACCTGAAGTGAAAAGTTTGTTTACAATATTTGATTATAGGACTGAAGAGGGGCCCTCACACCCTGACCCGCTGAAACAATTGTTTTTAAGTTATTAACACAAGTTAAATAAACAGAAAATAAGTGACAGAACAGAGAGACATGAGCTTTATTTGTGACTCTGGAAGAAGTGTCAATATTACAGATAAAAGGGAGATACATTGGATGGTTGTAGACTACATCATATGGAATGTTACAATTCAAGAGGCTTACATTAAAAAGAGACACCGGACAAATGATGAACCGACGATAACATTAAATATTGCATTTGATCCAAGATATTTGCTCAGACACTGAGCAGCTGTATTAAATTTAAAACAAAAATATTCAGTATCACAATAACGTTTCCCAAAGTGTATTACTTTATTTTGTTTATGTATGAAAGCAAATCCCATTAGGCTGCACATTTTCTTGGTCACGTCTATCTGCAATTGTTCCCCAGAATGGAACTGCGTTAAGTTGGACCACAGTCGGATCTAAATAAGATTAGAATAAAGAAAACATCATATTGCCTTACCAGCGGGTAGCAGTACATCATATCGGTGGTCTGTGTTACAGAGACCACTGAAGACATAATCAAACATCAGCAGCTTTTGGTGGCATATGTCCGGAGTCAGATATGCAGAATGTCTGACTTCCTCAGCACTTTGATGACATTTAATTAAACGGAATAGAAGGAAAACTAACAACAGATGGGCTTTATGTTCATCTGTGTGATTTACATAAAGAGGTTCTGGACTAACAGAAGGTACCGTAATTGAGCGAGCGAGGATGCAGGGAGACATTTTTAGAGCCACGGCAAAAAACCGACATTTTCTGGTGGACCCCAAAAACTGTGAGAACACTTTGCTGGCGGCACTACGCAGTGCAGCGGGTCTCTGTGGGTAAACTAGCTCCTAGGTGGTCCACTTGGTGCGAGGCTCGGTCCCCCTTTCGATGGCTGAATTATCCATATTTCACTCTTGCAGAAAGGTCACTGCTCCTCCGCTTAGAACGATCCTCTGAACGCACCGGTCTGGTCCTTTGGCGGTTCAATCGAACGACACATGGATGAAATGAAAACCACGATGAGAGGTAGGATGACTGTTTTTTTTTTCAGTTCAGTTTCTGGTCATTCTCACAGTGAAAGTTAATTCCAGCTTTCCCCCCCACCCCCACCCTCTACATACTCTGTTTATGAAGGTGGCGGGCAGGGTCTAGATGGGGGGGGGGGGGGGGGGGGGGGGTCAATGCAGCATTGTCTGTCTGTCATGTGAATCACCACTTCAGAGGTCTTCGTATTCCAGGAAGTGGGTCCTCTGAAGCACCTTCACGTGGCGCTCATAGATTTTGAGGGCGGGGCCGAGTCGGATAGACAAACCGGTCAACACGTCGCTCCGCTGCATCAGGAGGAGGGACTTCCCATCTATTTCCTGTTGGGGAGAAGAGCTAGCGTCACTCACAGGGCTCAACATCTTTTGATGGAACTAATGAATGTCATTTTTAATTGAACTACCCCACGCAGAAAACAACGTAAAGTTAAGTGATCTGCATGAACATGAAAGTATTGGTTAACCAATATCTATTTGAGCTAAAACATGTACTTTATTACACAGGTAATTGAGAAGCAAATTCCCCAAAATGCTATTTTCAAATCCATGACTTTTCCAGGTTTTTCACGACCTTATGAACCCGGTTAATATTAACTGCCTCTAAACATGCAGTGGGCGACGGTACAAGTGTTGGTTTTCAGTGTACATATAGCGCCTCCTGTGGCAGTTTGGAGGCGGTGCACTGACCTGTGTTCGGAAAGCCACGGCCTGCTCTGGAAAGCCTGCAGCTGAGAAGTAACTGGCCACATCTGCCACAGTCCACAGCATTAAGTTCTGGCTCATCGTCTCCTTCTTCACAGAGCTGGAGGAACATCGGATAGAAAGGAGTGAGAGGCCACAGAGTGACTTTTCTTTGTTGTTGTTCTTTTTTCAAGCCTTTAGGTGACCTTCTGTGTGAGTTTGTGCCTCAGAAATGTGTAAATAAAGATTCAAGACAATAACTGGGAAATAAAAGTCAACAGTGTATCAAACCGTTGTAGGGAGGGAGAGGACATGACTTTAGGAATTAGCGTGAATGTATTTCTAGCAGAGAATGTCATTTTTAATAACAGGATACTCACACTTCATCCCCTTTATCGCCGTTCAGAAGACTGTCTTCGTCTGCTGTGAAGGAGGAAATATCTACGTTGTTCTTTAATGTACCTGTGAACAAAATGGAAGCGACATTATTACAAATGTTCGACAAATATTGACCCAACGAAACACTGATTTAATAGACGACATTTTCCTCTAAATCATCTGCACTTGTTAATAACACATCAAAAGCCATCATGTATCTTATTGCTTGCCATATGAGCTGTGAAACAGGCAAGGAAATGAAACTCAGTATAAATGCAGTTAACAATAAGAGTTTTAAATGTGCAGCGTCACATGGAAGCGATGCTCTTTCCACGGTACTGGTACGCCCCACCGAGGCCTCTACTGCCACGGTACAGTATGTTTCCCCATTAGAGTTTGTTCACGGTTGAGCACAGTGAGGGTGCAGTGGATGGGTGTTGGTACAGCACCCTTGCTGTGCAGTTACCAGCCCACTGTCACAAGATGCTGGCACCGGACTGTCTTCATGCATGACATACATGACAGTGACGAAGCCCTCATTTATAGGTGAGTGCTGCTCCTTCCAGCCAAACCATTCCCAGGTAAAGTATACTGTGGCACTTTTGCAGTGTTAAAACACATTTAAGTGTATTTATGTTATGGCCAATGGTAGTTATTGTTTTTAAAGGTCTCTTGGCAATGTCTCACTAAGGAGGGAAAATCTATAACCACTCTTGCATTAAAAGGCAGAAAGGCACATTTTTTAACAAATAATTAAACTCGGTTTCTCTTTTGGGAATCAAGCCAAAAGGTGGTGGTTGGGAACACTATCCCTTGTTACTTACATACAAAAATAATTGTCACATCGCCTGGCTTACAAACACATATATAACATAAAATATAAACCTTTTTCTGAATTATTAAGAAGCATCTGTAAGCACACGTTATTTCCCAAACAGCTATTTAAAGACATTTGTATGACAGCTTTTCGAAGCCCTCTGCAGCTGTATGCTTATTACATGGTCACATGGTCCGTATTTCAGAAGGACAGCATGTTTAGAGCAAAGTGAGCACCACCTGGATTGGCAGGTAGTGGGACAAGCCTGTGAAGCATTTAAAATGCTTGAGCTAGCCTGAAGGCAAACACAAGTGAAATAGGCCAAAAGGGTAAACAGAACGGTATGTGAAACATAAGCTGTCATGACTTAACTCCTTTAACATGCGTGTGTTTTCCCAAAATGAGAGTGCGGACTATCGTGATGAATTTGCTCTCAGAGCAGCTTTAAAAGCAAAAGAAAGACACTCCTGCTACTCACAGTTGTCCGATGGCAAAGGCGGTCCCTGTGGTCGTCCTTCAGATACATTCTTGCTCTCGTCCTGTTGCCCAAAACAACACAGAACACAAAAATGAAACATGAAAATCTTAGGTGTGAAGCAGAGAGATCAAGGAAGCAGGAGACGTGCAAACAGGTGCACGTGTGTCACAAAAGGGATTACAGGCGAATTTACCGGGCCTGCAGCATAGTCTGGTACCAACTGGTCAGACAGAAGGCTGCTATCCACCATCTTGCCTCCATCTTCTTTCTTCACCCGGTTCTTTATAGTGCAGGGGCTGGTAGCTGCAGAGTGGATTGCTGGCTTCATGGCTGCCGCTAACAGAGAGGGAACCATTTACATGACATGCTGATATAATCCTTACTGTCACACCTGACTTTATTCTTGGCAAACTCTCGTGCTAATCACAACCTACTGCAGCTGAACATTCTTGAATGTGTGTGTTTTTTAACTGCTCATTGAACCTGAGCGACCTGTAAAAATAAGCCGATGGATGCATTTCTTCTGTCACAACAACCATGCAACAATATTTGAGTCCTCCATTAACGCTGGGTGTGCATATTAGTCTGTGTCTAGCAGGATGAATACCTTTGTCTCTCTGCATTCCAGGGTGCTGGCGCTCCACTGGGCAGACAGCAGAGTGATAGGGCCAGTCATTGTGTGTGAGGGCTCTGGGGCTGGAGGGGGGCAAGGAGCTGGGCCTCTCACCAACCTTCTGGAACGTGGCACAGTCCAGACCGGAGCCGGGGCCACAGCCGGGGCCGTGCCGAGTGCCAGAGGGGGAGCAGGGGGCCGAGGCGGCTCGCACAGAGGCACAGCGCACGGCGGCGTCTTCGTACGTGCGGCCAGGAGAGGGTCCGTCCTGCCCGTCCCGGCTCTCATCAGCCCCTTCCTCGTCTGCATTACTGTCTGTGTCGATCACCATCGAGGTGTCCGCCTAGGTGCAACAGAGAATTTCAATCCCATCGTTTTCTATAACTGTAATCCCCAACAAATGATATAATATTTAGAAAAATCTGAGCAGAATAAACATAAATCCAGCGTTTCCTAATCTTGGCTTGGATCAGTGGGGACAATTATCTTGAGGGGGGTGGAACAGATGCATTTAACTCAGTGGACGCTCAGCCATTATCAACTATTAACTTCATTATTAGACAACTTATAAAGCTGGTGAATCCTACAATGTTTCACGGGGGGTTGTCTTCATGACTGACCGCCAGTTGTGGGCTGAGCGTGTCACATGAAAGCACGCTCGTACAGATGTCGCAATGTGAGCGCTGTGGTGGTAAATTATTGCCTTTCAATGCTTTGTCCCTTTTCCACGGTGCCGCGCGTTCAGACCGCATGCTGGACCGCTTCGACCGAACAGCCGCCTTTTCCACGCAATCAAACATGTGAACGCGACGGTATGTGGCGGCATACAAGTAGTTGTCCGTTGTCGACGGCGCCCCGAGTGAAAAAAAAAAATGTACCTTGTGTGTGCGACTGCGTGTCTCAGACCCAGCAGTGAAGCACAAGAGCGCACTAAAGCCCGCCCCGCTCCTGAGAGAAAAAGAGAGCCGCTTGTACGGCATTCGCTCATCGCGCTGCATTTCACACACAAGTTTCACCGAGACACGGTCACGAGAAAACACCACGGATGACCCCGAGGAGCCCAAAATCCTGCACGATTTGTTTTCCTCTCGGCGCACGTGAAAAACAGCCGACGTGCTCGCGGCGTCCCGCTCTTTGCAGGCCTTTCTTGATTGATATTTCTAAACGCACGGGGGGAGTACAGAAGGGGGCCGATGGGAGGCGTTTGAGGTTTTCCTCAAATTCCCTCTAAAGTGCGCATGGAGTTACGAGCCGCGGCAAAGACCTCGCCATTGTGTCTGTAGTCTTTTGACGGAGCAGAACCAGAGGAAAGAAAAAAGAAAAACCCGAGCTTTAACTCGACGGGCAGATCAACGACCGCAGCGAGCATCAGGCGCCTCGTTCACCGGTCTACTTTGACTTTGCACCGGGTCAAAGATTTACAGCGCGAGCCACCGAAACACAGAGAGAGAGAGTAACGCAAATGAGTCCGTTATCGGACACGTCACTGTCTACATCTGACCCCCTCATATTCAAGTAAAAAAATCTGGGTAACACGCCCCGAGAAACTGCATGTTTCAAAGTAATCAAACGTATTCGGTTTTTTTTTTGTAGCGACACACACGCCTTTCAGAGGACAAAAGTAGATTTGATCTCGGCTTAACCCAAATCGGATAGATCGGGCATCCACCAGCTAGCGCTGGACGGACAGTTTTGCGGTCGCTTCACGTTAGTTCGGCTCTTTACATATCTCGTAACTTTGCAGTGACGTGGCTCATCTTAAATAACAAATAGTTGCCCCAGCACGGAGAAGTGATGCCATATCGCTGTTATGGGACGAGAGGCCACAACAACACCACCAAGCATTAGACGTGACCGGGCTGCTCGGCTGCGTGTCCGACAATGGATCTAGGGGTTCGACTTTTATGCACTGCGTCGGCAATCGTCCATCACTCGAAATATAGACGCAGTTTGCACAATTGGACTTGAATGTAGCTTTTATTACGAGTACTTTGGCTCCGGTACTACTATAATGTGTTGCTAAAACATAGTGGTGGGCATATGTTAAAGTGCAGACGGAAGGGGTGAGATGTCGTCATGGGCGGACATAATGTGTGTGTGAGGACTCGATCCGGAGACGCAGTGTTTAGCCTGCGATGGTCTCGTCAACAATGTCCCAGCGTCCCCCATCAGGCTACTACATCCGCGGTGTTTGAGACTTTTTCCCCCCTTCACCCACTCCCACATGTACAAGCCGGTGAGAAAGAAAACATCAATTTCCAGCTCAGGCTTCCAAAATAAAACCCTCAACGGCAAATGCGTATTTACACGCTCTTATTTTGAAAGCTAAATTGTTCAACTTCCGGGCTACTTCGTCCCTTATCTTGCTAGCTTGACAGAGTCCTCCTCCCCTTCGCTCAACGCCGACTTTGGGGCTCGAAAAGCGCTTTCTGCTGCCGATAATGGTGGCTCGGTTTGTTGCGGACGGGCGGGACGGTGCAACTTTTTTCCTGTCTTCTATCTGTGCGGTTTGAAGTGCTTTTTCCAACCGGCACTATGTTAAATATACCACACTCCGACTAAACGCGCATCTTTTTTTTTTTTTTCCTTCTCGTCTCCACCTCGGCAGCGCTCGAGCGAGGTCCAACCGCCGCTCCCCGTCTGCGGCAGTTTAGGGTGCACTTGCAAATCACTCCCCTCACCACTCCCCGTGTAGCGACACGAAATACGTGTTTTTCTGTGTTTTTTTACAGCGTCCATGCCTTTTACCTCCACCTGTTCATTTGATAAGATGTGCTATGACAATGAGATGAGAGTGGGCTCGTTAAACATGCCTCTTCGCATCAAACCCCCCCCCCCCCACGTACCTCCAGATCCTCCTCGTCCTGGTCCACAGGACCGAACGCGCTGTCCCCGTTGCTCAAGTCGGAATGACTGGCTTCTTCCACCGCGCTCCTTCTCGCAGCTCCTTCTCTGGTTAACGTTACATCGTCCTTTTTTCTGCTTCTCCGCTGAACCTTGGCGGCGTTTCGGTATGAAATAGAGCCCTTGTAATTAACTTTTAGCACGGTTTGCTCCTGGATCAGTTTCTCCAGTTCTGCGCAGGTTCGGTCCGGCTCGGACCCGTGTCGCCTCCGGACCATTCGGCAAATCCTCTCTAAGTCTGGCCGAGCTTTTCGCGACCGCAGCGAGTCGATAGTGTCCAGGATCCACTCGCGGTACTTGGATTCAGACATCTTTCTTTGCTCGGTTGGTTCGCTTTTTATTCTCGCTTTTTTTTTTTCTTTACCTTGGTGCGTCAACCTTGTGCACGGTTGTTTTTCGTGAGCCGCGGTCCGAGTCCAACCGAGAAGCGGAAACCTCGCTGTACGCCTCCTGCGTTTGCGTGTGCGCTTAAGGTGGACCGATGGAGTTGCGGCGAAAAGTTTAACTCGCAAGGAGGTTTTAAGGTGGAATCTGCAGTCCTGAACGGGAACGTGTGCGCGCGCACTCGGGCCCCATGTGCATCATAATGGGTGAAAAAGAGGTGGCCATTTATTTCAAGAGTTTGAGAGTGTGACACAGCTTTTGATGGAGTAACTGAAGCCAGTTCACGTGTGGTCCACATGCTCGATTTAAAGAACCAGAGGCTCAGCTGGGAATGTAGGGCTCAATGTCAGAGATCAGCTTTGACTATGAAATAATTAAGTAGACAAGGACACGTGTGTTCATGAAAGCCAACACTTTAATAACAGCAGGCAAAATAAAACGTACTTTAATGAATCCATAAAAAACAGTGATTTCATTTTTTTTCCAAATTGTAATTAAAATCCGATTCACCCTTTTCCAATCAACAAAAAGGTAAACTAATTAAATAAAACACTGAACTGGAACCTGCTGCCCCCGCAACATATTTTATTTTGATAGGTTTCATGGACATACAGCTATTCTGTATGAAAATTAGTTTTCTCATGCTGTCAACAGTTAGATTACTTTAGTTCATATACATTTATAGATATACTGATAAATCAGCATGTTTAAGAGCTTGTATTTTGTAGATGTATACCTATAGTTTATTGCATCTTTCGTGGATTGATTTACTCATTTGTAACCTTTTCAATGCGTCATTATTGTCCAATTGTCAGTTATTGAATTACTTTCATCACTTCTCATTCTTTTGTGGATGATGTTCTTTGATGGATGTATAAATTACAAGCTCTTTTACTCTGTCTTTATTGCTTTCAACCCATCTGGAAGGCTCTTCACATATAACTGATGCAGATGAACGCAATCCTAAAAACAAAATATTTTAAAAAAAAAGGAGCAAACTGAGGGTGGGAATACATTTTGGAGCGGGCTGCTGAAAAGCTGGCTGGTAATTGATCCTGTACTGTGACAGGACGGACACAACACTGCATTATTCAATTGCAGCTGCCAACCTCTTGAAACATTCGCAATAACAGACATGAGGGTTAACGTACAGCGTCCACCCCCCTCACCTACCAACAAGTGTGTTCCTCTGATCCACGAGAGCAGCCTGAAGCTGCACCTTTCCTGGAGACTTGCATGTTAAAAACATTACTGTTAAGAGTGTCAGTATGCATGGTGAGGAAAGACTATAATAGACATATAACCCCCAGACATATTAGTCTTAACAAGTAAAAGTTTATTGGAATGATACATTTTGCAAAATATTACTTTATGTATATATTTTTTTAACATACTCATTGTGTTCTAAGGGTATCTGTCAAGTTCTCCAGAGGGGAAAGATAGTTAAGACTGTCAAAGGCAAGGATATACAGTATTGTTTCCCAAAAGGTACAATAGACTACACAATCACTGTACCCAGGTCATGAGGAAAAAGATTAATGTTCTGTTTTTGCTTTTTTTTTGCTTCTTTTTTTTTTGAAAATACAATTAGAAAATATGAACGCAAAACATCTCAGATGTAAAAAGTGTTATGTTTGAATGAAGAGTGTGTGTGAGAAAAACTTGATGAAAATAGAAGGCAAACACAAGAGAAGAAGTCGTAATTAGCACAGAGCAGTCGATAGTGTTCAGCTGATAGAAGAGAATTAAAGACAATTAGACAAGGTTTTGTGTGGGGAAACAAAACAATAATTTAAGAAAGGAAAAAGCATTGTGATGACCTCCGTGTCTGAAGTGGATCATGTGGCGTCGCCTTCCACACACACACACACCAACTCTTGATTTAGTCAGAACATAAAGACCAAATATATTACATGTGCTCTCTTTTAAAGGATTACATAGTGTCTTAAAAAGGTTCAAATAATTAGCACAAATCAATTAAATAGGAGATTTGAAAGGATGCGGCATGTGCTTCAGTATTTGCAAAAAAGAAAAAAGAAAAAAAGAAGACCGGACAGGTTGGTTGGTGATCCACTGCATTGTTCAATGTGATGCTCAAACAAATCAAAAAAAGAAGAAGGTTAAAACAGCGATGAGACGGTCGGCAGTGGAAACTATGATTTCTCAAAAAAACATGTTTCAGGTCCGGGAGATGTCTTTGCCCGTTGGGTTGCTTTACCACATGCAAGAGAAACATGTATCATTAAAAAATACACATCATGTTTCCCCAAACAGCATCGGAACCACCTCCATCAGACAATTCAAGACATTCAAAAGGTATCCTGTGTTTGATCGCTATTACATTAAGAGACAGCCAAAAAAAAGAAGAAGAATTACTCGAGCCTACCAAAATCATTTAAGAGGTGAAAAACATTCTCAAAAAAATGTCATGGTACAAGACTTTATGACAAATCGATGCACATCTAACAATTCACAGAAGCTTTTCAGTGAGATGGACAAAGTCTAGCACCTAGGGCCTATGGAGGGTGGGGGTGGGGGTGGGGGGCAAACATCCTTCATCAAACCAAGTGTTCAGTCAACAAACCAGCAATGAGATTTGGTCTGCGATTGTCTTGCATCCACAGAAATAAACTTGGCAAAAGGGGACAGCTTTAGGATCGCTTCCTTAGTTTAATTTGTTACATAGAAAGCTGGAAAACGGAAACAAAAAAAACAAAAAACACTCCAATCTCAACAGTCCCAAAAAAAAAATTTGGTTGGACTGCAAATCTATCTGAAAGTGTTACATGTACGGTATATACAAGAGAAGGGGGGGGAGGAAAAAAAAAACAATCATCAAGGTGAGAAGCACAAGTTCAGTGACAATTATCAGCAAACTTTTGCTCTACAAACCGACCAATGAACAGAGCCCAGGAGAACCTCGCGACGCATTGAACCGGGTCTTGTTCCATCTTCACCACAGAGCAGCCGAGAGTCCGTTTCAATAGCTAAGCATGTTATCCACGACCTCGGCACAAATAAAGCAGAAATGCGCCGCCATCTTTCTTTTAAAATGGATATTGTACAAAAATAACATGCACATTTTGTTTGAAACGTTTTTGCTACCTTTTTTTTTTTGCGTATTAAAATCCACCACCGTCATAGTTACGTACAGAAAACTTTGCAATGTTCTCAGTTTGCAAATTTGGCAGAATTTATATATTTGTTTATTTATGAAATCTTGATTTCAGTTTCACACCTATGAGACAATCTTGAAAAAGATGTAATTGATTTATATATATATATATATATATATATATAAATATATATATTAATATATATGAATATATATATATATATGTATTTATTTATTAAATAAAGAATAGTCAGGAGTGTGACCACATTGTTAGTTGCTGCTAAACCACAGCTTTTTAACCTACCCATGAGCACTAAATAACACACAAGCACAGAGATTGACATAAAGAGGACAAAATGATCACCAATAGGATTCTTAAAATGCTCTAATAAATTCAGCTAAGAGAAAGACAGACTTTAAATGCAAACCTCAGGTTCACCATTTCTCACAGGTCCCCCAAAAAAAAAAGGAGCAAGACGTGGATGAAGTTCACCGTGATAAATCATTTTCACTCCGATCAGAAAGAGGTCACCGCTGCTTCGGCTGCAGCGAGTGCGTCGCCCGCCCAGTAAGCATGCCACACATCTAGCAGACAAAAGGCAGGTGCAGAGAGTTTTTCAAGCTTTAAACCAAAAACGGGCACAAGGGCTGATGCCACCGTCGCCAAAGCTCTGCACCAATGCTTTCGACACAGTTTTCCAACCAGTTGGCATTATGATAGGCACATCTGTTGGACTTGGTATTGCTTGGACAGATTCAGGATGGAGAGATGATGGAAAAAAACGGGTGGGACCAGGGTGACGAGATACAACGATCGCTCTTTGAGAAGCTTGTAGAGAAGGGGAGGGGCATTCTGGGAAAAAATAAAAAATAAGGGAGCCTAGCAGATTCAGTACCTTAACAGAAAAAAAATCAATGCCTCAACCTGCAAAGACTGAAAACATGTCATTACACCATCAGAAAGATACAAGTATAGCTGGACAGCCACATCCTATGCCTGTTCTCCTCGAGCCGCGCTCACAAACACAAGAGGGAGAAATGAAATGAACCGGTAACAGTTGAGAAACAAATCAGAAGAGGCAACACTGCTGGTTCTTTCTTCACTTTGCCTACCTTTCCATTGGGGGGGAGGAGTGGGGGGGGGGTTACATTGTTGTCGTCATTACAAATAAGCAAGTTAGCAGTCCACCCTAGCGCTTCCTTCCTTCCTCTCGACCCCCTTTTACTTTCTAAACCCCTGTCTCTCTCTCTCGCTCTCTTTCTCTCCGCTACTCGTGGTGGGAATCTAGAACTCAGCAAACTCCTTTGCACACTTCTCTGTGAAGGAGACTCTGATTTCCTCTTCCTCGTAGTCATCAAAGTTGCTTGTATCACCGGGGCCTTTGCACTTAGGAATAAAGGGAGCTTCCACCTGAAACACACAAAGACAATCCAATCCATCAGAATGATGCAGAGAACCAAAGCCATGGCAGGAACAACACGACTGGATGTCTATGAACAGATCCCTGGTGAGGAAAGAGACGACAGAGTAGATTTGTATTCATTTAGAGTTGGACAAAGTAACTGAAGAGTTTGGGAGTAAAATGCGTTATGCAATCAGGAAATCATGCGTGAATACTTGGAAGACACACTGCAGGACGACTTTAGTGATCATGTGCTGTCATTCGCTTTCCCTCAAGCCAACTCATCCATTTCTAATTTTGCTGGTAATTTCCTAGATTTCCCAGAATTCATTTCAACAACTGCATGAAAAAAAAAAAAAAAAAAAAAAAGTATGAACTTGCCGGATTCATTTGTGTTACGCACAGGCAGAGAAAAGCAATATCGACATGAAAGAAACACTCTTTTCTGTCAAAAACAAAATCGAGACAAAAATGATTAAATCTGTGTTTGAAATGTTATCATAGTGTTTATTCTGCATATTGTGTCTATGGACCTTTGTCTGCTGACTGTCAGCGCTCATTACATGCCTGACTGCCCTGGTGGGGGGGGGGGGGGGGGGGGGTCCCTCTCTCTGCAGCGTTTTCCTGAGGAGTCCAAGGTTAGGAAGGGTTTGTGAAACCCTTTGACAGCTGTGATTGAGATCTTATACAAATAAACCTGGGACTATGTGGACCAAAACATGGTCGCTTCCACTTCTGGTTTGTTGCGGTGCTGCTGTAATTCCACTGAATCCACCAGCTTCTGTGTTCAGATAAGAAAGCTGGAACACGTGTTTTAGACATTTTCCCACTAGACTCCAATGCAATGTCATCGTGCAGAGGAAGCACAGATGGTGTGGAATTACCCGTAGCCAGATGTAGACTAAAGACATTTCCACTGACCGAAGGCTCATTAAAGCCATCTTCCTTTGTCAGCATCACTTTGAGCACATCACTACTGTATAAAGGCTGGCCCCTCTCACCTTCCTCTGGTAGATGGCGATCCAATCGGTGGTGGCGAACCACTTGTGGCCCTTGATGTCATTGACTCCGTTCCTGAGGTTGCCAAAGCGCTTGGTCAGGTCCACCTGCAGCAAATTTCTCAATAGATCCTTGAGGTCGGAGCTGAAGTGGGAGGGAAAGCGAACCTGCAAACAGCGAAAGCAGCTTGAGTGAGTGTTCTCACGCTTTATACCTCATGCTAGTATTTGTAAACACACTGCAGGACTCTGGCCTATCAATAAAGTTATTATTATTACTACCACGGTAGGTCAGTGCAAGCCTGTGAGTGGTGCGTAGTGCGATGACCGGTTCGGTCTAAAATGTGCCCACTAGTGTGGAATTTGGATGCGACTGTCCTGGTTGTGGAACCTCTGTTTGTTTGCACTACTTCACTTTCCTTTGACCTCTTCAATGCGTTAGTCATGTTAGTCCACAGGGTCACTTAGCCTTCCACTGCTAGCTATTGCTTTCCCACCACCGTTGAGTAACGGCAAAGGACAAAAGGCAGAGATGCAAAACCGGCCTGCCTGACGTGAGCTTCGATGCCACGTTCAAAGGCACCAAGAGGCTTGGTGTTGTTGTGGTGTTCCAATGCCCTGGTGACTTGTTAAACTGTACAACCTGAATGACGTCAGTGTGTAGCTAATAAACTATGAAACAAATCTGTGACGTGTGTCAGTTATTTTTTTATGCGAATGTCCCCTCAAGACAAACGGGTAAAGATTCTTCAGTAGAAATGCAAAAAGAGTTATGGTGCCTATCTTTATCTTTTATCTTCTAAAAACAAAACATATTTACAAATAACAAGCCAAAAGTAACATTAAAGATTAAACAATCGTTCTAACAAAAGTAAGAAAAGGATAATGTCAAGCACAAGATTCATTGAGAGAAAATAAATTTGGTATTTTTGTGTTTTGTTCTTGAAATGAAGAGAAATACAAAGCACACATAATTTCAAAGGACAGAGAAACTGATGTGCCAGTAGGAGGAAAATGAGAAACTGTAGCTTCTTCAGGAGAATCCACTTGATACAAGAAGCAGAAGTTACATGATTGGACAATTAACCTTTGACTTTTAGTCTTTACAATTTTAATCTTAAACTGCAAATGTGTCACACAACCACAACAACCCTCTTCATATAATTAGGAGTGATGAACTGAGACAATATCATCACTGATGTTTTTTTTCATCCCACACCTGCCAAAAGCAGCACTGGTGTGAATTACGGATGTTTAAAATGCACCGCGTTGTGCTGGAACAATCAAAATACTTACAAAAATACAAAAAAAGGGGAATGTTTTTGGTCGGCTTATCTAAACTCACCTTCCCTGATACAATCTTCTCGTAAATCTGAATAGGCTGGTCAGCAAAGAAGGGGGGGTAACCAGCAGCCATCTCGTATATCAGCACTCCCAGAGCCCACCAGTCCACTGCTTTATTGTAACCCTGGAAAACACACAGGAAATAAAAATGGCCGTCACATCCTGGTCCTCAAACAAAAGCTCCCACACGTAGGAGTGTTGACAGCAGACAGTAGGCCCGCAGTCCTGAAGCGGACGTACGATGAGAATGAAACGGCTTCCTGAATGAAGTCCCGTGTCGGGAACGCCTACCTTACTGAGGATGATCTCTGGTGCCAGGTACTCCGGGGTGCCACAAAGCGTCCAGGTTCGGCCCTTCACCCTTTTCGCAAATCCAAAATCTGTTACCTGAGGAACAGAGGGCACAGCTCTGAGCACTGACCACACACACACAGGAGCACAGAGACCAGCGCAACATAACCGTCGTTGATGGCGACTAGAAGAAAAGGTGCAATCCTTGCCTGTATGTAACCTTGTTGGTCGATGAGCAGGTTCTCCGGCTTCAGATCTCGGTAGATGAGATCCAGCGAGTGAAGGTATTCAAATGTCAGTACAATCTGGGCTGCGTAGAAGCGGGCGTGCGGTTCACTGCAAAACACACATCGGGCACAATATTTAAATCAACCAGTGGTGCGTAGAGAAAAAACTAAACATAGGAGTGGCCTAAAAGTCAACTCACCTGAATCTACCAATTCTCCTTAAGTGGGAGAACATTTCGCCACCGGGTACATACTCCATTATCATATACAGGTTACTGTTGTCCTGGAGAGAAACGAGCAAAATCTTACTTTGACGAGCAAAACAGGCACACGAGACATAAGGTGAACACGGCGAGAAGACAACCGGATTAACAGTTCAATGCACACCTTAAAAGAGTGCTCCAGCCGCACCAGAAAGGGAAAGCTGACCGCTTGCAGGATACGTTTCTCGTTCAGCGTGTGTTCTATCTGCTTCAGCTTCACTACCTAGGAGGGATCGGGACAAAACATCATTATAGAAACAATAAAAAGAAGAGGATCGCTACTTGTGCCAGCAGTCTTTTACCAACATTCTGACGTCTTAACATTACTAAACTAACATTCGAACATCCCCATGCAAGACTTCATCTACGTCAGACATGATCCGACCTATGAAAAGAGGCCGTCCTTCAGTGGTAATACACTGGGTACTGGCTTCATGGCACTTTAGGACATTTGAACTGAAGAAGATCCACTTGTAGCTCCTCCGTGGAGCTGCTAACCAGCGAGACGTCACAGATAAGAGAGATCACTGAAACCTTTCACTGGGGAGGACTTACAATTTGTCCGATCGGTGGGTTAAATAAACGTCTCGTTTTCTGAATGTTGCCACTTTGTGATCACTTCTAGGCTGTAGACTTGATAGTACACATGGGTTATTTTTGTCTCTCTGGTTTAAAGTGCTCATACAAACACTCTTTAAGAGTGACTGTCAAACTGCTATAGCTACTAATACAATTTCTTCAAAAAGAACATTTATATCATGTCAGAAACAACGGTTAAGCATTCACAGTTCTACTGTAAATGAGCGTACTGGTTCTCTTGAAAGCCTAAAAGTACTGCACCTTCTGTTTGTCAAGTATTTTCATGGCAAAATGCTGGCCCGACTCTTTGTGTTTGACCAGCATGACTCGGCCGAACGAACCAGTGCCTAAGGTCTTCAAACGCTCAAATTGGTCCAACGCCGCAGTTTGCTGAGGGGTCGAAGAGGAAAAAGGTAAACAACAACAACATACCATGAAAAGCCCGACTTTAGTTCACCGTTCCTCCTCAATAATACCTCCATTAACATCCGTCAATAACAAATGTTTACAAAATAATTCCTGTTTTCATGTGAATTAGACATGTTGTCATTCTAACACACACACACGCGCACACACACACACACACACACACACACACACACACACACACACACACACACACACACACACACACACACACACACACACACACACACACACACACACACACACACACACACACACACACACACACACACACACACACACACACACACACACACACACACACACACACACACACACACACACACACACACACACACACACACACACACACACACACACACACACACACACACACACACGCCCAGCAGAGGGTGCACTGCCCCTCTAAAATAAAGAGGAAATGATTTGCTCACGGGCAGAACTACTTCCACGAGTCTGAGTGTAAGTACGGTTTGTAAAAACAGAGGTCGATCTGATACAAGATGTATTATAAGATGCACTATCACACTAACAATACGAGCAAAACACGGCCAAATCACGACACTGACGGAATCCTAAGTAATGATGATTTCACAGACAAAGAAGAAGAAGAAGTAGTAATTCTCGTTCACTCTCTCACCTGTGCTGGATTCTCCCATTTCTTCAGGAAATCTTCTTTGGCTTTGGCAAGAAACTCCTTCACTGTAATTAGGAAACAAAGTGCGGATTCATTAGAGAGAGTTCATCCGTATGTACGAGCACAGACTTACAGGATTTTGAATAATAATTCGTCACTACAACTAATCACCAATAGACCCGGAGAGGAACATAACGCGTAGGTCTGTGTGTGTGTGTGCGCAGAGAAGAACACGCAGGAGGCGAACGTTTCTCTCAACACATTCTGCTCACGGTAATAATAAACCAGTTTATCCACATAGTAGAGCAAATCTCTACCAGTAGGTTGTTTAAGGCCGATATAATAACCTCTAATTCAAAGTACAAGAACAAATACAAAAAGATGATTAGTTAAATATTTGATTGTTACTATACCTCGCCTAAATGATAACAAAAGCAAGTAATTAGAGGTTAAGGTACACCTGTCTGTGCAAGCTCCAACTGCTGCTGAGTCACTTTCCTTGCAAAGAAAAAAGGACACACCAACTCATGACAGAGTTGAGTACAGCAACATTTAAAAACAACAGATTAGATCGGACACAGCTGTAGATCTTTCTGGTGCAGGTTTGCCTCAAAAGTCTGTGGCAGCCAGGTACTAGTGATGGAGGAGGCGACCATGAGGCCTTAAGCTACAGGGTTCTTGGTTGAGCTGGGAGACGTCACGCACACAAAAGCTTCACGAGTCACAGCTTTATGGGACAGCGGCAAAGAGAAAGCCGCTCGTGACATTTGAGCTACAGAGTCAGCCAGGAGCCGTGTGAGAGCCTTTGAAACAAAGTGGGGAAAAAAAGGTTCTATGGTCTAAACTCTAAATAAACTAAATGCTATGTTCAGCGAGCCAAACACCGGACATCACCCCATCATCCCCTAAAAAAAACAATTCATGGTGTTGCCACCGCATCGTGATGTGGGGATGCTTCTCTGCAGCAGACCAGGGACGGCTTGTAGAAAAAACACACAGAAATCCTTCTAGAGACGCGGTCACCAGTCTCAAACATAAAGCCAACGCTACACGGGGACGACTCAAGAGAGTCAAATCCTATCTAGAGTTGGAGCTGTTCAGTCATGGTGCCGGATGCAGCCACCGGCCCACACCACAGAAACCAGTGCTACTGCACTACGGGCCAAAGTCGAATTTGCACACAGAGTTATTTTTCATATTCAATGGATCAGTGCTAGGAGTGCAGTTTAACCTGATGCCACAATGCCGTTAGAAGAAACCCTACACCTGTTCGACACGGCAATTAAAAACACACATTGAACAGTGTGAATACACACGCATACATGTCCGCCGCTATAGACCAACAGACCCGTGCACAGAGATCGACAGCTTAGCACACATACCGTCATATGCAGCCATTCATTTTTTCCTGCCCTTATCTTTATGGTGATGATCACGGAGCTCTGTGGGAACATGTTGATAACCAGTCCTTCCTCATTCCTCCCTTACTATCTGTGTACTAGTTGTGAGGACACTCGCTGCCCGAGCAGATGATAGAGCGCAGCCTCTTCTACTGGTATCCGGGAAACCAAATAGCTGAGGTTGTAGTTTAAAATCTACTGTCGACAAAAAGGAAGATAGTTTTAATTTAGGGTCTTTGATTACTGTAGTAAATATAAAGAACGAGCATGACACAAGTTAACAAAAAAGTTGTACTAATATAAAGTATTTATAACGAACTATAAATAAACTATGTTAAGCTGTTCAGGATGTGGATGTCCATCTGCCTCGGTAATCGATGCAAAACAAAAGCCAAGGTCACAGTTTAAAGTAAGCCGTCAATAGTAATGTAAACACCAACTTCTGGATATTAATATTTAAAACTAATGGGCTTTTAGACCTGTTTAAATGAGAAAACTGAGATAAATATCATCAAAAAACGAAATTGCAACGATCTACATATAGAAATTGTGCATCACACACACACACACACACACACACACACACACACACACACACACACACACACACACACACACACACACACACACACACACACACACACACACACACACACACACACACACACACACACACACACACACACACACACACACACACACACACACACACACACACACACACACACACACACACACCTCGCTAATGTGATTTCCTGCAAATTCCCCAAAGACCGGCAGCTCCAACAATAGGATGGGAGACAGCCAGCAAGAACGGCGGAGACCAAAGTTTGCGTAAACATGTTGGAGAGCACCGCGGCTCCCAGTGAGCTCTGAAGGCAGACCGGTCAACAAGGGAGAAAACATTTCCAGAGAAAGTTGCTCAACTCCCACTTCCAAGCAGATAAAGCCACGCATGGGGCTATTAGATGCTCAGACCAAAGACGTGGGTGCTGCAAAAAGCAGCTGGGAGCGAACTGGCAAAAATCAACAGCTGTCTTGTGAGGAATGCTCTCAGGTGATCACCTCGGGCTCAACCCCCTCAACTCCCCCCCCCAAATTTCCTTACCATCCGGGATGACTATGGGTACCTCTGGTGCTGCAGCATCTGCCGAGCGTGACCCCAATTCACTCGAGCGCGAGGATGACTCCCTCTTTCCTGCATGCCTTCTGGAGCTCTTCCTGTCACACATTAGCCCTGCAAAGTCTCCCCCCCCTCCTCCTCCTCCTCCTCCTCCCTGTTCTTTCCTTGGCCCCTTTCCTCCAGAGTCACTGATTCATGACCTTTCCTTCCCCTCCGAGAGCACCCGGGTCCAGATGAGCAGCCCCGCTCATCCACAGAAACGGGGTTAAGTGTCCTCGCCAGCAAGGGGGGGGACGTCTTCAGTCTTTGCTGTGACCGTCACTTTGCTGGGGACCAAGTTCAGAGAGTAGCCTCCACATCCAGTGTGCAGTCAGACCAGTGCTGCTCCCATTCCACACAGATCAATTGGACCCTTGCTTTGGTTTGTATCAATATTTATTCTGTACACAAAGTACTCTGCCGTTCCCTCCCATGTCAAACACACACACACACACACACACACACACAGAGAGGCTATATATATATTGATCCAAACAGAGGCATAATCACCAGGGGGAGGGGCGTAAAACACTAGCTGGTACATTTATCCAACCCAGAGAGGAAGTCTTTTGGAAAACTAGGCCTAAGTGAAGAGCCTTGAGATGAGCGAGACGCATCTAGAAACTTTCCCTAATTAGCAGAACCAATCGGACCTCACATTTGCCAACTGATTGGGATGTTTTTTTGCAAATCAAGAACACACAAACCACAGTGAAACTTTTTTTTTTTTTTTTTTCCCACCCTGCCCAAATGCACCAGAGAGTCCATGTAGTGCCAGTGCCGAATCAATTCCCCAAAAATCAATCCTGCATCTCTTCCCCTGGGCGTCGCTGGCCCACTCTGACGCAGGAACAGAGGGGTTATATTAGGGCGCGCTGACCGATATCTAACTGTGAAGCGTGCCAAAGCGGGTCCCAGGCTTCACCGGGCCTCGCTCAGAAAGCATGCGTCCCCCGTGTGGTGCACGAGAAAATCAGTCAGAGACTGACAAACAAACATTTTAAACTACATATTGCTGTGCTGCAGAGATGTCCTGACCTACGCATCATATTCTACAGACTTAAAGGAAAAAATATATATATATTTTTTTAATTCACACTATAACTATTTAAATATGTTTTGCAATGACAATGAGAATTATCATTCCCTCCAATATCGGAAACCATATCACAACTGCAATATCAGCCAAAATATTCACAATTAAAATAGATTTTTGGAAAAAAGTGAAGCTGTATGGTAGGGCCAAACTAAACTTGAGCAGTATTTAGTGTAAAGCCTATTATTAAATTGTTATTTATCTTTTAACGTCCTGTCCATAAGTTTCAATGGTGCGTCGACTTGCCAACTCAGTGCTGTGAGCTTATCTGAGGTGGCTGATTGGCGTTTCAACAGTAAAGTCCACTGGTAATCAGTGCGGGGCTTGTGACAAAGCCCCTTTAAAACTGGAGACAGGAAGTGATGAGCGATCCGAAACACAGACCTGCCCCCCTTTTTTTTTTTTTTTCTACACAAACCAGCTGCGTGCGGAGCAGGGGCAGGACGTGAGCCATGTGGATATTTATAGATACAGGGAGTTGACAGGGTGCCACCTCATTATACGAGGTGCAATTCAAAAACACAAAAGATTCAACACAACAATACCGTATGTCATAACACGGCATGTTAAGGAAGTGTGTGAAGTACATGAAAATATTTTAAATATGCGGTCAGACAGATTTGAAAGAGCCCGACCAGTGAGAAAGACAATAACACAAGAGCTTTATACCCCCCAAAAAATAACGTACACGTCTGTTTGGATAGGTTCATTATCACACTGCGTAATAGTTTAAGGCGGATAGTGTTATGCTGTGCAGAACGGTGCCTGACAGACACTTCCACAGAACTGGGAGATGCCTTCCTTTGAACTGTAACTGGGGAACAATAGGCCACAGAGAAGAGACAAACAACAGGCTGCTCTGTGTGTCTATTTGTATGCAAGATCACCCAACCAATGCCAATAGACACTCAACTCACCAGGTCATGATATGAATTTAGTAACAAAAAAAAAAAAAAACAGCTTGATAATCTCTGTTAAACATATAAGATTGAGTTCAGCCTGTGACTGGCTAAGCTAGCGGGACAAACAGCATGGACTACTACCTGACCCATGCTTCTGTCCAGCCCCAGAATGAAAACTCACAGCAGCAGCAAGCCTCTAGCTCATCCTGTTGTTGGCCATGTCTGCCTTCTCCACCGCCCGTGTCCCCTAGACAGGGCCCGGCTCGGTGAAACAGCCTTCCTGCCAGCCTGTGAATAACAGACATCGCACAAGGCAGGAGGAAGCCCGCTGACAGCCAGTGCAGAGTCTCAAACCTGCAGTGTGTCCTGGAGGTTCTAACAAGCGGGGAAATCCAGAAAAATGTGATACCAACAACACCGTGAGGGCCAAAACGTCAAGCTGTCCCGGCTGGCTGCGTTTGGTTTATTAGAGTAGTGGAGGCGATGAGCAAATGTGAAGAGCCTGGGCTGGACCTTCCTTGCTCCTTCACTTCCTGCTGCCGTTCACAGAGCGTCTATCCGCCCCGCTTCCTCCCGTGGGCCAGAAATCCGCTTTGTATACTAGCACTCCGCGCTCGTCTTCTCCAGCCTGGAAACTTCAGTGGAAAGAGACCCCGCGCACCACAACAAGCTCTCAGTCTCCACACTTTCTCTTTCTGTAGAAAGAAAAACAGGCTGCCATGTTGTCCTTCATATCTAGCTGCTCTGTGGAAAATGACGCCCCTCTGTGTGGGCTCTGGACCCCTAGTCTCTGGGTATCAGGGTGGACCTGCGGTGATCAGGTTGATAAGGATGTGACGCATGACATGTGTGAACAAATGTTCCAGTGTAGGAGTGTCTGCTTTGTCTTCTAACCTACTAATCCGCCAATTGACACAACTTCTTGAGCATTAAAAACAAACAACCCTCTGTGCTACAACACCTGAGAGTCATGGGCCTTGTTACAAAAGGATTATCAGTGATGGGTTAGTCTTGCATAGCCAGTCCTATCTCCACAGCGCTGTGTCAGCGCTACACAAAGGTCTCGCTCCGCACATTATCATTCTGGTATCGGGGGGGGGGGGGGGGGGGCGCAATGGCTTGTTTGTGATTGGTTTAAAAAGACATACAATGGTCTTGGGTGTCCTCGCGAAATAGATAACGCAAACAGCGGAAGGGGAAGGCTTATACCCACAGTCTACATCCGGTGAGTCAGAATGGGGATCAGTTTACATAACAGAGGGTCTGGAAGCCAGTCTTCACACATACTCTCTACCAGCAACAAGGAGCCGACACTCATTTTGCAGATACCTGCTCTCAGACTTTGCACACTTGAGCGTTATTGATGGTGTCGTGGATAAAACCATAAAACGGTGTCCTCGGCAGCCTTTTCTAAGGCCGGTGATCCCAAGGAAACAAAAACTCTTTGAGTTAACATGCGTTTTATTAGGAAATAGGATTATAGGGGTCCCGAATTTAGTAGTTCAACTCTGAGGATCAATGTAACTAAGTGTCTTATATTTTGCTAGCTTATACAAACGTGTTATTATAGTGATAAAAACTGATCTGATATGGGAGAAGTTCATCAAGGTAATGAAAGGTTGTGAGAAACAACAGCCCAAAAAACAATTGGCATAAGCGGGGCATCTCTTCTTCACTGTCTTGCACACAAACACACGCGCACAGTGACGCATACAAGGGCCCTTGTTCTAAATGCTGCTCATCACATGATGTTCAAGAGACTCCTCAACTCCCAAGTTTTCTGCCTGGAGAGCATCACCCTCATGCATCATATGACCCCGTCCTGGTGGCTTTTACCTTCTCCGATAACAACCAACTCCCCTCTACTCACTTACTGTCAGACGCAGCCTGTGGGGCTCGATGCTCGGGTCCACGTTGCATTAAGATTCAACACATCACCTGCTAAAACATCCCAAAATATGTGCATCTTCACACTTCCCAATTTCTCAAAACAACACTTTTTGTATATAGAGGAATATTTTATTTTTACTTTATTAAAAGTGCACAGGAAAAACCTCACACAAGTGTTTATGTTTGCAATGTTGTTGTAGCATTTAACCTTATGAGAGTAGGGAAATGAAAACATCTGAAACACATGAACATGAAGAAACCTATGACTGGTGTATAAGGATGGTTGTTGTCATCCTCACTGGCTCTTATGAATATAACCTGAGGCTTTGAAATCACGAGCTTTTCCACAGAATCAGCGGAGAGAATGAATAACATCCTCTGCTGCTGAGATGAACACACTGTCACAGTACAACAGCTTGTTTGAAGAGTATATGTGGAGGTGAAAGGCAACTTTCATAGGGCTTCATCTTGAGTTGACAAACCAGCAAAGTTGAGCCAATTCTGCATATAAGAATAGGGTGTCAACAGCACTATTACGTGGGGTCAGTGTGTAGGGTCCCTTGGCCTTGATGCAGTATACAGGTGACATGTTGGAGTCTTTATATAGGTGTCATTATGGAAAACAGGAAATAGCAACATAGCATGACATGGCTAGCTGCTGTAGCTACGGGTAAAGGGTACTCACCGCTCTCCATCTCGTTGCCCTTCTTTGCGGTGGGCGTGTTGCCCATGATAGCAGGCTGATGGTGGAGTCCCTGGGCTCAGACTGAGTCTTCCTTTACAAGTCGATGAGTGATGCTACACCGCTAACGCAGTCGCTGGGGCTCAATGACGCTGACAGCTAGCTGCTAGCTACCATTATTGACTACCGTGTGTAAATATATTTCCTCCAAATGCCCCTCCTCGAGGAGGTCGTAAAAACACCCAACCAAGCGAGTATATACACACACAAGCCTGCAGCTAATACTGACGCTTCAGGTTAGCTAAGCTAGCTGCCTATAGCAGAGATGGACCAGGAGATGTTAGCTTTGTAGCGTTAGCTTGTGGATTTACAAGCGAGCCCCGGTAACTTGAGATGTCACTCGGCTGTCCGTTATTTCCAGAGACGACTTGGTTTATCCAAAATACAGTCCGGACCATGAGGCGGATCGTCGAAAGCTGTTTTCTCCCTAACGTTCACAAACAAGCTAGCGTTAGCTTGTAGCGTTAGCTGTTAGCGTCCCTCGCTGTCTTCTCCTGGCCTGAACTAAACCAGGTGCTATCTCTGTGTCGGCAGGCCTTTTCACTTGAGACCTGGATAATAAAAGTGGTGTCCAGGTTATTCTTTGTTTCCGCTGTTGGTGATTTCAAACGGATCTCTCTCCATTCGTTTCTAAACCAGGCATCAAGTGCAACGGTTTCCTGGGACCGACCATCTGATAGTCGATTCCTAAGATCAACAGACCCCTTCCATTAATCTTCAGACCACAAGGGAAACTCCAGTCATCCATCCACCGGGTCCCGCCTCCCACTGGCTCTGATTGGCTACACACACAGATCCTCACGCGACACAAGTCGCAATTGAAGCGCTGATTGGCTAAGCACCAACGCATCCAGACATTACATTGATGCAATTCGTCTGTCAAATTATTTAGTCCCGCCTCCCAGACTTGCTAGTAGCCAATACGCCCATAACTGTAATTGTGTGTGTTTTTTTTTCCATTTACTTTAAATTATCAGCTGTTAGTATTTATCAGGCTGAGTTTCGTTGCACGATACAAATAAAACGTTGTCGCATCTCGCGATCGCAATCTTATTTGCAGAGTAGTCTCTTCCAGAGCCAGGTCTGTAGCCTAGCCTCCCCTTTACCCGAGCGATCTGTGATTGGGTGTGACGTTAACACAGGCTATTTTTAGTAAAATGTGAAAATATAACAGGACACTCACAGTGATATTTGTGTTACATAGTTGGCACTTTGTTGTCTTTAACCTTATCATGAAAAAATAAAAGGGAATTGCTTGGTGCATTCATAACAAGGTGGACACTTAGAAAAGTGGTTCGTATTCTGTTTCCTTGCTTCTGTGATCTCATTTGAAAAAAGACAAAATAAGACATGTAATAAGGAGGAACATAGATGTCTCTATCACACATACATTCACATTACTAATACAATGTTTTTTTAATTTGGAACACACAGATGCAAACAAAACAAAACACGGAGAAAGGGATGGAGCCCATCCAAAACTCAACAATCTAAGTGGGAAAAGGTTTAAGTGAAAAATAAAGTTGAACACAAATATGATTGCAGAATATCAAATTCCTGTACGGCAATATATTGCAGTGTATTTGCCTATCGCTTCAGTGTTAAAATCCTCTTATATGGGTAAAAATGAGTTCTGCACCAACAAAAGGAAGGAAGTTGAATCACACATCAGCTTGCTTTCAGTTCAGCGCATCATTCCACAGCTACCTTTCTCCATCCCAGGAGTTAAACTAGTTCGATATTGCTTTCATAGGTGTGAGATGCTTCTAATCTTCCTCGGAAACAAACACTTAACTGGGGCTCAAGATGAGAGTTCATTTCTCAGGTAAATAATGGCTGTAAGGCAAAGATGTCTGTACATCCACACTAGAATGTCCACAGGCGTTCTTCAAAAGTGAAGGTTTCCTGCTGTGAGTTATCACATTTGGGGCTGGGGGTTGTCTCTATAAGAAGTCCATGGAGTTATCGGGTAGTATCCCTAAGGGCGGGGCCTTGCCTGGGAGACAAGACGGAGGGAGCATGGAGTTTGACGAGGGATCCACGTTTTCACAGTCCTCCATTCGCTCTGCACACCCTTCCCAGTTTATATGGAATCTGGTCACACGTGGGTTTGATGCCAAAATATTTCTCTGGAGCTGGAGGATGGAAATACAGATAAATACTTTCAGATATTTTCATAACATCTGAATATCAATGTGTATTTAACCGTATCATCTAATTACATTACACAACTGTGTGCTAACGGGTGTGACCAAGACAAACATACAATGTCTGCTGACACATTTTACAACCTAAATGGAAACAATCGGTCCACATTTGAAAAAAACATTTCCCTAGAGGACTGATTAATTTCCCATTAGCTGCAGCTAATGTACATATTGCTAATATCTAGACTCAGGGCAAGAAGATAGTACAAAGGTGCCAAATGATATTCATCCAACAATAATCAACAAACAACTACAAAATAACCCACATTGAACTACAACTTTGCATTTGTGAGTGAAAAGTTAAAGTTACTATCTGAATTAAGAACATAGTTCACAGAGTAGTAACATTTCTGCCTAACTAGTTACATAACCAAAGGAATTTAATAGGATTACATTTCATTGTTGAAGGACCAAACAATGTGTTCCAAAGTGCAACAGCTTTCATTCTGCAATGTTTTAGTGCACCATGCTGCTATAAGACTACCACTGTTCTCATGGTTGACACAAAGAAACAAACATTCTTCTTAGGTTTGAGTAGTGTATACGGTCTTTTGTAATGTTTGTATTGTGTATTTTTGAGTCATTTTCATTGCAAAATTCCTTCAAAAGTCTTCTTCAGCCAGACATCGTTAACAAACATCAGTAATCAAAGTGTGAAATAAGCATTAGAAGTCAACCGTTAGTCTGACCTGTGTGTAGTCTGGCTTGATCGGTGGGTTTTCCCGAAGCTCCGGTTCTGTGTATTCATTGTTCACATAGTAACCGATGCGAATGAACTCCTGGCCGCGGTACGTGCAGGTAATCAGCACGACAGTCACACCAACAGCATCACTCTCAGGAATCAATCCAGTGTTTGGGGCATCGGCCTGTTACAAGAAACACAAATATAAAGCAACTTTTATAAGCAACTGTTAGACGAAACACAAATATAAAGCAACTTTTATAAGCAACTGTTAGACAAAACACAAATATAAAGCAACTTTTATAAGCAACTGTTACAAGAAACACAAATATAAAGCAACTTTTATAAGCAACTGTTACAAGAAACACAAATATAAAGCAACGGTCTACTTGTCAAATGCTGATGGTGGCACCAGGGTTGTGAAATGATTAAAACCTGTCAGTATGAAAGATAAGCTTGTAAAAGTGCAGTCAGTCTATTTGGACTATTTGTCTATAAATAGATTATAACACGTTTTATTTACCAAAAGGGTCCGTACAGTACTTCTACAAAACACTGATGAATTAATAGTTACAGATAATGCAGTGAAATCAACAAGTATAACGACATAATGCAAATTAAAGTTATATTCCATGTTGTTTCACGTAACATATTTTTACAAGGCCGTAGATTCATTTTTAACAATTATAAATATAGATGGAGCAAATACATTTATGTCACTCAAAATATGTTTCCAACGACCCTTTAATGTCTGGCTGATCCTGCACCTTAAAGATTTCTGGTTTATGATTCTGTATAACGTTAATCAGACTTGAGACGATCCTGCTGAGCATGTAGTCTGTTAGTAGACTATGAACATAAAGAATTACGAGTGTTTTTACTTGACTGAAACGGCTTTTGAAGAAATCTGATATTGATATTTGAGAGTTTAAAAAATCCAATAATGATAAACGCCCATTGTTTATTTTCTTTACACAACCCATAAGAGTTTTTGATAAGGTTCCCTACATGTTTGCATTTCCATACTTTAATTTCTTGTTGTTTATCAGTTGCCATATTTACTGATAAAGATACATTTGCAATGAGCTAATATAGACCAGAGGCTAATTCTCGTAGTCACTTTCTTTACATACAGCATCACAACCAGTTTTACTTCCGGAAAAACAACCACCAGATGAACAGGTTGTGCTCGGGAACTGCAGTATAGTCTCCTCGTTGTTGAAAGATGTAAAAGTGTCTGTTTGTAATTTCTGATCATTCAACCTGCTATGTGTACAATTAGAAAGCTATGCAGGAGAGAAAAACAACTGTTTTTAAAGGCGAGGATGCTGAGAGGATCCAATTGCCATTTCTGAAAAGCGTAATAACAAGTTGTTATATTACGTATATGCTATATGGCTAAAGCAACACAAAGCACTAGTTCGGTTAGTTTGCCGGAACCAAACACACCTGAAACACGAACATATGTCTCCCAGCAGGCACCGGGCCGACCAACACGGAGTCGAGGATTTGGTCGTACTCTTCACTCTCTGCTGAGCCAACGTAGATGATCTTCCATTCCAGGTCTACAAAAAATAAGAAGTTATGTTTCACTATTAAATGATAATTTATAGTAGTGTGTAGTGAACGTAGTGCTGAGACAATTAGTTAATTTATCAGTTAGGTGACGAACAAAAGTTATTGATGACACACTATCATATTTGTCAATAATCTAGTAAAAAATACTTACACCACCTGGATAAAGCTCATCAAATACAGTCTATAGGTAATTGCTTTTCAGCATATTTACAAATCATACCATAAGTAATTTTGCTTTCACTTTCCATAGCAAGAGCTTGTAATACAGAAATGTGTCCAAACAGGTCACATTTACATTTACAGATCATAATATTCAAGGGAATGCATTACTTGTGCAAAGCTATTGTGTAACGTCATAATCAATATTCATTTAATGTATGACTAATAATCAACATGCTACCATGAACAATAAAGACCACAGCGAAAGTAATATACAAAGTATAATGTAATAGTGAATTGAAACTCAAAACGTTGCGCTGACACCAATTTTTTGGACTTATGTTACGTGTAAAAGTAGAGTAACGTGAACACTGACTTCAACGTTACTCTCAACCCCCCAATGCTTATTGGTGGGATTTTTAAAACCCTTAAAAAAATGCCTAGTTTCACAATACTAGCTAAATGAGAAACATTAAACGTAATAACGTGGAAGGCATACGATGAATGAACAACTTAAAGATGTGTCCACCACGAAGAACACATTCATTCAACCTGTGTAAAAGTACTTTGCTATTACCTTGTAACGTGGGGTTACTTTTCACAAATTCCAACTTTCAGTTAAGTTAGCCAATGTAGCTAAACTAGCGCACACAGCTATGGATAACGTTAGCTTTTAGCAATCTCTAGTGACGTTACGCAAACAGAAGTAACGTTAGCAACACTCAGCTTTACTACGTTCACTTTTACTTTACGTTACCTACCTTCGGGAAGGTCCTCCATACACTCAAATGTTATCTCGAACTGAAAGGGGTTTCCAAAGCGACTCGGGTTATCTAGGACAGCCACATTTAACACCTGTACCTTCGCCATTGTTGCCGAAGCGTTAAAAACGGGCTAACCAAAAACAAACGTTCAAACCAGACACCTGGGAATGCTTTAAAAAGCACCAAAACAAGACGTTAACACAGAGAGAGAGAGAGAGAGCGGTATTATCTATCTAACAACTCTGGTTTTACCTAACATAAGCCTTATTTATACCCCTAAATGTAGAATACTACACTCTTAATTAAAGTTCGTATAACTAGCGGACATTGAATTTGAGGATAAATATGATGCTCCCGCCGCTTTCACTACCCAGGCTCCTTTGTGGCTACGGCAAGCGGATAGGTACGCGAGTGGAAAAGGAGCCGCTTCCATCAGAGGAAAGCCAACCTGTCTCAATCGCCCCCTAGTGGCACGATAAATAAGCCTGGGCTGTAATTTGTTTTTTACCAGACAATAAACATAATTTTTTTCCTGACAGGCCAAAGTAGTAAATCAAGTTGGAAGCTTTACTGTAACCTCTTGATCTATCAACTGTCAAGTCAGTCAATATGTTGCAATATTTTGCTAGTGTTTGTTCGGTAAAATAAATGTCCCACCCAAGGAAAGGTCGACAGGCACATTACACAATATATAGTGATGCAAGGAGATACAACAGTGCTACAATACAACCTTGGAAATTATCCTTGAAACAGTTCTCTACTGAACAAAAATATAGTTTAAGCGTCACAATTGTATTTATTGCAAGACTATCACTTCACTTTCAGGCACATTTCATTGTACATGTGATGGACAAGAATGGCATACAAATAAATAAGTTAAAGTAAACAACAAGACAGAGGTCTACAACTTGGGCATAGCTTTTATATGGTAAAGACAATTATCCTATTTGCAATGAAATAGCGTTTTCATATTTTTGATGAATCTTTATTGAATTTGATGAGCAGCAGGCCATATTTTCAACACTGCATATTACCATTCATCACCACCATCACTTTTTTTTTTTCCAATTAGGGTTATGTAATTGTCTGCCTTCCACATAACCTACTCTGTGAATATAATACATAAAGATGGTATGGGATCTCCTCACACTGACTGCTGTAATATATGAGTCATTTTCTACAGCAGTTATCTGCTTTTCAAGAAACGCCTCACTACTCTCACACACTGTCCAAATGAAAACTATTTGACCCCCACAGATTAGGCTTGAAGCAGCCTACATTTCCTTTGCCCCTCTAAATCTGAGAAGGGGGAGATTAGGTGAGGATTAGAGTCCACTGGACCAGCTGGCCGCCGAATTCATACCTAAAATATCTCAGGAATGTCGATATCCTTTCTGATGTCGGGTAACATGAAACCTGATGGAGGCGCTGTTTCATGCCACCGCCAGCAGCCAGGTTGCAAGGTAAGAGCTGTGCACGGTAGTACAGTTAAACATTGTGCTCCAGCAGGCTGGTGCAAGTGAGAGCAACCTGTCCTTTAGACTCTCTTTAGAAAAAGAAAAAGTTCAGTTTAAATCAAGTAGTCTATCAGGAGCTTAATAGGCATAATGTGACATACATGTCATTAAAGTTATCTTTTAGATGATAAGGGTATTTTTTTTTTATGTCAACAGGAGGACTGCTCTGCTTCACTGGGCTGAACCGGGTTTTTCTTCGACTTTGTTACAAAGGAGTATCTGTCCGCTCTGCTGCAGGTGGATATCTGCGCTCAGGTAATGTAACACGAAACTCAGCCATGTGACCAATGGCGATTTGAAGACTAGACGAAACTAGAAAGAAAAAAAAAACTGCTTTACATAAAACACCAACGAGTAGCGCAGTCGAGGATGTAGAGCCGTATTGGATCCTAGCTGTTTCAGAAGCACGGCTTTTGTCCGGAGATGTTACCTCATTTTCATCGGACTAAACCATTTGTTGCCGTTTCATTTTTGACAAGGTGAGAGGCGGAAGCGAGGAATACACCTGCTCGATGTTTCCCGGTTTGCTTAGATCACCTGAAAACAACCTGATCCATGTTATGCCTCTAAAACAGCTTGTTGAAAGTTAACTTAACAATATGTTGTATTTTATTACCACAAGTTATAATAATAATACTGCTGCAAATGAGAAGGGGTTGAACATTAAAGCGTTTCAATATGCTATTAATAGCATATTATGTTCCTGTGGTCTGAGCAGGTTTAATGGTGATTCAACATCAGGCTGAATGTGTGACTCAGTGGCTGAATGGTGTTTCTGACTCAACCTCAGAATAAAGATTTAGAGTGTCAAGTAAATACAGGACATTTGTCTTTACATTTCCTACAATGATGTGTCTTCAGCTGTTCAAGATGGGCCAATAAATCCATGCAGTGAATGTTGGACCCAGTGAAATGGACCCGAGCTGAGGCCCCAAAGCCTGAGTCTGCCCTCCCTTTGCCGTGCTGGTCACGAGTAGAGATGGCAGCATGTCCGGATGTGCTGGTCATGCCTGGAGTTTTGGTCAGGAGTGTTTTACTGCTGGTACTGAGCAGTAATCCTGTGTGGGGTGAGTCAGTAACCATCCCTTCATCCTCAGCACAACCACACAAATAAGACATCTGACCACACCTAGAGCGTGCACACACACACACACACACAGACACACACACACACACAACATTATATCATGCAATGATAAATAAAACAAAAATGATACGGGACATTCCAGAGCAAATCTGAAACATGCACAGGCTTGTCATCATGTTGTCAGAACGTTTGACTAAGAACTGACTTAAGAAACACATTCTGCCATATGAGAAGAGTATATTTACATCAGGTTTCATCTTATCAATAACTAAACACACAAAAGAATCCAATTTAACAATACATTCAGCCGCCATGCTCAAAAGAGAACGCTTTTGAGCATGGCGGCTCCTTCCTGTAACCCCTGCTTCTTGTTATCAAGTTGCACTTGTGTCCTTGCAAAGTTTGCTATTTGCCCTGGTGAATGATTGACTCATAACATGGGCCAAAAACACAACTTTCTTAATATAACGATGTTCGGTGCCTTTGTGATGCTCAAAACAATCAAAAAAAACGAACAAGAAAACGGTACATTTTCATTTTTGTATCCATATTTTAAAGAAACGTGTCGTTTTCACTCAGCTGACTGTGTAGCTGCAGCACACTCTGCATGCCTGAGCTTCTCCTCCTCCGCATTCACTCTCCCGGTCAGGTAGTTTTTAGTTTTGTGATGTCACTGGGTAATCACATGGCTGGTCATGGATACAATGGCTGGGAACAGCAACAGACTTACGGGACATCTGGTGTGCAGCGTTTTGTGTTTGTTGCCTTGAAAGTGTGCATAAGGCTAATAGCAACCTCTGCTTTGCCGTCGGTTCCTCTTTTTCCTACTTGTGTTAAATAATGTTTCCATTGCTTAAAAAGAGGTTTAACTTTAATATGAATGAATCACAAAGATTTAACGTAGGTTTTGGAGCTGATTTTTATTAATGAAGACGTTATATCTTAAATTTGAAATGTAAAAACAACAATTGGCAGTTTTAAGGAGGGTTGTGAACTGGACTACTTCTTGCCTGGGACCATTAATGTCCCGGAGTCTCTAGATTAATGGGAGAAACCAGATTACAGCAGTAGTTGGACACACATGCTGACATGCGGTGCCCTGGTTACTGAAAAAACTAAAGTTTAAATGCGCTTGTCACTTAAAACAACTGGTCAAATAAGTCTCCTAGATTATTATTAACTATTTAGTTAATAGGTTACCAGTTACCAGCAGTTAGGAAGCCCATACTGAAACATCTTGAGACTGTAAAGAGTTTGCATTGTTACTATAATTGTTCCTGACGTTTCTGCTATTTTCACAGGGAATTCTACTACGCCTGGAAGTAACACCGGTTCTAATAACACTGCTGTGAGTAAATAACCTTCATCACGACCACTAAATGACACCAGAAAATGTTCCTTTCTATCACCAGATTGACCACTGTCCTGTAACTTTCCACTTGCAGGGCCCCAACATAGACATAGCGGCTATCGTGGCCCCCACGGTCACGCTGGGCGTTCTGGCCATAGTGTTGGCTGTGCTCGGCTGGCTCTTCTGCGTGGTGAAAAAGAGGAGACAGACTGAAGGGACGTATAGACCCAGTGCGGAGGAACAGTCCGGTGCACACGGCGTGGCGGCACCAGATGCTCTACAGTTACCAAAGGAGGAAAGACTCATTTGAGATTTAGTGCTTTATGTATTTGAGAAAATCCCGTACGGACAAAGGCAGCAAGCTTTTGCATGGCGTCGCTCCTGTGTGAGGAGGCTCTCTGCCTCGAGCTGATCAATGAAAGAAAAGTCTCCCAAGGTTTAAGAGAGGACAGATTTTAGTTTTTATTTCAACAAGCACTGAATGGTTCCTGCATGGCACCATGTAGAAATGCACCTGGATGTCTGGATCTCGCCCGTTTTAAGAACACTTGAACATTTCAAGGAGGTTTTGAACATTTCCTCTGCACAAATGATGCTTCAGTATTTTATCACCACTAATAATTTTAGTTTAGAGATGTTTATCTTGTTTCAGTCGCCACTTACCATGTACCAGGACTTGAATTGATTCAGTCTGTTATGAAACACTTTCACTGGCAAAATCAATACCAATCTTTTACCTCAAACTTATTTTTGTTTTTGCTACTGAGTCCTGATGAGTCCATTTTATCTTCAATCAAGACATGTGTCTTAGCCTAATAATGAGTGCAATTAAACATATTATTACAGTGCACAACTTGATTGATTTTATAAAGACAGATGTACGTTAAAGATGAGGTCATACTGAGCAATTGTTTACACTTCAAGTACTCAAAACTAATTTAAAATCACATTATTTAAAGATAATTTCATCAGTAGTGCATAATATGATATAATAATCAAGATGTTTTACAATGTTACATGTTTATTTATGCTTTTGTAAAATAAATGTTTGAAATAATAGTTGAGTAATGAAACTTCACAAAACCATTTAAAGCATCTCCCGTTCTAATTTAGAGTTTTCTTAAAAATATATGATGTTACTAAACGTATGATTATATTCACAGTATGTAATTCTATTAAAAATAAGATTTGGGTTTGAAGCGGAAGAACACTTAATAAACACGTATATTTATCATATGCCAAATAATCTATTCATCTGGAAAATATGGGCGAGTCCATAACTTTGTACTTTGTAGTCTTTGGCTGATAAAAGAGCTTAGCAGATAAGGAGTCCTGGTAGTCAGAGAGTGAAAAGTTCACTGAAACAATGAGGCCATTGTTAGTCTCTATGGAATGTTTTTTTAATCTATAATGTAATGGAAAACTGTAGATGGACTTTAATATTTTTATGTTCATGTATTTTTATAAATCAAAAACATTTGGAAACTGAAGAAATTGTGGCCAAACTATTGACTTACTCACTATATACACATATACACTTTGTTATTCTCATGATTAAAAAAATGGAGATAACTATCAAAATCCATATTCATTTGTAGAGTCGTATAGTGTCATTAGCAAGTTATTAAATTGCTTTTTTAATAAATTTGACCACACATCAAGTCAGGATTTATATTAAAATACATGTTGAAATGAAAGTAGTTTTTTTAGAATATTGGATTGACTTAAAATTCTGGTCTTTGACTAAAAAGACGGCTAGACCATTTAGTATTCATATTTGCATTATGCTTTGATTTACAGACCATGTTCAGATTTCAGCTGACAAGAAATGAAGGATTTTATCCCCTTTTTAGATTAATTATCCTACAGGAAAGTGGTTTACAGGCTACTAAGTATTCAGTATTTAAAGAATCATTTGAAAAACATTACAGACCCTATGAATCATGTTTTGACCCTCCTAGGGGGCCAGACCCTCAGGTTGAGACCTACTTCACTTGTCAGCACGTTGCAGGACAGACACTGGAGTGCAGTCAGGCCTGTAGTAATGTCAGATCACACATTATGTCAATCAAAAAAACTCAGAGGCAGTAAAAGTGGCCTTTTAATCAGATTTTATTCACCCTCCAATCTCAAGGCTTCACAGTTAAAATCACTTCCGCAAGGCAGTGACAGGACGGATGTAAGGATGACAATAACTCAGTGCATTCACAACAAACAAAAACCTTTTAAACAAAAACATGACTAGCATCAGTACAAATCTATGTCTAACACTAAAGCAACAGTGATCTAAATGGTGACAGTTTCTCATTCAGAGTGTGGCAGACCGTTTTAATTCATGATGGAGAGGGATGAAAGGGATGGAGTTCGGGGGATTGGTAAATTAAATGAGGTTTGGCAGCTGGCCAGGCTGAGGTTTTAGGCCACTTCCTCCTCTCCCTCTTCCTCAAACTCGCCCTCCTCGGCGGTGGCTTCCTGGTACTGCTGGTACTCAGACACCAGGTCGTTCATGTTGCTTTCGGCCTCGGTGAACTCCATCTCATCCATGCCCTCACCGGTGTACCAGTGGAGGAAGGCCTTACGGCGGAACATGGCGGTGAACTGCTCGGAGATGCGCTTGAACAGCTCCTGGATGGCTGTGCTGTTGCCGATAAAAGTGGCGGCCATTTTGAGGCCACGGGGCGGGATGTCACAGACGGCGGTCTTCACGTTGTTCGGGATCCATTCAACGAAGTAGCTGCTGTTCTTGTTCTGCACGTTCAACATCTGCTCGTCTACCTCCTTCATGGACATGCGGCCCCTGAACACGGCCGCCACGGTGAGGTAGCGGCCGTGACGCGGGTCACAGGCAGCCATCATGTTCTTGGCGTCGAACATCTGCTGGGTGAGCTCGGGCACGGATAGGGCGCGGTACTGCTGGCTGCCTCTGCTGGTGAGAGGGGCAAAGCCTGGCATGAAGAAGTGCAGACGGGGGAAGGGCACCATGTTGACCGCTAGTTTACGGAGGTCGGCGTTGAGCTGGCCGGGGAAACGCAGACATGTGGTCACCCCGCTCATGGTGGCGGACACCAAATGGTTTAGGTCCCCATAGGTAGGGGTGGTGAGTTTAAGTGTGCGGAAGCAGATATCATAGAGAGCCTCATTGTCAATGCAGTAGGTCTCATCTGTGTTCTCTACCAGCTGGTGGACAGAGAGAGTGGCGTTGTAGGGCTCCACCACAGTGTCCGACACCTTGGGAGAAGGCACCACGCTGAAAGTGTTCATGATGCGGTCAGGGTACTCCTCGCGGATCTTGCTGATGAGCAGCGTGCCCATGCCGGAGCCGGTGCCGCCACCCAGGGAGTGAGTGAGCTGGAAGCCCTAGAGCTCTCGGCCTCTTTCCTCACGACATCCAGGACGGAGTCCACCAGCTCGGCTCCCTCCGTGTAGTGGCCCTTGGCCCAGTTGTTTCCAGCTCCACTCTGACCTGTAGTCAAGAGTATCACAGTTCATTGATGTAGCAAACACAAAGAAGGTATTTTCATGGATGTGACAACAGGTTCACATGGGTTACCAAAGACAAAGTTGTCGGGTCTGAAGATCTGCCCGAAGGGACCGGACCGGACTGAATCCATCGTACCAGGCTCCAGGTCCACCAGGATGGCTCGGGGCACATACTTTCCACCTGAAATCAAATGAATCGACAGCGTCATTTCTGGTAAATACGAGCTTGTTGAGCATGATGCGTTTCATGTAAAACACAAACGCAGATGCAAATCACTTCTTACGGAGGCAGAGCTGGTTAGATGAGGGAAGAAGAGAGATAGTTCAGTTCACTCTGTTGTGTATTTTAGCGGATTCGGTAGCTTACCTGAGGCCTCATTGTAATAGACGCTGATTCTGTCTAGCTGCAGATCGCCGTCTCCGTGGTAGGCACCAGTGGGATCAATGCCATGCTCATCACTGATCACCTCCCAGAACTGAGACGGGGAAGGACGTGAGGGAAACACAGATATTAGAACAACTGAATATAATGAAATTAGGTAACAGTACCCGGGTTCCCTGAAATGGCACATTAAGCTATTTTTAAACATGCTGCAATGACTATAATACTCCAATTGAATGCAGGTCGGAGGAGCAGACTTTTAGTCTAAGACGCAGACTAGACTGTCTCTGGAGTAATCAAGCAGATGGCAAAAATATGACAGTATATTCGATGCTATAAGAACACACTGTACTATACAACAATCGTAAAACTACTAAGTATGTAATCATGTCAAACGAACAAAATAGCATCATGAATTGGTGTGAAATCAGGGGTTTTACCACTGGAATTGGCTTGAAAAGAATTATAGGTAAAAATAGGTCATAAAGGAGGAGGACGGGGTGGGGAGGCTGCTACTACAGCTACATAAGGTTACATTACTACTACCGTCAATGCTTCATATCATTGATTGCAACAATTGACAAAAATATGTAAACCGCAAGCACACATTTTTGCATGCAATTATTAATTTGCGAATTTGTTTGTCTGTTGCACAAATAAATGCGTGCGCGAATCTGGAGTCCAATGTAAGCCCCGCAGAGAACATCAATGACCGAATCAGCTTAACATTTTAGTCATTGCACGAAGCTTCAAATCAAGAGAGGACGTCGCATTGGGTTTATTCTAGAGAATTCTTGGAGGGGATTCTCGCCTGCACAAGTCTCACCACAATGACAAACCAAACAGAGGAAAAGGGGGAAATCAGAGGAATACCTTAGCTCCGATCTGGTTACCGCACTGACCGGCTTGCAAATGCACAATTTCGCGCATTTTGGAGCAAATGGATCCGAGGACAGTCGAGTAGATGGTCCACTGAGCAGCAGAGATTCACAGAATGTTCCTGCGGTCGATCGCCGGGGATTAGTGTGCGCCGCCTCTGAGACCGTCTGCTGGGCTGAAGCGGTGGTGCAACGTGACGTCATCGCCATGGTACCCAAAGACCGGAGGAGAGAGGGCGGGACCAAGACCCGTGGAAACGGCGGATAGGGTGCGAGGGGCTGCATCAGCCATCAATAAGATTCTCATTATTCTCACGAACTCAGTGCACTCAGACTCCCTCCAAACACACACACGCGCACACACACACACACACACACACACACACACACACACACACACACACACACACACACACACACACACACTGATGTGCAGTTTTCACAATGCAGTCTATTGTTAAGACCGCGAGTTCATTAATGTTGAAGTTAGACATACTTAGCATAAGTAGCCATGGCTTGAAAGGACAAGGCCAGCAACATTTAAAATATATCAACTGTAGAATGAGGAATTCTTCTGAAAATATCAACTCGATATTATCTCAAGGTAATGTTTCGGTGGAGAGAGGTTTGCGCAGCCATTAGGGCCAAGAGCATCAGCACATTCCTTATGATCAAAGATGTGCTCTACTTCCTTTAAAAGTACTTTTAATTACAGTGGCTCTGTTTTGTTTTTTTTACAATCAAAATGAAAGAAAGCCAAAAACAACATTGACATTTATGATAAGAGAAATCAAGTTAGAAGGATGGGCATGTAAGATTAGTAATGTGCTTCCAATCCACACTCCCCATTTTGTGCAAAAGTAAACTGTCTGCATTACACAAATCAAAAGGATATCTTCCAAAGTTACAGGCTATTCACTACAAACTTCCCTATTTTTGTTACTTTCCCTCCAATGCAGCTCAAAACGAAAAAAACGAAAAAAGTTGTGTTATAAAACACACTTTAACAAGTGTGAAGATATCCTATAAGTCCTTCAGCCAGTTTTTACAGTTGAAGAAGTTTAGTTTGTATTATTTCAAAGTTACCACTGCAATTAACAATAACATGTCTTGTGTAGAATACATTAACAAGACTTTTCGATTGGTTACTTGTTAGTAGAATAAAAACCTGTTTCTTTCCGAGCTGGTCTAGCCAGTCTGGGTAAAAGATAGACGCCTTACTGTGAACACAGTTGAGCAACAATGCTACTGTCACTAAATTCACTGATGTATGAAATGAGTTGCAGTACATTGTTTTTACCTGACCACCCCCTGTTTAAATGAATAAGTAAGTTAAAAACACTTGCGAGTGTGCTGCTGCGTGCCGCTAACATAGATGTCAACACTGGAACATTCACAAACATATCCTGAAATATGACATTCCAAACATGCAGTTACCAACCCGTGTTAAGCTATCCAACAACTGGCCAATAGGGCTTTATTTCCTGTTTCCCAACACGGCTACATACAGCATTGTTTCACAGTGCTGCATGATTTGAGTTACTCCCACAAAAGTCATGCACAGGAAGACCAAGAGCATTTGCCACTTCATGTCAAGAACAGTAGATAGACTGTTCGTGTTGCTCTGAGGCTTTCAGGAGACAAGTTTAATAGGCAGGCTAAATTATTCGTTGACAGAGAAATCATTAAGGACTTAAACTTGGGGACTTATGCTGTTTTGAACTGTGGATTTACTACATTGTACATGGCAAGCTGATGATCATGTCAATCCCGGAGGAGGATCTCACATGCCCAATATGCTGTGACATCTTTACAGACCCCGTTTTGCTGTCATGTAGCCACAGCTTCTGCAGGAGCTGTCTGAAGCGCTGTTGGGAAACAGGATTACGGGAGTGTTCAGTGTGCAGGAAAAGAGCCTCCAAGGCCAGTCCTCCCACCAATTTGGCTCTGAGAAATGTCTGTGAAGCTCATTTGCTGGCCAGGAGGAGCTCAGCGCTGGTGGAAGAGAAGATGAACTGCAATCTGCACGGGGAGAAGTTAAAACTCTTCTGCCTGGTCGACAAACAGCCTATCTGTGTGGTGTGCCAGTCCTCCAAACTGCACAAGAGTCACGACTGCTCGCCTATAGAAGAGGCAGTGCTGGACTGCAAGGTAAGGCAAATAATTATATCAGTGTGTTTCCCAACGCAGTATTCAAGGTGACGCCTAAAGCTAGAATGCTGCCCCACTAGTCTGTTCTGATTGTGATCCACAATCATATTTTTTATCTAAAGCACTCAAAATCCTGAAACATTATCAAGCTGTCTGATCTTTGCTGACTGAGGCCTGCTTGGTTTCCAGGATGAGCTTGCTTTATCCCTCAAGAACTTGCAAGATAAAGAGGACAGCCTCAAAAGAATAAACATGGGCTCTGCAGACATGTTCGAGTACATCAAGGTAACTGTTATAAGATGACAGGCGTTTTGGTTACGAATTAAAAAATAAATAAAAAAATCTGGTCAAATAAACCACCATTTGCAATAATCTCATTCAGAGTCAAGCACTGAAAACACAGAGACTGATCAAGGGCCATTTTGAGCAGCTCCATCAAGTCCTCTACCAAGAGGAGTCAGCCAGAACAGCGGCTGTGAAGAAAGAGGAGGAAGAGAAGATTGCAGAAATGAAGGATAAGATCAAAGAACTTTCATCAGAAGCGCTGTCGCTCACGGAGACCATCTCGGTCATACAGGAGCAGCTGCAAGAAGACGACATGATCTTGTTGAAGGTTCGCACAGTCGTGTACACATCAACTTTTTAATCATCGTTCCCAAAAGCTTCCCACCATGACTGTGGTTTTCTTCTATTTTCCAGAATTTCAAAGCCACTCAGGACAGGTAGGTCCAACAGAGTTGTGGATTTACACTCTTTGTGTTGATGATCACATATTCTCAGCGTAAGATATCCGTTCTATCACAGAGAAAGAAGCATAGCCCTTGGTTCAGACAACATGTCCGGGTTACTGATTGATGTGACCAAGCATCTCTGCAACCTCGAGTATAAAGTCTGGGAGAAAATGCTGGACCATATTGACTATAGTGAGTACATGTTATGGTTATTTCTTCAGGTTCAGAGGCCGAAAGAGTAGAATTGCACAACCCTGTTGAACATATCAACCTTTCTGCTTGTGTCCTGTCTTTTAGCTCCTGTGACTTTGGACCCAAACACAGCACACCCCTGCCTCGTCCTGTCTGACGACCTCACTTCCCTCCACCACTCAGAGCAGCACAGCTGCTGCCCTGACAACCCTGAGCGCTTCCACATGAGCGCTGAAGTGGTCGGCATGGCGGCACTGGGATCAGGAAGCCACCACTGGGTTGTGGAAACAGGAAGTAATCAGGACTGGCTCCTGGGCGTGGCCTCTTCTTCTGTGCAGAAGAACTCTGAGATCTCTGCTCGTCCGGAGAACGGCTTCTGGACTTTGTGTTTCCGGGACGGAGAGTTCAGGGCAATGACCTCGCCACCCACTACACTTACAGTTACAAGAGCGCCCAAACAAGTCAAAGTGCAACTGGACTACAACAAAGGGACGGTGTCTTTCTTTGACTCTGCTGATGACACACTCATTTATGCATTCGTACACACGTTCACAGAAACTTTACTTCCATATTTTTATACACAGAACACTCATCCATTGAGAATAATGCCCGAGAAGGTACTTGTCACAATGTTGCGTCAATGAGTGGATGAAGGATTTATTAATTATGTAGGAAATGATCCCAGTCCTATTTTGATGAATGCCAAAACATTTTGAATTGGGATTGGTGGATTGACTGGCTGTAATGTTTGCAAAGTATTACCCATCCAAGTCATTTTGCTGCTTCAAAAACATTTGTTTTTGTTACTTATTCCTCCTTAAAGAAATCTTCTGCTGAGAGCTAGATAAGAACATTAATAACACTCACAGGTCTGTTCGACAAATATGAATCTACTTCTGGTTAGCAAAGCTTAGCATAGCATAGATCCTGAAAACAGGGGAGAACAGCTAGCCTGGCTCTCCCAGCATTAATTGAATATTGTTTCTTTAATCTGTATAAAGTGTAAGTGTAAAACCTTGAGACACAGCCAGGCTAGTGGTCAGTTTCCATACTTTGCGCCAAGCTAAGCTAAGCTAAGCTAACCAGCTTTTGCTCCAACTACATGTTTACTGACATGAGTGGCATCAGTCTTCTCAAAGGTCATGTATGCTGTACAGACTGAGAGAGGTTTGATTTTGGGCTGTATTGAATTGACATCTAAATCAAAACATACAAGCGCACTTCCGAAAATGTAGACTTATTCATTTAATGGCAGAAGTGTGAATATAAGTGGCTAAATATACATTGCTCACTGTGGTGGAAGAGGGGCGAGCACATTTGCTTGTGATGAAAATGTTTACATAAATATCAAGACGTTTTAGGTTGGTTCATAACTGGGTTTTGTTGTGCTGCAAGAGCAGCCTTTTGAATTGTCTGCGACTCACATCCAAATGAAGGATACTGCTGTTAGCATTTAGCGCCATGAGCTTTAAGAAATGCACATTACACACACATCACATTTGTCACACATGGAGGGATAAGACCAGAGGTGGCCAAACTAGTAAATACGTAGTTTTCAACCAGTTGCACTGCAAGAAAATGTGTGTTTCAGAAAACCCCATCTTCGACAACAGAATTGGTATGTCCATATATTACAAAAATCATTCCTGTATCTGATGCTCTTAAATTTAAATTCAGTACTTTTGAACTCTAATACAGTGCATGGCCTTAGTGCTTGTTAAAACCTGTTAATAATTTAAAACAGACAGAAATTGCCCAAAACTGGCTACCTCAGGTTTACACTGTACAGTTCAGTGTTTTGGTCTCTTTTGTACACATGATGGCGCCAAAGTCTAACAAATATTTTGAAGGATTTCATCAGACTACTTTGAGGTGTTTAGATAAATTAATCTTCCTGAACATCATCAGTTTATAAAAATGTTGAATTAAATGGTGATTTTCCACTCCATTGATGTTTTTATTTTTTATTTAAATGTGGAAAATAATTAAATTAAAGACAAGACACAAAAAGAAACATGAATTCACAGTTGTATTGTATCACGGTATTCCGTTCCTTCTCCCACAGCTGTTCTTTATAACACATGTTAAACTAAACATCTACAACGTTTAAATGTATTAGGTCTTCTTAACTTAAGCAGATGGGTTTTGTGCAGGTGGGGTTTTGTTGGTCTCTGCAGAGACACAGTTGCAGCACTTCTTAACGCAGGTGTCTGAGAGGAAAGGCAGCTTCTCCAGGCGAGATAGATAAACAAGCGGCTGGGTCGTGCTGCTGATGTTGAGGAAAGCGAAGCCCACAGGCTGCACATAGCAGCGAAACACGTCAGGGGAGTAATAGTCTTCAAAAGGAAACAGTGCGACAGGTGGAAGGTAGTTAAACACGATGATATAAAGGAGAGACAGCACCATCTTGAAGGCCTTCTTCTTCATGGGGTGCATCTCGTCTTTCCCTGCACCACGGGACTTCTTCAGGGCCCACAGGATGCACACATTGCACAACATCATCCAAACAAATGCTGCCAGGATCTCATAGGTGAACACCTTCTCGAAGTTGGGGAGGCCTCCCACCATTTTGGCTGCAGAGTAGGCAAAGGTGAGGCACAACACCAGCACTGAGAGGCTTAACCTGTACTTGATGGGTTTGAACTGCCCAAACATAATTGGAAAGAGCACAGCCACAAAGCGATCTAAGCAGATGCAGGAGAGAAACAGTGGCCCGCTCGTGTCTTTCACACCATAGGAAAACTTAAGTGCAGACCACACCTCTTTGCTATGCCAGTAGTAAAGGTTAAGGAAGTGGAGGGGGGTCATGGCACCAAAGTAGGAATCCATGAAAGCAAGGCAGCCCAAGAATAGGTCAGAGGTTGTGGGATTTTTGCGATTCTGGATGAGGATCGCAATGACGAGTAAGTTGGCTGGGATTCCCACGACTACGTTTATGCACTGTATGGTCAGGTCAAAGTGAATGCCTTCTACCAGACGTTCGCACCCGTCAAACACACTGAAGGGCTTCGCTGTGGCATTGATGTCAGCGGTAGTGTTGAGAGGGAGTAGCGTCGGGAGAGAGGTCAAGTTCAGTGGTGAAGATACGTTTCTCTCCATGATTCTGTTACTGCAAAATTACTCTGATGGCAGAAGAATAAGAACGGTGGTGAGGGTTTAACATGTTCACTCTCACACACAATACAATTTTCCTTTAAAAAGGCAGGTTTTTATCAAGGGGACACATACTTAATCTTGTTTTCTAGCTTCAGTACAAATGATTCAGTCTGTGTGTCACGTCAAACAGTGTTCATCGGAGTCCTTGTTTCTAATCTGCGGAGAAGTTTATTCCCAGTAGAGCTAAACTAGCCCCAGAGTAAATCGAGACGGTTCACAGAGAGCAACAAAAACACGTAACAAACACCGTCAGGGCTTCTCTTCAGGCTGTTATCTTGTTATTGTGTCTGTGTGGACCTTCCTCTGGGAAGAGCGGCTCCCTGTATGCAGGGACATCTAACTCGCTTAAGGGACTAATATTAAAGGCCCCGCCCTTTCACAGCAGAATAAAAGGGCAGCTGATCCCAAATAAAAATGGTAAGGTTCATATTCCGTACGTTGACAATTACTTACTTCCTTCACTTACTGTTAGTAAGGGCAGTGGACAATTTGGTAATTTCCTGGAGCCTGTTTTTGACATTTAGGTATTATTAAAGCTAATTTCTGACCTGAATTAATCAGAAAGAGAACACAACATCTGATCTTGGATAAATCTACTTCCATTTGATATTTAGGATTCAATCAACTATTAATATAAAAAGACACTGGAACACTCTCCAGTGGTGCGTATAAACCTCTCCCTCTCTCTCCATTTCCTGTCTCAAATGTATTAATGTTAGCAAAGGGGCACTGCTGCAGGAGGCAGATCAGTCATGATCACCCATTTGCATACATTTTCCTGTGAGTTCTTATTTCTGTGCTGCAGGATTAATGTCAGCTGTCAGGCTGATTTGTTCAAGCTGCATGGGTCGATGTTTTAAGTATCAGTACTTAACTAGTCATGCATGTTAAGTCATATCGAGCTCTGTATGAATACATTGTCAGCATGAAATGCATTCACAGTACAGGTTTGACACATGAGAGCAGATCAGAAAAGGACGGAAACGATGGAAATAAATGTACGAATGTCTGGATTGATTGGAATAATAACTGGAGTCGGACACGAGGGAAAACATTCGAGATGTCCTCGGCCTTGAGCTCAGTGTCTCCGTCTCTAAAGGAGGACCACAAATGAAGGCTTTTTATAATGCAGACACTAAATGTGATTTTTTTCCCCCCCTATGCTTATTGTCAGCAGTTCTGAGTCAGGCAGATCTGCACAAGCTTTCTTTTACATGCAGTTCACCTGCGCTCCCTCCACTGAATGGACTATTGGAGCCAGAGGCTGTGATTGTTCCTTGTACAGCCATCAAGGGACCTATTTTTGTTTAATGTGGACCTTTGCTCCCTCAGTGGACAATGTTTCTCACCCCCGTATGGTGACGGCTCCACCTCAGGCCACACACACACACACACACACACTCCTGTGGGGCTAATCACACTGACGGAGGAGTGAAGCTCTTTGCCAAGATGATCGTCCCTAGAGAAGGCAGACTTAAATCAATTGTGTTTTTCTTCAGGCATATCTACTGAAAAATATTGTAAACACTAATAACAGGCAACAAATAACAAAAAATGATTCATCCGATTCTCTTGCATTTACATGTAGTAGTTTGAGTAGTAAAAATACGGCTAAATTCAGCGTAAACATCTTTGCAGATTTTGTAAAATATTTAAAATGAGAGTACATCGATGCTGTTATTCAAGATTTAAAAAGCAACACCTTAACAGCTGCAGACACATTGAATACTCTAATTTTCTGTCAGTATAAGTGTTGCATGCATAAAGATCTTTCATCAATTACAGAAATGGTTAGTTAGTACCCAGCTCTGTCAGCACTAGATTGTAACTGTTTCTCTGTCCGTGTTGAACTTCCCTCGATCTGTCTGTCGTCACCTTTCTGCCTTTCTTTAAATTGCCGGTCGACCCTCATCTACCTGCATGCATGTCTTTTATTGTTGTTTAGCTGTGTCTGACTGATTTATGTATTTCACATACTCTGTATGCTTTTATGTTTTGTGCCTCTGACATGGATGTTTTTTAGTGTCTAAACAACTACAGCATAATACTGTTTTTAGTCCATGTTTCTATTTTAACATATTTATCCTTCTTTTTATTTGCTTTGTGTGTTGACGTTGAGAGCCTCTGCGTTGCATGTCTTGTCTGTACTTGACAATTAACTGTTTTATTCTCACTTTTTTCATTGTTTGTGCACGCATTGTTAAGTGTCAATATTGTATAACCTTTTAACTTGAATCTTACCTTCTGTTTTTAGGTTTATTTTGTAACATCTGCCTCTTGGGACTACAGATGAAAAATAGCCTTTTGGCTAACTCTGGCGCATTTGCAGAAATGTTTTTATTAATGTGCACTGTCCCGTATCAAATAAACCAATCAATAAATCAATAGTGAGAAAATATTTCCAGTCCTTGATTTTGAAGTTTCAAGGAGCACGAGGTGAGAGGAAACCCACTTAGACTCATTCTAGCACAGTGTCAAACATTCTCTATTGGTTGACATTAATCTGGATGAGATAAATTCATTTTAGTAATCTCAGCAAATAATGTTAAACTGAAGAAACTGAAATCCAATAACTAAGCAGTCCTGCCTCTCTTTTAAGGACATATATTGATTGAACTATGATTAGACACAAACTTTGTAAATTCAATTTTAAAATCTAGTTATAAACCTGTGCAGCTTTTTAAAAGTGGTAAAAAGTGTATCGTTTGTACTTACCGGTGTGGAGTACTCTTCTGTGCCGTGTAGCGATGTTTGTAATTCAGGGGGTGCATTTATAAGTTCTCTGAAGTGTCGTGACTTTGATGCTCACCAGGAGGGGAGGATCTCCCGGAGTTTTTGAAGTCATGAGGGAATAGTGAGTCTCTTGCAGTCGAAACCTCTTCATTAAGAAGGCCCAATGTCCGCCTTAAAGCCTCAAGTCCTGAACCCTCAGGGTCTTAACTGACATTACCTGGTAAACGGTGAGCGCAAGAGGCTGCAAGGGCTTGAAATGGTATAAATATGAATGAGACAGCACTCTGCAGCGACATATCGCGTTACCTTGATACCAAAACATGTTTTGTATAATTCTGGGGTTTTATTTTTACATTTTTACTCTCTGATTTGAACATTTTCCAGGCTCCTGCCTTACATGACAAGAGGTAATTGTCAAATATATTGTTTTGTTTTTTGTCAAAAAAGCTAAACATGCAAAATTAAAAGACTTTGTTGAATAAACCAGGTGTGTAATATAGCCTATGCTTGCAGCATTCATGAATAGAAAACAAAGGGGCCGTGCCTGTGGTATTCATGTTGACATACTTGTAGCCATACCACCGGTGCACAAGACTAATATCAATAGCCTATGAGAAAATGTCAATGGTGTTTCATTTATTAATTTTTCTTCATTTTCATCACTGTGATGCAAGCAAAGGCATCGAAGCTCTGTCTCATGAAGCCAGTCCAGCCAGTAAAGACTTCCTCTGAAGTGCTCATCACTTAACTGGAGGTGGAAAAAGAGACTGTAAGCCTGTGTGTGAGTATGTGACAGAGTGTATTGTGATTGATGGTTTTACAAGGTGGTTGATTACATTTAAGCCTCTGTAGGCGAGTGGAACCCAATGTCCTGTTCCCTGTGAACACAAGACAAAAGCCCGATTGATCCATTGTCTAATTGACGTCTGAATCACCAGACAGAAAGAGAGAACAGGAAAGTGTCACAGTTGTTTTACCTCTTTTTGATCAAGAGAGGCAGTAGTGGTCTGCACTTCATACTAGATATTCAATTCCAACCTGGTTTCACTAGCAGAACTTGAAGCTTTTACAGACATCAGTGTGGCCAGGGCAAGTAGAAACATACAACTAACAGGTTGAAGGAAAATACATCTATTGGAGAATGGATATGAATCAAATAAGAGAAAACACAACATAACATCTAATCTTGGATACAGCTACTTCCATTTGATATTTAGCATTCAATAAACTATTAATATAAAAAGGAATTGGACCACAGGATATATTCTGTCCTGCTCCAGTGGTTCGTATAATCATAATGGAGTTGAGTCACGTCTTACATAAACACATTGTAAAATCATGCGGTTAGGAAACCTGTCCCTCCTTCTCCATTTCCTGTCTCAAATGTATTGATGTTATCAAAGGGCACTGCTGCAGGAGGCAGTATAGATCAGTCACGGTGAGACATTTGCATATATTTCCCTGATGTCGGCCAAGAAGCCAAAAGCAAAATTGTCATTTTTGACACTGTACAGAAAAACGCCGGCACAAACTGGATCAACACATCATGACATCTTTAGTTCAGACACAGAAGAGATCATGAAATAGCATCCACTAAAATGCAACAATAATGCTAATAATTTGGAGATTTTTCAGCGAGAACCACTTGATGATCCTTTACTTTTTTTATCTAGCACCACGATCAGGTACATTTTTTTTTAAACTTTGGTTTATTGGGGGCGACTAGCTCACTGGGCTAAGAGGGTTGTCTGGTCGACGGTTCGATCCTTGGCTGGGACGTGTTCTGTGTCGAAGTGTCCTTGAGCAAGACACTGACCCCCTAACGGCTCCCCGGGCGCCTGTCATGGGCAGCCCACTGCTCCCTGATACAGGGATGGGTCAAATGCAGAGACAAATTTCCCCCTTGCCGGGATGAATATAATAAAACAATAAATAAAAAAATAAATAAAAATACCGGCATTATAACGTTCCAACAAGAAAGTAGTGTTAGAAACCGACCGTAATACTTTTCAGCAGGCCTGCAGATTCTATATCTGACAACAGCACATAACCAGTTTAAAAGCTAATTAAAAAAATGATTTCATAGACACAACACTATAATCAAGAAGACACTTAGGCTTGTGGCAGTACTAATTATCCTCAATTATCAGAGGAGGAATGGAAAACAAGTCAGTGTCCTACTGTAGAGAGGAGGGGAAGAGTCCAAGGCCAAAGATCAGCTATAACACATGTTGGTTGCTTCCTCAGTCCATTAACTTTCTAACGTCACATGATGGCATGTCCTCTGAGCCATACCATGGACCAGGCTGGCAACATGCCTCAGCCTCAAGGAAGCACAACTCTGCCTTTAGACCGAGGCGCCTGGAGCGGGCCCCTGGCCAGCACACAGAGAGACACACGGAGAATGAGAAAGAAGAACGTGCAGCATGTGGCTTCAGTAGACTACAGAGTGGAGGCACACTCAGGCACACCTGCCTTCAATCTGCACCTGGATCACAGCAGTAGGCCCTTTTCACAGCAGCCATTTTGACATGGCATTGCAGGGTAAACACAGGTGTAATTATGATCCCATTCTATTCATAGTGTCAGAGCCATTCCATTGAGCCAACATGCACAATGGGGCCCTGGCCCAACTAAATGGAACTGGGCCACAATTCATGAATGTTATTAATTCCACCTGTGTTTACCCTGCAATGATGTGAGTATATGTGGCTCATCCATGCAGCTAAAATCTGTTGCCCAGTAATAATTGAAATCACATGTCAGAATGTGTGAAAGGACCCGAACACAGAACAACAGAAATGTGGAAGATAAATGATCCCATATGGTCAGATCTAAACACCAAACATCGCGCCTCATTCGCCAAACGTTCTTAAGGGCGAATTTAAGAACAGACTTAGCAAGATACTGCTGAGTGAGGCCCAAAGTTACACAGCTCTTCTGTGTTTTTCAGCCCCTTCTCTGCCGCCCTCTGTCCTGGTTTTGAGAGATGGATTTGGCTGTACCAGAATTCCATGTGCGTCATGGCAGAAAGGAGAAAGACAGCTGGAATTAGAAACAGGGCTGTAAGTTCTCTGTAAAAGCACACACCCTGGAGAAACTGTCATCAATCAAAAACCTTGCTGCTCGAGATGTGTGAACGCGAATGACCGAAGCAGAGAGAGAGAGAAAAGAAACAGGAAAATAACAGGAGACCTTCTTTTTAAACAATATGTCCAGCAATTGATCCCAGGGCAGCAGTTAGAGCTTAAAATGTATAGTTTATGTTTCATCATCGTATGTTCAACAGATTGTCTCAAAATCAGTGCGGCTGTCGCTTAAATTTAGATACTTAGCATTAGCTGCATGTGCTAAGCTTCATAGGTCATTTGGGTGAGCAGCTACTGAGCTTCCTCCTTTTAATGGGATTTTTTTATGTAAACATATACAGAGGAACTAACTGTGTGGCATGTAGCCAAAATAGGAAGAATGGGCACCCCACCAGCTTTCCACCCATTATGACAATTATGGCTCTCTAAATATGCAGTAATTACCACAATTATGGCCTTTAGTTAGCATGTAGCTTACTAACTAGCTAACAAGCAAACAACCCAGAGTTTCATTTAGCAATCACTTCTTAATGAATTTAATTATGGAATCAAACAACAGGATGTCATTAAGAATTTTTCAGTTTCTATAATGCACAAAGAGCAAGAAGACTGGATATTTAGTGTCTCTTCAGTTATTATTAAAGCTTAATCCAGTTAGCCATCCATGTCAGAAAAATATAGAGAAGCAGAGTCTTGTTTATTAAAGAAGAACAATTTCGAGAAAGAAAAAGCATTTGAGAAAGACAAGCCTTCTTCAGGATGATTTACAGCTTTGTGCTGCCAGTGGCGCTTTGAAGAACACAACACAACAAATAGAATTGCTTTTGGAGGGCAGCATTGTTCAGATACCCTAAAATAACAATAATGTCAAGAAGTAAAGTGGCATTTTTTATCAACCTGACAAAATTACGTTCTTGTGGAAAGAAAAGAAAAGGCAACACTGTAACTTCTTTACATTCTATTAGAATGTAAAGAAGCTACAGTGTATAGAATGATTCTATTGAAGTTATTCCTTTTTTAAATGTTTTAGACGAGTCACTAATCACTTTAAAATAGTGATTATAGCTGATTTAACTTACAGACATGAGATTGATCTTCTCATGTCACTCTCTTTATACAATGATATAAATTCATCCCCGTTTTATTGATATCTTACGAAAAATTACTCCTCACTTTTCGTGCGTTTTTCCTGCAAAAGTCCAGCAACATGAGTCTGTTTTCGTTTGTTACATGCATACTGTCTTTTCAAAATAAACTTCCATCTTCACAGGAAACAACTAAGGTTTAGGGCCTAAACGTATCATCAGAGCTGTGTGGCATTAAACTGCAGTCAGGTTATGTAATAGGGATCGTGTTTGAGTACTTAATTCCTTTTGGCAGCATCAACTTGTTTTGAAGGAAAGCGTTAATTCTTTAATTATGCAATTAATTATCTGTGTCCCAAATTTAAATTAGTTTGTACCTTTATTCTCCACTTTTCACACATAATTATGTCATCAGTAATCACACAGGGCCTGTTAAGTTAAGCAGTGGCTCAACATGGCAGTGGTTTACCTTTCATGAACACAAATGTGCTAATCCATGCCAGACTCTAATTATTATGATCAACCAGTCCAGCTCTCTACCGCTCTCTGTTGAATTCACACCAACACATCGGGATTGTAGAGTAACAAGACATCAACTCTTGATGTGTTTTTAAGATATTTTAGATGCATCTTTGAACTGCATTCAGCTGGAGCTGTCTAGAAAACAAAACACTGAAATAAATAAATGAAATGGAAATATAAAACAAGTGTTATTGTTTATTTTAAAATATCTTGCATGGTTTTGCTAACTTAATCTTCCAAAGCCTAAATTATTCATTTTAGTTTTCATAAAACCACTGCAACCGAAACACGACAGAACTTTGGATGAATATGATACAAACCATTCATGAATACTGCAGTATCACTCACATATATGTTTAATATTTCCAAAAGTACATCACCTGATTTAAGTTTAGTTAAACAAGTTGTAGACAATTCCTTTGCAGTTGTCTGCAGTGGACTTTGAGATGTTTTTGGAAGACTGAATGATTGAATCATGGGAGCTTCTGATTACATATAATTAAAGAAAAATGTTGTTGTCAGAAAGAGCTTTGTGTATCAATTTCCAACGGCAAATCTTACTGGGCTGCTCTTTTGTCTGAGTTTGTATTATTTACTGGAAACTAAGAAACCACTTGCATGCCTGAAGTCTTTGAGGAGAGATTTGACTTCTTCTGTAATGTGAACCCTGCAGGATGTAAGAGCGAGTTGGCAAAGCTTTACGTTTACAACATGAAGGAGGAACAAGGGGGAGTAAGATAGGAGTAGGGAGATAACAAATGGCTATTTTTACACTCAGGGACATGGTCCAACTCTGTGACAGGAGCTGCTGGGCTCTATTGTACCCCTTTAGTCCAAAGGAATAAACACCTGCCGCTGTTCTCAGAATAATTATACACACTGTTTGGGCTGCCCTGTCAGGGAGCACAGAGCTTTTCAAGAACCCCTATTTCTTTAGACTCCATGGTTAAGGTTATTCCAAAAGATGCTCTGCGATGCAGTGGATCCTTAAAATGGATACTGAAAGGGGAATTTTTTTACATGCACTTTGTTTGATATAAAAGTAGATTAAATTAACTTTAAAGGCTCCCAAAATACATTTTCTAGAGCGATGTGATCATACATGAACATTTTCTGCCAAAGTTAGAACAGTTTCTTCTTGTTCTGTTTATGTATTGTCTATGGTCTTGCAATTAAAAAAAAACAAAGCAGTTTTGTTTATTCTATATGACAGAATTTTATTAAGTGAAGCTCGTTGATGATATGTTACCACAGACTGTGTATAAGAAGTGGACATAGTCACAGTAACGTCACCCATTTGTTTGTGGACTGCCGTTTTGAAGTCTTCATCTTGACATTTTGGCCGTTGCCATTTTGGTTTATGCAACCAGAAGTGACACAAGAGGGCGGAGCTAAGTACAACACAAAGCTGAATAAGACATTTTTAGACAACGTTTCTTCTCCTGTAGTTTCATTCAACCCTGTGGAAGGAGAATTGACGTCTGATAGGAAGTATAGTGGCCTCCCCCGGGGGGGTCAAGCTCCGGACAGCTGGCTGTCAGAGGTAGCAGGGTGAGAACAAAGCAGAGAGTCTTTGAGCATGACTGTACATCTATCAGCTCCTCTCTCAACACCCTGCCATTACTGCTGATGGAGATCTGGCTGAAGAACACTCAGGCCATCAACACGTAAATGCTTGAATGGAAACATACGCATGATTGGCTGTTCATACGTTGCCTTGTTTGGGAATGAATGCACGTTGCCGTTACATATTGCGAAATTAAAAGAAGAATTAAATTATTTAATCTGACATACACATTTTTAAAGCTCTATCTAAACAATAATTTTTGCTTGCTAGTGTGAATTTTTATCATATATAATATTTTATTAGCTCTGGAAAAAGTACCACGTTGTCCCTTAATAAGTGACCTAGCCTTTGTGGTCAAACATTGACAAAGCCGTAATTGATGCTCCCTCTATTAAAACCCTGAAACACTTGCATGGAAGATAATGTTGTGGATAATGAGGAAGTGAAGCATGAAGCATAGTAAGGTATTTACTATAGTGCCTGATTTGACCCATTTTTACCGAATGTAGAGTAATTGCCTCTAAATTACCTGCAATTATATTACGAAGAAAAACAAGTCATTATATAAAATGCCTCCATTCAGAAACAAAGCTATGAAAGGATTTTTGTATGTTGCTGCGCACTGATCTCATTGTCTCGCATGGAAAGAATGACCTGCCAAATGCCAATTGAATGGCTCAAAGAGCGTGACCAGACACTGGAAACAAGCTTGTCTCTGAGGGACCAGAGGCTAGGCCACAGCTAACCCAAACACACAACACACTGCTGCGTACTGCACCACCAGACAGTTTCCTTTTTTTTTTAGAACTTGTTCACCTCATCGCCGACAGTTCCCAACAGTTTTCATGGAAATAAATAATGTGTACAGATTTATTTTTTTTTCAAACCTTGTCTGAACACATGTTTATCTCTGCTGCCGTGTAACCCACTGCAGAAATTTGCATACGCTATTTATTCTGATGTAAACAAACACCTTGACAATATGGGAAGGTATTATCTTTTGGTTTTTGGCTAATGTGACTCCAGCGGTCGCTGTTGCAGCCACATAAAACCTGCTCCGGACTGCTCTGTTATCCCGGCTACTGAGTTTGTTTTTGTAACCTGTTCCAAAACCAGAAAGCCATATAATTATCTCAGCTATACATCCCGTGTTTACATTGCCTTTTGCAGTGGGACTAATCTCTCTCTTCAAACATTAACAGATGACAGATGCATGTGCTGTAATGTGGCTAGATAGTGGGCAGAAAATGTGGAGGTAGCAGCCTGCAGAGACACTAGAAAAAGAAGAAGATAGAGAGTTATCTTTGTGTATGTGTGTCTCATTATGCACTCGGAGACATATTTTAATGGTATGTGTCTCATTTTTAATATCAATTCAGCTGTGTGTCTCTCTGTGTTGGCATTGTCCCACTGGCTCCCTCTGTTGGATGGCCTGGGCATGGCTGCCCAGACCCCCATACACACACACACACACACACACACACACACACACACACACACACACACACACAGACACAGACACAGACACACACACAGTCATTTGGTTAATACTTTATGGCTTTTGCTAAGTTTTTTCATTTGTGCCCCAGTGGGTCGATTTTAAAGAATTGTTGGTAATTCCATTTGTTGGTATTCATTTAATTTGTTCATTTATTTCTCTTATAGGGTATGAATTGCCTGTAGAAAAAAAGACACAGATGATGCCAGAATCTAAATGTGCCAGGAGGCTAATTCAGATGCTGTTATTCATAACCTCTCAGGAGTTGGGGGACATCTGTCCAGCTCTTTGCTTCAGCTCTGTGGAGTTTATTGACACATGCAGAAGGTCTTTGAACCCTGTTTAGGGCCAATGTTCATGTAAAAACTGTTTCTCTGTGTGTGTGTGTGTGTGTGTGTGTGTGTGTGTGTGTGTGTGTGTGTGTGTGTGTGTGTGTGTGTGTGTGTGTGTGTGTGTGTGCGTGTTTTTGAAGAAGAAACACAATGTTTTGCTCTGGGATTTACTACAACAGCATGCAGCCATATGCCTTCTATACCTTATTTGCAATATGCAATCAGTAAAGTACCAAAAATTCCCCAGACTATATCTGTTGGTACACTGTAAGGCTCTACAGTGATACGCTCTAAGATTTCCTGATTAAGTCTTGAAATGCCGATGGTATTCGATGCATTTTTAGTAGCTCTCTCTCAGTCTGATCCTTTGTGAACACATCCATCTTATCTCATAGTACAGCGCAGTCCACAGTTCTTGTGTGATGGATTATCTTCTTAAAACATAAATCAACTTTAGGTCTGGGATGAATAGGAACACATTGATTAGTTCAACTTGGCATTTCAGTGGTGACCACATCAAATTCAACCCAGTTGGCAGTAAAGAACTATTCCTGCCCCAAAGCCCCTTAATACAGTAAAAGCTTCAGTTCCGCTCTGTATGAAAAATGAAATGGTCTTGCCAAGGGTAAAAATACATAACAATTTATTTGCAGAATGATAACAGAGTGCTCATTAGAGATGTCACCGAAACCTATTTCTGCTCAGTTGTTTGACATTTTGGAAAACACATTTCCTTTCTTTCTTGCCAACAGTTAGATCAGAAGATCTCTAACTACCGCTCTCACAGAAGTGTAAAAACAACAAATGATGTGACGTTTAACCAGGGTTATACCGGGCTATTTCTTGGCTCGGACCAGTGGAGTCGCTGCTCGTGGCATCGATTATCTTTAGAGGTGCTGTGAGGCAGATTTTGTTACCTTTGGACAGAGCCAGGCTGTTTCCCACTGTTCAGTCCTTATGCTAAGCTAAATAAACTGGCTGCTGGTGTAGCTTAATTAAGTTACCTTTACAGACTTGAGTATCTTAACAACATATTTGCCAAAATGTTGAACTTTCCCTTTAATGAGTGTTGTACATCACATTTATTGAGTGGATATTAATGGGAGACCAAAAACGTTATTCATACACTGACCAAGATAGAGATTTTGGGCTACTTTGCTTTCGTAACATCTTTCATCGGACTAGTGTGTCATCAGACGGTTTGCTGTGTCTGTGAACTCATTCAAAAATCAGCTCAAGACACACCTGTTTAGACTGGGGTTTGGGTAACAACTCATGTCCTAGGCCTGCTTTTAAACCATGTTTTACGTTTGTACTTTCTGTTTTTTGTGCATTCCTAATGTAAATGATTGGCCCTTATATGGTCACATTGTGCTTTTTTATGTTTCTAATTCTGCTCCTGTTCAGCACTTTGTGACTAATGTCTGTGAAAAGCGCTTTATAAATAAATTGTACTTACTTACTTAGTGAAAGGATACCATCTAGAATACACATTCAGATGTTTATTTAATTACACTTTGCCTATTTGCGTCTGTTTAGATTTTTTCCGAAATTCATTAAAAGTTAGCATGAAATAAAACCTCATTTGCACATATATTTGTTTATGGCTGTTGACAGTATTTTGGTTATGAAAATATAAGCAAATTAGCACTTGTTTAAAAATATGGGACCTAATTAGCATATTCAAAGCTACATTTTAATACAACTTGTAATACCAAAAAAAAATTGACAATTATATCAGTAATCAACTAAGAAAGTGTCATGGTGGTGTCGATTCAAGCTTTTACTAGTTTTTACTGGGTGTAGTCCAGCAAATCGTGTTGCTTTCAACAAACCATGATGGTCAGAAATCTGTCAATTTAACAAATAAACACAAACACACACACACTCACACACACACACACACACACATGACGCCCCTGGTCTTGGGTCTAGTGTAACCCCCCCATCCGTGTTACATCACTAGGAGCGCAAGTTAGCAGCCGTGCGGCTCGCGCTCATTCAGACCCCGGTGCCAACTGCGACCAGAGCTCAAACGTTTACTCTTTCTAAGTTTAATCTAATTTCAACCCTTTTGTTTAAAACGCAAAAACAGTTAAAGGTATTTACTGTCGCTGAAAGGACAGAGGACTTCTTCCCAACGTGAAGCTGAACGCACGCGGTAGTTTATTTTGAAAGTTGGATTACAGCGGAGTCACTTGAACTGGGAGGAAATATTGTCCGCCAGATGCTGCCCAGAAGATGAGCAGTACAGATTGGGGACATCAGCGGAATCCCGTGCTGTCAACGGTAATTTGTTTTCCAATTATTTAATCTGATGATATTTCCACGTGTGCTTCAAGTGAACTGAAATATCACTAACTTTAAAACCGCTTATAGGCTGTAGAAAACCTCGCGATAAAACTGCTTCTTCATAGGGAAAATGTATGTTTATGTCGAAGTGCGATTTAAACCATTTATTGAGTGCAGCAGAGACGTTTTTGGTCACTTAATAGGCTTGGGATTTTTTTTTTCTTCACATGTTGAGACATAGTTTAATTTCAGAATGCCAGCAGCTGCAGTTAGTGTCACTTATCGCTATACTGTTCAAACAGTCTGTCAAACCACACGTGTGATTTAGTTGCGTGTAGGTATATCTACAATAATGCACTGTTACCTATGTTAACATCACATTGACTGTTTATGGGCTTAAGCACAAACACAACTGCACCGTCTCTCAAACTATTTTAATTAGAAAAATCAGTTTGTGCTGAATAAACGAAATATGTTATGTCATTAAAAATGTGCAATGCAGCTGCTTCATGAGGAGCAAAAATGAACCAGGCTGCACAGGGATGAACGCACTTAGAATATTACAATGCTGGAAATTCTACAAATACTATGATGCAGGATGCAACTTTAAAGTCATTTGGATGCTGTACATTGTGGTTGTTGCATTTTATTCTGTGCTAAGGTGTTTCTGTTATTGTGTCCACCCCATGTACTGTACAATGAAAGCTCTGCAGACCACATCAGCTCAGTCAAATAAATCCAAATTTAAGACAAACAAATTAAGATTTTGAATAACTAATTGAGTTATTCTGCCGTCTTTGTGCAATATATTGTGTTTCTTACACAGAATTATGAAACATATTAAAGCCTAAAACAACTGAGGACGTGTAGGAGCTCAAGACTTTCAACAAATATTTAACACGACATGTTTAGATTTCTTATTTATACATTTATTTCACAAAGGACTTTGCTATTCTAAGGCACATTAACCATGGGAATCCTGTGCTGTACATTAGAAAAATGTGTCTAATCATGTACCAGGCAGAATAAACACATTAGTGCTTCTCTGTGTACACTTCAAATGTCTGGGAGTGATTTTGATCTTAATTAGAGCCACTTAGGCAGCATCACAGAAAGGGAGAGAACAACATGTCTCAGTCCCCTGTGTAGCTTGTATTCCACCTCACAGAGTGAGCTAATACATGTACCTATTGTTAGGTAAACACCTCTCACACCCCAACACATCTGTTACAGTGATATGCATGCCTCTTACTGAAGCATCAGCCCCTGTGCATACAGACGCGCTCCATGAATGAGTGATGTATGGTCGCTGTATGGTGTGGTTTAGTGGTAATCTACAAACATTAGTGGATGGTACAGGTGCTTCAATGCATACAAAATACACATCAGTGCAGTTTTGTGCTGCATAAAGTAATCCTCTGCTCTCTAAGTGCTACTTTAATCAGCAGGGTGAACTTTTCTCAGTCATGAGTTCCATTATGCATGTGGATAAATATGTGCTGATTCGGGGTTAGGGGTTGCTTTTGTTCATTTGACCCTCATATACATGCAGCACAATGTGCATTCGAAAAGCTCGCCAGCTAAATGACTGAGAATGTGATGTGGCGCAAGGGGCTAAAACTGATAGCAGTGAGTGCTTTCTGACCTTTTCACCCTTTAGAGTGCTGCATGTATCTCTTTCTCACAGACTGTATCTGACAAAAGATGCGTTGGTATTCAAATGTGTGCTCTCTCCTTGCTCACACTGTCTGTGTAATTTTGCGGCTGAAGGAAAACAGCGTCGGTATCAGATAGTGTGATCTCAGCTGTGATTTGTCATCAAGGTGCGAATGCTTTTATGTGGTAGGAAAACTATTCTTGTTGAGAATTTCTGACCACAAAACATGGAATGTATATATATATATATATATATATATATATATACATACACTGCTGATAGTTAATGCTGTGGATGTTTGCTTTGTTAGAGTGAGGTGTTGTGGTCTCAAAGATCCACATGCTATCTCAGCAGTAGGCCACAGAGATGAGTAATTACAGTTGGTCACAGTTGACTTGCATACCGTTAGTCGCATATGATGACGGGGCAAGGAACAGTCTATTCGTCAAAGTGAGTCATTAAGTCTTACATTGAGCCTTCAAGACACATTTATTTCGGACTTTGTCAAGACAGGAATGTTAAAATCTTAAAGGATCACAGTAGAATCAAGAAAATGGCACTTTTATAGACATCTTGAAAGAAAGTGATATGTATTGGAGTCAAGTGAAATAGTCGTACCCAGGTGGTAGATTTGTACCTAACAAACTTTTATAACCGATTAAGGGACTGTATGAAAATGACTGCGGGGGTGAGGGAGGGCTAAATTATATATGCTTCACTCTCCAGGCTTATTTAAGTTTTCCCTTGACTCTTTGATATGTCAAAAAATAATATAACCGTGTTAAAAGAGCAGTGTGTAGGATTAAGTGGCATCTACTTTTATGTAACCAATTGAAAAGGAAATCTGAACTTTACATACACTTGTTTATAGAAGAAGAATATAAGAAATGATGGGGAGGCATCCAGATCCAGGTCAAACACATACACTATATCACAGCGCTGTCTGCAGAGCACTTTAGGGCTTTTGTTGTCCACAAACCTGTGCTTGTCCTGATCTGTAAGTCGCTGAGTCGAGCACTCAGTCTGCAGAGACAAGAGTTATCCCGTCTGTAAACATTCAGCTTTGTGGCTGCTGGAGAAATATGGTGAAGACGTCCAGTGAGGAATAAATCAAAGATGGGGAGGACACATGACAGAGATCAATGAATCTCTGAACTTGAGTGCATAGTACATCTTTACCAGTGATAACCACTTAGAAACGTCTTGTCCAACACTTTCAAATGCATTCGGTCGATTCATGAAGGTGTATTGCACAAGATGATTGGCATTCTTCAACATTGGGATTAAAGAGAGGCGAACGCTTAAGAAGGGAAGAGAGGCAAGGCAAGGCAAGGCAAGTTTATTTGTATAGCACATTTCAACAACAAGGTAATTCAAAGTGCTTCACATAAAACCATTAAAAGCATCAAAACATAAGGCAAAAGAAAAGGAGATTTAAAAACAATTAAGAACATTCATTGAAACAATTAAAAACAGTCATTAAAACATAAAAAAAACAGTATAAGAAATAAAATACAGTAGTAAAATGCAGAAATGCAGGAAATTGATTAATATATTAATTGAATCTGGTTCAATTAAAGGCAGCAGCAAACAGAAAAGTCTTCAATCTTGATTTAAAGGAGCTGAGGGTCTCAGCAGACCTGCAGCTTTCTGGGACTTTGTTCCAGATAAGTGGAGCAGAAAAACTGAACGCTGCTTCTCCATGTTTAGTTCTGACTCTGGGAACAGAAAGTAGACCAGTCCCAGACGACCTAAGGGGTCGGGATGGTTCATAAGGTAGCAGCAGATCAGAGATATATTTTGGCCCTAAACCATTCAGTGCTTTGTAAACCACCAGCAGGATTTTAAAGTCAATTCTTTGTTTGACAGGAAGCCAGTGCAAAGACCTCAGAACTGGAGTGATGTGATCCACCCTCCTGGTCTTAGTGAGGACTCGAGCTGCAGCGTTCTGAATCAGCTGCAGCTTTCTGACAGACTTTTTACAGAGACCTGTAAACACACCGTTACAGCAGTCCAGTCTGCTGAAGATAAATGCATGGACAAGTTTTTCCAAATCCTGTTGAGACATAAGTCCTCTAATCCTTGACATATTCTTCAGGTGATGGGAGGCTGATTTTGTAATTGTCTTGATATGGCTGTTCAGGTTGAGGTCTGAATCCATAACTACACCTAGATTTCTGGCTTAGTTTGTGGGTTTTAACATCAGTGATTGAAGCTGAGCGGTGATTTTCAATCGTTCGTCCTTGGTACCAAAAACAATTACTTCTGTTTTATCTTTGTTTAATTGAAGAAAATTCTGGCACATCCAGTTGTTGATTTGTTCAATGCAGTTACCCAGCCCTTTTATGGGATTATAGTCCCCTGGTGACATAGTTATGTAGATTTGTGTGTCGTCTGCATAATTATGATAACACACTTTGTTGTTTTCCATAATCTGAGCTAGTGGAAGCATGTAGATGTTGAACAGAAGAGGCCCCAGTATTGAACCTTGGGGAACACCACATGTGATTTTAGTCAGCTCTGATGTGTAATTAGCTACAGACACAAAGTATTCTCTGTCCTTCAAGTAGGATTCAAACCAGTTAAGTGCTGTGCCAGAAAGTCCCACCCAGATTTTTAGTCTTTCTAGGAGTATGGCATGGTCGACCGTGTCGAATGCAGCACTGAGATCCAGTAATACTAAGACTGAAATTCTGCCATTGTCTGTGTTTAAGTGGATGTTGTTGAAAACCTTAACAAGAGCAGTTTCAGTACTGTGGTGCTGTCGAAAGCCTGACTAGAAGACATCAAAGCAGTTATTTACGGCCAAGAAGTTGTTCAGCTGTTGGAAAACCGCTTTTTCAATTATTTTACTTAAAAATGGGAGGTTTGATATTGGCCTATAATTTTTCATTGTTAGAGAGGACATATCTCTAATGTCTCGCTGCCTTTTGTGGTTTCCTGAGTATCTAACAAGATGAAAGAGGAGAAGAGAGAAACATTATGGCTCTTTGTGTCTTTTTCTGTGCTCCATTCTGAGAAAGAATGAGATAGAAACAAATTGCAGTTGCAATTACAAATGATACAGAGGATCACGACATCCTCAGCTGGCCTGTGGTGGTGCGGTGGACAGGGGTGTCAGCAGCCATCAAGCGACTATGGACGTCCTGTGCTGCTCTACAGGCTGCGGTACGAGCGGACCCCTGCGACGGACCCAGGAGGGCTAAGAATAGCTTCCACTACAAAGAGCTGTCACTCTGGATTGTAACAGAGTGGCGATAAGACCGCCGCTGGGCTTTACATTTAGCCATGTGTGCCACTGAGCTCATAACACCTATGTACCTCTGTAAACACACCCACACTGTATGTGTGCACATAGGTACATGAGAATCAAATAATAACATTCAAAGAGATGCACTAAAGTCATCACCTCAGAGATGATGCATGCACCTTTTTTCACTTGTATTTCATACAGTTCTTGAATCAAATGATATTGGTCAAAACAATTAAAGTCACTTTTAGAGTAGACTTAATTTACCATTGATTCACACGGAAAAAAAACCCCAATATGTGCACACTTTCTTTCCTTCACACTTTCATACAGACACACTCATGTACTGTACATGTTCATGTACACAGTGTCTAAATACACAATTGAGCGGGAAGGATCAGAACCAATCCCTTCCTGTTAGTGGCAGGAAACATCTACCGCTTACTGAATAGAAATCGACTCCCATGTTGCTTGGGGCCACGATTTGATGGGCGATTTTGGTGTCCGACTTTCAGGCACGTGCTGGGTTAAACGGATAAGTTAAGAGTTTATTAAATCACACACAACAATGTGCCAGTACTGTGATTTGCTCTATTGATACCTCTTCTTGTAAAGAGCTCTTTATCTCTAGGGGGAAATCAAATTACTTATTTGTTTTTTATAGAGCAATAAACAGAGGCACTTGCTATAGCAACAGAAAACCATTTGAGATAGTGGAGGACGCACACAGTGGTTAGCTAACGCCATTGTTGTTGTTTTTTTTAAAAAGGTATGTTTTTTATTGAGATACATCAGAATAGACATGTCACACAGGTCACAGCGCAGTGGGCTGTGCTCTGAGCGGTGCCTTGGCTCTCAGGTCTCTGGTCAGCGTCTGTTGCCTTTCATTCTCGGGAATCAGATATAAAGGGCAACACATTCCATCACTTACTCTGGTCTGGGTGGCTGCCAACGGCTTACCTTCCTGCCCTTGTGAACAAATCCAGACAATGTTTGGATGCTGCTGGCTCTAAAGTGGAAAGAAACGACAAGATTAATCAAACGGACCGAGTCACACGTCCCCGCATGGCGGACAGCTCCAATTGTTTCTGCAGCGCCGCTCAAAAGGAATCAGCACGTGAGCGTTTTGTCCACAAAAAGGAGCTAAAACGTGTTTCATTTTTTAAACTTGTATTTTATATATTTGTGTTTGTAAGTGTGTGTGTTTTACCACAGTCAGAAAACATTGTGTCATCCCCTTTTTCCACTTCCACACAAACTAAACATAAGAAACCTATTTAATATCATAAACAACGTGCAGTGCTCTGGAGAAAACCATTACATCGATTTATTCCTGGTTTTGTAATTGGTTTTCCTTTTCAGCCTGACAGCATAAAGAGTTACCACATTCCCTTTGGCTATCAGCTACCGGCCACTGACAACATTTAAATCCTGTCTTCAATCAGTTCAAGAAAATCCCACAAGGAATAGTTTGAGGATTATAGCGTCCCAGTGTGCGTGAGGTTCACTGTAGTTAGAGCTGGCACAGTTAATGGAAGTATAGAGAGATTCATTTATCCACTATTTTAAATCAATACCCGCTCGCTGTTAATGTTGCCGTCATTAATAATGGCTCATTCTTTAAAGGGAAGTCCTGTTTGTTCATGAGCTGTTGCAGAAAAAGAGTTTCTGCAGTTTGTACATGAGCACGATATTGGTTCAGACATTGTAACATACAGTTTGTATTATTTATTAACTTTAACAGAAAATTGTACTCCCCAAATGGATGTATGTAGATATAGACAAAATGACACTGCAGCTGTTTTGCATAACTTTTCAAAAAAGAGCAAAACTATTTTTTGACATATTTGTTGAAACAGGTATTTCCACGGTGTTAGACTGACATTTGAGGGCATTGCTGGGAGATGCCATGACTGCATCACCTCATGGTCTTGTATAAGCAGCAAATGTTGATGCAAGATGCTTTTTAACAAGCTCACATAGCGTTGGTTATGTAGCATTTGGCAGGATGTGTAGCGCTAATAACAGCCAAAGGACGTTTTCACACAGAGGAACAAACAGCGTGCTCAAATCACAGATGGTCATAACAGCAAAAAGCAACAGCTAACTGCACCAGCTGGTTCACTGTGTGTCTGCTTGAACTTTAGGGGTTTTATGAACTATTTTTAGTGCCCGCCTACACAGACATTAGACCTATCAAATTACAGTACCAGCGTTGTCAGCAGAACAAAGATAATTCACGCCCACCTACCGATTTCTTAGGATTTTTTTATTTTCTTAATTTCTGTTTGACTTTAAATGTTAATATACAACTCTATTTTGTGGTTGGCAGATCACACAGTGCTGTTAAGAGCGTTATATGACATCATGCTCCAAAGTCTGTGTTGCTTAATTTGGTATGAAATGTTTGTTTGAAACAAAACATTGGCTTTCTTATGGGTGACCTCAAACTAGCCAGTTAGGATTGCATGATAAAAACAGCAACTTATAACTTAATTAGAAAATATTGTAAGTATCTTGAAGTCCCACATTTTAAACTGTCAACACATTGATTATATAAGATGAACAAAATATGGTGCTGACAGTGGAGAGCCAGAGGTATTTGATACTTTAACTCAATGCATGTGGACCAATAATAATTTAGTGCTCCCTCCCATATGTTAACACTTAACGTAACATACTTGGGTCTCTGGTACATTTCACTCCACAGACAATCAACCTGCCCATTAAATTCAATCAAAGATAATGTTTTGTCGATGGACTGAGTTATCTACTTCATACTCTGGAGGTCGCGACTGGAGTTATCTCAGAGGACTCTGACAAATCATGTTGGCCTGAGAGCAGCCAGTGGGTTGTGATGATGGAAACACATCACTTGTGCTGTCTTGTGCTCTAAGATGAATCACACAATCAGGCTCAATGTGGCTTATGTGATTACTCGCTAATGACCGACCTACACGCTGACTGAACAAGGCACGGGGCTGTTCCCGGGTCATTGTTGGTCAAGCTGGGGATCAGATTTGAGAGTTTGGAAGGGAGCAGTTGTGTTCATATCACGGCTCACTTAACCTGCCAGTCTTGTGGGAAGTAAAATACCTCTTCGGTGTACACGTAAACATTTCCATGCAGGGTGGGGAACAGAGCGTAGAGATTTAACGCGGGATAATCAATACCAGCAGAGGAAGATAAAAGAACACAAAAAGGTTTTGCTTTTCTCTGAACTGCTTTGTAAACCCCGGAGGAGGTAACGGTATTGAGCCATTTTCTGTTTGCTCAGATCCACACTGTTAGACTCTAAAAATAACCCCTCCTCTCTCACAACTTGTGTGTGGGTCGAGGGTCAAGTGTAGCTGCTTTTTGCTCCCCAACATGGCCTATTATCACAGTACAGAGCACAAACAACAGTCGCTTTATCTCATCAACTGCTCAACTGGAAACTGTTGCAACTATGCCTTTGCCATTTGGCTTTGGGTCGCACGCCGTACACATGACAACTTCTCCTCCAGCCAGAAACAAATTATCTGTAGATTCTGGTCCGCCGCTTATTATAGAGTGAACCTTTTCTTCGACGCTGACTTTTGTGATTTTGACTTTTTTTTGTGAAATGACTACATAAGATCGTTGATAGTCTAACTTATATATCAGGTGCTTCTGTCGCACAGTTGGATGTGTCTAATCCTTCATCAAGCATATAAAAATACTAATCTTTCCTGAGGCTTCACAGGAATAAAAACACTCAAACAAGGGTGAAAGCAAATAAAAGCAACAATGACAAATATATCTAAAAATGGTAGGTAAAGTAAATTGTTTTCAGATTATAGTGATTTATATTAATAATACAAAGGAAGAGCAGATAAACTGATTTCATGTCCCCGGGCACATAAGTAGTTGTGTTTCCATCTGAACGAGTCAAAAGAAACAAATCAGGATGGTTTGCTGTAAATTAGGTCCTCGTACGACAAACACAGCTCAGGACAAGCTTCTGGGAAAGAAGAGAAAAAAAGGAAAAACACAAACATAAAGTAGCTGCTGATTATATTCTTTGAGTTGGAAAGAAAGCAATCTTTTAACTCCTCGTGTTTTTGGTTCCAAATGTAATTAAAAAATTAAACTGTCGCACAGAAAAGAACATTTGAAAATCAAAAACAAATGGTCTGACCAGGGGAATTGCTGCCTAGTTTGGGGGCTCTGAGTGCAAAGGTCTGATCACAACTGTGATCTCAAACAACCACAATAGTAGTGAAGTGAAAAAGCCAAACAAGCCTTCCACTAAACCACTGCTCATGAAATGGAGCATGACTTTAGACTATTTATTACAGGTTTTGCTTCCAACTGAGCTCCAGAGCGTCATTTGGCCAAGAGACCTCAACCAGAAAATGTGCCAGTATAAGATGATGGAACCACAGGAGGAGTCTTGGCTTACTTTTCCTCCAGCTTTGAGGAGAAGACGCGTTTGAAAATACACATGAGCTTTGCATATAGTCGCAGGAGTAGCGTGTGTGCATTTTAATACAAGATAAAAGTGCACAGTTCATGCACGGTGAGCTATGCAGCATACAGTATTCACAGGAGTGGAGATTATTCCCACTAGTGGGAGAGATTTCTCTTTGAAACTCAGGTTCACAACACTGTATAATACAATTTAGAATAATGCTCTACAGGCATGTAATCTGAATATATAGGATATATGAATGCATCTCAGAGAAAAACCTTTTGTTTTATTGATAATGACACATGTTATATGACATTAAATGTTCATATGATACTGTTAATGAAAATCTTCTTTTTTAAATTGCCTGATGTAATATAAAAACCGTTAACAACTTTAAAGTTAAAAATTTCAAACAACACAACACCTTTAGTAGACTTGGAGTAAATGTAAAAGTTATTCCAAATGTCCATAAGTGATTTCAGTAGTCAACACAGCTGCAGTGCTGCTTATAATTAGTGCTGCGACAGGTAAACAGTTTGGAATGAGGGCTGGATGTAAATGAAGGGATTTAAACTGCAGACGGTTACAGTTGAATGTCTTCCAGAGGAGTGTTTTTTGTCTGGTAACTTTCGATGAATAAAACTTTTCTCTTCAGTTTTCCTTGGCGGTGATTGTTTGTCAGAGTTGAAAAACAACATGTCCGCCTGCATGCGTCACCGAAGAGACTGCTGATGTCAGCGTGTTTTTGAGCTTGAGGGGCGGGACGCGGGCCTCCACATGCTGTGTGTACACAGCAGGAGACATTGGCCTCACACACACACACACACACACACACACACACACACACACATACACACCTTGCTGACGGCTGTCAAAAGAACACCGGAAACACCCACTAGCTGTAGTGCTTGTACAAAAGCATCTCTTACTGACATATTGTTTTTGCTCACAAACTAAAAACCTGTTTGCCAAGAATAACATTTACAGGATGAAGTAATTTATTCACGTCTCTGCCAGTACCCTGCCAGCCATATTATGCTATTCGCTGCACATTATAATCTACTGTGTGTGATCATCAAATGGATTATTTTAGACATTCATCTACAGTATTAAGTTATCTAAGAAATACATGTTGATGTCACACCCTGCTCCTAACTAGACTAAAGGTTGTATGACGCTCGAAAATAAGTAGTTGGAATGAACTACTTCTTTGTCCAACCTCCTCAGAAATCAGAAGTTTTTATAGTTGTTTCAAACAGTTTAGCATAAAAGTCAAAGTTCAGCTGAGACTGATGGCGTCATTAGTTTTGCAGGTATTTAATCAGAAATCAAAATGTTGGGCAAATTCAAATTGTGACCACTTACGTGAGTACAGTTCATCGTGAGGGTGACATAAATATCTTTATCAAATTTCATCCAATCCAATAGATGTTGAGACATTTCCTTCAAAAATACAAATACAAACATTGTGGTAGAGGAAAGGTCAGGGGGTCACCAAATCCAGCCTCTGGGCACCATGAATCCCATTTTATGGCAATCAATCTAGAGTCATGGTAAAACAAAAACAGTTTGTGATGTTTTTGTGGGTCAAGATGCATTAAAAATAGAGTAAGAATAAACTATTATAACTGTGCATGTTCTTTCTGCATGGGACCAACTCCAAAGAAGAGACACAAACAAGCAGTGAAAAAGTTCACTTTGAATTAGAAACATAATAGATCATTTGATTGATTGCCATCATATCATGCTGATAAATAACTAGGCATGTCAAATCTGCAGGTTTTCTGTTGGGCGTCCTCTAAAATGTGGTCTGTATTGAGTCTGAACACACCTGGTGAGGATTTATATGCAAGACAGAGATAATTCATGACCCCTCTCACCTGCCTGTAGCTGCACGGTGATTCATGCCGGTCGTCTCTACAGTTATTTCCTGTCAAACCTCCTCTCCCCTCCTCCAAAGAGCTGCCATTAGCTATGCTGAGTTGATGTTAACTAAACACATCAAATATTCATTGCACACCAGCTTCTATGGAGTATTATTCATGCTCTCCACCGGCCTTGTTCAACTACTGAGGGTTCTTTCAGGAGCTCAAGATAGCCTCACACAACATCCATCCAACAGCACTGCACATCTTATCTGCAAACATATGAGCAAGTGGAAGACGGACACATTTAAATTCAATCCACCTCTCTTTGTATGCCCTTTCATAGCGTGTTTGGTTATCATATTGTCACCCAGAGAAGCTGTCCATCCATCTACAGCAGTGAGACGTGCTGAAGGTTTTGCTCTGTGTGACTCTTCTTGTCTTTGTCAGAGCCAGTCTGAGTTGTGGCACGATAGCTGATTACATTACCTGCATTACAGAACCACCTCCATGTTTTTAACAGGCGTGTACTGTTTTATGTTGCACTGCTGTACTTCATCCAGGGCTCATCGTTTCTTAATTTTGACAATTTTTATCTAAAATTTCTCCGATTCATTTTACAAAGAAGATACGCAGAACGTTTAAAGACAATTGAATGCATACATTTGGTAAATGTTTTAATTTGTGCAGCACATTTTTTTGTTTTGATAATCAGATTTTGACCCATTTTTGCTTCATTTCTTTTTCTCTCATTTCTTTGATATTCTAAAGCGAATAGTGTTGAACATCTTACAGTTTGTTTGGTATTCATTTTTAATCCTAACTAAAGGTGAATTAATAGTAGGTCGACATACATTTTTTGGTTGTCTATGAAAGTACACTAATTGGATTTTGGACTGTTAGTTGGATAAAACAAGTCACATTTTAATTTTTTTTGCTGATGTTTTACAGACTAAATGATGAATCAATAATACAACAATAATGGTTATAAGTATAGTATAGGTCCTATACTATAGTTTATATTTATAGTTACATACGTATTTTAGTGACATTACTGTATTATAGCAGCACACAAACCCCCAGATGGAATGCATAGACCGCAGGAGGAACATTGTTGACCTATATTACACCTACATCTACCAGAGCTGCTCTCCTTCCCTCGCTCACTCTGCTGCTCGCTGTTGTGTCAGATGTTAATATCTCGTTTGCATCGCACCACTTTTTCTCCTGAATGACTTTTGCTGCTGCGCAGTTCATGTCTTCTGTTATGGGAGGCAGGATGCTTGCAACGTGTAAGTTATGTTACGATGTGCAGACCTGTGAAATGATAAAGCTGTATGTACTATTAAATGACTGCATCGGATTTGTGCTCTTAGATAACGTCTGTTCCGGCGACCCGGACTGTTCGTGTGGTTAATTCATTCATAAGTGGGGTCACTTGCAACAAGTTTACACCCTTAGCTCTTCATGGGAGAACACATGGCACTTAAGGGCTATTTAGGCGTCTCTGCAGCTCAGAACATAACTAAAACGTACGCATAGCTGCCTAACAGAGACGGCTCTTTAAGATTAAATACACTGAGGCACCTTTGATTTCTTTGTTGCTAACAAGCAGCTGGAGACAACAACAAAACAACAACTTAGTATGCATGGAGAAAAAAAACACCAACCAGACACCTCTGGCGAGCCGAAATTATTTTGGGACCATTACAGAGCACTTGAGACGAAAGTTTACATAATGATGGCTTTAAGCATCTACTGTAAGTGTGTGTTTGTGTGGGTGAGTGAGAGCAAGTGGCAGAGCATAATGTGTGTATAGCTGAGAAGATGGATAAGTCGTTTTGCTTTTCTCTGCCAAGAGGTTGTAAGGAATTGAGTTCATTTAGATTAAGGGTGATACAGATGCTAAGAGGGGGAAATGGAGTGAGATAACACAGATGAGGAATACCAGCGATAAAGAAGAGGACGGGCGGGAGCCGAGTGAAATAAAGACAAATCACCACAATCTACTTTATGTTTCTCTAGTGGGAAAAATAAATCTAGTTCAGAAGGCAATTAATTCATCGTCGTCTAGAGCCACAAAGTGCTCATATTAATATATATCTCCGAATCAAAGCAATTTGTCATCCAGTGCAATGATGTTACAGCGATAAAGTTCTGGTACACAGGGTCAACATCAGACTGAGGCTACACACACTCGTTAGTGGCATACATTCATTGCTTGTTATGGTCTCCTCAGAGGATTTGGTGATTATGAAAACATAAAGCAATACCAGCCTTATCCTCTCTGTTACAGTGGTTCAACAAACATCCACTTGATTAATGGTTGTACGTCTACCGTTCAAAGCTTCTGTGGCGTAAAGTCTCTCTTTCCGCATGCACAAGAGCAGATGTGTAGTTTGCTTTTACAAAAACAACAACTGGTAGAAATGAGAAGAAACCTATGAAGCCGTTATCTGCGCTGGCTTTATGGTTTACTTGGCCTTTTTTTTTTTTACCTGATCTGATGGTGTTGAAGATGTGAAGTGCACCAACCAATAATGACCTCTTTTCAAATGTTCCAAGTCTGTGTTTCCATTAAAGGAGTCCCTGACCTCTTCCTCTGCAGCTTCTCCTTTGTAAGATATGTTTGTTTTTTTGGAGCTGTGCTGCTTTGCTAAATAAGGTTTTAGAGATTTGGTGTATCTATGTATGGTATCAATGCAGTTTTGCCACTCTCTATGACAAACGAAGTGTTTGATAAATTCCAGGCTTATGGCGGAGTGACAGAGCTGCATGGAGAAGCTCGGGGGATTACTGCACATAAACACTGCCTGCCACCATCCATAAGAGCTGGACGTACAATAGAGCCGTGTGGATACACTCGGGATCACCCAGGTCTATTTGGAGTTCCCTCATAAACATTTAACATTACAGAGGGCATTGAGGGGCTACTGCGAGTTCCTCCTCTGAACATATTAAACATTTAAAACCAGAGTATTTTTGTGTGTGAATATATCTCTGAATGTGGCGACATTGGAAGGAAGTCACGTAAGTTACTGTACGTCCTTTGTGTCTTCCTTCTGTCTTTATACGTCTCCTCTCTATTGTTGGTTTTGTTCTGGAGCCTCATTCTAACAAATCCCATCCGTCGATCGTACAGTACACGCATCATCTATCAGGAGCAGTCTCATTAGTGTCCTCATGTCTGCTGGATGTGTTGATTGTGTCTCTTTGAAGTTTTCAGATCTGCTTTGTGACTCTGCCAAGTCGTATTTTACTCTCCGGGGACAAACTGGGTTCAGAGACAGTGAAAGGCATTTCTTTACAATCTGTATTTGTTTATTTCCCTTAACAGACCCAGTCCCCATCGGACTTAATTATGCAGGTTTATCATGTGGTTCTGATGACAGGGTTTGTCTGTCAAACAGCGGCCCCTGTCCCTGAACTCAGTGATGCTGTACAGCGTCAGAGCATCATAAGAAAGACATGTTTGAAGAGAAAGGCAGCCCAGGACTTTTGTTTTAGTCATAACTCCGATTTTTACAGTAGTGGAATAAAAGCAGTGTCATTAATCACTCAGCTGTTGGAACATTTATCAAGCAACATCGTTCACACCACAAAACGAACAGCCGTACCTAATTCTTAGCAGAAATAATGCTTTTCGTAATGCTAATTTGCAAGTGTTGACAGGTGAAATGTCTGTGTTGGCTTCGCTTCTTGCTCGCTTTGTTTACACAAAATCTGTATGTTTCCTGGAGATTTACTACTGTGACACTGCAGTCCTTTTAATTCTCAAGAGACAGCTCTGAAATGCTAGTTTTGTGCTTTATATGCTGCTTTAGTAGAAATGTACAGTCACAAATCACATGGCTTGCATTTGTTGCCCAGATGAAACAGCTTTCCACTGGATTTGTTATAAGTTATGCATGGGCCCTCAATGCGATAATCAGGTGGCTTAAGCATATCTGCACTGAAGCCAGTGATTGGTGGTGATTATTTATCTGGTTGCAGTGTGTGAAGAAGTATTCAGATGCTTTACTTCTGCATCTATTTACAATATTACTTAAAAGTAGGTATTATCAGAAAAATGTACGAGAAAAATACTCATTATGCAGAGTGACCAGCGTTATATTTTTATTACCACCAATGCATTAAAGTATAGGCAGCATTTTAATGTTGTAGACGGTCTTAATAAAGCACATTCTAACTAGTTGTTATGTAGTTTACATAATAATGTTGCATTATATTTTATAAAAACATCAAACGTGTATGTTTAAGTTGCTCAAACACTCAAAATTGCGTTGAGCAGATAACTTTGACTCCTGCTATGCTGAGTTACCGGTTAATGAGTTGCACTGGTATCATCCAGCAACGTCTTCCTCCATTAGAGTGTTACAAGCAGCTTTCAGTGCGATTCTGGTTCTTGTTTTATTATTTCTACATTGTAAAGACTATATGTATGTATTGACACATGCGTAACCAGTGATGCCAGTGGCTGAGGCCCGCTGTGTGGGCCAGCTTTGTTCATTTTGTTTACTTGTGTAATGGAAACAGTTGGAACAACTTGTGATGAAAAGCACTAAACATTTTCTATAACCTCATGAATATATATCAACTGAAATAAGCAGCTGAGGGCAGATTATCTTAAATTTTTGATTTATGCTCTGTCCATTGCATATTCATGTGGATGCCTTTAGTTCATGTGTCCACCAAGAAAAAGGATCCTAAGCCACGTCATTTTAACACATTACGTGCCACCACCAAGTAATCCGTTGGTAAATGGTCGTGGTAATTTCACTTATTTTTGTGAGACCAGGTTGGCTAAATTACCTCAAACCTATAGTTTGACATTTGTTCTATTTTTTTGTTTCTTAACAGCAAACATATACACCAATATATCTGCAATAAGCTAATAACAGCCAAGATATGTTTTAAGACAATTGATCCATCCCTTTCTTTAATCTTCAAAAAGTCCAATGTGGGTTCTGCAGTGATGATTACTACAAATAAATCGACTCGGTTTATGAAACTGTAGAAACAGTGTAGGATGGTGAACATGGTAACTGATAATAAAAGGCTCCCTGTAGGGCTGTTGTTGATTCACAGCAGGCACAGATCGAAAGGTCCAACACACCTCATAAAAGAGTGTATGAAACAGCATCCAACACTTCCCACACACACGTACAAAATCCCCGTACACACTCACACTGACACAATAAAAAGGTACATCTCAAATGTTGTACAGCCATTTGTCATTGTCTCCCGCCCACATGTATATCAGATGTGACCTCTGAATAGTTGAATAGTTGACAATCGCCTGCACACAGCAGAGGCAACGAGCATCCAGCTGCTGGGTCACTGGAGCCGCGATGCGACGCAGACGAGTTGCACTCTGTTGCTTCACAATGTAACGGGGTCAGTGACGAACGTTTTGAGCAGTTCAGAGGTTAGCCACACAACGCAACTGAAACCATGTGTGCTGTTAGGCTTAACGCTATCTCTTCCATATCTCGCACACACTATCGTTCCTGTGGTGCTTTTGCATGAGAAAGACACAATAACGTCTTACTCCAGTCCATGTTTAATAATGAAAAAGGTTTAGGTGTTGGTCAATGAGAAGACCCTTTATTAGAGAATAAATACTGTATGTTTTTCTCTCAATACAACGTGTTTGGAAGCTGAGGAGACAGATGATGAACAATCAGATACTCGTGTTACTACTGTGTCTTACTATTAACAATTAGTGATTGACTGTATTTGTGCAAAAGAATTATTCTGTCTGTATATATAATATTTTTTAGTTATAGTTGTATTTTAGTTATTGTGAATTTATTACTTTTTTACTTAGTTAGTATTCTTACTGTTTATTACTTATTTATAATTGATATTGTTTTGATCTTGTTTTTTACTATGTATCTTGTTTGCACTATCCGCTATGCTGCTGTAATCCTGTGAATTTCTCTGTAAACACAAAGCACATTTTAAGCACATCTAATGACTATTTGCATAATCGCGTGAGACATGTTGATTCTTCATGTAAGTGTGGAGTGCTGACACATTCCACTTCAAATTCAGTGAAGTACAATGTCCCGTTGACTTTTCAACACATGTCTAAAATGCATTCATGTAAGAGCAGCTCGGGCCCAGTTGTGGAATATTTTAGGACACTTCAGCAAACACTTAAACTAAAATGATCATGTTCGCTGAGGCAAGGAAAAGGTATATAATGTAGAACAACGAGCAAAAAACCTTGGACTTTACATTTACATTCCAAACAGAGCGAATGCCAGCAGGCAGCAAATGATTACATCTCCTAACAGACGTGACAACTGAATCCCTCAGACAGACTACCAGCAACGTGGTTGTTAACAAGCGAAGAACATGTTTAAAGTAGGGCTGCCAATTTTCAATTGTCTTTGTCCTTTTTGACCCCAAAATTCTATTGGTGAGAATTGTTTGGGTTAATATTTGTTGTGTGGTGTTGCATTTCTTACCGCTACAGCACAGCTATGATGCACAGCAGAATGCCTTTCAGCAATCAAAAACATCAACAGTAAACTGCCTCAGAATCGAAGATCAATCAAAGTAGCAGTTTTATTCTCAATTCAAATAGAATCACAGATATTCACGAGTCACACTTGGAGAAACCCTTTGCATAGAGGACACAATTATGTGTTGGGATGATGCAGAAGGCGGCTGCTCTCAGTGTTTGTGCAAGTTTAAGACATTGACACTAGCATGCACTGCAGAAAAAATAATAATAGAGTTTAATAAGCAGCTGAGGGAAAGCTTCCTCTTTATTTATTGTAATTGTTATTTTTACAGCTGACGGACTTTTGGCTACAAAAAGCTTCCTCGGAGAACTGAGATTCTTTTGGGGGTTTTTTGTAACATATTTGGTGCGATGCTGTGACTGCAAATCAAACCGCTGATCCACTTGTATTTGTTATTTGCTGATGTGTCTTTTGGTAATAAGTAGAACATCAACAGGAAGCTTTCGTCTGGATGAATTTCCTGTTGAGACACAGTGATCTGGTGTGTAACTTTCCCTTGGTCGTGTCGTCCTAAAAAACACTTTGACACTTTCTGAAAACTGCTATTGGCAATGTATCGTGTATATCTGCTCAGAATGGGTGCCCAATGCATTGAAAATATAAAATGCATCTGAAATCAGATTAAAAATCTGGCTCCATTCTGTACATGCAACAATAGGCTATAGTTCTCTGGGGTTTTTCAAAATAATATGTGGGGAATGTAAATCCCTTACTGACGTAAATGTAGACAGGCCAGGCGAAAAAACAAACAAACAGCTGAAATGCAAAAAAACAGTTTATCCATTTAGATGTGATCTATGATGTGTTAATGGTTGCGCAACAGCTCACAGAAAAAAAGAGAGACCAAGACTGAGTGAAGACCGAAGTTAGTTTTCTGCACAGAACATTATCTTTAACTCAGCTACTGCATAGAAAACACACATACCAGCAGTTTTACCGTCAAACAGCTGACGTTTACTCAGAAACAGATAAGAGTGCTATTCACTTGAAGTGGTGCACCGTCTTCTCTGCAGCAGCCAAGTCGCAGAACATGTAACAGCATGATGCTCGGTCTCCACTGAACTCTCCTTCACCCTATTATCAGATAGTGAGGCTCTCATTCAGCACGGTTTCTGCCCAGTGTAACATCTGTAGCCCTAAGATATGAGCGGCTTATTTAGTCAAAGCACGGGAAGCGGGAAGAATACACGAAGCGACTTTGGAGTTGTGCTGCATCTTCTCGGTTGATGTGTCCGTGGGATATTTCAGAAACAAAGCTACATTAGTGAATGTTGTGATAAAAAAATGCACCAAGGCCTCATTCAAGGCGAGGAAAGTTGTGTAAGATGGGTGATTTCCCCCTCACAGTCACTAGCACCTCTGCATTAGGAAAGCTGCATGGTAGATTGTTGCTTGGGGACATTTTGTGAACCGGACAGTTATTGTGTTTTCCGAGAGGTTTGTTTTTAATCCTTGCTGCTCCCCCCTCAACCTGCAATCATGCACGCATCCTCTCCTTTTGTAATTTTATTTGTTGGACAGCGTAATCAAATGAAAGGTAAGTACTCTTGAACAAACAACAGTAATTGTTAGTGGCCATTGTATTGAGCCATCCAACATGCACTTGAACACAGAGCAGTTTCTATGTTGTTTGGGACATTCAGGGAATTTGCGTCATTCATTTGAGATTGTCAGTGTATTTTTTTACTCAAATAGAAATAAATGCCGAGGCATTATTCGAACAAATAGCTGTCTGTCCATGGAATCGAAGGGAGCAAAGGGCATTTCTTATTTCAGTTAAAATTGCCTGGGGAAAAAAAGAGCATTACGTAATTTTTTACATATCCCCAAGCAGAGGTGAAACATTTTGGCTTGGTGACTCAAAAGAAACGGGTCCAAACTGCCTGACAGGTCCCTCTGGCTCTGCCGCCTCTTAAATCAGATGTGCAACAATAGCGATAAGAGCTCCAGGTTATTTCCTGGAACAGACAGCTAGCGTTGCTAAACAACACATGTTCTGGACCTCCATTGGTCTGGATCCATAGCGGGCCGAGCGATTCACAGCTTAGTGGGAGCCCAGAGGCTTAGCTCTCGCAGGATATCATAACCGCAGGATATACGAGCTTAACTAGCCCCACACCTTCAAGCCCATTAGTTCCACTCCAACTCTAATCGCTATAAAAAAGATTCTGCATATTGCAAAATTTTGGTATCGCAAGCGCTCTGGTTTCCACTTGTAGTCTGGCTCTCAGAGGATCAATAAGGTTTGAGCGGGTTTTGGTTGCGTGCAGTTAAACGGTCCATGTGGAGAGCAAAAGAGGCCGAAATGTAATCTCATCAACCCCATCAGCTATTGTCTGACGACGATATAGCTTTTTATTACCACGGCTAATTGGCTACTTGTGAAACAATCCGGTCGTAGACATCATCTCGCAACTCCAGTCTTGCGTCTCAAGTTGCTAATCCGACTGTAAACAATGACTGCCGGAAGTGTACACAGGAACCCCAGACATATAGTCCCCCCCCCCCCCCCCCCCAAGGCTAAATCGCCATCAGACCGATTGCTCCAGCTCCCACCAAATGGGTGACGTGCTTCCCATCGTCGTGCATCAAACGCATCCAAGCTGACATGTATGTGACAAATCTGCACAAATAATGCACGAGAGACTTACGAGCATAAGTCCTCAGGGTGTATCTTTAAAATTGCTCTCATGTTCTGGCTTTTCGTTGTTTTCTTTTAGCAAGACTTTAAGGAAAGCCTCATTTTGTGTTTCGCTTTGGGGCATCTGAAAATACGCGAATACGTGAATGAGTCAAAGCAGAAAACGTCCACATTTGTTACGTGAGACGTGAACATTTGTAGGATGGTAAGAGAAAGACCTTTGGTGTAAAGGCCAAGGAGTAAGATAAAACAGAGAGTGGTCTTCAGTGTGGCGTTAACAGTTAGTCACCTAATTGTAGCACATGCTTCACTTTAAGAGATATTGTTTTCATATGAAAAGAAACATATGTGGGACCTTCACCAATGTGTAATGGTCAGTGTTTCGAGTTTAAGGACATAAAAATGGGCACAGTTTTCTTTTTTCTCTGCCTTGCTCTCTTACTTTGACATAACCTCTCCCTGTCTCTCTTTCGTCATCCCTCCTGCAGGACTGAGTTTGGTTAATCATTGCCCCTACTTGGTGCTACGTTGCAGAAAGTGGTGCAGGTGGACTGGTGGTTTCGTAAATAAGCTTCTAGATGTGTTTGTGTGAATAGAGAGCGAGAGCGAGAGAGAGAGAGAGAGAGGAGGGGCAACCCATGGAAAACCGTCACACACTGGCATAACACTCGTGCCGTAAGCAGCAGCAGCATGTGCTCACCCACATGTCTGCCAGCCTCTCTACTGTACCCTCAACACATGCTTACATATCATGCACTATAAGAACTCACTCTTACAGTAGAGATGTTTGATTTAGCAGAGCATAATGCCCGGTCTGGTGGGGTTTGACATAGTTTTTTTTTCATGCCATTAGTGTAAATAATGAAGAAGATGTGCCTTTACTTCCTAATGAGCCGTAGCGGATCCTGGAGTTTTTTAATCAAAGCCGACATCTCATACCAGAGATGCGTCTTTGGTTCAAGCCACTCGTGTTGCTGTAACACTCAGTACATTAAGTGTAATAACATTTTAAACTGTTGCTGTGACTTCAACATGTCTGATGGCGTTAAGGGCAGGAGAGGCAGTGCTGTGATCTCAGCTGGACGGGTGCTGACCTGATGTCAGACCAGACAAGAGTAGCTCTGACCCCTCAGGCGCCCGGGGCAATCAGTCAGTCTGGACTACAGCTAATGCTAACTGCATCCTGTGGTCATTATATTGAACAGGCCATTTAGAAAGCATGGCTCTTTGATTTAGATATTATCTAAAGTCTGACTCCCAGTAGAGCTTTGTAATATATAGGGGGGACATTTACATTGTGACTGGAAGCTCTCAGTGGCTCGTTCAATCCAGACTTCAGCCGCTTGTTGACATTCAGTCAAAAGGCAGACTAAAAGACTCTCTGATTCGAACTGAGGCTTTCTTGAGCACATCCATTACGTACTGTCCGTCTGTCATGACGCATTGTGCTCTTATCACTTGAGCAAACACACCCCCGGTAAAAATAAATGATAAACACATCAACATGAGCCCCCCCCTCCTCGCTGCCACGAGACTAGAACAGAATGGAATTTGAAACGTTTTAGCCAAAAATGTTTCCATGGTCAAGGTGTTTTTTGCAGAAACGTTTCAGATTTCGTTCCGTTCTCCGGCTTCAAACAAAATCTCTCGGGGGAGTTTTGAGGCGTCAATCGATACACAGGTGAGTGACCTCTGGCACACGCTGACGCACGCTCGATCAAACACTGACAGGCTTAAAGATGAAGGCGGACAGCAGCCGACTGTGACTTCCTGCATGGGTGCAGCTCTGCTGAGCCTCAGCTGTCTTATTGATGGGACAAACAGCATTTTTGCCACGTGTTTGATGTTCTGGACATGTCTCGTTCCGACTAGTCCACTTTGCTAACCGTGGCTTGATTATTGTTGTAATTCTGACCCAACCTTTTCCTGTTTTGGTCCTCTTGTTTCGCGAGGCCAAGTTGAGCCGAGCTAATGAGTGGTGTGTTTGCAATGAGCTTTGATGGATTGCGTGTCTCTGTGTCATCCAGGCAGTGTGGCGAGCGTAGATAAGCCCCCTTATGAGGTGAAAACCCTTCCCCGTCCTGCAGTATCCCCTCCCAGCACCAACAGCAGGAATCAGGGATGTCACGGCTGTTCCTTTTTTCGGCAATGCTGATTGTCTCCTGCAGCATTGAGGTAAGTCCTGAGAGCGCGCACGCATACACACACACACACACACATACAGATTTATCCCAGAAGTAAACAGCATCCACATAAGTCTGTGAACTGCCATTAATCATTGGCCTTTACAGTGTGGGGGTGGGTGTTGTTTCTTTAGAGTCGTGGTGTGGAAGCCAAAACAAACTGTCTGTCCTTGTTGATTTTAATCACATGAGTATTACAGTGTGTAGATCAGCCCGTCCATACAGGAGCACAAGACCCCCCATGCAGACAACACATTAGAGTGGGACACAGTGTCTTGAGAATGGGTTGTTTACAGCTACTGTATATATGCAGTGAAGTGAAACAAATGAATGCCAATTCATTTAATGTACCTGCTTTGTCTTCATGGTTTGTGTGGAGCCCACATTCTCGGCGCGTTTCTTGCCCAATTGCCTCACACTGCATCAATACAGAATAACAGGCCTTCCTCATGTGACTGTTTTGTTGGGTGGGCACCGTTTCCTTAGGTGTCTCCTGCTGCGTCTCTGGATAAGCTGAAGGAGAGTTGGAAGTTGTACATGGAAGAGTGTGATCGCAACAACAGCCGAGAGCTGCCAAGTACCGGTGAGCTAAAAATACTGTAACTCACTTTTAAAACTTTTGAGCCTGCAGTTGTCTATTTACACATCCAGCAGATTTGGAGCAATTCATAAACATTCATTTGGAGTGGCGTGTCTGGCCACCTGATGAATTAAAGTCCAACATTTACTCTACTTTTTAGTTTTGGTGGAGACTGTCTTAGGTCAAATAATTGTCAGTGGGTTTGTCAATATGAGTGACAACTTTCATGTGAGTAAAAAATGTAATTGTTGCTTTAACGACACTGGCACCCCATCAGCACTCAATAATAATTGTAGGTATTAAGGTTCTTATCCAGAGACGAAACAAAGTGCAACATAATGATAAACTACGATTCCTTAATAATTTTTGGTGCTCTGACAACATTTCTGAGAAGGTAAATACGAAAGACATTCCATTTTTTATATATAAACAGCATTTACCATCACCTTGCGATGCAGTGTAAACTATCTAAGGCAGTAGAGCTGGTAATGGTTAGGTTGCGGTGTCACCGGACGGAGCGGCGGCAATTTACACTCCCTGCTCAAACCATTGAATAATCACTCTGCTTGCAGCGGCTCCCAGTTTTCTATTTGCCGCACCACACTCTCTGCTTTCTGGCTCCAGCTCACTCCATCAACAGCGTTTAACTACATGCCCTTCAGTTGCATTATAGTCTGTGAGCTTGTGGGATAGAGATGGAGAACAGTGATGCTCCAACTTTCAAAAAGGCTGCTTCCCACACTTCACATGAGATCACATATCCGTGGCACTCATACACCGGTCCTGTCACCGCATGAGTGTGACAGCGAAGTATAGCAGGAGCTGATCATCCAACTTTCTATACACCAACAGCCGGTACTGTTTACATCCTGCGTTGAGAAGATGAAAGGTGTGTTAAAGCAGAAGGTCATTGATGGAGGACTTCACTCTGAAGTCAAGATGAAAAGACCAAGATGTGTACAGATGTTGGCCACCAGAAGCCATCACTTCAGAGACGTTATTCCACGACTTAGACCTCTCTAGACCACAGACACAGACATAGTGTGTAAGGGCTGCGATTGTATGAAAAGAATTACCCATATTTCATGTTTGTTTGGTTTTATTCCCAGGCGTCGTGTGCAACAGGGAATTTGACAATTACGCCTGTTGGCCCGATGGACTCCCCAACACCACCGTCAGTGTGTCGTGTCCTTGGTATTTGCCGTGGCACCATGAAGGTAAGAGACACGAGGGTCAGCGGATACACGCTGTACTGTCGTGTTGCTGCAGAGTACTTTGAAATATCCTGCAGAGAAAGACAGCTGTCCGTGATGACTGGACTTGACTTGAAGCTGTGTCTGTCTGTGTTTGTGCTTAGTTCAACACGGCATGGTGTATCAGGAGTGTGATGCAAACGGCCAGTGGGTGACAATGAAGAATACCAGCGAGTGTGACTCTAATGATCCAAGTCTGGTAAGAAATATCTCTCTTGCATTAGACATACTAATAACTTTTTTAAAGATCAAATATTAGGTGCAATGTTACTGTTAAAACTGAAACTTCCCCTCTCAAATAAAGGAAACAAAAGTCTATGTGTTCGTCTGCGTTTTAATTTGCAGCAGTACTATGGCCATATTCGGATCATGTACACTGTGGGCTATTCCTTATCACTGGTGGCTTTGGTGTTGGCGCTTGGCATCCTCATATTTTTCAGGTAATAAGGATTTTTGGTTGGACTAATTTCTAAGAAATGGAGTAAAATATCAGGAAATAATTAGATATAGTTGATCTGCATCAAACACAACGGGGAGTGGAACAATTACATTTAAATGAGTAGGTAGAAATGCACTTCTTCACTCTCTGGTGGAGAGTTGGATGATATGATTGATACAATGACAGCTGCTGGCTGTAGATTTATATTTGAAATCCTCATCCAACACAGGGTGAGATAGTAAATGACCATATATCCCTAAATCTCAAAGTATTACTTTAAATGGAAAGCTGCATTGTAATTTAGTTGATCTTGGAATGATTGGGGTGAAAGCATTAAAGCCTCTCATTCATCAGGAAACTGCACTGCATGAGGAACAACATCCACATGAATCTGTTTGCCTCCTTCATCCTGCGAGCGCTGTCTATCCTCATCAAAGACGCTCTGATGGAGGCCAACGTCACGTCGCAGGACCTCAGCAGTGACCAGGAGCAGGGATTCCCACGGGCATCTATGCCTCCAGTGGAGCTGCTGGTCAACAATGAGGTCAGTTGTCATAAAGGGGAGTGTTTTACAGACTTATGTACTTTGTCTTTATTTTTGCAAAGGGGAGGGTATGAGTCTTTTTTGGGAGAGTTGAGATTGTTTAACACTCCAAATGTCACGGTGCAGGGGGCAGGACAGGCAGGGGAGGCCCAGAATGCAGAGACTGACAGACTCAGTGATGATATTTAAATAGCCCAAAAAGCTTCCCGATTCACACAGGCAGGTAAGTAAAGCTGGCAGGTGCAGGCAAAGGAAAACCCCTCACAGCAACGAAAGACAACCCGACAAAGAAGAAAAGAAACTGAGGTGGTATAGTGACATTAACAAGGGAAGTGAGCTCAGCTGAGCAGAAGGTGAGGTGAATGCAGGACCAATGAGGAACAAGTTAAACTGATCAGGGCGGAAAACTCACAAAGACGACGGGATGTAAATCCAAACACCACAGATGAGGAGTGAACTTTCAAAGTAAAACAGAAAACAGACTAAACAAAATAGAAAGACAGTTTGTGCGTTCCAATAGTATATAGAGTATGCCAGAAAAAGATTTAGTGTGTCTCTATACATAGTATGTCAAACGCAGTTTGACAAAAATACTAGAATGTACCACTGAATTCGGTCACATTTTGCAGTATGCAAGCAAGTTGGGTTTTCTGGCCATTCTGACCCACAATCCTCTGCACAGCAGACATATGAGCAAGAAGGTCAAAGTTGCAATGTTGTGACAAAGTGGTTTGTCTCAATTGAACGCATACTGCATGCAACAGTACGCACTTTGTAAGGTAAGCTGCAGGTACGTACTGAAAGAAAAAAGAAAAAGCATGTGATTTGGAACTCAGTGCATGACACCAAATGTACTTGAGATATTATGGGGAGAGTTTTGCAAGTTTAAAAACTGAAGCATAATAATTTACCCTCCCTTCTCACTCCCCTCCCTTCTCACTCCAGTCATTCTCATACGGTGCCTACGAATTCCGACAATGCCAAACAGAACAAAACCATAAAGCTCTCAACGCTGCACAATGCTGCAAATTCATGTTTTAAATATTTTATTCCGTATCTGGGCCAAGGTCTGCCTCAAAGCATGCATTTTTACGCTGATGACTTGATGTAGCCATCGTGTACCCTATAAAACATGTACATAATAACACTACATAAGGTCCAACATGGCCTGGATATGTGCAGCCATAATTATGACCTGTATAAGAGTACAGCTAGTGTTCGGGGGTCACAGCTGGCTGAAGTGGCTGCTGTTGTACAATCTCATGTCTGTCGGCACAACGTCTGAGTCCTGGCGGCAGAAGGGGCTCCCATCTGCTGCAGCACTGATCTCACCATTCACATCACTCTTCCTCAAAAATGTTCATCATCAGACCGCTTTGATGTATTTTATTCGCTTGTGGAAATGAACCTCGCTGCTGTCTTGCAGACAGCGGTTAACTGTCGCATCGCCATGGTGATGATGCAGTACAGCATCATGGCCAACAGCTACTGGCTGCTGGTGGAAGGCATCTACCTCCACAACCTGCTGGTCATCACCGTGTTTACAGAGAGGAACTACTTCAAAATCTACCTGTGCATTGGCTGGGGTGAGCTGGCGGTTAAGGGGACGTGGAAGGTTATGCATTATGTGCTGAAGTGGTACTTTTTGCATGAAAGGAAATGAAATGAGAGCGGATGAATTAAAATGTGTGATTGAATGTAAAAGGCTGAAAACGCTGGTGGACAAAATGACTGCTTTGCATTTAGACGGCTCTCATTTCTTTACAGGCACCCCGTTAATATTCCTCGTGCCCTGGATGATAGCTAAACACCTTTATGAAAATCAAGAGTAAGTTTCCACAACGCTCCCTCTCTCTCTCTATTCACTCACGTCTTCCATCTGTAGCTGCTGTCGGACATTGCCAAACATTTGACATTTTAGCTCACATGTGTTGACAGAACCTCATATCTGAAAATAAATCTGGCAGGTGTTCTTTCTCTTAAACATATGATTGTTGATACTCACCAGCTTGCGGACAATTTAACGCTGAATTACCACACGAGGAGTTGGCTGCACCTAAACTTTTCACAGAAGCACTTTTTGTGTCAGAACAGCAGTGTCGACGTGTTTTTAATATTTCATGTACCCACACTTAGGATCTGGAGTGCACTCTTAAGCAGCAAATGGGGGCGAAAGGGATCTTAAAGCTGCACTTTCTAAACCGCCGACACAGCGTGATGCTACGTAACGTTTTAAAATCCCATCATGGGGCCGTCACATTTCATCAGCAGCTTTCTGAGTTGTAAAACAGTGTAGTGACATGTGTTTCAGAGTGAGCCATGTTTGACAGCATGTGAGGCGTTTCTGGTTTCCTACACTGATCTGTCCTTTGTGATTTTCTTTTTCAGGTGCTGGGGACAAAATATAAACATGAATTACTGGTGGATCATCCGTTCCCCAATTCTGCTGGCAGTTGTGGTAATGTCCCCTTCCTTGCTCTCACTCTGTTGCAGCCTCCTGTTTTTGTTTTTTTTAACCATTACGTTCCCTCCTTTTTCCTTATGATATGCCGTTTCCTAACCATTTGAATCCAAAGTGCCACATAAGTTGTTTATTCATTTTTGCATTGACAAAAAAAGTGCATACACTCTAAAATCCTTCATATTTACCACTCCACCGTTTCCACTTTTTCCATCCATACACTATTCAATATTTAACACTTCATTTATTCATGAAATGTAAAAGGCTGTCTATGCTTTAGGCCAAACATCTGGAAAACATCTTACGAGACAAATGTTTTTGGATTAAGGAAATTACATTTTTGCTAGTGTAGCTAACCCCTTTCCATACCGTGACCAGGCCTTTATTGAAGGTGTGCTCTGCAGAGGTCCGTTCTTAACTTTTATATAAGTCAGATTTGTCTTTGCTCTAACGTCAGCCCAGTTACACAGACATCCCGGCATTTTCCATGCATTAATCTTCCTGCTAAGTGGCCTGTATCTCACAGGAATTCCTGTGTTTGAGTTGTCGCAGGGACGGGAGGGCTGCTTCCCATTCCAGTGTTTCCCTCTTTACCCTGATCCCACCATGTTCAAGGTGCACATCGGTAGAAAACTACACTCACGTGTATGCCTCTGCAAGAACATGTGATTTTGTTATTGTGAGGCGGTTTGGAGGGGTGGGTCAAACAAACACAGGACTTTGGTCCAGGAGATCCCAGATGAAACCAAAAGTACACGTTGACACATCACTCGTTAGTTACATGAGTCGTTCGTCACTCTGTAGTGATGCGAGTCATTAGTCAGTCAAGATCACATCAACTACGCTCCTTTCCTGAGCCTAAGGGGTTTTGTTGCCTCAGCCTACCTCCCTGAAAAGACGTCAGTTTATTTTGAAAAGACGCTGTGCATGTAACTAATGCAAACTGACATGCCCTCCCTGACACGTCCAAAACCGACGCTGGAGAGGGTACGTAGATGAAGCTTAGGGCCACTGACCAAGCGACGGCGTTTGACGAGTTAGATACTGTACGCATTGCAGTGTATGCATATAAAGTATATATAGTGGTTAAATCAACAGCATGCGTACCATCTATCATGAAACTTGCAAAGTGGTACGTATTTGTCTTATTTTGAGTTTATATCATTTTTACTGAACAAAAACTGTTTATAATAATCACAACATGTCTGGACATATGACTGCACTGTATGTGCATTATGTCCTTTCACTTCCTTTGTTCGGGCATCTGCAAATTACCAATAACATCTTAATTGTAAAGGTCACAAAATGAGTGATTTTCATTAGAGGAACTCCTGCCGTTCTTGAAATGCCAGCTGCTATGAAAGCGTTCCTTGATATCACTGCACTCTAATACCAATAGTGGAAAGCGAAAAACAGGTTTTTTTTGTGATTTATCCTTGCAGATAGTTGTGGTTTTACCTGCAAAAAGTTTGGATAGTTCTCATTGGAAATACTTTTTTGCATGTACAGTATGTGGTAGTATGCGGATTATGCTTAGTTTCTGGAGAAACGTATCGCTGTTGAATTTTTCAAGTGTGATTTTTCAATGCTTTGAGCAGCAAAGCAGTCAAAACTGTACACCTCAAATGTTTTTGCAGCCGAATTTTCAGCGAGACAATGTTTCAAAACCTTTGCACATAAAACCTTTATCATGCAATTAATCAGTTACTATAAACACTATAAATGTCTCCGTCTTTTACAGATCAACTTCCTCATCTTTATCCACATCATCAAAATTCTTGTGTCAAAACTTCGAGCGCACCAAATGAGATACACAGATTACAAATTCAGGTGAGTTCAAACGTCAAAAACATTTTATTTATTTTTTGCTCTTTACATTAGAAAATTCTCTCCACTTATTCTGTCCTCCCTCTCTTTTTGTGTCTCATCCCCGTCCATCTCAGGTTGGCTAAGTCGACTCTAACCCTGATCCCTCTGCTGGGCATCCATCAGGTGGTCTTCATCTTTGTCACGGACGAGTCCACAAAGGCCACCATCGGACTGCGTCTCACCAAGCTCTTCAGCGACCTCTTCTTCTCCTCCTTCCAGGTTAGACTTGAACCAACGCCTCTATTGTAATTTTCACAACAACCACCCCATTCATGAAAGAATTCAGCGTCAACAGTCAGCTTAGATCAGGGGTTTCGAGTGAGAGTTGAGACATTGATGAGGCATTTTATGGTTAATAATTTCCTTTCTGCACCGAGTCAAAAAATAAAAGCGGAAGCAACAATGTGTTCTGGGGAGAGATGTGAGATAAAGGGGTAAGACATGGCAAAACAGGAAGTTCAAAGCACGGCCATTGTTCTCCAGCTTGAATCAATCTTAACAAGATTAATTAGACGACAGCTGCAGCTGAAGATTACATTTATCTCCTAATCAAATACAAATCTCATAATTCATTCGACACCAAATGAACAGTAAAAATTCATGCTTTCATCTTGTCTCAGTGTCATTTCAGATTAGTTGTTTTCAGCGATACAGATGTTGCTTCATGTCTGGGTTTGCCTTTCCCCAGACAACTGAGAAGTGCTGTATTCACTCATGTGTCAGGAGGATTCACATTAACATAATGAGCTGTCTGTGCTGCTACATGGCTGTGGCACACAGCGACACAGTGACAGTGACCTTTTCGATACGGGGACACAGAAGACGTGTGTCAAATATAGACACGGGAAACACCTTGATTAAAAAAGAAACAGCGAGAGACCATAAGACAAAGTCTGTCTTCAAAGACAACAGGAGATAATGTGACATGCATGTGATTGCACGCATTGATGCACAGCAACACATTGGATTGTCAACCAATACTGAGTTAGTTCCTCATTAACTCATGACCGCTACAATATTCACTCACATTATTTTGTCTCCACAGGGTCTCTTGGTGGCCATCTTGTACTGCTTCGTCAACAAAGAAGTGAGTCTCCTCATTTCTGTGACAAAAACAAAAAATGACCTTTCCCCCGTTATCGCATTAATAACATCCGCTTTTGTCTCCATCCTCTCCTCAGGTGCAGTCAGAGATCCTGAAGAAGTGGAAGCGCTGGAAGCTAGGGAGGAACATCGAGGAGGAGTACCGCCACACCTACAGCAATACCCCCAACACCAAGACAGCTAGCCTGTTGAACCACGTCTCCCGACTGCCTCATCTCCCGGACATCGCCAAAACCTCGTCCCCGGTCTGCAGCCCCGAGGAGACGCACATGCTTGTGGCTGGATGCCACAACGGTGGGGTCAGCAGTAAGGGGGCAAGTCGGTGCGCCTCACCCATTCACGAGGGAACCATCAGCAGCTGCACACTACTGGAGGACATCAGCCTTACGGACAAGGTGCAGTGTTACGAGGGTCAGAGAGAGAACGTGGAGAGCCACCTTTGAGAGGAGCTGTGAACAAGAACATGATGAGGAGGAATGTTGGAGGGCCTTGAGCTCTCATCTGGCTCTGACATACTGCCCTGGGTGGTTGTGAAGAGCCGGGCTGACTCATCCGTCAAAGCGGTCTTAGTCCAGAGGCCGATGTCACCTGAAGGCCAAGTGGCACTCGGCCCTCTCCACAGCCTGAGAACGGAGAATAATACGGCAGACTCCCACGCTGAGAAGTCTAATGTGATGTGAGCCTCGTGAATGGATTCCTGTAGATGTTTGTCGGACTGCGAAAGGAACTGCTGCATGTTGAACAATGCAGCATCTCAAGGCAGATCAGCCATGCAAAATAATAATTAAAAAAAAAAGAAAAACCTCAAATTGCAACAAAACAAGACGACAACAACAAAAAAAAAAACAGGGTCATTGCTTGAGCCTCTACTTTACTTTGTGCTGTGTATCAAATGTGTGTTTTTGCGGTACTGGAGGTTTAAGACAAACTGGATATTGAACTGCCTACACAAAAAAAAAAGGCCAAAACTACGTAGATGGTAGGGAACAGAGGCTTTTCTATTTCCTTTGCTCCTGTATCTGTAAATGATTTCTTGTCTATACTGACTTTGATGAAAATGTACAGAAAAGAAGAAACATTCTGCTGGCTGTAGCTCGTACAGTAAGGTGACCACAGTGCTGCTCAAGCAGGTAAAGAGAAAGGGTGAATTATGAATAGCTTAAAATGATCATCGTTTGACTAGGTGTTTTACAATAAAAAAAATGTGGTTTTTTTTATACCTTGGATACTGCCGAGTCTACAGTTGTGACTGTGTTTATGTGCCAGGTGTGTTTTCAAGGGGAACAGTTGCAGTTCTGTGCCATTACATGTGTTTTCCTTTCCCCCTTGCTATCAAGATGTTGTCCGACTCACACACCCTGGCGTACTATATGAAGCTCTACACAGTAGCCCACTCAACAATTGAGATGACAGCTGATAGGAGAAAGGATAAAAAAATACACAACTAATAGACATGACCTGTAAAGCCACACATGCATAAAGTATGAATCAAACACTGTGACTCAAAGCAACATGTCAACTCTGGCGCAAAGGTGTTTTTTTAAAAGTCTAAATATAGGTTTAAGCAGTGCCCTCCCATCAGTATTTACATTGTGCACACGCCAGAAAATCAGAAAGCCTGTGTCAGTGATGCATCCAGTACAGTGTTTAATATTCAGACTAATCTTAGACACTTAGAACAAAACTCTGTCCCCTGAAAGCAGAACAAAACCTCGAATGACAAAGAAACCCAAATTAGCAGCGGTACATTTGCTTCTGAATATGTTGCATTGATTTTTAAAGAAAGGACGTCTCCTATAGAACGTTAGTCTTTGAGTTGCTAAACCTTTTGCCAGAACTAACTGAACTTGACTGTGTATGTATGACTATTTGCACAACGTTAATTTATAATTGGTAAACTCTGTGTGTGTGTGTGTGTATATATATGTGTTTGTGTTAAACAGGTGATTTATTTGATTGCTGTCAATATTGTATTTGTCTATGTGTATATTTTTTCAGGTGAGCATGAATGGGTGTGGCTTCAGTATTCCAGATTTGTGGATGTTGGATGAATCGTCGGCTGCTGATGATATGAACCAGTACAACTGGGTTCACACAGCACAGAGGTGGTTATCAGTCCCACTCTAGCATATACAGTATGGCACCACATGACATTCCCAGAAGTCATGCCTATATAGAGGCATAAGGAGGACACAGCTCTGTATTTTATCATGGAAGCGACTCTCGGTGTCATTTTGTAGTTTCACAGCTAAATTAGAGCACGACGGCAGCATGTTTGTCATCCAGATAACATCTCTGTGCATTTACACTTCAGCCAGGTGGCGTTGAGTCTGTAAAAAAAAAAAAAGAGGCTATTTTTCATCAACGTCTGCTGAGGATTGTAATAGAGCAGTCCAACACTCATAACTGAGCTGGGAGCATGATGCACACGCTGGCGCTGCTGTTGCCCGAGGGTGAATTTACAGTGTTTTTCTCGTTTTCCAGGGCGGGAGAAATGCTCGGATACTGACACAGAAACAAAGGAATGTTGTGCACCTTGAGTGAAATTGTATTCAGTAGAGTATATATATATATATATATATATATATGTATGTATGGTCAAAGTATATTGCTAATTGTATTTCAAACTAATACATGTATTTTAAGCTGTGACCATCACTATGTATGTTTTTGAAGCCAGCAGCTTGGGTCACTCCCCTTTCTGGACCAAAGTGGTTCGGTCTGAATGTATTCTATAGGAGCCCAGATCACAATGCTGCCCTTTATTTTCTCTTAAAACAGTACATTCGCTGTGAGGAACTAATCAGTAAAAGCTGACTTGTGTTTGCTGTTCATCATATATTGTGTCTGCTTTTATATTTGTCCAAATGGTAAAAGAATAAATTACAATGTATGTGAAAGAGTATTTTAACTTGACTGTGTCTTTTCTATTGGTGCACATGCATAATGTTTAAATAAAAGAAGAGAGAGCGTGGGCCGATCCACTTTCTTGGCCTGTTGGTGATGTTAGACGGCTTTAGACGAATTTGCTTAATGGCGGGGAGTTAAATGAGAAGATAGATTCCACGGTCGCGTCGGTATGCAAGAGCTGTTTCCCGTTGTCTCCCTTGCTTCCAGCAGCTAGCCAGGCTCTGTCCAACAAGCCAATTTACCAATTTACATCGGCTTATCTGCTTGACTATTTCCAGCCGAGTCGCCAAGAGAAGAAAATAAAAAAAAAGGCATTCTACGTTTCTGCAAACCACGGGATACATTGAATACAGGATGTTGTTGAGCAGCATCCATTATTGTCCTTGCGGAGTGAGAAGTTCCAGTGGTGGAAACGGCATCTTTTCTCTGCACTACATAATGTACAAGGGTCAAAGAATGGAGTGTTTATGTTTTCTCCCCGAGGCCTGTGAACTGGGCTTGTGTCCAGATTCTCCCTGACAGGCTTTCAGGGCGACCGCGTGGCTCCCGTGCAGTCATCACTTTAGCAGGATCTTAGCGTGGCACCGCTGGAGGCGCACAGTACACAGAGGCTTTGTGGATAAATATTTAACGTCCATTATGTCTCATCATGTCATGAAGCTACTTACATTCTATATGTCTTAATGCAGCGCACGCAAATATGACAGTGTTTTGGTTTGAAACGTACTTCAACTAATTTACATACCGTATATATTATAAGCTATATTCATGCAGGTAATATCAGGGCTCTCAGATTACTTCTGGTGTCTAAATTGGTAAAAAGGTATTTCTCAATCTGTCACAGAGAGCACAAAGTGAATACAAGTCATTTTAAGTAAACAATTATTTTCTACTGGCTGTTTGGAAACAATCACAGAAAACTATTACATACTTTAGGTGCTTATCTTTGCTTACTCGGTTTAACGATTGATCCCTTTCAACTCCATGCAGCCTATTTTACTGTTGTATGAATCAACCTCGCCAAGCAGCGCCCATTTATGACCCACACAGACAGCGAGCATGGTCACCGTCGGTGTCTGGAGCAGCTCATGCAAACATCGTCTCTAAGGGTAGCCAGTGTTTACATTATAACATTTACTTAACCTCTTGACTTATCGTAAACTCACATGAAAACATTAGGAAAATCAATAAATAGAACCATTTATTTGTATACATATATATCTATATAAATAAATAAATAAATAAATATGTCCTTGAGTACGTTAATGTGTGTCGAGTTTCCCTAAAAAGACGATTGATGATATCTATTTATCCAAATTGGACCGATAAACAAACAATTCAATGCAGACAGTACATACAGTGTGTAGGCTGATTAATGTTAAATGAATATATGAAGATGTCAACTAAAAGTTATTGCCTCTATTAAATGGACCGTGATGGTAAATGGACTTGTATAGCGCCTTTCTAGTCTTGTGAAAACTCAAAGCGCTTTAACACTCCATGTCATTCTCCCATTCACACACTGATTGCAGAAGCTACCATACAAAGTGCCACTTCGAACCAACTAATCATTCACACTCAATCACACACCAACGGCAAAGCCTTCAGGAGCAATTTGGGGTTAAGTGTCCTGCCATCGACATGGACTGGAAGAGGCGGGGATCGAACCGCCGATCTTCTGAGCCACAGTCGTAGCGACTGTGCCAATCAGCAAACAATGTCGGAAACATTGCCACTCGGCCAGCAGATTTATTCTCCCCTCAGAACAAATGTTTGGCACAAATTTATTAGTCTCGGTCGCTGAAAGCGTGGCACAACTTACACACAAACGTTTCCTCAGATAAATTACCATAATTTGCTAATGTAGAAGAGAGACGAGAGACCAGAGTCATTGATTGGGTTAATGTCCGAGCCTCATCAGTCAGGTTGTTAGAGCTCATTAGCTGTGTTTGAGAGGTCGTGTTATCGTGCCTCTCAAGCAGAGCAGAGTCCCCTGGGCACACACACTGTGGGTGGAAGCAACCCAATCTACCATACTACATCCGCATGTAATATGAAGAAGACCCTCTCAGCTTACGCACGCGCACACATCTCTGAGCGATCCCCCATCACTACGGCCTAATAGTCTGTCAACAGCCCTGCATGGCCTGTTCTCAAGCATGCCAAATTGAATCAACTAAATGTGCAATCACATTATCGCCCATCAAACGCAGAATAAGTTGAATAAATTCAATATCTCAGACAGCGTGGTGTTTGGAGCGGAGGCACTGAGGCAGAGTGACTGACGTGGCTCTGGGTAAATTCACAGGTTAGGATGGGAGTCCGATAGCAAAAACGCTTCTCTCAGGAAGGAAGATTGAAAGAACAGCTTTCAGTGCACCATTCGTGTTCAGCAGTACGGATAAAATTGCCAAGGAAACAAAAAGCAGTTGCTGACAGCCCACGGTAGAAATGGCAATTCAAATTTCCCTTTGAAAGGAATAATATGGCATTTGTGGTAATGGCGGAGAGTTAAATGAGAAGATACCACGGTTGCGTCGGTATGTTAGAGCTGTTTCCCTTTGTCTCGAGACAAAGGGAAACAGCTCTAACGGGGCCCATTATACATCAGGATAGCTGCTTGACTTGACTTGCTCTGACTGAAAGCAAAAAGTATCAACCGTCTAAAAACGTCCAGATTCAACACTCAACCTTTCAATCATAATTCAAGCAGTTATGTCAGTTTAATTGTAAGAAGCACTTTCGTCTACTCTGCTCGATTGTCGTTTCTAGAGGAAATTTGAATAAAAAATAAAAAATACCAGCCGCACTCTTAGCAATTTACTCAAATCAGACTGACAGTGACAGAACGGCAATTGTATAGAGGTCAAAACTCCATCAACACTTGAGGCAGCCTATAGATGAAGATATTACATCAGAAATCCCTACTATTTAACACATGCTATAAATGGTTCCTTCAATTGCTTTCATCCTGCTATTATTAAAGACATTTCTGTAATTTTCTTCGATTATGTGTTCCAACATCTGTCCATGCATAATTTGGCCATACACTTAATATGACATTCACTCTGATTGACAAGATAATAATGGCAATTATGAAACAGTGAGGAAAATAATTACAGATTGCCAAAAAACAATATGTCAATGATTATGATTCTCAACGTATCAAGTCTGACATTTAGCAGTTTTTAATGCGATACAGTCAGACGTAGCATAGCGTAGATGTAGCATATAGTATCAGTGCATATGTTTTAGCTGTGGTGGACCAGAGATTTGATTTGTATCAGCCTGACATTTTAAACAAAACAACAACAGAAACACCCCAGACACTCTCTGACCAATGAAAAGACAACATGGAAGATGTGTGCAGACAGGTAGGGAAATCCTGAATTGCCCAAGGACAACACGTGTTTTAGGTTGAAGCTACAAAGTGTGTGCACAATTTCAAGTGACAATAAGGCTTCCTGATACTGCGAGGGAACCCTCCACAGTGGCCTGACAGTAATTAATGTCATCCTTGTTTCTTTCTCAGTAAACAACTTCACATCTGCTGCGTTTCATCAGAGTCGAAGCAGCAACGAGGAGTCAGCTTTGTCTCAAAGGTCAGATCAGGTAGAAAAGAGGAATGTTTCCATGTTTTCCTTCTTCCTGATTTAATCTTCACCAACACAACATTATCTCATGTTATGTCAACTTATCTTCCCTATCCGACTTTCCTACCTGGTTGGATGATTGGAAGCCACAGACATCATTTATTTTATTCCACACTATGCATGTGGGTACTTTATGCATTTCATTGGAGCAAAACACATGACCCAGCTTTTCATCACATTTCAACTTAGCCAGATTTGTGGGTAGTTATTATTATTACATGCTGTACTCGGAAATACAAAAGCTTGCTGCAGTAAATTAGAAATGATGGTATATGGAAAACATCCCAAAGAGTTTGGGAGGCCACACTCATGAAACGGGTTTTCATGGTTTCTCTGGAAAAATGACAGGAGCCCTAATCGCCTGGAGTTTTCTTAAGAGGCACTTACCACCTCAGTGGGTTTTTTTCAAAGCTGGAAGTATCCTTTCAAAAGATACATTCATCTCTATTAAAGCAGGGACCATTAGGTGGTTTTTCAAAGAAACGTTGAGAGTTTCTTTGAAAAACCACTTTTTGTGAGAGGATAAAAGCTTGTCAAACATGTAATTTTAATGCAGACATTGGTGAGGATGTAATTGAAATTAATAGTAATTAAATGGATTATTTAATTAACTCACTCTTCACAGATATATTAAACTGTCCGTCTTTTATTTCATTGTAAACCAAATTGAAACAGCGTGGTTGTGTGCCGTTACAATCTTCCCTTAATAAACTTACATGCCACTATTTGTTTCTTACGGTTAAAAATTTAATATGTACCATTTCATCATTATGTACAACTAACAATACAATTGAAAATTGAGCTTGTTGTGCTCAAGTCGTACGTATATGTAAATAATGAACAGTGGGCCTACAGTACAGATACTCTTACAGTCAGCCTGCAAGTTGCTGCCAACACTCATGACGCTCACACCACAATAAAGTGACATCATCCTAATTGTTAAGTATTGAATTTCAGCTGTATCATTACTCATCAGAATGAAAGATTACATCATTAAAAGCTCTGAATTGGATGTGAAGTACACGTCATTATAAGATAAACCCCCAAAATTGAGCAGCAACGCCCCGGCTCGAATGGATTTTCCAGCCTACTGAAATCGATATGCCTTGTGACCAAAGAGTGGACAGCTTGACATCTGTTTGACCCCCTTAATGGGACTATGACCTTCTTATTACAGTGTCACATCTGTGGATACACCCCCGCCTCGCCTCAAGGACCAAATGTAACTTGCTGCTCACGGTTTCATGGCCTCCTTGATGGTCTTGCTGAAGAGTTAGCGAGAACATACATGTCATTTCCATCTGGGCCTTAAAGTATACTTATCGAGGCTGTTGAGCGAGAGGCGACATTAGCGTCACGCTGCTCTGCTTCATGATGCAGCTTCACACCGTGGAGACAAGTCCAGTGAACTGCGGGGGAGATTAAAGCCGTCTGTTTGGCTCTCTGCACAGTCATTTACCCGGCAGCCCGGTGAGTGAATTTCTGATGCAACACTAAACCCCACCTGGTAGGAGACGTAAACACAGAAACGAACAAGTTAATGATACCTGTTGGGAGTTGGACTGTCTGCTCATACAAAGCAGCTGGATTTCAGCTAAATACATAAACTTGCCTTCTTTGAATTCACGTCTGCTCATTAATCCGCACCAGATGTACCACGAGAACACTAAATCGTCGGTGCCGGTGGCTGCTCTGGGTAAGGGGAGTGTTGCAGGCAGTGAAAGCCTTACTGAGAGGCTCTGCAGATTGGTCACTCGCAGATGTTATACTGCAATCAGGTGTTTCATTAGTGTCCATTCAATCAGGACTCATGTTCCGCTCTCTTGTGTGGCAGTCACAGCTGAGGGAATTCAGGATGGGTGGAAGCAAAAGGGAAATGGGGCAGAGTTCACCGAGTAAAGTCTTTATTTAAAGTGGAAAAAGTTGAACTTGCTGCAGGACTTCTACAACTCCTAAAGGAGTAAATTATTTTTGAATTGCAGACCACTAAATCAAAGGGCAAAGCTGCCTCAGCTCCTTAAGTTGATTGAAACATCTCATGGTTGGCCTGTACAGGTTGTATTTATTTCTTCATCGTTCGTGTTATTGATGCATGGTTCAAATGTTTTATCCGAAGAGGGAACGCAAAAGTTCTATGAAAACAAACAAAAACCAGTTTGACTAAGTCTCTCTTTTCATAGGCGTGAATGCAGGAAGCAGGCTGTAAAGAATTGACCAAAATAAAACTGTTGTAAAGCAAACTGTAACCGTTTAACTTCTCACATTTATGTTTAGAACCACACACACACACACACACACACACGACATTTTAAGGCAAAGTGCCTTTTCCTATCATACCCTCTTCTCATGGACATCCCAGTCCCAACTATTCATTCTACTTCAGCAGTTTTTCATGCATTTTCCACAATTGGTATTCCGACCACTTTACCTTTTTCCTACACATTCAAGCAAGCAATTCGGCGTCCACCATTCACTTTGCAATTTTGTGAGGAATTGATGTTTAGAGTTCTTTGTAATCTATTTAGCACGACAGCCCTTATAACAAAACAAGCCATTACCCCCTCTCCACAAAGCCACATCCTCTGACCACAGCCCTCTCCCTGTACAGCCTCTCTGTGCTGTCCCATTTGCAGTCCGTCTACAAGCCTCTGCAATCGAAGGAATAAGAAACGTGTCCGCTTATCTGAGACATTCACAGTTTTATCCCCGATCCCACCTGCAGCTGCAGCTGGATACATCAGCACTTCACCCTCTAACAACCATAACTGCTCTGCCTGTTATCACACAGAATGAACACTCGAGTGCTAACGGCTGCCCCTCAACAGTGATGTATGTCATTACTGTGGTAATAGCATGTCCATGTTTCTGTCCAGTTGGGGAAAAAAAATAAAAAATGTAAATGTGAGTCTATGCAGTATTTTCTAGGCCACATGGATGGCAATGGTTACTGTATATTGTTTGTGTTTTTTGTTATTTGCATGTCTTTTAGCATTTTGCTTATGTTACAACAGCACATTTTCAAAAGTGTTCAGCCATGTTAGCAGCTCTGTCCAAAGTGGTAGAACGATCGACAGACATTGCCATCCATAAAGCGATGACTATCAAGGCTACAATTCTGATGCATGGGATCCATAGTACCCATATTGCATATTGCGTATGTTTCAAGAGTACTTACAGAAAGCTAAAAGATGCCCTGTGTAGCCTTTAATGCCAAGAGCACCGAGTAAGTGAGGAAGTCAGCATGATGAGCGAAGAGAAAACAGCTGTGAACCTCCAGCAGCACGTCTCTTACTGCACATCCTGAGTACCACGTCTTTTGTTAATGACCTTTCATCCAACATAAGCTTAAGAGTAAAGCCGAGCCACACAGTGCCTGCAGCCAGAAAGTGAATGTGTCTGACAGTGGGTGGAAAAAGCTGAACATGTCTCTTGAAAGGGATGTAGTGGTTTTTGCCTAAACGGTACACCTAGTCTCCTTGTTGATTACGTCATCCACATCTATTTATTTGCTGTGCCAGCTGACTTTTGGAGGTGGTGAGAGCCTTTAGGAGGAGTTAGTCAATCGTCGACGGGCTTCCTTGGCGATGAACAAGCTGCTGAGACCAGACGTCCCTTTTTGTCCGGGATTGTCCTGGTTTCAGGCTTGAGTCCCGTCAAATATTTGTAAAAACACAAACATTTTCACCACAATTAAAATAATAATAAACTTGTTTTTCACACCAAGACGGCCAGATAGCAATAGCGTGTACATTAAGAACTAAAAGGGAACAGTTTATTTTATTGAAAGAGTCCACTCTAGAGAACTTGTACTTTGTTATCTGATGTCAATCTCACCCCTTTGGTGTACCCACTGACCCAAACCTGTATTAATTGCTTTTTGGCCATTTGAAGGCATGGACTTGAATTCACAAAGCAGCTTTCTGGTCATACGAACACTACATGCCAAAATTCATCACATTCACACACACACACACACACACACACACACACACACACACACACACACACACACACACACACTCACTCAAAGTGCCCTTCCACGCCCCCAGACAACAGGTGTGAACATGTCAAGCTACATTTCATTTATTCATTGTCACATTTATGTGCATGTCCGGTTATGGGGCTAAAAATAAAAACAGTTGCTCCCACCACTCGTGGCTAAAAATAAAAAAGTACTCTCTTTAGAATTCATGGCACTGATTCAGTTTCTTCATCGTGAAGCTGTTACCTACATACAGGCCAAATAATGTGCAAATCACATTAAAAGTTATCTTGAAATAAATGCGTGCGGTATAATTTGATTAAATTAATTTGCTGTGACAGAGGCTTTCATCAGCCGGCAGTGTAAGAGCCATGGGAACCAGGGCCACTGTAATGGAAACGCTCCGATGCAGTGCGACCACTTGATAGCAGACAGACCTAGGCCACTGTTTATGCCTTCCTCCCACTTGGTTATCTTTGGGTACCTCTATCCCTGTATGGCATTAATGTTCTGCCTCGAGGTTAAGTGTCTCCAATCTGCACTGTTTTGAGGTGATGGAGCATCCCAAGAGCCTCACAGACACAAAGCAGCACATTATCACTTTGAGTATCAGCTCGTTCGCCTCAGGAGGATGAAAGCTAGTTTGCCTTGCAGATTTAATTCAAACATAATAGAAGGAGCTTCACATTCCAGATGCCCAGTTTCTTAGAAATGTGATTTTAAAACAAAAGCCCTCCAGCAGCATAAAACAAAACACAACTGGCACTTACATATCTTTAATATGAAATGGTAATAAAGTATTTTATGATGAAAAAAGTGGCCTTTGTAACACAAACATGTCTGCATCGCTCTCATTCGTCTAACTTGTTTCGGTTAGGCTAATCATTGTAAACTGCTTACCAGGCATAGCCACAGCAACTAGGGGGAGTAGCATAACTGATGAGGAACATTCATGAAGAGTAAATGCAGTGTATGCAAATGATAGAGTTCAGCTGTATTAAAGTTTGACGACGTGATGCCAATTACTCCTTAAAATGGCTTCAGGGAGTCCTGCTGTTGAATGTGCTCAATGATCCCCAACTTACCAAATGTAGTGAGCCTAATTAGAGTCATCAGTGGGTAGAATAGCCCGCCGCCGTCAGAGCTCGCAGATATTAAGGATAAACCATTTTCTCTCATTTTCTGAAAAATCATTATCGCTTTTTAATATAGCAGGAAAAACGCATCAGGAAGCTAGATTGTAATATATGGAAAAGGAACAATAATGGGGTGGATGTGTGTGCATTTGTGTCTTTGTGTGTGTGTGTGGGGGGGGGGGGGGGGGGGGGGGGGGGGACAGACAAAGGCACTTGTATGTAAGAAACATCTGGAAGCTAATTAGTCAGATTATCAGTTTGCACATTTTCACATTATCATAGTCATCTTGTTTCTCCCCTCAAGGATGGAACCGTCTTGTGTGGTAAAATATCCATCAAGCACAGCAAACATATGGTTATTAGTTCCTTCTACAATTAAATGGCTATTTACGCTGCTCAAATGTCAGAATTTAACCCCTGCAGTGTGAGAAGAGTTACATGTTCTGCAGGACAGACTCACAATATTACCCCCAAACACTGCCTTACACCTCTGCAGTTGTTATTCTGAGAGATTAATCGTCAGCGTTGCAGCATCAGCCCTTCCTGTTGTTATCTCTGTGAATTTTCAGTTTCATTCACAACAGGGCTGAGAGTGCTGCAGCCACTTCTGCTACAATGCTTTGTGATTTATTTTATTTTCAAAAGCCCCGACTGCTGTTTTGTGTCCGCCTTGATCAGCAAAATAACTGGAGCATAAATGTGAAGTATCAGAAAACTGATCTGTAATGTGAAAAAAAATGTAATTTGCAATGAAGCTTACTGCAAACTGAGTGAGTATGAGTTATCCTGCAAACAAATTCAAAATACAGACGCTTGGTCAGTGCCCCTTTGCACCGGAGATTGACGCACTATAGCGGTAGTTTTCAACCAGTCATGGTTTTGTAGATGAGACTTGACAGATGGAGTTAATTCCAATGAAGGCAAGAAAATTTGACACATTTTATTAAAAGTTTGTTCAAATTAAACCTTAAAACGTACGTAATATAAGTATTTCTGTCATAAGGTGAGTTATGGGATATGATACAGGCCAGGTATGCATCAAATCAAAGAAACAATTTATGTATCAAAAGAACATCAGATTGTGGCTCCGTCGATGAGATCCAAATTACTTTTCTGTCCGGGTCTCTAAATCTTCTTAATCTGCTTTACAGTGTCAGTTCCCAGGAATGCTCATCAACAAAAACATCACAAAACCATCCATTTCCTCAGACTCCGTGGTTTCATATTGCCCACAAAGCTGAACATGAAACTGCCGTTAAAATAGTTCACAGCCGTGACAGTTTGACTCGCCAGCTTGGAGGTTGTGAGGCACGCGGAGGTATTGTGGTGATTGGAAATAGATTGGAGGAAGAAGGCGGAAAGGAGTTATCTTTGGAAGGCAGGCTGCAATAATTCAGCGCCACCGTAGGAAACGGTGTGTGTGGTTCACACCTCACTGCAGACTGAGTGGAATCAGGTGAGCAGTACGGGAAGTGTGGAGTGGAGAGCAGGATAATAAGGCAGCTGATCAAACATGTCCAGTGAGAAGAGAAGAGGACGGGGAGTACAAACATCCACTGCTTCAACATCTGTCGGCTACTGGCCACTGTGACCATGACCACAAATAACAACCGGGATTTGTTTGATTAACCCCTCCGAGTAGGTTCACGGACATCCATCTCTCTAGCTAGCTAGTAGAGTCCTCCTTTTATCTGTGTCATTAATAATATACAATTAATTCGGCTCCATATCGTTGATCCATGGTCCACATAATGAGTATGTAGTGCATAGTATGTGATTTTAGAGGCAGCCATACTGCTCTGACAGCCCTATCGGCAGGATGACATCATTTTACAAATCACTGTTAAAAAAAATAAAAATCTGCTGATGTGACAAAGCTCTGGTTAGGTTTAGGCACAAAAACTGGCCGCTTTTTCAACAGTGCCATTGGGTGCATAACCAGTAAAAAAAGGTTTAATCAGTTAAGTTGCTACGGTATTAAGGGAAAACAAATGAAATGCTTTGTTAACATTCAGAATCAACATTTTGATACTTGCTAATCGCATTATTTAACATTCCTTAATTATGTTGATTAAAAGCAAAATACATTTTGGAGGCATTACGTTTCCTCCAAAACGTATTAACACAGCAGTTGCATGAAAATAAATAAATAAATAAAAATCTAAGCGACAGGTCGCTTGATATGGATGGACAGACAGACCTGTACAAACACATTAGTAAGGAACCGAGATAAACACACACCTAGCATGCAGAACCACGGAGTTAAATTCACAGAGCGGATGTCTCCCATATTCAGGTCTAACATGTTAACCTTAAGGTATGATCCCGCATGGTCGGCACTGAGTCAGTTTAAATTAGAGTCAGTTGTATTAGAGCTCTTCCTAATGTAAAGTCTCATTACATCATCAGTGGGTTCAGAGAAGGTGGTTTTTTAAATACCTACAGGAGATTAATGCCAGTTCCCTGTTAACACACACTTTAAATTATCATACAGGAAGTTAATGTAATCAGACAATTAGCCTACACTCCATGTACACAGTAATTAGACTACATTGTAAATATGCATCTTCAACATGTCACCGAATTGTTGTTTGGGGACTTCAGAGCAGCGTTGTTGAGTGACCTTTACGGTTCTCCACGAACACCTAAAAGGATAGCTCCTCATCTGCGTTTCATTATGTAAAAGGTCACATTTCTGCGGCCCTTATCCTACAGACACTTAAAACCCTCAAAAACTCTTCCTACATTCTGAGTTAAAAAAGGAGGATTGTCTGTGGGCTGTTTTCCCCTCAGTGTGAACAGTGTGAACAGTGTGAACAGTGCCGGTCGTGCCATGGCACCGGCATCCTCCCTGACGAGATGATTACCCTCGGCTTCAGGCTCTGTTTGATTATGCACACTTCCACTTTGTTTTCATTCAACAGCCTGCATGCCAACTGGTTCTGGGGGAATGTGCTGGAAGGGATGATGCTGCTAAGATGTAATTAATCTTTTTCGACTGGTTGTGGTCGACAGCACTCTGCCCGGCGCCCATTAAAAACACTGGCACGTTAGCCACACCGATGAAAACACCAGCAGGGCAGCAGAGTGATTAGTAGACAGTTGACGGGCTTTTCTTGTTCGTCCAAATGCAAGCGGTGTAATTGAAAAGTGGATTTCACCAAAGTGTTTAATGAATATGTGTTATTTGCATGATGATTATCACATGGAAGTGCACACTTTACTGCCTTTGGGAGTGCATAGTGAAAAAAGCTAAGTTAACAACTTGGCCAACCTTCCTGCAGTCTGTGTAATGGCAAACTGTAGAGAATACAATTTACATTAGCCTTAGTCGCTCTGTGAGCCACTGTGGCGAATGGAGCAAAATGCTAACATTCAGAGGTATAATGAAGAAATGTAGAGGCATCAAGAGTCCAAACAGGCAGTAAATCCAACAAGCAGGTAACAGAAAAACACACTAAAATAATCTGAGAGGAAGTGGATTTGTAAATGTGAAGAGTGGCTGATGAGTAAATTAGATGCAGGTGAGGAGGAAGGCGGGGAAGGCCTGGCAGAGCTGATTAGGGAAGTGGGGACAGGTGTGTAGGTGAGAGGGGATGTCAGGTGACTTGGACTGGCAAGAGAATCTGGCGGCATCTAGTGCATGGATCAGAATGGCAGGTGTGGGGAGTGAGGGGAGAGTATGTGGGCTGAGGGAAGTGAGCAGGGGCCGGGGACAGGGAACAAGAAACAAAAGTTGTCATGACAGATTGTTACACTGGATTAAAAATGAAGGGATCACCAAAGGTATCACAATTCATCCTGAGGGGACCATAAATGTCTGTACTAGTTGTGCTGCTAACTAGGTATGTCATTCTGACTCCAATATGTGATTGATCAGATGAAACAATTCTGGAAGGAAATTACTTTAATTACAAATAGGAGATGGAAAATGTCATTCGGAATGAACAGCAGCACAGTTTACGGTGTGTTTGTACACTCCTGATCCATCTGCACGTTAGCAGATGTTTGAGGAAACATTTCCGGCTGCTTGCCTGCCTGCCCACACATGCACGTGTGCTGCATGCAGCGAAAAGGTGAGAGCTGGAACTCTTGCTTGCAACCACACAAACTGTAGAAGTCGTGTGGTGCCTGCTGGGAATCATTATCCAGCACTGGAAGCTGAGCAGAAGCTGCCAAGAGTTAACATCCAGCTACCTTTTCTCACAACCTTGTGCAGTCATCTGAGGGATACAAGACACTCAGACACACTTGCATACACACTCGAACTCTCTTGTTTATGTTTCTGACATTCTCACTCATCTCTGTTTGAAGCTCTTCTGCGATACTGAATCTCAGCGGGGATAATTAATCAAATAGAGATTCAAGAGGCTTGTTGTCCTCTGTTGAGTGGGTTTAATGGGCCCATTATGTGATGACAATGTTTTTACCGGGGGCTCCGTCGCTGTGTTAGATGCTGCATGCAGACAGGACCATGGCGGCGGGTTGCAGTGTTTAAACCTCCACCTTGTTAGTCTGTGAGTCGGTTATAATCATGTTCCCGTGGCTGCAGCTGATAAGCACCAGCACTGTTCCCATTCAGGCCCTGTCGTATCGCTCTGTCATTTCTCTGGATCATTTACCTCCTCCGTTCTTCCTCCTCCGTTCTTCCCCCGAGAGACATTTTCAACCGAGAACCACAGGACATAAAATACAAACAACCCCAGCGATGAGAGTGGCTGATGTTCAGCTGCAGAGGCAATCATCGCCTCCATTCCAGCCACTCCTGTATCTGAATGACTGTCGTCAAGAGCCCCCTCGGTGGGAGACGTGCACACATTCCTTCACCTTTTTTGGACACATTTGGGTGCAAAGCAAAGTGGATCTCATTAGTCAAACTATCAAAATGAATGAGGTAAACCAAACATAGCAGTAAGTCAGCCCAATTACAACATGCATAAAACATCTTTTATTTGTTTTACTTGGAGATATACTCTCATGTGGTGGTAGATTACATTAGTCTGAAATAGAAAATAGAAAAAGCACATCGGAGGGGAAAAAAAGAGGACAAAGCTACTTCGAAAACGTATACATTTTCGGACTTAATGAGTGATTTTTATGATGTTCTGTACTGGGTGTATGAGTGCGTTTTCATGTGTGCACATGCCCATTGAAAGGTTGAACATGCTGTCAGACCATCTATGATAGACTATTTTATAATTGCCGTTGTTATTGTAGCCAAATATGTCTTATTTTTCCTCTCCCCTGCTCCTTTTCAATACAACAAAATATGCAAATTGTAGCTTATACTTTCTGTGGAATCTTGTGTTGGAAGTGTTCACTTCAGTGAATGAATGAATAAGAAAAAATAAAATAAAATAAACATATTACACAACGTACAATAGGCTACTCCATTACAACAATCAAAAATAAAGTTATACCTGTGTCTGATACATTTCTCTGATTGCTTTTGTTGTGAAATATTGTTTAATTTGACCTCTTAGGGCCTTCAACAGTTATTTACATGTATTTACAACCATCTGAGACGGTAAAGAAGCCCCAACTAGACATTGCTTTGTTTGTCAAAGCTCAAAAACAAAAAAGACAAGGGTTTAATATTTCCTATGCATCGTACTTTATGAAACTATAAATATATATATTTTTGTCAAATTGTTTAATCTGAGAAGTGACTTCCAAGTATAGCTGTCCGACAAATGTAGTAGAGCAAAAAGTATGAATAATATACACTATTTAATAATACTATTGAGCGAAGTACAAGTACCTCAAAATTGTACTTGAGTAAATGCACTTTGAAAATTGAAAACAAGTCAAACTCTCTAATGGATGCAGAATAATGTCACACTGAAATGAGCCCCAATCTTTGTCCCTTTGCAGCTCAGTGTGTCTGAATACATTGTGCTGAAACCTATTGACCTGCCACAGTTTAGGCAGAAAATGTCGATGACACACGACTCTGCAAATGACTCACATCCGCCTCACCCAGGATGGCTTCGATATCAGAGGCCAAGGTGCCAGCAGAACAATATCCCACTAACTCTCTTCTTCCCCTGTTTATTAGAGGACGCATATTAGGTTTTGTAACGAGAAGCTTAAAGACATCAGCAACAAGCAGAAATAACATTTCAGCTTTAATGTCAGGTGTTTTTTCCATCATCTGAAATATGCATCAATAGGTAAATCTACTGTTTATTTCAAATCAAGTGAGATTGGCCAAAGGGGAAAACATACAACAACAGGAAATTAAAGCAATTGTTTTATAATGTGGCCACAAAACAGTATTTGACTCTTCACATGTGTTAATGTAAAAAGAAGTATCCCGAGGCACATCGTGGAAAATACAAAAGTGAATTAAAAGCAGGTAGAGCCTCGCAAAAGTGACTATTTTAGAGATCTGTTTGAAATAAATGTCAGACCAGTTTACAACAAACAAGGCTGTAGTGAAGGGGGACATTGTTGTATTTGTTTTCATTTAACTTATAGCCACTTCAGAGAGCCAGAGACATTTTACCATAAAAATAAAAGCCATTCAGATCAAATTCATTATGTATTGTCTCCATCTGAAATGCTACAGAAACTTGTTTTGGTTGTCTATGAAACCAGACAACCAAAACGGACATAATGTTGCTGCAAATTGAATATAAGAAGCATCTCATCCATCTAAGATTTCCTGAAAATGTCAGATGTGTTTTGACTAATAACATACAATAAGGGAGTAGATTAAGATGCAGTGCTGCTCATCAACAAATACGTTCCAAAGAAATGTGATTAATGAACAAATCACTCTCTCTAGCTACACCTCACCTTTTTCTATTAATCATATAAACTGTAATTTGTGATTGCAAAATAAATATTACGTGATTGTTTTGTCGCCTCACATAGTTTGAGACATAACTGTGCAGATAGATTATTATTTGGACTGAATGTTCATACAACAAGAACATGTTCTGTATGTTTACGCCCATTGTCTAACAAACTGTATGAGATTTTATAAAGCATAGCACATGTGTCAGTTTAAGACAGTACTTTACATTGGTAATATTGTTGTTTGTATCATTGTAGCATAGAAGTGCAGTTGAAAGCACTGACTTGAGAACTTTCATGGTCCATTCAGAAGAGTTGAAGAAGCAAGAATGTAGATATCCTCGCTATCCGTGAACTGTGCAGCCAGAAAACAGAACTCATAAAACACGCATTAAGCAAATGAAGATTGTGAAAATAATGAAATTGTGTAGCCTTTTGCATTTCAGGTTGATGTTCTCAAAGATGCCAGTGTTTCTTATTAAAAAAAAAACTCCAATCATAATAATTCAACTTTTCCAACTAAGACTTAATAAACAAAAAGTAAATTCAATAAATATGTATTATCGTGCTGCACTGGCATTAAGCGAGACAACTGCTGCCTGAAAGGGAGTAAAAACACATCAGTCTAAAAATCTGTAGTTTGCTTTGGAAAAGTAATTTGAATATTTTGCCATTTGTAGTAAATTGGCTCTAATTTGTGGAATTCAGTGGTCTGACCTCTCATCATTGACACACTCAAACTGTCGGAAACCACATTCAACTAGAAACGAAGGCTGTAACACCGCACACTGAGTGCCAATAACAATGACGAACTGGCACAAAAAGAAGGGAGCACAGAGACTAAAGTGACAGAATCACACAGCTCCCAATGCAACAATGGCGGATTTTTAACAGGAGCTAATCAAGTAGCCAGGATTAAGAGTCATCAGTGGTGGAAGAAGTACTCAGATCTTTCACTATAGTACCACTGTGTACATTTACTCTGTTACATGTAAAAAAAAAATACTGCAGTGCATTCAAAATCATACTTAAATTATATCTGAAGCTGTCAAGTAAATGTAAAGGAGTAGAAATATAAAGCAGCATAAAATGGAAAAACTTAAGTACATGTATTTAGTTACATTGCACCAGTGAAAATCATTGGTCAAGTGCACAATATTCTTTATATTATCATAATATTATTTAAGAAGCTGTCTCCATGTCGTTCCTATATGGCAATAAGAGCTGGATGCCAGTGTCAAACATATGCAAGTCATTCATGCATAAGACTGTAAAGTAGTCGGTCATTAATCAGTTCACTTCAATCATTGTTAACACTTTTGTGTGATGCAGCAGCAGCAGTTTTATTCCAGTAAATCCAAACAAAACTTGAAAATGTATATCTCCATTGTATAGCATTACAGAAATGCACATTCTGATTTTCAAGTAATTCACATGCGTACTCGCCTTTTGAGGACAGCTGAAGGAATTGTTGTGATTTGTTGTAACTTTAATGTGAATCTTCACGTAATGGCCTCCCCCCGAGGAAAAACAACAAAAGAACAAAAAGCACGAGGATAAACTTCCTCCTTCAGAATAGCTGCAGATCTGCATGAGTGAACATTTCTGTATATCACAAACTTCCACTTAATTTAAAGTAAAATTTAGGGCAAAACAAGTGGATTACATCATTAGAATTAAGGGTATTTTTTTTATTATTTCCCACCTTTCACTCTCCGTTGTTGTAGTCATGCCTTTATTATAGGACAGCCAGGGTTCAGTGTCAAGGACTGGCTTTCTATATTGGGATGAAAGGCAATATGATTACCTTGGTCCACTAATAGCTTCTGTACGTCCACTGATGTTATTAAGCCTTGTGATAAATGCAAACCCCACAGTTCAGTCATTAGTTTTGTTCTGTAACTTCACTTCCTGCTGCACCAAATAGGCTGAAATTAAAGCACACACTAAATTGCTCTGACAGGGAAAATGGGCCTTGGACATTTTGATGTATCACGCAACATGTCTCCATTACTGTAGCTGTTATTCTGGACGCAGGAGTCTGACATTTCTAAAGAGGCTGGATGACAGAACCACGGTGGGATAATGTCCTTTGTTAGCATGAGACTTTGGGTAATTCTAACAAACATCTCTGCTGTTCCAGGTTAATGGTTTGCTCTCCTGTGATCTGTTTAGTTTTCACTGAGAACAGGACCTGCTGGCTTTTTTAAAATCTTCATCATCGTCATTAGCAGTCGCAGCAGCCTCTTGTTTTGTCTTCTCCTATAATTATGTTGTCAGATTGAAAGAGCTCGTTAGCTCTGCTTCACAATTAGAGAAAATGCGACAGAACACAATTAAGCACCTTTTGTTTGTGGTTTGGACTAATTCCGGATGAAAATATATAATAATAATAATAATAATACATTTTATTTATATAGCGCTTTAAAAGGCACTCAAAAACACTTTACATGTTAAAAACAGAAACAATAGAAGCATTTATAATAAGAACAAAATATACGACATAACAGTAAGAAAAAATAAATAAAATAAAATAAACATGAAAAGAAAGAAAGAAAACATACATGACTGACTTTAGAGGTTAAAAGCAGATTTGAATAGGTGAGTTTTAAGTGCAGTTTTGAAAGTGGCAAGTGACGAAGAATGTCTGAGGTGTTGGGGCAGGGAGTTCCAGAGGGAGGGGGCAGCAACGGAGAAGGCCCTGTCCCCCCAGGTCCGATGCTTGGACAGAGTAGGGGGGGTAAGGAGGTTGGCGTCAGCAGATCTGAGGTTGCGGTTGGGAATGTGATGGTACAGGAGGTCCGAAAGGTATGAAGGGGCAAGGTTGTGGAGGGCTTTGTAGGTGATGAGGAGGAGCTTGAACTGGATTCTTTGCTGTATGGGGAGCCAGTGGAGGTTTTGAAGGACTGGGGTGATGTGGTCTCTGGTGCGGGAGTGGGTGAGCAGACGGGCAGCTGAGTTCTGGATGTATTGTAGTTTATTGATGATTTTGGTGGGTGAGCCGTACAGGATGCTGTTGCAGTAGTCCAGTCGAGAGGTGATGAAGGCGTGGATGAGTGTTTCAGCGGCTGCGGAGGAGAGGGAGGGACGGAGACGGGCGATGTTTTTGAGATGAAAGAAGGCGGTTTTTGTGATGTGATTGACGTGGCGTTCATATGAGAGAGTTTGATCGAAGATGACCCCGAGGTTACGGACATGTGTGGAGGCAGGAACAGTGATGCCATCGATGCAGAGGGAGAAGTCGTGGTGGGAATTGTTTAATGATTTGGGGCCGATGATGAGGACTTCAGATTTGTCGGTGTTGAGTTTGAGGAAGTTTGCTTGCATCCAGGTTTTTATGTCTGTGAGGCAGTTGGTGATGGTGGAGTGGATGGTGGGGGTGATGGATTTGGTGGAGATGTAGAGCTGGGTGTCGTCAGCATAGCAGTGGTACTGGAGACCATGGTGGCGTATGATGTCACCAAGGGGGAGCAGGTAGAGGATGAAGAGGAGGGGACCGAGTACTGAACCTTGGGGGACACCTTGAGAGACTGGGGCTGTGTCAGACTTGAATTTGTTGATGCTGATGAACTGTTCACGGTCGGAGAGGTATGATTTAAACCAGGAGAGGGCTGTGCCAGTGATGTGGAGGGAGGACTCGAGACGTGAAAGGAGGATGGAGTGGTTGATGGTGTCGAAGGCTGCGCTGAGGTCGAGCAGTATCAGGATGTTGAGGGAGTGTTCATCAGAGGAGAGGAGATCGTTGGTGACTTTGATGAGGGCAGTTTCTGTGCTGTGATGAGATCTGAATCCGGATTGAAATGGTTCATATAGTTGGTTTGAGTCCAGGTGAGTTTTCAGTTGATGGGCAACAATGCGTTCCAGTATTTTAGACAGAAAAGGGAGATTGGAGATGGGTCTGTAATTGTTGTGAATGTCGGGGTCAAGGCCAGGTTTTTTGAGGATGGGTGTGACTGAGGCGAGTTTGAGGGCGGGAGGGACGGAGCCAGTAGACAGGGAGGAGTTGATGACAGAGAGGAGGTGCGGGCGGAGGGCCGGGAGACAGGCCATAACTAAAGTGGAAGGGATAGGGTCGAGGTCACAGGTCGGAGTCTTCATGCCAGAGAGTGATTTATTGAGATCCGAGGGGGAGATGAGAGAGAATTGGAAGAGCGACCGGTCAGTTAGTGGAGGATTTGCAGATACAGGGTTGGACAAAGCAGGGCTGGAAGTGGCCAGTTGGTTGTAGATGGTGTCGATTTTAGCTTTGTAGAACGTCAGAAAGGAGTTGCATTTCTCTGCTGTGGAGGAGTGGGAGAGATTGTCCATAGGTTTGAGGAGTTTGTTTATTGTGGAGAAGAGGACCTTGGGGTTGGTGGAACCAGAGCGGATGATGCCAGAGTAGTAGGTGGAGCGAGCAGAGTTTAAAGCCAGTTTGTATTGCTGTATGTGTTCCTTGTACGCCAGGGTGTGAACTGTGAGGCCGGTTTTTTTGGAGAGTCGCTCTAGTCTGCGTTTCCGGGATTTCATGAGGCGGAGTTCAGGGGTGAACCAGGGAGCAGTGTGGGTGAATGAGACAGTTCTGGTTTTGAGAGGGGCAAGCTGATCAAGGCAGGAGGATAGTGTGTTATTGTAGAGGTTGACCAGGTCTGAGGGGGAAGGGCTAAGGGAGGGGGAGAGTGTGGAGAATTTTTCAGTGAGACAGGCTGACAGGGATGAAGGGCAGACAGACTTGATATTTCGGAGAGTGATGGTGCGCGTGAGTTTGGGTTCTGGGATGGGGATGTCGATCTCCATGATGATGGCTAGATGGTCGGAGATGGTGAGGTCATAGCCGGAGAGGTGGTTGATGGTGATTTCAGTGGAGCAGACCAGGTCCAGGATGTGCCCGCGGTTGTGGGTGGGGAAGTCTATGTGTTGAGTGAAGTTGAAGCATTTAAGCAGGTCCAGAAATTCGGTGGCAGTTTTACAGTCTGAGGAGTCGATGTGGATGTTGAAATCACCAAGCAACAGGATGGAAGGTGAGACGGAGCAGAGCTGGGTGAGGAATTCTGATAGGTCAGAGAGGAAGGCAGGGTTGGCTTTGGGGGGGCGGTAGATAATTGCAATGACCAGGGGTTTAGGACCAGAGAGTTTGAATGTGAGCTGTTCAAAGGAGGGTGGACTGTCGATGTTAGTCAGTCTGGTCTTGATATGTTGGCGGTGAAGAGCGGCAATTCCTCCACCGCTCCACCGCGGCCATCAGGGCGTGGTTTATCCAGGTAATGATATCCAGTTGGGGTGGTTTGATTGAGTGCGTAGTAATCCAGGTGTTTTTGCCAAGTTTCAGTGAGACAGAGGATATCAAGGTTGTTGTCGGTGATGAATTCATTGATGATTGGGCCTTTGTTGCTTAGTGACCGAGTGTTGAACAGAGCAAGCTTCATGGAGTGTTTTGTGGTTGGTTGTGAGGTTTTGGGGAGGGTTCTGAGGTTGGCTGCATTCACGTGCTGTTTGTTATGATGACGTAATGAGGGAGTGGTGGTACGCCGATGATGAGTCCACAGAGACGGGATGGAATTGACAGAAGTGGGGTTGTAGATGATGAACTTGTGCTGGGAGCCGATATAAACATCACTGGGAGGGATATAGCTGAGGTTGTTTTTGTTTATGGCTTTGTGAATGCGGTGTGGACGGGGCAGCCTCTCAGTCACAATAGTCTGAATGGGGAGAGCTGCAGCTGAAGGAGTTGATGACAGGGAAGGCCAGGAGGGGGAGCAGTCACGGGAAACTGTGCTCAGAGGTGGCAGCGTAGAAGAAGAAGGGGCGTGTGTGTGGAAAGTAAATAGTCAGTCATGTGGACAAGAGTGTACAGCATGCTGTAAATTAGCCGCTAGCAGGCGGCTACCCAGCTTGTTAAAATGAATACCATCATTCTTAAAAGAGGAAGAGCGGTCCCAAAACAGGTTAAAATTGTCAATGAAGCTCACGTTGTTGGTCCTGCAGGCGGCCTGGAGCCAAGTGTGGAGGCTGAGGACTCTGCTGAACCGCTGTGATCCACGGCCGAGTGTTGGAGTTGGACCACTGATGAAAGCAGACAGTCCACAGCTGTTTAAAAAGTGTAGAAGATTTTTAAAATCCATCTTGGTCAACTCAGACTGGTGGAGGGCTGTATCGTTGATTCCCACATGAACGATAATTCGCCGAATGGTAGACGGGAGGGCGTGCAGCAGGCCAGGCAGTTTCAGCAGGATGTCGTGAGCCGTTGCTCCGGGGAAACAGTGTGTGGTCGCGTTGAAGAAACGGGTATTCCTGATTATTGAGTCCCCGACTATCAGTGTCGTCGGGGCGAAGAGGGGACGAGGCGACAACACTGCGCGTGTAATACGCATGGGTGGAGGAGAGGATTTAACCAGTGGTGGCGGAGTGGACGAGCAAGGACTGAGAGAACGGGGGACCGAAGCTCGCCGCGGTGCTGGAGTAAAGCACGGTATGGAGCGGCGAGTCCTGGGGCGAGAGGAGGGCTCAGGAATGACTGGCGTAGGGATGTCGGGGGAGCCGGGGCTGTGGGTCCCTTGAGGCGGCAGCTGGGATGGTGTAGGAAGCTGGGAGTCCCTAGCCAGAGGAGGGAAGTCGTGTAGGGCAAGGGTGTCATATGTATTCTTCAGCTGGACATCGAAGTTATGGGGTGTAGGAGAGGGAAGTCTCCCTATCCGGCTGCTGCGAGCACAGACCAGGGACCAGGGCTCGTGATGTGATGGAGTGGAGCTGACCAGGGCTTTAGGCTTAGCTCCGAGCCGTAGCCAAGAAGCCTCAGGAGCTGTGACCGGAGGAGGGGCCTCGGCAGCAGGACTGGAAGCGATGGAATCATGCACACGGTCGCTGGCTGTGTCGGTTTGTGCTGGACCGAAGATGATGGTGTCCATGAGGTTCTCGGCATACTGGATCCTGTAGAGCGTGGATATTCTTCCTTCCAGCTCTGTGATTTTATCAACCAGGCGGGCGCAGCTGACACAGTCAGATGGAGAGGTGAGTGGAGCCATATCAGATCTGGTGGACAATTGTGCTCCAGCCCGTAGTCCACAACCTTGTCCAGGTATTAGCAAAGGTGGAAGCTGATTCACAGACGGTTCCGTTTTCAGTTTGACGTGTGTAGACAGTCTATATCTGTGGTCTCCGTAGCGTTAGCTAGCTTCAGAGCCCAGGGCTAACAAACGAGCCAGTAGTAGCCCAGCAGGCTAAGCGGCCTGGGGAACGCAAAAACCTAAGAGGTCTAGTACGTGTTGGCTGACATCGTACTTCTAGTTCAATTCACACAGATCAGAACAGCTAGGATCTCAAAAGTATAAGGCAAAAAATGTGGCCAAAACTGGAGAAAACAAATGCCAATTTGTGAAAAGGGGTGAGCGGAGCGGATCTATGCCTCCATTACGGATATCACGATGAAGACAGTGACGCTGACAGTGACGCAGTGACATATAATAGCTTCTTAACACTTTGCTCAGATTTGTTTAACACTGATGTGTAAGACAGAAAAACAAGTTTGTGATGGGGTTTTTTGTGTGTGTGTTCCGCACCAAATGCTGAAATTAGACTGATGCTCTGGTCTTGATGCTCTGGGTCCCACCATGATCCTCGTGGAACGTCTTTGTGGCGTCTTCCCCATTTGGCTTTGCATCATGTTTGTGTGAAGATCACTGCTCTGGCTGTATGTACGATGGCTAAAGGCCGGAGCAGAGAAGGGAGGCACGTATAGGCTCAGAGAGAAAAGCTCGGCTCCCACTCTCCATCCCACAAACGTTTCCATAACATGAAACCATCGCTCATTCTCTCAACTCTGTCATTGTTCCAAACCAAGGAGATCAGCACTTCTTACCATCCAGTGAGAAACAGGCAACAAAATACCTCAAGAGAGAGTAATATCACTGTTGTCGAGTTAGGATCTGGTTATTTTCCATATAATTACACAGATGTATGGCTCCTCTGTTGCACACATTTGGTCTTCTGAAGCACTTCGAAAAGACTTTGGAAAAGTGGCAGATGGACTGTACAGGTGGTGCCATGAAGACGTCCTGCATAAGTAGAGATACTGCAGACATGGATATTAAAAAGGCAAACAAAGATATTCTCCAGCCATCAAGAGCATTGGGTTGGCAATGGGAGGGAAACTAGCCCAGTCCTGTTCTCCATGGACAGTGGGAGGGGACCTCAATTGACTAAGTTACTGTTGCTATGTCTGTCAAACCTTCCATTATCGCGCCACATAACTGCACCAAATATGCAGTTTACAATGATAATGGTGGGAAGTTAACCACTCATAGGTCCTTTGTATTAAGACAAAAGCAGGTTTTTCATTTATAGCCGGTGGCTGTCAATGGAATCTCGACTGTTGCCAGCAAAATCTTTGAACTTGCAAGCTAAATAAGCTAACGCTGGCTTCATGAGTCGCTTGCATGGGTGTATAAAGAGATAATCTTGTTTACATTGTGACCTATTAACACCCAAAAAGGAAGAGCAGTGGTGGCCCCCTGGTGTCTTTACACCAACCTGCCAGAAAGTCGCAGCTGTGCACAGACAGTATTGTGTTTGCAGTGCATTTAGTTGTTAGCGTATTGCAGCTAAGCAGTGTTGCTCCATGCAAATGTCCACTTCAGTCAATTCAATTTAGGCAACATATGAATCACTGGGTTGTTTGTTGTCCCACTGGCTCGCATCACACACACACACACACATGTGAAAATGTAGTGCAGTTAATTTGTTAACAGGTACACGCTATTGTTGCGGGATACGGGTTTATCAAACCAGAGCTGAAGGGAAAAACACAACACTGCTTTTACATGCTCATTCATTTTACAACAGATTATGTGACCCAGAACGTTTTGAACATGGATGCTAATTACTCTCAGTATAGTTTACAAACATCTGTTGATGGATGGGGAATGCTGAGGACAGTCCCAGTTAAAGTAAACAGCATATGTTCTCCTTTAAAGGCTTCAGAACAGTTGAAGAGGAGAACTTTCTCAGCGGACCTAGGCCATTCTTTAAACTGAACTTGGACTTTCAAATGCAAAAGAAATCTTGAGGTTGACAATTTATGTATTGATCCAAACACATTCAGTCAGGATTAGTCATTTATATTTCTTGAAATACACATTACCAATATCCTGATTCAGGTAGTTGCATTAAAATACGCATTTTCAATTCCTGGGCTTTTTTCAGATTTAAGTTTTTCTCAGGTGATCCTGTCACATGCTGGTAAGAGACATGAGTCACAACATGTCTTGGTGTTGACTTTCCATTAAGAGGCAAATATCTCATCAGTGTTTACCATTATATCAGTGGAACACAAACCTTGTTAATGCTCCTGTTGCAACACCATGAAATTGAATGCCTGTCCTTTGCCCGTTTTTCATCAAACAGATGTCAACACTGTGTTTAGTCTTTGGTATTTGCACTGGCCATGTTTCTGTGTGAGAGAGAAATATGCTCTGTCTGATAAGACTCACAGACTGAAACGTTTTCAGACGATTTTCAACGAACAAAGCATATTTGTTCACATATACGCAGTGAGCATCTTATCTGGTTAAAGTCAAAGCTAGAAATAATTGTTCCTCGCGTGCTTAGTTATGCACAACATCTGGAATAACATTCATTCCAGTCGGAAATCTCAAATTCAGTCTCTTTCCCCTGTTTTTCCATAAACAAAGATTGAGAGAGAAAGAAGGTGTGTGTGTGTGTGTGTGTGTGTCTGTCTGTGTCTGTGTGTGTGTGTGTGTGTGTCTGTGTGTGTGTGTGTGTGCGGGTCATTACCATCATTGACTGCATCCCCAGTGGATGCTTCCCAGCCCAGTGGTCAGTCTGTAATCTATCAGCGATAGAGTGCCTGATAAAGAGGAAACTACAAACGTAAGCCTGCGTCTGTGACTTCCCTACAAAGTAAAGCAGGACGTACACTGAAAAAGGACGAATGCGCTGCATTACGTGTCATTACCAGTATATGTCGTCACGCCGCTCCTTCAGTGAGCTCCATGACAACCACAGATGATAACTGTCTCACCACTAGATCAGGTTTTTGCACAGATTCAACAGGGTTATATAACCTGTCCATTAACTATAAGCAACAGAAGAGCTGATTTGGATATATTCTTTTAAACATATTCTTCTTTACTTTTACCCATCAAAGGATGAAAAAGAAAAGCTGTCACAACTACCATTCCTCAAACACCGGCCTCGGTGGGGCGTAAACCGTGGGGGCATGGGAAAATATCAGGTGTCTTTTAAAGCTGAATTTGATGGATTGTATGGAGCAATACTTGGAAAATAACACCTGGAACAATATGAAAGAAGCCACCAACCCACACACTGCAGCTGAACCAAGACTCACAACTCTTTTCTCAGAATTTAAGAGTCAAACATCTGCATCTCCACGTGAAGATTGTTAAACAAAAAGCTGCTGATTGTCCTCACGAAAGCAAAGTTACATTGTATAAAAGTGCTCTTAATTGGCAGCTTTTGTTCAGTCTTGTACATGCTGAAGCAGCCAGCTGAAGTAAGTATTTCTGTTTAAGAGAGAGGAGACCTGACAGGCAGCTGAACACGTGCAGCGTAACAGTGCTCAGACTGACAGAAGTTCAGTAAAGAAAGAAAGGTGGATTGTTTTATTGAATACATCATGTCTTGTTCTCACTACCAACTAAAGCATTTCAAGTGCAATGTCAAGAAACATCCTCTTGACTTCACAAACTTTTAAATATTAATTTTTAGGTAATGGTCACCAAATATGATCTGGTACAAGTGCGCTAACATTCTGCATCATTACAACAACAAATACACAGTAAACATAGGCACACTATTTGTCAGTGTAACACTGTCCCCCAGAGGGCAAAGAAAGCCTAGTATTAAAAAGTGTAATTGCCTGGTGCTCGACCACACAGGAGTGATCAGTTGATATATGAACTCTGGCTTCAATAAACCTTCTTTTCACAACCCTTGTGTGAGATTTATTTATGTATGCTGTACATTTCATCACAGGTTATGTAACTCAAGTCATGTGTTTGTAATGCTGTTGGAGACACGGAAAAAATTAATTTAATTTCTTAAGAGTGGGTACGCAGGTCCGGCTGGTGGACGGGGTCCGTGGGTGCTCCAGCTCTGGGGGTGGTGTCAGGGTCTGGCTCCCCAAGGTTAGGGTTAGGGCTGGCAGAGTGAGGTGCCTGTTAGGGGCATTGGAAGTAGGCCAGTGGTGCCTGGGTTCTGCCCTCTGGCCCTGGAGCAGGATGGTTAGATTTATGGGGCTGAGCAGGCACCCTTAGGGGCATTGGAGTGAGGCCGACCTGCACCGCTGGGGCACGATGGAAGATGTCCCAGGCCTGGCTCTACACCGCTCGGGATTTTGCCCAATGGATGGATCTCTAGGGGTGACCAGACACTCTTCTGAGAAGTCAGCTGTGAAAAAACTTTAGTCTGTGATGAACTCTTTCATAGCTGAAGGTTTATAAACGTACAGTGTTATCCGATTCACGACCGTCCCTGGTGGTCTAGTGGTTAGGATTCGGCGCTCTCACCGCCGCGGCCCGGGTTCGATTCCCGGTCAGGGAACGACTGTTTTGTAATCAGTTCGAGTAACAAACGGTATACAGACTGATTCGCCTCGTGATCACTCATCGAGCACGGCACCTGAAACACCTCACTCCCAATGACTTATGTCCACACATTGAAATGCAGATTGCCTTTATATTATAAACCTGTCTAGTAACAACTAGAAACTGGTTTCCCATCATCCCAGACAGGAACAGATTTGGGTGAATTTAAACCTTATATACAGGCTAGTGGTCAAAAACCAGAGGGCAGGATGCCCTCTACTGTCCAAAATATTCACTTCCATTCTTTACAGTCAGTGAACTTTTCAGTCTGAGCATCATGATACATTTAACAGAACACACAGTTTCATTGTCATCATTAAGTTTTTATATCCAATAGTTTGCATTAAATCACACACAACATGTTGCAAATATTTATGGATATTTCAACTTTAATCACATTATTAACAATTCTATAAGTAATAAGGACTCAGCCCTGCCATCCTGAACTGGATACAGTATCTGGTATTCAATGGTAACCGTGTCCCTACTGCATAATCCTTTTTTCTGTAAAAAGTTAAACATACACACAGAAAAAAATTCACCAACTGCCATACTGGTCAGCCAGGCCAGTATTTCTGTAGCTTGTTTGCTTCACAAGTATCAGAACGACCCACGAGCAGACAAAAACAAACGCAAACATCTGGGCGGCCATTCGTGCAGGCTGTGTGCCTGGAAAGTTCAGTCCGAGTTGTACTGCCCCATCTGATGCCGTTAAGAGACAGTATTAATGTCAGAAGGCATTTCTTTGTTTCCCAGGATGCTCTTCTTTGTCATGTTTAAAAAAAAAAAAAAGGAAATAGCAGAATGAAGAATGAAGTGCATGAGCAGCAAAACGGTGGAGGTGGGGACGTAGATCTACTCCAACACGACGGTGCCGCCTGCTGCCTCCAGGGATGCTTTCAGTTTCTCTGCCTCTTCTTTGGATACATTGGCTCGGATTTCCTGAGGAAGAGACTCCACTAGTTTCTTAGCCTGGTTTAGGAAAGACAGAGAAAAGAAGATTTAGTGTGCCGTGTTACCCAATCTGTGAAAACAGGAACTACGATACTGTCCTGAGCCAACATGCAACACGTTGCAGAAACCAATAATATACATTTCTAAAAAGGGACCAATATTAGAAAGTCCGATTGTGGTGTTGAAAGAGAGGATGTCAAAATATTCCTGCTTTATCAGATTAACAATGACACTTCCATAGATATTACAGATATTACACCAGACACCATAAGAAATAAAGAAAATCTTTATACAGACCTTCCCTGTTGTCACATATTATTGTGGCTCTACTTTTGGAACTACAAAGCTGTATTATCTGGGAAAATACAAGTATAGTCTAAAAGAATATTAAGGACACCCTGTGGAGTTTCCTTGTAAACAAAGTTTCTCAACTTAACACACTGTGTACTCTTGAGGTGGAGCAAACGTGTTAAATGCTTCAGTTTCCTAGAATATTTAAAATCTGCATTGATGAGTCATGTTCTCTAACATGCAGCCATCCTCTACAATGTGCATTTATTGGCACGTTACTGCCACCTGCTGTCAATCAGCAGACAGTATTCCTTAGCGTTGGCTACGGGTACATTTAGATGACTCAATACCAAGGACTAAGCACTAATGATGAGACCTACCTGCACCAGATTCAGGCCTTGGATGCAGTTCTTCACTTCCTTTATAAGTTTTACTTTTTCAGCTGCCTTTAATTCTGTCAACTTTACAATGAAGTGAGTCTGCTCCTTCTTGACTGGTACTTCGTCCTCTTCTGCGGCCTAGTTTCACACAGAGAAAAAAAGGGAAATTAAATTTGAGCACGGAAAACGATAAGAAACGAGTAAATAAAAACATGAATATCCTGTGGCAGAGAAGTGTTGATTCAACTCAAAAATATATTTTTAAGTTGTGGTGTAGCAGATGAAGTTATATTGCAACGTGTCTACTTTCTGTACTTACAGCAGCAGGTACAGCCGACGCCATCGCCCCCATCGGCATCATTCCAACATCCTGAATGTTCAGAGTTTTCTGCAACAAAAAAAAAAACCAGATCATCACTCAAGATGCGCCACAGCGGTCTGACGAGACGTACTGCGGTTCAGATTCAGGGACTTTTCACACAAACCTTGAGGAGCTCGTTGAGGTCCGACACCTCTAATAAAGTGAGGCTGGCTATATCACCGACGAGCTGTTGGATTTTGGCGGAATACAGTTTGGCTGCTCCATCGAGAGAAGGGGTGGCGATGGCGTCTGAGTGGTTGGCTGGGCTGGTCTTCAGAAGTCTGAGCGCACACAAGGCTGGTGTTTGCCGCTGAAGCTGTTGCCTGGAAAATGAGAAGATGGATTAACTGAGGTCCTCAGAGCTCAAGACGCAGCCTATCCAGATGTGCATCCGTCATCAGAAGACTTTGTCGATGCAGAAACCGAAACTACCATTTCCCAAAAAAGTGCTCCGCCTTACAAAAATATATGAGGTTTACAGTCAGCGTATGGTCCAGACTTCCAATCCGTGTCTGGCATCAGCACACTGAATGTTTAGGCAGTGTTTCTCATTCTGCAACATGTATTCAATGGATGCATTCACAATGTACCACTGATCAGTTGTTCACAATGTGGCTTAAGTTACTGGATCATGATGTATTCACGTCGGTCTACCTGTGATCAGCTGGCACATCATGAACGTTTGTGACCCCTATTAAAAACAATTGGGTCTACATGAGTGCACTTATCTGAGACCAGTTCAAATGATTATTCTTTTTAGGGTGTTGAAGAGGTAAAAATAATTCATTAATTTATAAGAACAACTAAAACAATATGTCAATTTATTGATTACTTGACCAACCGAGCCACTACTTTGATAACTGATCGATGGTCAGTCAAAACATGCTTGTGATCCCTCAGATATATCCTATGACTCTTTGTTGGGGAGGTTACATATACACCAAGATGAGAACCAAAGCTGTGCTGGCCTGGCATCAGTACCAACAGATCTGGGGGCTTACAGTTGAACCCGGTTGGTTCCTGAACAAATAACCTCAAGTTATTGTAAATGACCAGTGCAACGAGCCAGTTGAACAGATGCAGCGTGCAGTTAGTTGAATGAATTCCCAGTCACACGAGTGTGACCTTGGTGATGTTCGCCGCTTCATGGAGGAACATGTCACACAGATGGTAGTTTTACATGTTTACCACGAAACTAATGGAGAGGACAACGTGTTTTAATATGATTAAATGCAGATTTTATGTCATGGTTCCGCAGTTAAAGCCTGCAAGCGTTCAGCTAACGTTCCTGCTGGCTAAAGCTAACGTTAGCTAACATACTTCACATAAACGTCACATGACTGCAGACTAAATACAGCTTCTGTGCTCGCACGAGCAACAGAGGCATGTTTTACAACCGGAATAACCGGCAGCAGTCACCGACTGTCTGCCCTTGAAGATGCAGGCAGTCAGATCGTGATGTACCCGTGAACCGTTGCCTCCATTGACGTGACTGACCGATGCCTGTTGGGCTGACGTTACGTACCGGTGTGAGGTCGCTGCAACCCGCAGCGCGGTCCGGAGGCAGCGTCTGGTGCAGTACATGCTTAGCGTTAACGGGAGCCGTTTCACCCGGTGTGCCTTAAAAATACAACAAGCCAAGTCTGTCACAGCCGGGTCCCCTTTTTACTCGCTCTGCCTCACAAGCACATGGCGTCCTCTCAGTCCTGTCTGCTGCTGACCTACCCACAAGGCATTGCGTGAACTGGAGGAAAATCTACGGGAACCCATAAGGGACGTGGGAAAAGTATAAATAAATATCCGTGCATGCCACTGATATTTAATACAGATTATATTATAAAAAAGTGTAAGGTATCAATACGTGTTTTCATAGATAATACTACTAACTAATGTTAACAGTACCTGCATTGATACATCGCATACTGTTGTACCAGACATATAATATATAATAATATTAAATTATTATAAAATCAAATATATAATAATAATAATAATAATATATGTTGGTTTATATAAATATAAACCAACATAATAATTTAATATTATATTGTTGCAGTTTTTCACTATGACCACCAGGTGACAGTAAACACTCACGGTTGTAAACATACTCAGGTACAATACACCACCATGCAATATGATCCCACACAGTATGACGATGGTTGTCTTGTTGGTTGGCATTGCTATTCAGAGACAAACTTATGGTATGGATTGATCTTGGTCCCTCTGTTTGTTTGTGTGTCATACCTGTACTGTGCTGAACACTGGGGAGGAGCACAGAGGGAATCCTCTTAACCAGGTAATCTCTGCACCCATCTGCTGTTACAGTCATCCACCAATATGCCATTTGCCAGCTAGTTTCTGTCAACCAGCACAAGTTAAGGTAAGAGGAATCCTCTGAGACAGAACATCAACGCATAGACTGGCATACAAGATGATAGGGTAACATGTCCCTCTGCTTTTATCCTCCAGACCATGCTGTTGTCTCCACTGGCAGAGAGGAACTGGGAGGATCTGTGTTTAGTGCTTGAAGAAGTGCTGGAGCACCAGTTCCACAGGCAGCTGTTCGCCTTAGAGCTGGGCTCTGGAACAGGGCAGCATGTCATACGCTTTGCCCAGAAGATGCCCTTTGTTACCTGGCAGCCATCAGACATCAAAGAAGAGTCTCGGGACAGGTTTGTGTCTTACAGGAAAAGGCTTCCGATAGTTATGCTGGCTATTTGTGTGTGACAGTAAGCTTTGTGGTTTTGCATTTTTCAGTTATATAGATATGAAATAGTAGCAAGTGATTCATGTATTTCATATTGAAATACACATGTAAGATTAAGTCTGCATACTCACCTACAGTATTAAGGAATACATTGCTGCAACCCATGCAAAGAATGTGCTGCAGCCTGTCCACCTGGATGCCAGCGAACCGTGGGAGAAATGGGCCGGCCTTTCTCGCAACTCCTGTGACGTTATTATTGCCATTAACTTACTGCAATACAGCTCATTTCAAACAGCACAGGTAGGCCTGCTCATCTATTTTTTTTAAAACAAGAGTATGAGCTAAATAATTGATAATATTTTGTGAAGGCTGTGCCAGAACCTGTTTCATAAACATTTTTTTAAATAATTTCCCTAGGGTGTCTTCACTGGAGCCGGTCAGACCCTCAGACAAAATGGCCTTTTGATAACATATGCGGTTCGTACCAGAAGTCAGAAAGTTTCTATGCACTCAAAATACTATGATGTCATCATGAGAGTGTGAAGTGCAAAAGTTGACACATTTCCAAATCTTAAACATGTTCCAGGTGTATGCCATCAATGGCACCATCACACCGAGTTGTAACGAACACCTGGATGCAGAGCTACGACAAATGTGAGTGGCCGTTTATTTCCCCGAATGCAACATGGCAACAATACGCGTCCAACTGATATTTGTAATGCTTTTTTACACAGGAATCCAGAGTGGGGTCTTCCAGACATCGATGTGTTGAGACAGCTGGCCTACGGGAACGGGATGCGCATGGAGAGGATGGTGAGTCACATACTTCAGCACCGGGTAACAATACCTGGGAATAACTTCATGACAGCTTTCACACCCGTATCGTTTTTCATTTCCAGATCGAGATGGAAGAATACTACAAATGCCTCATCTTCAGAAAACTATGAAGAAGCCAAAGTGCACAATTCGTATACTTATGCACGAAACTATGTTAAAGTACGTCTCATCATATCACTCATCCATGTCGTGTTATGTCCTTTACCCTTCTTATTGAAACATGAATGAATGTGACATGGAACACTGTATTTACATGAATAAAAGTTGTCACACCTCTTTCTTTTTCAATCCTTAAATTATACACACAAAAAAAAAAATCCAAGTGAAAGCAAGTTGACAATAAGAACCAGATATTTATTAAATATAATTTTAAAATTACTTTTAAAGTCAGACAGATCAGTATGATGGAATAAAGAAGTTCACAGATGGCAACTGAAGGGTTACAGAAATCACCGATTGGGTGCGTGATACATACATGCGGCACATAATGTTTGCTCTGCAAGCATTTCCACATTTCTGGAGAGCAAAGTACACTTTAGAAACGAGCTCCCACCTTTATTTATTACGTAGATGTCCTCACCTGTGACAGTAACCGAATGCAGACGCGATGGGGTGCCTGGGGGTCATTTTCAGTTAATAATAGGTTCACGTACTGTGTTTCTTTCAGTTTTATCATGTGGCAGTGCTTTTATCTGCAACACAAATCATTTTAATAAAGAGAAGCAGGCTGCTAGAGCTACTGTACAGCTTTACTTTGTCTATGGTCACTAGCTGTGTCATTTAAATTATTTAAATTATTATGAAAGTGTATTTATTGAGGATTAAACAACCACCCAGCTAATTTTATAACACTCCTCCCACAATGTCCAATCCCTGAAATAAGTTTCATTATTTAAGAAATGACATAAAGACCTTTGTTAATCCAAGCAGTGCACAACAAATGAATGCCAAAACAAGATGGAACCCACAGCTGCAGTGGCAAGCTGTGAACACGATGGAGGTTTGAGTTAGTGCCACATATTTCAGGCCTCTTCACTGTGCTTCACCCTTCATCCTCACGCCCACAATCTCTTAAACAGCACGCAAAGATGTCTCTCAATCACAGCCCAAACTGACAGGATACGTCGAATTCACTTCCATTTCAGAAAATAATGAAACTTTAACATGCGGATTTTGCTTTAGAAAAATATGAGACAAAGGATGGTTATGTCTTGTCTTTTTTGTCCTAAATTATGATCATATTTTCTTATTCTTTTTCTTACTTTAATACCACTGACTATTTCTGACCTTCAGTTATTCATTTAATAAGGAAACACTACATACATATCAGCTGGAAAGAGGGAGGAAGAGGGTGAAACAGTTATGGTGCCATCTCTTGCAGCTTCACCCTGCATTAGTGGGGGAGAGGCAAGGAGGGCGACAGTTCTGCAACATCATCACAATATCTTACATTGCCACAACATCACAGCAAGGTGGAAGAGGTGTGTTTCCAGAGAGCGGAGAGTCCGGAAAGTGGAGGAGGAGAGAGGGTGTAGTGTGTCAGACTCTGCAGCATGCAGGCTTTCAATCGAAGGAGATGAGCTGTGCCTCTGCACTGCCGGGCACAGCCTGAGGGACCTGCTGCTGCTGCTGCTGTGGGCCACCAGGGGGAGCCACCTAGCAAGATAAATGGTGACGGTTAAAATAAGAGAATTAGGGAGGATTGAATTAACTTTAAAATGTAAAAATCAAGAATAAATCATTAACGTAGAAGGAAGAAGTAAAAAGCGGCTGACCTGTTGGTACATGGGCGGCTGGCCTGGCATGTACTGCTGTTGTGGGGGCATATTGGGGTCCTGTCCTGGCAATGCTGAAATCATGTTCTGCATGGGGTATGGCTGGTAGCCCATGTAACCCATACCGTTGGTTGGGGCAGGCTGGGGCATACTCTGGGCCTGAGAGACCACATTCTGCACAGAACAAGGACAACATTGAGTGGCCTAATTATTTCTCTTTGAATATTTTTTGGCTGTAGTTTTTTTTAAATCGTGAAAAGAGAATCAATCAGACCTGGTAGCCCTGTGTGGGTGTGGGCTGATAGTTGGAGTAGGGTGGACTAGTTGTGGGCGGAGCCTGACCAGGAGGAGGAGCAGGCTGCCCGTTAGTGCCTGCAGCCTGGTACATGTATGCATTTACCATGTTGGGATCTGGAGGAAGAGAGGACAGTCACACACACAGCAGCACACTGGAATACACTGAAAAACATGGTATTCATGGTTTTCTAGTTGTCAAGCTATCTAAAGTACACCTTCTCACCTGGGGCAGCATTGGGCATGGCCTGGTACTGTGGTGGGGCAGTCTGCCCAGGCTGGTTCATGTAGATGTTGTGCATAGGTGAACCCTCCACAGAACCAGCAGGGCTGAAGGTACCCGGGTAGCTGGGTGGAGCACCAGGCTGGTACACCACCCCTCCCGCCACATTGGGGGGCAAAGATTGCATCTGCGTAACAGCACATATATATTAGACATTTAATCCCAAAGAGTTACGAAGAGGTAAACATGGTGTCTAAACCACGTGTTGCAGTGGGAGATACCCTCTTAATCACCTTTGCTAATCCTAAATGCAGTGCGTACCTGAGCGTAGGGCAGAGAGAAAGCAGGCATTTGGGCTCTCATCTGGATCGTGTGCTTCTGCTGCTCCAGACGCATCTGCCTCTCCTTCTCCTGCTCCTGGAGACGCTGGATGGCCAACTGTCTCTGCATCTCCAGGTACTCCTGCAGGTCAAAGACAAAAACACTTGTGAGCATGGTAGTGAATAGTTAATCAACACGTGCATTTTTCCGTGGAGAGCCTTATTTCCTCACCTGTTTCTTCTGCCTCATGATCTCCAGTTTCTGCGCCAGCTGGATGTGCCTCTGTCGCTCCGCTTCCTCTGTGGCATGACGCAGCTTCTCTCTGTGTTCGTCCCGGAGTGCGTTGAGGGCGGCCCGAGCGTCACGCACCTGAGCCAACTTGTCCTGCAGCCCCTCATAGTACACTGCGGACGGCATACGTGACACGATAGTTCAGGGACTGGGACACTCGGAAATGCATCGGTACACACACACACTCATACTCATGCTAACACTCACATCGCTTCTCATCTAGCTGGTTGAGGATGTCCAACAGCTGCGGGTGCATGTTGTTAATGGACTGGAAGAGTGAGAGCACAGCGCTGTCGTTGGTGATGCTTCGCCCGCGCATGTGGTTGCTCTTCATGCGGTTGAGGAAGGTGGTGACGGAGTTCTGCAGAGCCTTCAGAAACTGCTCGTGGTTCTCCTCCGACTCGCCGTTCTGGTACTGCTGCTGAAGGACGGAGACGAGAGGGAAGCAAAACACAGAAAGTCATTTTGTGGTTTTTCTAGACATAAAACAACCAACATGGGCTCTCAGCACAGAGCGTCAACATACCTCCACAATGCTGACCGGCTGGACAGGGACATGACTTTCTACTGGCTGACTGATTGGTGGTGGTGGTGGTGGTGGTGGTGGTGGAAGCGGCTCAGCCAATGGCATGGGGGCCGGAGCTGAGGGGGTGGGACTCTTGCGAGCCTCTTCCTGCTTCTTCTCCCAGTACGTTCTGTTCAGGTAGCGAGCCAGCTGGAATAATGTGACACATTACCATCAGCACTACAAGCAAGAAGTAAAATTCCCACTCGTGTATTATAATGCAGGTATTGAAGAAGAGAAGGATGCGACATGTACCTCAGGGTCTACATCTTCAGCTGATGGAGCAGAGGAGTTCTGAAGAGAGCGTATAGTTCACATTGGTCAGTGACAAAAATATATTTCCAGAACTTGTAGAGTAAATAATTCATTTTGCCAGAGAGAGAAAGGCAGCCTGAGAAGAGGTCTCACCACAGGGGAGGTGTAGAGCGAGTTGACTGGTGGAGCGGAGGAAGTCACTGGAGTGGGATCAGCTTTGGGATACATTGAGTAGGAGTTCTTATGCCTCTGTAAGAATACATACAGGCATGCATCACTGTCTCCTTAGAGTCAAAATACAAAGCAAAAATATCAGCTGTGCAACCCACCATGCGCTCCTTCTCCTCGGCCTCGCTTTGGGAAAGGGCAATGGCCAGCTGCAGCTCCTCTTCCTCCTGCAGGGCTGCCTCGTCTTTCTTGGGAGGCACCTAGTGAGAGAGCGGAGCAATTGTAGGATCCAGAAACAGCCCACAAACTACAATATATATACGAATAATATACAATATTTGGATGAGTGAAAAAAATATTCTTATACAGAGCCTGATGAAGCCATGGGGATCTGTTTTCCTATGGGGGAGTCCTTTGATATCCACTTCCTATCCTCAACAAAATGCATTTCAACTATAACCGGTTACACCATCGACTAAGCCATCTCATTTTTTACTTCTACCTGGGATTGTTGAGACAGCGGGCTGGTCAGGTACTCGGGAGGCAGCTCTGCGGGGCCTGGGGTGGGGGCTTTCCCTTCAGCTTTCCTGAGTGGAGGAGAGAGGGAGGGGTGGCTGGAAAAGAAAAGAGGATCGGGGAGGAATAAAAAAACATCGTCAGTTAGAGGAGAGCATTCTGCCGGAGACACTAAGAAGAAAACACACACAATGTTAAGCTCTATAGTCCGAAGGTTTCACAGGTTTATTTTGCAGCATTGCTTAAAGTTGGTCTATACATAGACCATTGAAAGTGCACAATGTGTTCTTAAATTAAAGGTGTTTTTGTCATACAA